>NC_133324.1:177511349-178711349 GCF_042186555.1 Aquarana catesbeiana | reverse complement strand
TCTGGAAGGCCAAGAAGGAGAGGCAGACAGTCACAAGCCAATAAGAGAGGGCAAGCAGGCTCTGTGTCTAGTGCTGGTCATGGAGACGGTGCATTCTCATCAGCACGTGGCCATGGGACACGCTTGGCCTTTTTTTCGGCAGCTAGCCGTGTTGAGCCGCAACATGCGGAAGACTTGGTCGAGTGGATGACCAAGCTGTCCTTATCCTCCTCATCCTCTCTCACCCATGCCCAGGGTGCTTTGTCTGGCAAAGCAGCGGCCTCTTCCCTCAGCTCAATGTCATCAGTGACTCCTTCCCTAGCTCCACCATGTCCTCATGAGGATTCCCTCGAACTGTTTGACCACAGTGTTGGGTACATGCTCCAGGAGGATGCCCAGCGTTTGGAAGGCTCTGATGACGATACTGAGCTCGATGAAGGCAGTAACATGAGCACGGACAGAGGGGGTGCCCAAGAAGGACAGCAATCTGGCAGTCATGCTCCCCCTGCTGCAGCATACTGCCAGGTTTGCTCCAGTGATGAGGAGGGAGGGGATGATGAGGTCACTGACTCAACGTGGGTGCCTGATAGGAGAGAGGAGGAGGAGGAGGAGGAGGAGGAGGAGGCGGCGGCACATCACCAACGAGGCAGGATGCCCTCCAGGGGCCAGCCTAAGGGCAGCACATTGACTGCATCACACCCCAAAGCTCCACATGTGCAGGGCGCTGCAGTCTCTGCGCGTTATTCAAAAAGTTCTTTGGTGTGGGCCTTTTTTGAGACGAGTGCATCAGATCGCACCGCTGCTATTTGCAACATATGTCTCAAGCGTATCTCGTGTGGCCAAAACATCTCCCGCTTGGGTACCACATGCTTGACCAGACATATGTTGACCTGCCATGCAGTTCGTTGGCAAGCGTATCTAAAAGACCCACACCAAAGAACAAAGAGGATCTCTCCTTGCTCCTCATCAGCTGAGATTTCCAACCCCACTAGACCTTCAGTCCTCTCTGAGACCTGCAGTGAGAGGAATGAAGGTGTAGAATTAGGTGTGTCACAGCCAAGTACTTGTGGGCAATCTGCTTTTGGTACACCGACGTCAGATTGTACCAGGCAAATTTCCCTGCCCCAGCTGCTGCACCGCCGAAAGAAGTTTGCTCCCAGCCATCCACATGCCCAGCGGTTGAATGCTAGCTTGGCAAAATTGCTAGCACTTCAACTGCTGCCTTTTCAGTTGGTAGACTCTCCACATGCCGGCTCTCTACCGGCATGTGGAAGGCAATGTCCATGCCTCGCTGGACAGGGCGGTCAGCGGTAAGGTGCATATTACCGCTGACTCATGGTCCAGCAGGCATGGACAGGGACGTTATCTAAGTTTCACGGCGCATTGGGTGACTCTGCTGGCAGCTGGGAAGGATGCAGGACAAGGTGCAGTAGTGTTGGAGGTTGTTCCGCCACCACGCCTCCAAAATGCTGATTGTGACACACCTCTCTCCTCCACCCCCTCCTCTTCTTCTTCCTCCATGGCCTCTTCCTCGGAACCAGCGGTGCTCCGTAGGCGTTCAAGGGGCTACGCAAGTACGCAGGCCAAAAGATGCCATGCGGTGCTTGAGCTGGTGTGCTTGGGGGACAGGAGCCACACTGGGGCAGAGGTTCTGTCAGCTATGCAGGGGCAGGTTCAGAGGTGGTTGACGCCACGCCAACTTAAGGCAGGAATGGTGGTTTGCGACAATGGCACCAACCTCCTCTCTGCCCTCCGACAGGGACAAATGACCCATGTGCCCTGTTTGGCTCACGTCCTTAACTTGGTGGTGCAGCGGTTCTTGGGCAGGTACCCGGGCTTACAGGATGTCCTGAGGCAGGCCAGGAAAGTCTGTGTGCATTTCTGCCGGTCATATAATGCCAGTGCTCGGCTGACGGACCTCCAAAAGGAGTTTAACCTGCCCAAGAACCGCCTAATCTGTGACATGCCCACCAGGTGGAACTCAACATTGGCCATGCTGCAGCGGCTGCACACGCAGCAGAGGGCCATCAATGAGTACCTGTGCGACTATGGCACCAGGACAGGGTCAGGGGAGCTTGGTTTTTTTTCCCCACGCCAGTGGGCCATGATCAGGGATGCATGCACTGTCCTGTCACCATTCAAGGAGGCCACGAGGATGGTGAGCAGTGACAGTGCATGCATCAGTGACACTGTCCCCCTTGTCCACCTGTTGGAGCACACGCTGCGTGGAATAATGGACAGGGCACTTGAGGCAGAACAGAGGCAGGAAGAGGAGGACTTCCTTAGCTCTCAAGGCCCCCTTTATCCAGACAGTGTTCCTGCGTGCCCGCCGATCACACAGGAAGAGGACGAGGAGGAAGAGGAGGAGGAGGAGGAGGAGGAAGATTTTGTCAGTATGGAGGTGGAGCCTGGCACTCAGCATCAGCAGCAGTCTTTAAGGGATCAGTCCCAAGAAACACATGGACTTGTACGTGGCTGGGAGGAGGTGGCTGCGGACCATGTCGTTCTCAGTGACCCAGAGGACTCCGGACCGAATGCCTCAGCAAACCTACGCTGCATGGCCTCCCTGATCCTGCAAAGCCTGCGTAAGGATCCTCGTATTCGTGGTATCAAGGAGAAGGACCAATACTGGCTGGCAACCCTCCTTGATCCACGTTATAAGGGTAAGGTTGCGGACCTTATCTTGCCATCGCAGAGGGAGCAGAGGATGAAACATCTTCGGGAGGCCTTGCAGAAAGGTCTGTGCAACGCGTTCCCAGAGACTGGGAGGTTACTAACTCCTGTTTCTGGAGAACGTGTTGCTGAGGCTTCGGTCAGTCAAAGAAGGAGCGGTGAAGAAGGTGGCCGTCTGACCGATGCGTTCAGACAATTTTTTGGTCCGCAGCCCCAAGGTATGATCGGTTCCAGCAACCATCGCCAGCGTCTGTTTTACATGGTGCAGGAATACCTAGGAGCAAGATCAGACTTGGACACCTTTCCCACCGAAAATCCTCTGGGTTACTGGGTCTTGAGGATGGATCACTGGCCAGAGCTTGCTCAGTATGCAATTGAGCTACTGGCCTGTCCTGCATCCAGCGTTCTTTCGGAACGCACATTCAGTGCTGCTGGAGGCGTGGTAACCGATCACAGGGTGCGTCTGTCCACCGACTCGGTCGATCGGATGACCTTCATAAAAATGAATGAGTCTTGGATCACCACCAGCTACCAAGCACCTGATGCTGATGTAACCGAATAATTTTTTTTGAAATCTCAGATCCCTTCAAAGACTGCCTATGCTGATGCTGAGTGACTATCCCTGAGTAATTATCCTCTTCCTCCTCAATCATCACGCTGATAGCTTGTAAGAACATTTTTGGTTCTGGGCGCCACCACCAGTGCCTAAGGCACAATTTTTCAGCCCCTGTTTAACAGGGGCGTGTAATTACAATTTTTGATGTAATACTTTGCAGCAGGGCTCGTTCCTGCATTCCAACTAGAGTGTCTGTGAGGGGTTGCAGTGTTGTGGCACCAGCACCAGTGCCTAAGGCCCAATTTTTCTGCCCCTGTCAAACAGGGGCGTGTAATTACAATTTTTGATGCAATACTTTGCAGCAGGGCTCATTCCTGCGTTCCAACTAGAGTGTCTGTGAGGGGTTGCAGTGTTGTGGCACCAGCACCAGTGCCTAAGGCCCAATTTTTCTGCCCCTGTCTAACAGGGGCGTGTAATTACAATTTTTGATGCAATACTTTGCAGCAGGGCTCGTTCCTGCGTTCCAACTAGAGTGTCTGTGAGGGGTTGCAGTGTTGTGGCACCAGCACCAGTGCCTAAGGCCCAATTTTTCTGCCCCTGTCTAACAGGGGCGTGTAATTACAATTTTTGAAGCAATACTTTGCAGCAGGGCTCGTTCCTGCGTTCCAACTAGAGTGTCTGTGAGGGGTTGCAGTGTTGTGGCACCAGCACCAGTGCCTAAGGCCTAATTTTTCAGCTCCTGTTCAACAGGGGCATGTAATTACAATTCTTGATCTAATATTTCACAGCAGGGCCCTGTGAGGGCTTACAGTGTTGTGGCCACAGCAACACCTAAGGCCCAAATTTCTGCTGAGTATATAGGGCAGGACCCTACTTTCAAACATCTAACTTACAAACGACTCCTACTTGCAAACGGAAGGAGACAACAGGAAGTGAGATGAAATCTACCCCTAGGAAGGGAAATTCTCTCCTGTAAGAGTTAATATGGGAAAACAATTTCTCCTTTCCACTGATGCTTTCCAATCCTTGTTCCACAAAAAAACCCAAATTTTCAAAAAACATTTTTCATTGGGACAAAAAAGTGAGGTGAAATCTTCTGAAGAGGAGGAAAGACAGCAAAACAAATGTCACAGGGGTGATAACCCTTCCCTATGTTTTCCAAAAAGCTTAGAAAAGATTTTTTGGCTGGAGCTAAACACGTTAAAAATGTTCAAAATTACAAACAGATTCTACTTAACAACAAACCTACAGTCCCTGTCTTGTTTGCACCGCCTGTATACTGCTGTTCAGAGTATATAGGGCCTGGTGGCCCCACACCTTTCCTTATTTTAATTTGGGTGCGGGGTTCCCCTTAATATCCATACAAGACCCAAAGGGCCTGGTAATGGACTGGGGGGTACCCATGCCGTTTGTCTCACTGATTTTCATCCATATTGCCATGACCCGACATGACATTAAACCCGCAAGCAGTTTTAAATGAGATTTTTTCCTTTAAAAATGACATTTGGTGCAGGGACTGTTCTAAACATGGGAAACACGCGTCACTTTACAGGCATACTATAGACACCCCCCAGGTACGATATTTAAAGGAATATTTCACTTTTTTTTTTTACTTTAAGCATCATTAAAATCACTGCTCCCGAAAAAACTGCAGTTTTTAAAAGTTTTTTTTGCATTGATACATGTCCCCTGGGGTAGGACCCGGGTCCCCAAACCCTTTTTAGGACAATACCATGCAAATTAGCCTTTAAAATGAGCACTTTTGATTTCGAACGTTCGAGTCCCATAGACGTCAATGGGGTTCTAACGTTCGTGCGAACTTTCGGTCCGTTCGCGGGTTCTGGTGCGAACCGAACCGGGGGGTGTTCGGCTCATCCCTAATGCTGAGATCCTGCACAGCAGTATCCATGTCCATCAGCTCATGGACTGTGTAACTGTCGATTTTAATTCATTATTCATTTCAGGAGATACTACAGAGTTACAGTGAACTGCTGCAACTTTAGACTAGTCCTGTCATTGTATAGTAAATAAATACCTAGAATTGGTGCCCGATGGGTGAGGGATATGCAAAAAAAAGCAGCCCCTTTAACGTGAACAAGTCACAAAAAAGTAATGAGATAAAAAATAAAAGGTGTCACTAAACACATACAAGTGATTATACAGTATATATCATGAACCAAAAAAAATGTAAATATATAACTGCTGCAAAAAACACAAAAATTGTTGAAACTGCAGATATGATACAGGAGATGGTCAGAGACTGCAGACATGATACAGGAGATGGTCAGAGACTGCAGACATGATAAAAGAGTAGGGATGCACCGAATGGGTTTTTTGGTGCTGAAACGGAAAATAAATCTTCCTTGATCCCGAAAACCGAAACCGATACCGAAACAACACCGATACCGAAAGTGACTGTTTTTAAATATATTTTTATACAGGAGATGGTCAGAGACTGGGGACATGGTACAGGAGATGGTCAGAGACTGCAGAGATGGTACAAGAGATGGTCAGAGACTGCAGACATGGTACAGGAGATGGTCAGACTGCAGACATGGTACAGGAGATGGTCAGACTGCAGACATGGTACAGGAGATGGTCAGAGACTGGGTACATGGTACAGGAGATGGTCAGACTGCAGACATGATACAGGAGATGGTCAGAGACTGGGGACATGGTACAGGATATGGTCAGAGACTGGGGACATGGTACAGGAGATGGTCAGAGACTGGGGACATGGTACAGGATATGGTCAGAGACTGGGGACATGGTACAGGAGATGGTCAGAGACTGGGGACATGGTACAGGAGATGGTCAGAGACTGGGGACATGGTACAGGATATGGTCAGAGACTGGGGACATGGTACAGGAGATAGTCAGAGACTGGGGACATGGTACAGGAGATGGTCAGAGACTGTGGACATGGTACAGGAGATGATTAGTGACTGGGGACATGGTCAGAGAGTCAGAGACTGCGGACATGATTCAAGAGATCAATGCAGCGTCACTGTGCCCGTCAGATACATCCAGCCAGTGTCTCCGGTAGTGCAGCCAGTGTCCCCAGTAGTGCAGCCTGTGTCCCCATTGCAGCCTGTGTCCCCATTGCAGCCAATGTCCCCAGTAGTGCAGCCTGTGTCCCCAGTAGTGCAGCCAATGTCCCAGTAGTGCAACCTGTGTCCCAGTAGTGCAACCTGTGTCCCCAGTAGTGCAGCCTGTGTCCCCAGTAGTGCAGCCTGTGTCTCCATTGCAGCCAGTGTCCCCAGTAGTGCAGCCAGTGTCCCCAGTAGTGCAGCCAGTGTCTCCATTGCAGCCTGTGTCCCCATTGCAGCCAGTGTCCCCAGTAGTGCAGCCTGTGTCCCCATTGCAGCCAGTGTTTGATTACAGCGCCATTTGATTACAGCACCGGGAACATCACAGCTTTCATTTCAATAGCTGTGTGTTCCCCACTGCGCGCCATCACATACAGCCTCTCCCCCTTGTCCGGGCACTTTGATAGACAGATCAGCCGTCCTGGAGCCCCTCTGATAGGCGGCACCAGGGGCAGGGGGTGGAGCCCCACCCCCACCCAGTGCCCGCCCCTTTCGGTATCGGCAAAAATTCTCTTTCAGCTTTTTGCCGAAAGGGCCATTTTCGGCCAATATGTTTCGGTGGCCGAAATTTCGGTGCATCCCTATACAAGAGATGGTCAGAGACTGCGGACATGATACAAGAGATGGTCAGAGACTGTGGAAATGATACAAGATAGCAATGCATCAAATGCAGCCTACCAGTGCCCACCAAATGCAGCCTACCAGTGCCCACCAATTGCAGCTTACCAATGCCCACCAATTGCAACCTACCAGTGCCCACCAATTGCAGCCTACCTGTGCCCACCAAATGCAGCCTCATCAGAGCCCATCAAATGTAGCCTACCAGTTCCCACCAAATCCAGCTCATCAGTGGCCACCAATTGCAGCCTACCAATTGTAGCCTGTCAGCGCCCACTAATTGCAGCCTATCAGTGCCCACCACTTGCTGCCTACCAGTACCCACCAATTGCAGCCTGTCAGTGCCCACCAATTGCAGCCTACCAATGCCTCGGAATCCCACAGAGCAGCGACGATCTCCTGCTGTCACGGAGCTTGGATTTGAATCTCCCGGTGGCCACTGTAACAAAGTCCCGCCTCCTAAACCAGCTTGTGGCTTCTATGATACACATCACACTGATTTAAATTCACTGCATTGGATCAGTGTTTTGTCTACCTCACAGGAGGCGGGACTTTGTTACAGTGCCGCTGGGCATTTCAGACCAAAGCTCATGCGGTGTGTGGGACACGCAGTGGCATCACTAGGGTTGGAGTCACCTGGTGTGGGAAAACATGGTGAAACCCCCCTCCTATTTTTGCGGCAGTCAGTAAGGCCTAAAGCAGTGGTTTTTAACTCCGGTCCTCTGTACCCACTAACAGGCCAGAATTTAAGTATTACCTTAGGGAGATGCAGACTAGAATACTGCAATCACTGAGCAGCAAATGATATGACCTGTGATGTATTTCAGTTATCTTGCAAACCTGAGTGGGTCCCGAGGACAGGAGTTGAGAACCACTGGCCTAGAGGATAGCAGGTTAGGCACTTTCCAATTTCTCAGTCAATAAGAGCAGTAATGGATAATGGCCAACAGGTCCTCTTACCAGACCCAG
This sequence comes from Aquarana catesbeiana, assembly GCF_042186555.1. Lineage (NCBI taxonomy): Eukaryota > Metazoa > Chordata > Amphibia > Anura > Ranidae > Aquarana > Aquarana catesbeiana. The sequence continues at coordinate 178,703,465 of NC_133324.1, read as the reverse complement.
TGAATTTGCAGCAGTGATCCCTCCGGCTGGACATTTGCTCACTCTGGGTTGCCTGGGCGACTCTGGTCAGTAGTGTAGCATGTCTGTACCCTGGCAGTGGCTCAGTCTTTTTCTCTCTGGTGGTGCTGGGCAGCAGCGTGGCTTTCTCTCTTGCAGTACTGGGCAGGCAACGTGGCCCTCTCTCTTGTGGTGCTGGGCAGCAGCATGGCCCTCTCTCTGGTGGTGCTGGGCAGCAGCGTGGCTCTCGCTCTCTGGTGGTGCTGGGCAGCAGTGTGGCTCTCTCTCTGGTGGTGCTGGGCAGCAGCGTGTCTCTCTCTCTGGTGGTGCTGGACAGCAGTGTGGTTCACTCTCTGGTGATGCTGGCAGCAGTGTGGCTTCCTCTCTGGTGGCACTGGGCAGCAGTGTGGCTCCCTCTCTGGTGGTGCTGGCAGCAGCGTGGTTCTCTCTCTGGTGGTCAACACTGAAGAAATGGCTGCACTCCATCAAAATTTGTATTTAATGAAGTACATCCCAAGTGTTACCGACAGTGCAAATGGTAGACGCATTTCACACACTAACAGGTGCGCTTATCCATTAGTAATGAATAAGCGCACCTGTTAGTGTGTGAAATGCGTCTACCATTTGAACTGTCTGTAACACTTGGGATGTTCGTTCATTAAATATGAATTTTGATGGATCTTGGAATGCAGCCATTTCTTCAGTGTTGATCGTATGTGGAGGCGAGCCGAGGCGGGCACCCGTGATATTATTAGGATTCCTGTCTCACCTGGAGCAGTGAGTTCTTTTGTTTGGATATTCACTCTCTCTGGTGGTGCTGGCAGCAGCGTGGCTCTCTCTCTGGTGGTGCGGGTACAGCGTGGCTCTCTTTCTGGTGGTGCGGGTACAGTTTGGCACTCTCTCTCTCTCTGTTGGTGTGGGTACATCGTGGTGGTGGCGCTCTCTCTCTCTGTTGGTGTGGGTACAGCGTGGCGGTGGTGCTCTCTCTCTCTCTGGTGGTGTGGGTACAGCATGGCGGTGGTGCTCTCTCTCTCTGGTGGTGTGGGTACAGCATGGCAGTGGTGCTCTCTCTCTCTCTGGTGGTGTGGGTACAGCATGACGGTGGCACTCTCTCTCTGGGTGTGGGTACAACGTGGTGGTGACGCTCTCTCTCTCGCTGGTGGTGTGGGTATAGCGTGGCTCTCTCTCTGGCTTCCCAGTACAGTCCTCTCTTTTTCCTTTAGTATTTACTCAGCTTCTTCCTGGGTTACAGGCTCTCACTCTTTCCCCCAGCAGAATGCATGCTGGGGGCTGAAGTATGCTGCCGGTGGACAAAAATGGGGCTGACAATCTTCCAGGACTACATGTCCCATGATGCATTGCTAGCATCTTCTGATTGGCCCTCCACTGTGGCCAATAGGGACAGAAGCAAAACGGGCACCAAGCTGAGCAGCTAACAAGATGAGAGCCGCGTTCTGCTGACAGGAGAAGGGGGGCGAGCAGGGGATATACGCTGACATCCCGTAGCTCGCCTCCCCCTTGTCACAGCATGGCCGCTTGCACAGCACTGGCGGACTGCACCGCCTTCCCCATAGCGGCACTACTTCACAGAACAAGGAGAGGAGGAGGGAGGGGAGCACTCTGACACTTCAGCGCCCCCCCTCTGCAGCGCCCGGGTGCAGAGCACCCTGCGCACCCACCCAGGATCGGCCCAGGGTCTGCATATAGCTGGATGTTGGAGAATCTTTCTGGAGGTTGCAAATTTTTATGGAAGCCCATCATGAGATGTTCCTTTGTATGATAAAAATGTACCGGCATCATAACATTTCTAGGGATGTTGTCTGGGAGGTGGGATGGCTTAGGTAGGCAGTGGATTCAATCAATGACCAAATCTGACTCAGGTGTTGAGGTCTCATATGTATTGCTGTAGTTGTGCGGGTTGTATAGCCTCTGGGACCCCATGGATCTTTACGTTGTTCCTTCTTGACCTGTCCTCGAGGTCAGCCACCTTAGCTTTAAGCCAGGTTATGTCATCAGACTGATCATTGTGGGCATCGACCAGTGTATTATGTAAAGATGCAAAGTCGCCCATTTTCTTTTCTAGATGATCTACCAGCTCTCCCACTTCAGCTTTAAAATTGCTTATACATTGCATCATGTCTGCATGCAGGGAGCTGTGGAGGGAGACAAGCATGTCTTTCAGAGTTGTGTCTTATAAGGTCTTATTGGTAGAAGGGAACTCATTAATGAGATCTACAAGCTCCCTCATGTCCTCCACGGAGGCCTGACATGTGCTCAACTGCTGGGTGTCTTCAGCCATGCGTGGTTTGGACTTCACTGGGCTACGGGAGAGCGGAGTGGAGGCACCAGGAGAATGTTGGGTGGATCCGCCTTGTGAACCCGGGCTCGGTGTGGCTGAAATAGAGCCACTGGATTCTGGAGGAGATCCGTCTCTGGCGCCAGCGCAATTTTGGCTAGTATCGCAGGCCGTCGACGGGAAGAAATCTTGTAGTTTCTGCTGGGCCGTTTCTTTCCGCTTGCGGGTCATCCCGGGAGGGAGGCAGATCTCTCAGGCAAGAGGTGGCGGGTGTTTAGGCAGTCGGAGTTACCCCAGTCCATGTGGATTCCCGTCACTGGAGCAGAGCAGAGGATTCAGACATCCACGCGGTAGCCATCCCCCCATATTTACTTTTCTTCATTAGAGCCTTGGCCTGGGATGAATGCTGTGTGCTGACAGGACTACGCTCTAGGTTAAGCATTCTGAACTCAGCATACCAATCAGGCAGGTCTGTATGCAGGATGTGTAAGTCAGCACAAAAATCTGGAATTTCATCTGGCATCCGCAGAAAGCAAAGGGAAAGCGCCATTTCTAGACAATACCTTTTTCTCTGAGTACATCCAGGAGGGCGCACATAGCCCTTCTATTCTGCAGGGTAATGGGGGACAGATCTTGAAATAGAGCAATTGCACTGTCATCGAAAATAATTTGATCGCTCTTCCGGGCTCGATTAAGGATTTCTTCCTTTAATGGAAAGTTCTGAAGACAGCATATAATGTCTCTGGGTGGGGCTGTGAGGTTTCATTCAGGAGGTTTCATTCTCAAGGCCCTATGAGCCCATACGAACTTAATGGGTGCATCCACAGGTTTTTCCATTATGCTTTTAAAGATTGATCTCAGGGCAGATGGAAGCTGGTCTGGGTTAATCAATTCAGGGATTCCCCTCACCCTGATATTGTTTCTCTTGCCTCTATTATCAAGGTCTTCCAAGTGTCTGTTAATTTCAATCAAATGAGCTGAGTGAGATGCTGTGGTGGCGATTTATATCTCTCCTACTGTCTCTCCTACTATCAGCTAGTTCCATAGTGGCCATTTTCTCAGTCAGTGACAATAGGTCAGGCTTCAGATCAGTTATGGCTGAGAAAAATGTATTTTTAATGTCTGTGGCAATAGCTGTCATGTCACTCAGAGTGGGGGGATAATTTGGGTTCCCTGACCTACTTACCCGGTCCTCTGCAGCAGACTGAGCCATCACTAAGCTCTTCCTCCCCTTCTCGTGTCAGCGCCATCCCATGTGGTGTGGCATGGCCCGATCAGATCTTGCTTGCTTGCAGAGGGTACCCAGTGGGCAGGCGCGGGACCCCCAGGGGGAACACGAGGGCTACAGACACAATAGAAGGCTGCAGGGGGCAAAAAAGGACCTGGAAAAGGAAATTTTCAATATAAATGAAAGGATTGTGGCATAGTGCCCAAGCAATTTTGGATACACAAGCCAACAGTATATATATAGGGCCTAAATAGCCTCAAAGAAATACTTACTATTTATGCAAGGTAATGAGGAAAGGGAAAGGAACAGGGCACCCAGTATGCTGGCTTACTTAAAGCAAGACTGGCTGGTGGAAATCACTCTAAATAAGGAGCAGAAAAGTAGAAAAGAAGAAGTAACAATCAAATAGATAATTACATTGCTAGGTTTCAAGAAACATTTTTCTACATAGCTATTGTTTCAAAGCCTGTATATATGCCCAGGAGTGGCTGACTCACCGAGGAATCCAATCTCGCTATTAAGCTAGTAAGGAACCAGTGGAGCAAGAAATAGTAAAGGCAGTTTGGTAGCAAACCATTGCTCTGCAAAGAGGAAGAAAAAAGGGCAATATAAGGATAAGGCAAAGAAAGAGATCCAAGGGAATCGCATCTCTGAAAGAATGACATACCTTGTTAAATCCAGCATAAACATGGGTGCCCTGCGAACGCCAACAAAGGAATGGCCGGTTCGCCGGCCTTTAAAGCCCCCCACACATGTCCGGTGTCTGACGTCGCCGAGGCGTGTGAGCGGACAAAGATCGCCACTGCGCATGCGCCCAGCCATGACCCAGTAAGCCTACAAGGTCCAGGGGGCTGTGCGAAGGAGTCAGACGCTGCCGTGTATGATACGTGCAGCGCAGAGCACAGTGGGTGGCCAACCTGTCAGTGGACAGAGCCGCCAATCTCCGGAGGATATAGGGATAGTAAAGGATCCTCGCCGAAAAGTGGCTAGGAGCGGGCGAATGCTGATTGGTACAGCATCACCCTTGGGTGTCCATACAGCCGAAGTGTCCGCAGTCGCTCGAAATCACCCAGTGATGGTTCAGACCGCGCACACCCACAGCACACTCCAATGATAGGCAACTGTAAGGGACTCAAGAAATGTGCCCAAAGGACACTCAGGGGGGGCACAGGAAACCAGAGGAGAGGGGCCAATAATCCGGCAATGCAAGGGGAGGAAATCAGGATCGCACAGGGGGCGTCTATGCCCTACATTCCCCCACACACCTTTTGGGGGGATGGGGGGCATCCCCGTCAATCATGTGATAAGCCAGGCATGACAGCCACTGAGCAGGAATACCCAGCAATCAAAAAACAAATACTTCAAGAAAGAACATAGTAATATAAAGTCTGCATGCATATATATTTTAATACATAAAAAATGAGTGATATTAATTAATAGGATTGAAAAATAGGCAAAAGAAGAAGGAAAAATGAAAACCATAAAGGGAATTTGTCTAGGGTCGCGGATACATGGTATGACTGCATGTTGGGGAAGGGGTTAGCCGCCCACTCTGCGCTGCACGTATCATACACGGCAGCGTCAGACTCCTTCGCACAGCCCCTTGGACCTTGTAGGCTTACTGGGTCATAGCTGGGCGCATGCGCAGTGGCGATCTTTGTCTGCTCACACGCCTCAGCGACGTCAGACGCCGGACGTGTGTGGGGGGCTTTAAAGGCCTGCGAACCCGGCCATTCCTTTGCTTGCGTTCGCAGGGCACCCATGTTTATGCTGGATTTAACAAGGTATGTCATTCTTTCAGAGATGCGATTCCCTTGGATCTCTTTCTTTGCCTTATCCTTATATTGTCCTTATTTCTTCCTCTTTGCAGAGCAATGGTTTGCTACCAAACTGCCTTTACTATTTCTTGCTCCACTGGTTCCTTACTAGCTTAATAGCGAGATTTGATTCCTCGGTGAGTCAGCCACTCCTGGGCATATTTACAGGCTTTGAAACAATAGCTATGTAGAAAAATGTTTCTTGAAACCTAGCTATGTAATTATCTATTTGATTGTTACTTCTTCTTTTCTACTTTTCTGCTCCTTATTTAGAGTGATTTCCACCAGCCAGTCTTGCTTTAAGTAAGCCAGCATACTGGGTGCCCTGTTCCTTTCCCTTTCCTCATTACCTTGCATAAATAGTAAGTATTTCTTTGAGGCTATTTAGGCCCTATATATATACTGTTGGCTTGTGTATCCAAAATTGCTTGGGCACTATGCCATAATCCTTTCATTTATATTAAACATTTTTTGCCCCCTGCAGCCTTCTATTGTGTCTGTAGCCCTTGTGTCCCCCCTGGGGTTCCCGTGCCTGCCCACTGGGTACCCTCTGGTAGGTATTTTTCCATCACTTGTTTGGATGGTTCTGGGTGTGCCCTGTGTGACAATGCTGGGTGGGTTCTGGGACGCTTGGCAGATGGGACCTGAACACCGGTTAATCTGTTATGGGAGGATTTTTGGTAATGCATGACAGCCACACGGCATTTTATCATTTATCATTTTCACATAACTCTGTAATTATAATTGTTGCCACTGCATTGTTTGATTGTTGTCAATCTTTGTTATAGAATTCCAAGATAAGAGCACAGGTATCACCAACTGTCCCTGAGGAAGCCTATTTAGGCGAAACATGTAGGACTGTACATACCTGCTCACATGACCTGTCATCACGCCCTAGGCGGGTTTGTGGGATACATTAGCTCAGTTGGCTTTTTACCCTTTTGTGCATTCTTTTGTACTGTTCACACCTTTGATATGTATGTTCATATACCTTTTTTTAACTATATGTGAATAAACTATTGCTATTTTATTACATGGTATCTCATTTTTTGGTTGGCACCATGATAATCCCTTAATCCTCTCTCTGTTCATTGTATTTATACTACTGGGATGAGGTGCCGTATTGTTATGAGGACTTTCGAGTCATTCAATCCAGAACATGAAAGACGCATAGCGGAGGAGAGCAAAAAAAATCCCAAGAAATTCTTTAAGTATGTAAACAGTAAAAAAGGGAGGATAGACCATATTGGCCCCATAAAGAATGATTAAGGACATCTGGTTACAAAGGATGGGGAGATGGCGAGGTTTTGAATTTATTCTTCTCCTCAGTCTTCACGAGTGAATCGGGGGGCTTCAGTAACCAAAACTGCAGTGTTTATCCTCATGACACAACACAGGAAGCACCTCCATGGTTAACAGAGGACAGAATTCAAATTAGACTTGAGAAACTTAACATTAATAAATCACCGGGACCAGATGGCTTGCATCCGAGGGTACTTAGGGAACTCAGTCAAGTGATTGCCAGACCGCTGTTCCTAATTTTTACAGATAGTCTACTGACTGGAATGGTACCAGCTGATTGGAGAAAAGCCAATGTAGCACCAATATTTAAAAAGGGCCCAAAATACATCCCTGGTAATTACAGACCAGTTAGCCTAACATCAATAGTATGTAAACTCTTGGAGGGGATGATAAGGGACTATATACAAGATTTTAGTAATAAGAATGGTATCATTAGCAGTAATCAGCATGGATTCATGAAGAATCGTTCTTGCCAAACCAATCTATTAACCTTCTATGAGGAGGTGAGTTGCCATCTAGATAAAGGAAGGCTCGTAGATGTGGTGTATCTAGATTTTGCAAAAGCATTTGACACAGTTCCCCATAAACGTTTACTGTACAAAATAAGGTCCGTTGGCATGGACCATAGGGTGAGTACATGGATTGAAAACTGGCTACAAGGGCGAGTTCAGAGGGTAGTGATAAATGAGGAGTACTCAGAAAGAGTTTAACAAGACTCGTGGCCACTCATTAAAATTAGAAGAAAAGAGGTTTAACCCTAAACTACGTAGAGGGTTCTTTACTGTAAGAGCGGCAAGGATGTGGAATTCCCTTCCACAGGCGGTGGTCTCAGCGGGGAGCATTGATAGCTTCAAGAAACTATTAGATAAGCACCTGAATGACCACAACATACAGGGATAAATAATGTAATACTGACACATAATCACACACATAGGTTGGACTTGATGGACTTGTGTCTTTTTTCAACCTCACCTACTATGTAACTATGTAAAATACAGGTCATAGCAGAGTGGAACAAAGCTTACGCATTTCGCACTACACAGAGTGCTTAGTCATAGCTATGTCCAGGATTTCTTTGATGTCTAACTGCTACAGCATTGCCAGCACCTGGACTTCTAGACTGAAGGAGATGCCTTTTACTTTGATCTGACCCACCTGGAGCGGTGATACTCTCTCTCTACTTAAACTTCCAGTGACCAGTATGAGAGTGAGAGCAATAACACCAAATTTAACACACCTGCTCCCCATTTACACCTGAGACCTTGTAACGAAATAAAGAAGTTAGTGCAGCACAATATGAATAAAAGAAAGTCCATTCATAAATGTAAAAGAACTACAAGTCCCAGAATGGAAGATGAGACCCCTCGTGAGAAAATGGAAAATCCAATCCACTGGTGATTCTAGGTGACAAGCCCTCCACAGGGAAGCAAATGTTTTTACAAGAAAAGGTGGACCACTGATAAGACAGAAGATCGAACACACTTGTATCCTCAGTGGGATGATAGTATTCTCCAGCACGGCAGTGGAACATCCAGGGCAAGTGTGAAAAAACAAGGGACAAGTGCTCTCCATTGATTTATTTGAAAAAAGATCCATAAAATGGCATAAGGTGATGGCGCCAATATCGCACTGCATATAAAACTGATAAGCCAGTATACAACTAAAAAGATCCAAAGATCCAGAGATGGCAGCGGGTGACATCCGCAAGATAGCTCCTCCCCCCATACGCATTGCATCCTACGGGGCTTCGTCAGCGAGGGCGGGGCTATCACCTCACCCGGACGTTTAAATAGACGGCTGGTCTCCATGGAAAGTGCAGCAGACCGGAAGTCAAGGTGTCTTAAATATTCACACATTCCCATGGGGACACAGACTAATGCATAGAAACACATATAAGTTACTATATGAATACAATATCTAATATAGGTAAAATAATAAAGAAATAAATGGACCTATAAACCCACGGCCATCTCTTCACATAAAAAAGACCATTTATGTAGCAAAACACTTATAAAATACCTTAAAATACCTTATAGCACAACACTAATAAAAAATGTGGAAAAGACATCTAAAATCATATGTATTTATCTGATATGAAACAATTTAAGTCAAATTCAATGTTTAACCCTCTCGGGACCAAAACCTGTGTCTCATGGATCCAGAAGGATTCTCGCTGACTTAAATGATGTATGAAATTTCCGCCTCTCCAGTGCTTATTTACCTTCTCCAGCCCCCAAAATCTGAGACATCTTGGGTCCCTATTGTGAAAGTTTCCAAACTGTTTGGAAACGTGTGTTCTTAAGCCTTTTTTAATATTATTAACATGTTCAGCTATGCGAACACTCATAGGTCTTGATGTCCTCCCCACATACAGAAGTCCACAATAGCACTCCAGCATGCACATGACCCCCACTATATCACACGTGATAAGATTTTTTATGGGATATTTTCTGTTAGTGGCCGAGGAGACGAAAGCCTCGTGTTTTTTAAGGTTATGTTATGTTCAGGGCATTTTCCACAAGCGTAATATCCAGACAAAAAGGCAAACAATCTTTTTTCCTTAACCACAGGAAGGTCTACTACACTCGGGGCCAAAATGTCTGGGAGGGTAGGAGGTCTTCTGTAAATGAATCTCAGACGTGGGGGCAGCACTGTACCTAAAATTCTATCCTTCTTTAAGATTTCCCAGTGTTTCACAATGATTTTTTTTGTGTTGTATATTGTAATCTAAGACAATTTTATATTCAAACTTGTTGTCTTGTTTGTTCTTATTTTTATTGGAATCTGCCACTAAAAGGGTTCAATCCAGGTTCCTAATGCTCTGGATCTCACTTGCAATCTGTTCCTTCTTATATCCTTTTTGGAAAAAGCGTTCAGCTAACACATTAGACTGCCTATAATAATCAGACTCAAGAGTTCAATTCTGCAGTAGGCAGATAACCTGACCTCTTGGGATGTTACACAGCCATTATTGGTGGTGGCAACTATCTAAGGGTAGGTAGCCATTTCTTTCAGTCGAATTGAAGAAATTTCTTGTCTTAAACGAACTTCCCTGTCTGAAAATCTCCAGATCGAAGAATGTCATGCAGGAAGCATCGGTTCCATTAAGTTTAGACATGAACAGCTGTAAGCTAAAAAGATCTCCCCCCCATAACATGATCAAATCATCTATATATCTTTGGTGCAAACCAACTGCGCAGGTCAATCACAAACATAGTTTCATCTTCCCATAGCGCCATAGATAGGTTTGCTACACTCGGAGCAAACCGAGCGCCCATAGCAACACAGAGAATCTGAAGGAAACATTTTCCATCATACCAGAAATAGTTTCTGGCCAAACAAAACTCTAGTGATTTCATTAGGAAGATTTTATGCAAATCAGGAAGATCTGATGTATCCAATGTCCACTTTACAGACATCAGTGCATCCTGGTGACCATAATGGTGTATAGTGAGCTGACGTCTGTCGTCATCAAAAGACTATTCTTATTACAGGGGATAGTTTCCATAATCTGAATAACGTGTTTAGTGTCCTTCAAGTATGCTGTAATTGTTGACACTAATGCTCTGTACACACGACCGGTTTTGCCATCGGAATAAACTCTGAAGGTTTTTCCAACAGAGTTCCGACAGAATTCCGCTCAAGCTGTCTTGCATACACACGGTCACACCAAATTCCGACCGTCCAGAATGCGGTGAAGTACAACATGTATGACGGGACTAGAAAATGGAAGTTCAATAGCCATTAGCCAATAGCTTCCGTCTCGTACTAGCTTCAGAGCATGCGTCGTTTTTGGTGCGTCGAAAACAGCATACAGACAAGCGTTTTTTCCGATAGTAATTTGTTCCATCGGAAAAATATAGAACATGTTCTCTATCTAAGTCCGTCAGAATTTTCAACAGAAAAAGTCTGATGGGGCATACACATGGTCGGAATATACGATGAAGAGCTCCCATCGGACTCTTTCTGTCAGAAATTCCACTCGTGTGTACACGGCATAAGGGTTTCAGAAAATAATCAATGTATTGACCTAACCGCACTGACACCGAGTCAATACCGTTAACTATGGGTCTGCCTGGGGGAGACTGAGCGTTTTTTTTGTATTTTAGGCAAGAAATACACAATCGGTCTCCTACAAGCACTGGGGTCTAAGTACATTGCCTCCTTTTTATTTAGAACCCCATTGGTTTTACCATATTCGATTAGTATTTGAAGCTCACTTTTAAACTGGAACACCAGGTCATTACTTAACACTTGGTATGTATTTTGGTCGGCCAATAATCGTTCCATTTCCTCTTTGTAAAATGATTTGCTCATAACCACTATGTCATGGTTATGCAATAGGGTTTGTCTGTCAGCCTACCTGTCTCCATGTGTTCATCTCTAAAGACCAGTTGACCCTCACCTGACTGCTTTTATAAACTCTCCTCTAGCATGGCTCCACCCCAGCTCCTATCAGGGAACTGTATATTAACCTGTGCACTGCAAGCCAGCAGTGCTGATCAACCATTGTATGTCAGCTTTTGTGTGTACTTGCTGTGTTTCCTACGTCTGATTCCAGTTACTGACTTTGGCCTGTTCTCGACTTTCCCTGTCTGCTTGTGACCCTGACCTTTGGCGTGTTATGTTTATCCTTGTCTGCTAGTTGCCCTGACATTTGGCTTATTCCTTACTTTCCTTGTTGCTCCAGCCTGCTCCCTCCTTCCTCTTCTCCTGTAGTCTGCCGTGAGCTGTGAGACCCTGGGGGCTGCGACCTGGAGCCAGACTGCAGCTCAGTCCATCCTCACCACTAGGGGCTCTGGTGAACACCTGCTGGCTCTTAGACTCCGTGCCCTGGGGAATCTATGCTCTAGCTCCCAGTGGGATCTGTGTTAGTGATCCAGTAGACCTGCTTCCTGAACCTCCCAGGGTTCAATCCGCAGCAGTCAGTCCTAGGGTCCACTACCGAGCGGTGCACTTCTGACTCCTACAGAGTGCATCTGTCACCTAGCCTCAAGGTGACCTGACACACTAATCCGCCCGCCTTATCTGCGGGATGGACAACTACATCCTTATTTTTTTCCAAAGTGGTAATTCCCTTTTTTCAAATAAGAGGGGTCCTTAAGTTTTTTTAACTTTCATTCCTTCCAGATCACTGGTCACCATATTCTTAAAAAATTCAGTATATCTATTATAATTTTTGGGTGGGTTAAAACTCCAGGGCCAAATTGGGAAAATCTCTCACCGGGTTTGGAAAGGAAGAATCTTTTAATATTAAAAGTTCTAATAAACTTCTGCATACTAATATAAGTTTGAAATGTATTAAAATTACACATTGGGGCAAACTTTAGACCTTTAACAAGTACCTTCAGTTCGTCCTCAGATAGAGCTGAACCACTGATGTTATAAATACCTGCTCCTAATTTCCTGTTCCCCTAATCTCCTTTTCCTTTTGTGTTCTTCTTCTGGCTCTTCTCCCTCCCTTTCTCTTCTTTTGCCCCCTGTTTGTTTCCAGTAGGCGCTTGACCCCAAGGTTCTTGCCAGAGGGGTTGGGGGTTCCCTAAAAAAAATTTTCCCCTGTTGTACTTCTTCATTAAATAGGGGTGTGAACCTGTTATGAACTGGTATTGGAGCTCTACCATAAGGTATTCATTTCCCCTAGGATATTGACTCTGATTGTTATAATGGTGATTACCCCTTTTAGACAAATTATTGGGGGTCCTGCCTCTATGAGGACGTGAGGGCCCCAATTGTCTTCCCAATATCCTTGATTCTGGGGAGGTGCATAATAATGATGGTTTCCTCTACTTCTCCCACCTCTGTTAAAATTCCCTCTGCCTATATTATTGGGATGGATGCGGCCCCTGTTATTGATACCCTGAGAGGTGGGGGCATTAGAAATATTCACTGGGGTAGAGGGAGGGGTTTTTTGGGAGGTCAGTTTTGTTGATACATTAATTGGCACAGGTTTCAAGGTTTGAACCTTAGATTGCCATTTAAAAAACTCCCCACAAGAGTAGTCACCAGAATCTCTAAAATATTTGTTCTTTTTCTTCTCCTGAACCTCCTTATCCCATTTGACCATTTTATTTTCTAGTTCACTGTTATACAAGCTGTACACTCACTACTTTACATTGTAGCAAAGTGTAATTTCTTCAGTTTTGTCACATGAAAAGATATAATAAAATATTTACAAAAATTTGAGGGGTGTACTCACTTTTGTGAGATACTATATATATAGACATTTTTTCATCCCTCCCCTCTTTTCTCCTCTTTTTTCCTCTCTTCTCCTTTCCCTTCCCTCCTTCTTTCCCTCCCTCCCTCCTTCATTTTTCACCCCCCATTTCCTCCCCTACCATTCCTCTCCCCTCCTCTCTCCCCACTTTTCTTCCTATTTAATCTTCCCCTTCCCTCTCTTTTTTCTCCCCCCCTTCAGGGGGTAGCTTTTTATCATCCATATGTAAGTGGCTACTGCTATACATCATGTATATTATATTACATACTATTTATATGTACTTTTGTCTTTAGTATTATTTTAGTGTCCAGTTGTATTTACGCATAAGATTTAAGGTCCTGATAAAGCAAGTTAACCTACACATCATAAATTTAGAGGACTACCATATCATACATCCTTTACTTCCCCAAGTGGAAGACAAGTGGTATAATTGATGTCCTTATAAAAAAACATGTGTTTTTAACAACTTGACAACTGGGCACCTAAACCCCCTTCCTAACCAGACCAATTTTCAACTTTCAGCGCTCTCACATTTTGAATGAAAATTACTCAGTCATGCAACACTGTGCCCATATGAAATGTTTATCCTTTTTTTCACACAAATAGAGCTTTCTTTTGGTGGCATTTAATCACCACTGGGTTTTTTAATTTTTTGCGCTCTAAATCTTTCTGAAAGTTATAGAGTCCACAAACTATGTTGCCAATCACTGAAAATTGATCACACCTGAAGTACTGACGGCCTATCTCATTTCTTGAGACCCTAACAAGCCAGGACAGTACAAATACCCCCCAAATGACCCCTTTTTGGAAAGTAGACATTCCAAGGTATTTAGAAAGAGGCATGGTGAGTTTTTTGAAGTTGTAATTTTTTCCCACAATTCTTTGCAAAATCAAGATTTTTTTTTCTTTTTTTTCACAAAAGTTTCATATTATTAGGTTATTTCTCACACACAGCATATGCAAACCACAAGTTACACCCCAAAATACATTCTAGTACTCCTCCTGAGTATAGCAATACCACATGTGTGAGACTTTTACACAGCGTGACCACATACAGAGGCCCAACATTGAGGGAGCGCCATCAGGCGTTCTAGGGGCATCTAATTTCTTGACTACCTCTTACACTTTTGAAGGCCCTGGTGCACCAGGACAGTGGAAACACCCCAAGAATGACCCCATTTGGAAAGAAAACAACCCGAATGAAAACACATTTTTTTTACACAAAGTTGTCTATTTATACAATATTTCTAACACATAGCATGTACATACCAAAAAAACAATTTTGAAGGTCCTGGAGCACCAGGACAATGGAAATGCCCCAAAAATGACCCCATTTTGGAAAGAAAACAACACAACGTATAATCTATGAGGCATATCGAGTCTTTTGAACATGTCATTTTTTTCTGCAAGTTTTTAGAAAATGTGAAAAGAAAATGAAAACGCATTTTTTTACACAAAGTTGTCCATTTATACAATATTTCTAACACATAGCATGTACTAGGCAAAAATTACACCCCAAAATAGATTCTCCTACTCCTCCTGAGTATGGCAATACCACATGTGTGAGACTTTTACACAGCCTGGCCACATAGAGAGGTCCAACATGCAGGGAGCATCATCGGGTGTTCTAGGGGCATAAATGTCAAATCTAATTTGACTACCTATTACACTTTGAGGCACTGTAGCAGCATGGATGTGAACTGGTGTGGCATGGATAACCTGTGGATGGGGATAGCTAAGCATGGTTTAGCCATGAATGTGGATGGCTGGGTATGGCTGAGTATGGATGGGATTGCTGGGTATGGCTGACTATGGCTGGGTGGGTATGGCAGAGTATGGATGGGATAACTGGGTATGGCTGAGTATGGCTGGGTGGGTATGGCTGAGTATGGAGGGATGGATGAGTATTGCTGAGTATGGCTGAGTATAGGTGGCTGAGCATGGATGGATGGATGGATGGATAAGTACTTCTGTGAGCATTGATGGATGAGTACTTCTGTGAGCATGGATGGGATGGATGGATGAGTACTTCTCTGAGCCTGGATGGGATGGATGGATGAGTACTTCTCTGAGCCTGGATGGATGAGTACTTCTGTGAGCATGGATGGGATGGATGAGTACTTCTGTGAGCATGGATGGATAAGTACTTCTGTGAGCATGGATGGGATGGATAGCTGGATTGGGCACAGAGCAGCGCTGTGGGCACTACACATCCAGCCCACAGTGCTGCAGCACTTGATCTCTCTCCTCTCCCGTCGCACTCTACCAATAGGTACCAGGAGGGGAGAGAGGAACCAGATGTGACGCCGGTTTGTTTAGAAGTGATCGCTCCATCATTTGACAGAGCAATCACAAGCCGGCGGTCATGGGGGCGTGAGAGCAGGATTCTGGGAGGACGTCCATGGACATCCTCCCAGAATAAGCCGACCGCGCTGCAGCCATCTTTCGGCTATAGCCCGGTCAGCATGTGGTTAATATGAGGTTTTAATTGGATTTAATAAAGATATGTACTTTTTTTTTAGGGATGAGGCCCTCCAATGGTACTATTATTGATACAGCACCATTCCCACGTACACAACACTTTGGCTTGCTAACAGTCAGTGTTCTAAAACATAAGAGAGACATTTCCACTTTTACCTTTAAGGGATTACACATGCTTTGCCATTCATGGAGAAGTAACTTGATACCCTTAAGGATTGCTTCAGGTATCAAGATTGTAACATCAAGAATAATCCCAGATTTTACCTGATGTTTTTGGACTAATGCATATAGGTTTGCATGTTTCTCTCTTTTTTGTGTCCTCAAGCTCCAGTGGACACATTTATGTTCATTGACCTTTATTATCATGTTGTGGAATATTTTAGTTCATGTACAGATACCTGACTGCTCTTAGTCAATGATATACAATTCAAGAGATAATATGTAGCTACATAGAGACCAGACAGACTCAAGGAACTTGATTCAGTTGATATGCTTTAATTTTTTGGCGCTTCAGATTAAGTACACAGATTGATGTATTTTATGTAGGTTGTGTCATGATATGAAAGTGACCAATCAAAGATTAATATGATTACATCAAGCGTTAAGTTGTTTATGATCATGGTTCATCAAGAAGTCATCATTAACAACTTGACCTCTAGAAGGTTTTACCCCCTTCATGACCAGTCCATTTTTTTGCGATATGGCACTGTGTTATTTTAACTGACAATTGTGCGGTCATGCGGCACTGTACCCAAATAAAATGTATGTCCTTTTTTTCCCACAAATAGAGCTTTCTTTTGGTGGTATTTGATCACCTCTGCGTTTTTTATTTTTTTGCACTATAAACAAAAAAAGACTGACAATTTGAAAAAAAAACATTGTTTTTTTACTTTTTGCTATAAAACACAATGACTTCATCAATTTAGACCAGAATGTATTTTGCTACATATGTTTGGTAATAAAATCTCAATAAGCGTTTATTGATTAGTTTGCGCAAAAGTTATAGCGTCCAAAAACTATGGGATGTATTTATGGAACTTTTATTTATTACATTTTTTTTACTAGTAATGGCAGCGATCAGTGACTTATATCAGGACTTCGATATTGCAGCAGAAAAATCGGACATCTAACTGACACTTTTTACACTTTTTTGGGAACCAGTGACACCAATACAGTGATCAGTGTTAAAAATATGCACTGTCACTGTACTAATGACACTGGCCTAGGATGGGGTTAACATCTAGGCCAATTAAGGGTTAAATGTGTGGCCAACATGTGTTACTGTGTGTGCTGTTTTACCAAGCAATGTGCTGTTTTTTACTTTCTGCGTTGCACATTGCTGCTGTCAGAAGAGAGCCCTGTGTTTGTTTACCTACACGGGGCTCTCTTCGGTAATGCCCAAAGCCAATTGTCGGGTGCCAGCAACCAATCAGTGTCCGGCACCCGCTGATTGATTTGTGCTGCAGCCAATCACAACACAAATGGTGCAGCGGGGACATTCAGGTGCACTCCCTACCGTGCTGCGTGGATCACGTACTAGGTATGTGATCCAGCGCAGGAGAGCCACCTTGCCACCGTATATGTACAGTATACGGTCGGCAAGCTGATAAAGGATGTTTATTTCTTGTGCCTTTGGATGCCATTCAAAAATAGCCCTGCAGATGCGTTTTCCAGAAACTTACTTTGCCACAGATTGTCCAAACATAAATCATAAGTTTCAGGCAGTCATCAGAATTATTTTTGCAATATGCCTGTGTACATGTAAAGGAAAGAAATAAGCACAAATTAAAATCTTTATATCGAAGCTATTTAGTCCTAAACAGTCATCTTGCCACCTCAGTGTTATAGTAAACTATAAAGAATTCAGCATTCCAGTATATTCCAGAATAGCATACAGGGGGCTGCACATACAGGGGTTCTTCCAAAGAAGTGGGGTTCTTTAAATAAGTGGCACTTCTGCTCTTGCACCATTCATCTGAACATTTTCTTCTCTCTTCACAGGTAAACCTGCGTTTATACCTCCACATACCTTTTAAACTGAACATTGACTGACTGCTCAAATGCCTATTTTGTAAACCTGCGTTTATACCTCCACATGCCTTTTAAACTGAACATTGACTGACTGCTCAAATGCCTATTTGGTAAACCTACGTTTATACCTCCACATGCCTTTTAAACTGAACATTGACTGACTGCTCAAATGCCTATTTGGTAAACCTGCGTTAATACCTCCACATGCCTTTTAAACTGAACATTGACTGACTGCTCAAATGCCTATTTGGTAAATCTGTTTGTCACAACTGTTTCAACTCCTTCTGTAGCCATGCTCACATTATTTCAATGTTTATTTAGCCATTAAGTCTTACCTAAATTATGGTTTCCCTTATCTTTACAATTTTGGTCTTTTAGTCCCCTAGCAGTTTGATTGTGGTGTGAAAGTTATGCCCTGCTAGCTGTGTTCCTAATATGCCCTCTTAATTGATTAATTGCCAGATTCTATCCACAACCAACACACAGTATAAAAACAAGGCCTTCCTTACGGGGGAACACATACAGGGGGCTGCACATACAGGGGTTCTTCCAAAGAAGTGGGGTTCTTTAAATAAGTGGCACTTCTGCTCTTGCACTTCAGCGATTTGCACAAAGCAAACTACAACAGACAGCAAATTTCCAAATTTTCTCACCTTCCTCTCTGAAACATGCTCTCTTTAACTCTCCTCCTTTTCACAATTGCTGCCTCTCTCCTCAAACTCTCTTTTCTTCACCCCTCTGCTCCACCCCACAAATTGTACATATCACCTTCACTTCTCCCCTCCCCCTATTACTGCACTCATCACCTCCTTGTAACTCTAAGCCCACTTGCTAACAACCCCCCCAGGATACTGAAGCATGTCCCCTCATACAAATCATATTCTCATATTACCTCCCTTACTCTTCTGCTTCTCCTAACCACTGGAGATATTTCCCCAAACCCTGGGCCTCCCTTATTTAACTGTGCCCAACACACCCATCACCCTACACCCTCTGGCAGTAGTCGCAATCTACGCAATTTAGTCTCCATTCCTCTTCTTCCCAACACCAGCCTCCCTCCCTCCTGCGCCCTCTGGAACGCCCGCTCTGTCTGCAACAAACTCACTGCTGTTCACAACCTCTTTGTTACTAATTCCTTCAGTCTACTTGCTCTCACCGAAACCTGGCTCCACGAACATGACACCCCTTCTCCTGCTTCCCTATCCTAGGCTGGCCTTCACTGGACTCACTCCCCTAGGCCTAATGGACGCAAGGGAGGTGGAGTGGGATTCCTCCTATCTCCCCAATGCACCTTCCAGGTTATTCACTCCCCTCCCTCTTTTTCTCTCTCATCATTTGAAGCCCACTGTATACGTCTATTCTCTCCTACTTCCCTAAGAATTTCTGTGATCTACCGGCTCCCTGGACCTATGTCAACTTTCCTTGATGAGTTTTCTGCCTGGCTACCCTACTTCCTCTCTTCAGAAATTCCCACAAACCTTCTTGGTGATTTGAACATCCCTGCTAATACAAACACTCCTGCTACTTCTAAACTTCTTAGTCTAACCTCTTCATTTGACCTAAAACAATGGGTACAGGCTTCTACTCACTCTGATGGCAACACCCTTGACCTTGTATTCTCCTACCTATGCACTCCATGCAACTTCTCAAACAATCCTTTTCCTCTCTCCGACCATCACCTTATTAGTTTCTCCCTCCCCCTGTCTTCCACCACCTTTCCCTCCAATCGCCTAACCATCACCCGTAGAAATTTTTGCAACTTCAACTCCTCTCTCCTCTATTCTGCTACTGACCACCTCTATGACAAAATCTCTCCTCTGTCCTGCCCCAACCAAGCCATGTCCATCTACAATAAATCCCTGTCCTCCACCCTGGACAAGCTCGCTCCCCTCACTACACGCAGAATCAGGCCTCGACCCCTACAACCCTGGCAAACAGATGACACTAAAATTCTCAAAAAACGTAGTCGCGCTCTTGAGCGTCTGTGGCACAAGACTAAGTCTTTCAAAGACTTCAACCAATACAAATCTGCCCTCCAAAAATACTATTCTCTCCTCCACACTGCCAAGCAAACCTATTTTACAGCTCTTATTAACACCTTCTCATCTAGTCCCCGTAAACTCTTCTCTACCTTCAACTCACTACTTTGTCCTCCACCGCCTCCACCCACTGACTCACTCACTGCCCAGGAGATCGCTAATCACTTCAAAAACAAGATACAATCCGCGATGAAATCTTCACTCTACAGGTATCTCCCCCAGCTAAGACCCCATGTCAACAGGTACAACTGACACTCCCACTATTCAAATCTACTACTAAAGACAAAGTTACTAAACTCCTTTCTATCGCCCACCTAACCACCTGTCCCCTGGACCCTATTCCTTCTCATATGCTACGGTCGCCCTCTGACTCCATCCTACACTCTCTAACCCACATCTTCAATCTCTCCCTCACCTCTGGCATCTTCCCCAATGCTCTAAAACATGCACTGGTCACCCCCATACTTAAAAAGCCATCCTTGGACCCTACCAATCTAAACAACCTACGCCCTATCTCCTTGCTCCCCTTTTCCTCTAAACTCCTTGAACGCCTGGTTTACAACCAACTGAGTGACCACCTCATTAAAAACAACCTTCTTGATCCCCTTCGATCTGGATTTCGCCCTTAACACTCCACAGAAACTGCTCTTTTAAAACTCACAAACGACCTACTAACTGCAAAAACCAACGGACACTATTCTGTACTCCTACTTCTGGATCTTTCGGCTGCCTTTGACACGGTTGACCACCCCCTCCTCCTCAAAAAACTTTACTCCCTCGGTCTCCGTGACTGTGCTCTTCAGTGGCTATCATCCTACCTATCCCAACGCACCTTCAGTGTCAATTACAATTCTACTTCCTCCACTCCTCTTCCCTTCTCTGTCGGGGTCCCCCAAGGTTCTGTTCTTGGACCTTTTTTATTTTCAATCTACACCTCTTCCCTGGGTCAGCTGATAGCCTCTCATGGCTTTCAATATCATTTCTACGCTGACGACACACAAATCTATCTCTCCACCCTTCAACTCACTCCATCAGTCTCCTCACGCATCCCTAACTTACAAACCGACATATCTGTATGGATGTCACACCACTTCCTCAAACTCAACTTGTCCAAAACCGAGCTTATAATATTTCCTCCCTTACGTGCCTCTTCCCCTGACTTGTCTGTCAAGAGCAATGGCACAACCATCCACTTTCCAAAGCTTGCCACCTCAACCTCCGCAACATCTCTAAACTACGTCCCTTTCTAACCAACGAAACCACAAAGCTCCTGATTCACTCCCTGGTTATCTCTCTCCTCGACTACTGCAACTCCCTCCTCATTGGCTTATCTTTAAATAGACTATCCCCCCTTCAGTCCATCATGAATTCTGCAGCCAGACTCATCCACCTTATAAATCGCTCAGTGTCTGCTACCCCCCCTCTGCCAATCCCTCCATTGGCTGCCACTCGCCCAATGAATTAAATTCAAAATACTAACAATAAGTTACAAAGCAATCCACAACTCTGCCCCCAGCTACATCACTAGCCTAGTCACAAAATATCAACCTAATCGCCCTCTCCATTCCTCCCAGGACCTTCTGCTCTCTAGCTCCCTCATCACCTCCTCCCATATCCGAATCCAGGACTTCTCCCGAGCCTCGCCCATCCTCTGGAATTCCCTACCCCAGTCTGTCAGATTGTCTCCAAATTTATCCACATTTAGGCAATCCCTGAAAACTTTCCTCTTCAGAGAAGCCTATCCTGCCTCCATCTAACAACTGCACTATTTTCTCCATTAGCTCATCCCCCACAGCTATTACCCTTTTGTATAACTTGACCCTCCCTCCTGGATTGTAAGCTCTAACGAGCAGGGCCCTCTGATTCCTCCTGTATTGAATTGTATTGTACTTGTACTGTCCTCCCTAATGTTGTAAAGCGCTGCGTAAACTGTTGGCACTATATAAATCCTGTATAATAATAATAATAATAATAATAATAATAATATTTTTTTCTGTTGTTAGATTCAGCTGCATCGGGTTATTGTAATGCATATTTACATCTAGTGTTAGTCTACAGTCACTACAACTTTTTTATTTATATGATTTCATACCTCCCTCTGTTCTTCCCTCCTGTTTAGCACCAGCTAGTTCTGTGTCAAATAGACCCTTTTAATTTCCATGTTCCCTCAAGCAGTGTTGTTTTCTTTGCAGAAACAGGGCATAGGAAAGTTATGGTCTTCTTACACATCAAGATACTGAAAAACTTTATCTGTACTGCATGTATCTGAAGTAAAATTGCATTCAATTCAACTTATGAGTCTTATATCTTATATCTCAGGATACATTTCCTGTGGATGGTGCCAGTACTGCAAGTTATCATATTGTCTGGGCATACTGGGTCTATGGAGGTATGCCAATGCATAAAGAAGCATTTGATACAGAATATTGCTCATCTCCACACAACTCTTCACTGGTGCCAACCAGTTTATGCTAAGCAGACATGTATTCTCCAATAGTGAAAATGATTGAGATCATTTCATGGGCTGTTCATCAAACTCATTGCAAATTCCAGAAACTGTCATCCTGCAGCAGGAGATTTGTTGATCTGTGCTGTTTAGTGTAAATGGAGCAATCTTAAACAATGGGGCCGAAGGCATAAAAATGTATTAAAAATATGTGTGTATGGCCAGCTTTATAAAGCATATCCCTATGTATATCACTTTGGTTAACACTTTTTGTATCAGTATACTTCTAATTTACATCTAGGTTTCTGATATAACAATATTTTTCAGGCCATTACAGATAATTGTGCTTACCTTTGGTCAATACTAAAATATCCATTAAGTTCAGTTATCACAGGCTAAGTTCACAGTTCCATTACCTAGACAACTAACCATTTATTTCTATATATAGAACATGTTTTTCTGCAGTGGTAAATATGTTAGATACATAAACACACATGGTGCTAAATAATAAGTATTTTAGGTTATCTGACACTACAGATGTTTATTTACATGCACATTTTAGTACACCATATGCATGATGCTTTGCTTTGTGCTATTTTAGTTTGACTGTGTGCATGTGTTTTTCTCCTGGCTGTTCAAACAGTGGTATTCCAAAAGCAATATCTCCAAACCTGTGGTTTAGAAGCTAAATTAAACTCTCAGGTATCTTTAACGTGGTCCCTATTCAGAGACGTATCAACAGATTGTGGGAACCCGTAGCAAAATTTTGATGGGGGTCCTGATAACCTCTCTCAGTGGCATCTGGCAGCTGTAACACTACTTTCATTAATATTATTGATCATAAAGAGGTTGTAAACCTCCAAAAAAAAAAAAACCTGCAAGACAAAGGCATAATGAGCTAGTTAGTATGCATTGCAATACTAGCCCTTTTTTGCGTTACGGCACTGCGTCGCTTTAACTGACAATTGTGCAGTCGTGCAATGTTGTTCACAAACAAAATTGATATACTTTTTTCCCACAAGTAGAGCTTTCTTTTGGTGGTGTTTGATCACCTCTGTGGTTTTTATTTTTTTGCGCTATAAATAAAAAAAGAGCAACAATTTTGAAAAAAAAAACAATATTTTTTACGTTTTGCTATAATAATTATCCCAAAAAATATAAAAAAACTATTTTCTTCCTCAGTTTAGGCCAATATGTATTCTTCTACATATTTTTGTTAAAAAAATTGAAATAAGCATATATTGATTTTGCGCAAAAGTTATGGCGTCTACAAAATACGAGATAGATTTATGACATTTTTTATTATTATTCATTTTTTTTTATTAGTAATGGCGGCGATCTGCAATTTTTTATCATGACTGTGACATTGCAGGTAAGACATGCCTACCCTTACTGACCATAATAGAGTGCAACCAGATGCCAGACAACAGATCAGAGATTCCCACACCAGATGCAGCAGCTCACCAGACTCACTTGAATCACATAGCACATCTCATACCAGAACTAGATGATCAGGCTCAGATAATCATACTCCTAGGGAGGGATATCTTGCAAGTCCACAAAGTAAGAAAACTGATCAATGGTCCTAAAAATGCCCCATATGCCCAAAAACTGGATCTCGGGTGGGTCATTATAGGTGATGTTTGCCTGAGAGGTGCACACAAACCGGCATCTGTTAATAACCTGCTCACTAGTACCCTCAAGAATGGTCGTCCTTCTCTTTTCCAACCCTGTCAAAATCACATCCTCATAAAGGAGCTACCACACAACAACCCTGTACCTCTTCCCTTCCTAAGTCCCCTCTGTGACACCAATGACCAAAGCGACTTAGGAAGCACAGTGTTCCAGAGAACAAAGGAAGACAACCAGGTAGCAATGTCCATTGAGGATAGGCTCTTCCTGGAGGTTATGGAAAGGAGATTGGAGAAAGACGAGACTAATAGCTGGGTTGCACCTCTTCCCTTTAGACCACAAAGATGACGTTTGCCTAACAATAGAGAACTAGCATATAAACGTCTCACTTCCCTAAGACACAATCTTCAAAGGAAACCAGAGATGAAAGAACATTTCCTTTCCTTCATGGAGAAAATATTCCAGAATGGTCATGCTGAGATAGCCCCAAACCTCAAAGACTCAGAGGAATGTTGGTACTTACCTTTATTTGGAGTCTATCACCCTAAGAAGCCAGGGCAGATTAGAGTGGTGTTCGATTCTAGCGCCAAGCATGAGGGTGTCTCTCTAAACGATGTCCTTCTCTCTGGCCCTGACCTGAACAACAGACCATTAGGAGTACTTCTTTGCTTTCGCAAAGATTCAGTCGCATTCATGGCAGACATACAACAAATGTTCTATTGCTTTCTTGTTAAAGAAGAACACCGAAACTTTCTGAGGTTTCCCTGGTTCAGGGGCAACAACCCCTCTGGAGACATCACAGAATACCGCATGAGGGTGCACATATTTGGCAACAGTCCTTCCCCTGCAGTTTCTATATATGGCCTCAGACACTCTGCTAGAATGGGAGAGTTAGAGTATGGGTCAGATGTCAGACATTTTGTGGACAAGGATTTCTATGTAGATGATTGCTTGAAATCACTACCTACAAATGAAGCCGCAATCAGTCTCCTCAAAAGAACTCAGGCAATGCTTGCGTGTTCCAACTTAACAAGATTGCTTCCAACAGTAGAAAAGTTTTAGAAGCCTTTTCTGTCCAAGATCATTCTAACGAGTTAAATGACTTAGATCTAGGCACAGACTCACTTCCCATGCAACGCAGTCTTGGTTTGCTTTGGGACTTAAGATCTGACACGTTTATTTTCCAAGTAAACACAGAAGAAAAACCTTTTACCCGTAGAGGTGTCCTGTCTACCATAAACAGCCTGTATGATCCCTTAGGCTTTGCAGCACCTGTCACCATCCAGGGTAAAGCACTACTGAGAGACTTAACCTGTGAGTCGCTAGACTGGGACCACCCTCTCCCCACCAACAAGAAGAACCTATGGCTAGAGTAGAAGGACTCACTAACAGCTCTATCCAACCTTAAAATTCCACAACCATATGCTCCTTTGTCATCTGCTACCTGCAAAGACTTTGTGTGTTTTCAGATGCTTCTGTTAAAGCAATTGCTGCTGTAGCTTACCTGAAAACCATAGACACTAAAGGACAATGCCACATAGGGTTTGTAATGGGGATAGCAAAACTTGCACCACTTCCTGAACACACCATACCCAGACTGGAACTTTGTGCTGCAGTATTAGAACTGCAAACTCCTTCCAACTTGAGCGTTCTCGGTGTAGAAAGATACTTGGGTAAGCAAGACTGCACATGGATCTTCAACCCACCTCACTCTTGTCACATGGGAGGTGTTTGGGAGAGGATGATAGGCATAGCCCGCAGAATTCTTGACTCTATCTTCCTACAAGTAGGAACTGTAAGGCTTACTCACGAATGTTTAGTGACATTTATGGCAGAGGTTACAGCTATCATTAACGCCAGACCTTTGACTTCCATTTCAAGTGACTCTGAAGATCCAGTGGTCCTCACACCTGCCATGTTACTCATGCAAAAGACTAGTCTTGCCGGTGCTCCAGCTGGAGAGTTTCGTGAGAAGGACCTTTACAAACGTCAATGGAGACAAGTACAAACCCTTGCCAATACCTTTTGGAACCGGTGGAGGGAACAATATATATCTACTCTACAAGTAAGGAGAAAGTGGCACACTGAAAATCCTAATCTTAAACCTGGTGATGTTGTACTCATGAAAGATTGCTAGGCACTAAAGAATATGTGGCCCTTAGGTTTGATCCCCAAAGTACTGCCAAGCAAGGATAATTGTGTCCGTAAGGTCGAGGTCAAGATCTTTCAAAAGAATAAGGTTAAAATATTCTTGAGACCAGTGACCGAACTTATTCTGTTGCTTTCTACAGAGGACTCACTTGATGTCAGGCGGGGAGTGTTCTGTCCATCAGATGTTTTATACTGGTTATTTGTACCTCTGTTGTTAAATTTACATGCAAAATGTGTAATTTACTTAAGATAATCATATGTGATGTGCAGGCTCCATCTAGCGTTCCTTTTTGGTATTGCTTCAGTTCTGTTTTATTTGTTTTATTGTATGCGTAATTAAGGAAGTTTTCAGCAAGCAGGGAATTCTGGATAGAATCTTTTTTTTTTTTTTTTTTGTAAATTATTTTTATTATACTTTCAATGTAAATACAAAACAAAACAGAGCCTATTAGGCATACCCAGGCTTGGTCAACAACTACATAAAACAAAGAAAAAAAAAAAAAAAAAAAGCATACACATAGAGATCTGTATATATGTTCCTAACTAAACCATTGTACGCTCAACCACCTGTGCAGACTATTCAAAGCAATCCTTCAATTCCATGTGTATGCTGCAATACCCATTTTATTCATTTATGGAATGAGATGTGCAATATAATAATATTCATATCCCCCCCTTCCTATAACTATCGACTGAACAACCCAGGGACTTTTATGAGATCAGGAACGCCATTTGGGCCATTCCCGGTACTTAATAGAGTGACCTAATCATCAATCGAGTCTGCATTAGTAGACAGGGATTCCGTCCAAATATCCCATATTTTGTGAAATTTTTTTCCACAACCACGTGACAGGTAAGTAGCTTTGTACAATGGTAGGGCCGCATTCACCAACCTCTTCCAGAAATTTATTGAAGGTGCAGATAAGACCTTCCATCTGAGTACTATAGATTTACGGGCATAGTAAAGTAATAATCCTAGCAGGGTTCTGATTGCCCGACGTGGGGCCAGTGAATCAACAAGTCCCAGCAGACATACTTCTACAGACAGTGGCACAGGAACGGTGGTGACAGTCAAAATAAATTTGGTTACCTCAACCCAAAAAACTGCAATCCTCCAGCAAGAGGCAGAAATAGATGGATAGATTCTATGTAAGCGCTCAGGCATGTAATATACCTTATGTACTATTTTAAATTGCACCAATTTATCTCTGGCTGATACTAGATGTGAGAAGGGGTATTCCCACATTTCTTCCCAATCTTCTGTGTCCAATGCAGGGAAATCTACCTCCCACTTTGTCTTAAGGTTTTCTAGTCCCGTGTGTACGTTAGGGAGTAGTGCCTTATATATGGAAGATAAGGGTTTAGATAAAGCTTCATCTCTGAGCAGAGTCTCTAGATTCGAAGTGTAAAAGGCCACCGGAGCATTTGCAAACTGAGTGTTGAAAGCGTGTCTAAGTTGCAGGAATCTAAACAGGTGTGAGTTAGGTAAATTATATTGTTGTTTCAACCTATCAAATGTCTGTATTTTGCCCTCAAGACAAATTTGATTTATATATTTAATGCCCTTGCATGCCCATACCCCAGGGTCGGGAATGGACCCGAATTCTGGTAATTGCGGATTGAACCAAAGAGGGCTATGAGGGGAAATGTGTCCAGAGGGGATGGGGCGTAGTGAATTTGCCACTGACCATGCCCGTATTACCGCTCTCATTGCTGATGTAAGAGGGAAGGGAGCTCTAGAGCCCCGGTAAAGTAGAT
Organism: Aquarana catesbeiana; assembly: GCF_042186555.1. Classification (NCBI taxonomy): domain Eukaryota; kingdom Metazoa; phylum Chordata; class Amphibia; order Anura; family Ranidae; genus Aquarana; species Aquarana catesbeiana. Next base: position 178,676,073 of record NC_133324.1, on the reverse strand, counting down.
TCCTTAGCGCCTCATAAGACCCCAAACGTGCTGCTTCCAGAACCACTGCTGCGTTGGACTCATCAGAGACCAGCCAGTTGTGGGCGTGTGATAGCATGGCCGCCACAAAATAAGAGTGAAGGTCAGGGCAAGCCAAACCCCCCTCTCCCCAAGGTCTCTGCAGCACCATCAGCTTAAATCTCGGCTGACCGGATCCCCAGAGAAAAGATAATAGAACAGTATTTATTAGGCGAAATATCTTTTTGGGGATCCAGACAGGTGCATTTCTGAGAGCATAGAGAAAGGCAGGCAGAAGCTTCATCTTAAATAAATTGATCCTCCCAATTAAAGAGAGGGGAAAATTTGCCCACGCCCTCAGTCTCTTTCTCATCCTCTGCACCAGTGGTTCTAAGTTAAGGGTATAATAGTCAGAGGTAGATGTGGAGATGTGAATACCTAGATATTTAATTTTGTCTGTCCATAGTAAAGGTAGATTAGGATCCGCTACATCCTTTGCGGCCCCATCTATTGGCAAGATTTGGGATTTATCCCAGTTTACTTTGAGCCCCAAACAGCTAGTGAAATTGGAGAGAATGGTCAACGTCTCCCGAAGGGATTCGGCAGGGTCGCTCAAGAAAAGGATAAGATCATCGGCATATAAAGCAACTTTCTCATGTATGGATCCCACCTGTATGCCCCTAACCCCGTCTGCCTGTCTGAGGGCTGAGGCAAGTGGCTCCATCACCAAGGCAAAAAGGGCCGGCGACAGTGGACAACCTTGCCTCATGCCTCTTCCAACAGAAAAGGGCGCTGACAGAGCACCACCAAGCTTAATCTGCGCCGTTGGATCTTTATATAAAATATCTATCCATCTGCGGAATACTTCTCCAAAACCCATAACTTCTAGGACCGTGGACATAAAAGGCCATGCCACTGAATCGAACGCCTTTTCAATGTCCAGTGTCACCATTACTCTCATAGAGGACTCAGTGGGAGGTAGCTGAAGATGGGTAAACACTCTACGTAAATTTATATCTGTTGATTTCCCTGGCATGAAACCAGTCTGGTCTATATTAATCAGGGATGGAAGAATCGTCCACAGTCTGGTCGCTAGTATTTTTGTCAAAATCTTGAGGTCATAGTTTAGCAGGGATATCGGCCTATAAGAAGTACAGAGGGATATGTCTTTACCGGGCTTAGGGATGAGGACTATGTGTGCCTGATACATTGAAGGGGGTAAGGACATCTGTTTTTTACTTTCAGAGAAGACTTTTAACAATTTAGGTGCAATTAATGTGGCGTACATTCTGTACCATTCACCAGGTAGGCCCTGGTATTTTACCACTAGGAAATGAGCAAATCGCCTCCTCTATCTACTCAGTGGTAAACTGTCTGTCTAAAAATTCTAAATCCTCCTGCAAAAGAGTGGGTAGATGCAGGGACTGCAAAAATTCCCTACGCCGATCTTCAGGCCATCCAGGGACCGCCTTATATAAGTTTTCGTAGAAGGATCTGAATTCATCTATAATTAGTTCGGGGGTAGAGATCACCTGACCATCTGAACCACAGATTTCTGAAACCACCGTCTGCAATTTAGAGTCCGCAACTAAATTCGCTAGGAGTTTGCTATTTTTGTCTCCGGATTCAAAGATCTTCCCTGCCAAGGAATTTAAATCTAGATGTGTGGCCGAGACAAGATGTAGAGACAATGCTCTTTTTGCCTCGGCTAACCGACTAAAGTGATCCAGAGTCGGGGAGCCAGAAAAAGCCTCCGCTGCTCTAGCCTCTCCCTCCTCAAGTGCCTGGACCTGACAGGACATCTCAGAACGGACCGCTTTAATAGCTGAAATGTATTCTCCTCTAGTGTTGGCCTTAAAAGCGTCCCAGACTATCTGCGCTGAGGCTGAATCCTCATTAATCTCCCAGTATTGTTGTAGTTTGGGAGAGACCTCCTCCCCCACCCTCGAGTCCTGCACCCATTTGGGTGCTAAACGCCAACAGTCTCTACTCCTGGTGTTCGACAACTCCAAGGTGACCTCCAGAGGTGCATGATCAGAGAGGCCTGCCGATAAGTACGAGACCCCTCTCACCACCGCCAGGGCACAGGTGTTGCCAAAGACCAGATCTATCCTGGAACCAGATTTATGAGTAGTAGAGTGAAAGGAGTAAGCCCTAGTGGTTTGATGCTTCCATCTCCAAATCTCAGTATAATTAAAAGCTTGTGCCCAATGAAGCAGGTCTGGCGAATACGCCAAAAAATGGATTGGACGAGTCCAGGGATGGATCCAAGGTAGAATTAAAATCTCCAGCTATATATAGTCTGGAGAATTGTAATGTAGCTAAAAGCTCATATACCTTGTAGAGGACCCGTTGGTTAAAGGGAGGAGGCACATATATATTCACTAAAGCATAGACCACCGCTCTGATCTCAAGAAATAGAATTATGAATCGGCCCTCTTGATCAGTTTGTAGATGCAAGACCTTATATGCAAGGGATTTGTTCAATAGAATGACCACTCCCCTTGCATAACTGGAGTACGTTGCATGAAAAGATTGCCATACCCAGGGTCTGAGTAGCGCCAGGATCTTGTTCCCTAGAAGATGAGTCTCCTGTAGGAACAAGATATGGGGTTTGTGATTATTCAGATATTTAAACATTAATGCCCTTTTTACCTTGTCATTAAGACCCCTTTCATTCCATAATACCAGTTTTAACTCCATTAATGCAGTGACAGATTATGATTCAACATAATGATACCTACATGTAGGGGGTCAGCCCCCACAGTACCAAGGGGGAGTGCCAAAAGTATAACAAATTTTGCACTGGACATAGTGAGCATTAATAGGACACATGAAATGTAAGCATCAGTCAGTGGATGTAGGGCGTACCAATAAGAAAAAAAACAAACGGTAGCCTGTGAACTCCCTACTGACCATGAAGTACCCCTAAAGAGAAAAAAAACAGAACAGAAAACAATAATAACTATGGTCAGTTTAATACCCGAAACCTGAACTCAAACTTCTAGATCTTCAGACTTCTGAAAAAAAGTTCCAAAGTGTAGCAATTCAGTGTCGCCGACGCCTCTTCAATTGGCGGGAAAAAAAAAAATAAAAAAAGAAAAATAAAACCCCCCAAAAGAACTGGGGAGGGGGGGGTTGATACTTCAGTGAGTTACTTCTAACAAGGTGGCTCCGTGGTAGAAGAATGTATAAGAAAAGCACATCTAGTCTCGAACTAGAAGGATCTTTAACGATTAATGTTACCCAAAAAATAACGTGTACAATTCTGCGTGAGGGGCACAGGAGCCAACTAGCAACAACAACTGATGATGAAGTCTAAGAAGCTATACAACAGGAACTGATAACTAGATGAACTACCCCCTCGAACATGGATCCGGAAGGAAGATGGGATCTTTGTGCTGATTTCGGATAATGACTTATAGTGGGGGATAGCATCTTGTGTTTACTGTAGGTATTCAGCCAGTCATCTGCGTCAGCCGGAGAATCAAAGAATCTGACCATGCCATTATGAGGGACCCGAAGACGGCTGGGATATAACATGCTGTATTTTATGTCCTTTTCACGTAAGCGCTTATGGACATCATTAAAGGACTTCCTCTTGCGCTGCAGATCTGCCGAGAAATCTGGAAACAGAAGGACTGAGCCGCTGCCGTATGAAAGCGAGGAATGTTTGCGAGCTGCGGAAAGGATCCTGTCACGGTCCCTGAAGTTGAGGAAGCGGACCAAGAAGGGTCGGGGATTTGCACCAGGGATACTGCGTCCCATGGGTACACGATGGGCATGCTCGACGACATAGGTCGGAGAGGTATCCGCGAGGTCCAGCAGTTTTTTGAAGAATTCTTCCGTGAACTCCGCCGGTCGGTCACCCTCCTCTCCCTCCGGGAGACCCAAAACGCGGACGTTGTTGCGTCTCGCTCTGTTTTCTGCATCATCAGATTTAGCGACAAGCAGTTTTACCGTACACTGTAATTCCGCTATGGTGTTGGTGTGGGTAGCTGTAAGGTCTTCAGTGGCAGAAATTCTAGATTCTGATTCAGTCAGCCTACCCCTGATCTTATTCAGGTCATTTCTAATGAAATTGCATTCCTCTGCGAGGCGATCTATTCTCACTAGCATGGAGGTTTTACTTTGTTCAATGGCGGCCAGGATCACTGCAGTACTATCCTGAGAGGGTGGGGCAGAGAGAGCCACACTCGGCGCTTCGGGCTCCATGGCTAATTCTGTCAGCAAGGTTTGCAGTCTCCCTATGAGAGAAGGATCTAGTTGTGCAGCCGGTGAAGGTAGTTGTGCAGCCAGTGTAGGGGCCAGGCAGCCTGGCTTGGATGAGCTCTTGGGCTGGTTCTTAGGGCCCATTGAGTAAAGGTGGGCAGTAATCGCCAGCAGTCCTTTGCTGATCTGCAGGTAAAGGCTGTCCAATGAGGAGGGCCGGCCAGGGGGACCCTGCAGAAGGCCCAGGGAGCTGGATGGATGTAGGAGGGTGAGAAGGATGCTGGACCCCAGAGCACTTCAGCCTGCCCACATAGTTAGTTCACCCCAGATGGCTCAGCAGAAAGGTGGAGGGCCGGCAGGGGGCCGTGAGCAGCAGAGGCCGCGTCCCGGAGTTGAGATCAGGCCGGCCGGCGGCCCAGGAAAGTGCTGTGGGCGGCAGGCTGTACTAGGCTGCACTAGGCCGGGATAGGCCCCGCCAGATGGTCACAGCGGCCCCACGGATGACCTGACCCCACCAGACACACAGAGGGGCAAGTTGGAGGATAAGAGGAGCCCCTTACCTCGCAGATTCAGTCCAGGAATGGCTCACTTTAGCAGGGCACAGGCCGGGAAGATGGCGGCGGCCCCAGATGTGAAGGCCTGATTGTTTCCCGGCTGATCACCGGCCGAACCTCCACAAAATCCCAACAGGCTGCAGCAGGGAATATATATGAGTCAGCAGGCAGATATTTCCATGTTTTTGGCTGGTAAAATGTGCAGATGGCTAAGGATTACTTATCGGATGCTCGGAGCTCCTCACTAGCACGTCTGCCTGCGCTCACATCCGGACACGCCCCCCCGGGTAGAATCTTAACAGGAAGTGAACCAGTCACCATTCTTTTCAACACATTGCAGGAAGCAAGACATGTTTTTCTCAATCTATCGCTATCACCCCTTAGAGAACTTAAAAAGTAAGTTTTTACTATCACATCTTGTATTGTACATCGTTGTTTCTGCAATGTATGCTGTATTGTATGTGATATTGTACTTATTGAAGTTTATTTCTGTTATTTTGTAGTTTCACCTGGCTTGTTCTAATAAAACTGAGATCAAAGAAATGGTATCTGAAGTTATTAGGATAAGAAGGTTTAGTTATCTGTCCCAGAGACAGAACAGCGATCAAGGGGTTAAATGTGTTTCCTCAGTGTGTTCTAACTGTAGGGGGGATGGGCTCACTAGAACATGACAGAGATCACTGCTCCCGATCACTGGGAGCAGTAGATCCCTGTCATGTTGCTAGGCAGAACAGGGAAATGCCTGGTTTACATAGGCATCTCCCCGTTCTGCCTCTCCGTGCCACGATAGTGGGCCACCAGCAGACATCGAGTCTGCAGGAACCATGGGCATGCTCCCGCTGTGCGCGGCAGGCATGCACACCCGCCCACTAACTGCCGATGATGGAGAGACGTATGGGTACGTCATTTTGCGCACCCGTGCCACTTTGTCGATGTATATTGGCGTGAGCCGGTCGGCAAGTGGTTAACATAAAGTCTATATATGTCTTTACCAGGGACAGGTAGCAGGAGAGCTTTTAGCATAGTCAGCACATTACTAGGGACCAGTGCTGTGAAAGGAAGTTGTCAGGGAATAGGGGGGCAGCAGTGTAGGTAATTAACCATTTTTTAAACCCAAAATACATTTTATTTGTTTTGAAATGGGCAAAATTGGGTTTATTCATTAGAGCTGGAGAGAGTGCAAAATCACTTTTGTAGAGAACCCAATCAGCTTCTAATCTCAGCTTGTTTAATTACGCTTTGGCAATAAGACCTGGAAGCTGATTGATTGTTATGCAGAAGTGATTTTGCACTCTCTAGCTTTAGTAAATAAACTCCAATGTGACAACATCAATGCTGCCAAAGACATGCATCCATGTTGTACATATTCAGTCAAATCAATAAGTGTCAGGGCTAGGCTCAGCCCTTCCTTCTCTGAGCTGGCCGCTGCATCTCAAAGTATATCTCAACCTGGTTGAGAAACTCTCTGCATTGGACTAGATTGCCCCCAAATCGCTGGGGAGGCGGAGCAGAACCAGACATACCTTTTATAGAGGTAATACTCGAGGCGGCCACCTGGAATCTCCCACTATGGCTGCTCCTGTACAGCCTGTGTTGCGGGCCATCCCTGCTTCCGCTCCAGTCTCTGTGCAGGCACCCGCCTCAAGTATTACCTCTATAAGAGGTATGTCTGGTTCCGCTCCGCTTCCCCAGCGATTTCTAGTCCAATGCAGAGGGTTTCTCAACCAGGTTGAGATATATAATATACAAAAAATAGAAAGAACTGGGATTTTAAAGGTGCAAAAGGGTGACACAAAATTTATGTAAAAAGTTTCACATTTTATTTAGAAAAGTTGATAAAAACATAAAAGAGTTTACATTCAGTGTACTGAAAACATTTTTAAAAAGGGCAACCGAAGGATTACTTTCTCAACATGTTTCACCACATCCCGTGGCTTCTTCAGGAGAGTAGTATCTATCAGGCACTAAAAAAACAATACAGTAAATGACAAAATACACATTAAAAAGGCAATCAAAAAATCAATATAAATACAAAAACAAAAATAATAATACCACACGTGCAAACTGCCAATGCAATATTCAAGCCAAATATAGGATCTGTTTACCTGTATGCAGGTCTTTCAAAAAATTGAAATAGCGGATTGAATGTAAACTCAAATAGTTAAGTTATTTAAATTAGGGAAGCAAACCCAGCCAGAGGATCAGCTGATGACCACAGAGGGTAAGTAAATTCACATTTTTAACTGATGGAAGAGGTCCTAAAATGTGAGTGGAGAAAGGAATGAAGTAATCTTTAATATGAGTCTCTTAATTCTTTGTTTTATTTTTTCTATATTTATTTTTTATTTTTCTCTAAAAAGAAAAAAAAAAAAAAAATAAATACATTTAATTAATATTTTTTTAAATATAAATAGAGGAATCTATACCTGTAATAAAGGAGTGGCTTGAAACCAAAAAGTCCAAATTGTTTAACTGCTTTAATTTGTGTTCTTTCCAAGACAAAGCCCCAAAACAGGGGGAGAAAAAGGACAAAAAAAACTAAAAACAACAGCAAGATTTCAATAAGAAGACCCTAAACTAAAACAAGGGTTCCTCAAAGATTGGTCTAGAATTTCCTCAGAATAGCATAGAATACCTGGATCAGATGATATGTGAAGAAAATGACATCCTCCTCCTCTCAGGCTGGATCTCTATTGAACCACCACCAGAGTGTTTAAATACCCTCCCCCTCTCCAAATTTGGTGCCAAAAAAAGGCGCCAAAACCTAGGGGAGGGGCGGACGCTGCAGAGGCATCTACCAATAGGCAGTAAAACCGGAAGTAACACTTCTAGCTAAGTCAGGAAGAGAAATACATCAATCAAATCAGTATAGTCAATAGTGCTAGGCACACCGGAAGTGACACTAGGTTGCGCACCGGAAGTGACCAAGCAACACCTCTGGGACTGTCAGCAATGATGTGAATGACTAAAAAGGCCAAAAACACATCCAAATGAATATGTATAAAAAACTATTGGTAAAAGAGGAAGTATGACCAGGAAAGGTGGAAAATTAACTGCAACCATTTGTATGGACAAAGTTCACACAAAGGTTAAAGAAAGATGCAATTGGCGCCAACCAGTGGAAACAAACTTACCACTGGAAATGGCACCCTGGGCGTCCGTATGGTCATCTAATCCTTGTAGGTGCTTCCTTAATTCAAAAAACCTTGTTCAAATATTGGGACTCTTATGCTGCGTACACACGGTCGGGCCTTTCGACCGGACTTGTCGGACGGACGCCGACGGACCAAATCCGGCGGACAATCCAATCGTGTGTGGGCTTCACCGGACCTTCAGCGGACTTTTCCAGTCGCAAATCTGATTGACTTTAGATTTGGAACATGCTTCAAATCTTTACGTCGTAACTCCGCTGGACCCAGAAATCTGCTCGTCTGTATGCTAGTCTGACGGACAAAAACCCAGGCTAGGGCAGCTATTGGCTACTGGCTATCAACTTCCTTATTTTAGTCCGGTGTACGTCATCACGTATGAATCCGTCGGACTTTGGTGTGATCATGTGTAGGCAAGTCCGGTCATTAGAAAGTCTGTGGAAAATCCGCCAAAAGTCCGTCGAAAGTCTGTCGAAAGTCTGTCGGACGGGCTGTCGGACTTTTGTAGTTGAAAACTCCAACTGTGTGTACGCGGCATTAGGGAAGAAAGAAAAAAATTTTAAAATATTTTCTTCTCCCTTTCTTCCATTTCTGTTTATATATTCAAAAATAGTTGATAGATAAAATCTGCATAATTGATCCATAGATCATAATGGCCAAAAATAGAGTGAAGGCAGTTTAGATGGGGTAGGTTGAGATATACTTTGAGATGCAGCGGCCAGCTCAAAGAAGTAAGGGCTGAGCCTAGCCCTGACAATAAGTCAAGGTTTCTGGAATATAGCATACAAGGAATACAAGCAATGTAGTTAAATAGCAAGTTGTCAAACTGCTGCTGTTTAGACGTGGGCCGAACACCCCCCTGTTTGGTTTGCAGCAGAACTCTCGAACAGGGGAAATTTTCTAACCCAAACGGCGAACCCAATTGAAGTCTATGAGAGCAAAACAGGAAAAATCAAAAGTGACCATTCTGAAGGCTTATATGCAAGTAATTGGCCATAAAGGGTATGAGGGTCTGGGTACTGCCCTGGGGGACATGTATCATTACATTTTTTTTTCTTAAAACAATAGTTTTTTTAGGAGCAGTGATTTTAATTATGCTTAAAGTGCAACAGTAAAAATGAAAAATTCCTTTAAATACAGTGAATGGGGGGTCCCCTTAATGTGCCTGTAAAGTGGCGCATCTGTAGCATGCATAAAACATGCTGCAGCAAAAATGACATTTCTTAAGAAAACAAAAGAGTCAAATCCCATTTAAAATAACTTGCTGTTAAAATTGCCAGCACCTGGCTATTAAAAAAATAAAGAAAAAATGTTGTGTATAGTGTACTTATAACAGTGTAAATTTGCTGTCCCCTCAAAATAACTCAACACACAGCCATTAATGTCTAAACCACTGGCAACAAACGTGACTACACCGCTAAGTGAAAATGTTCAAATTGGGCCCAATTAGCTATTTTACCTCCCCGGTGTCATGTGACTCGTTAGTGTTACAAGGTCTCAGGTGTGAATGGGGAGCAGGTGTGTTAAATTTGGTGTTATCGCTCTCACTCTCTCATACTGGTCACTGGAAGTTCAACATGGCACCTCATGGCAAAGAACTCTCTGATGATCTGAAAAAAAATAATTGTTGTTCTACACAAAGATGGCCTATGCTATAAGAAGATTGCCAAGACCCTGAAACTGAGCTGCAGCACGGTGGCCAAGATTATACAGTTGTGTAGCAGGACAGGTTCCACTCAGAACAGGCCTCGTCATGGTAGACCAAAGAAGCTGAGTGCACGTGCTCAGCATCATATCCAGAGGTTGTCTTTGGGAAATAGACATATGAGTGCTGCCAGCATTGCTGCAGAGGTTGAAGGAGTGGGGGGTCAGCCTGTCAGTGCTCAGACCATACTCTGCACACTGCATCAAATTGGTCTGCATGGCTGTAGTCCCAGATGAGGAGTACAAAGACAAGTGTGTCTTGCCTACAGTCAAGCATGGTGGTGGGAGTGTCATGGTCTGGGGCTGCACGAGTGAGGGAATCATGAATGCCAACATATACTGTGACATACTGTAACATACTGAAGAAGAGCATGATCCTCTCCCTTCAGAGACTGGGCACTATTTCAACATGATAACGACCCCAAACACACCTCCAAGACGACCACTACCTTGCTAAAGAAGCTGAGGGTAAAGGTAATGGACTGGCCAAGCATGTCTCCTGACCTAAACCCTATTGAGCATCTGTGGGGCATCCTTAAAGGGAAGGTGGAGGAGCGCAAGGTGTCTAACATCCACTAGCTCTGTGATGTCATCATGGAGGAGTGAAAGAGGACTCCAATGGCAACCTGTGAAGCTCTTGTGAACTCCATGCCCAAGAGGGTTAAGGCAGTGCTGGAAAATAATGGTGGCCACACAAAATATATTGACACTTTGGGCCCAATTTGGACATTTTCACTTAGGGGTGTACTCACTTTTGTTGCCAGCAGTTTAGACATTAATAAATGTGTGTTGAGTTGTTTTGAGGGCACAGCAAATTTACACTGTTATAGAAGCTGTACACTCACTACTTTACATTGTAGCAAAGTGTCATTTCTTCAGTGTTGTCAAGATATAATAAAATATTTACAAAATATTTCCTTTAGATGTTAAAAGGAATTGAGGATCTAAATGAGTGATATATTATCTATGCCAGAATTTAGGATGTGGCTCCATATGAAGCTCAGGCAAAATTTCTTCTGCCAAAGTTTAGCATGACTACATACCCCTGGAAAACCTAGTTTGGACATAGCTACTGTATGTCCCATAGCTTAGGAAGGCTGTAGGTTTGAGTAATGCTTAAAGTGGATGTAAACCCAATGTCATCCTTTCTAAACTACTGCCATAGGGGTTATCTATAAGGATATACATGCCTCCTGCATGTATCTTCACCTGTCAAATGTCCCCCCTCTGTCTGTTATTAGACCCGAAAAACTGCATATTCTGTGGGTGGGTCTGTTGTCTGGAGCTCGGTGGGTGGAGTCGTGATGTCCCTAGCCTACCCGCCCACCTCTACACTCCCCTTGTCAATATGCATTTTCTCCTGTGTATTTCTAACACTGAACTTCTGCTATGATCTCCAACATCCAGTGAAAAGACGGGTGTCAGGGACGAACATGCGTGTGTGCGTGCACAAGCAGGGCTTGTCCAGGGCGTTACAGAATTCTCCACCGGGGGGGCGCCTGTCTCCCTTCTTTGCCAATTATGGTTTTCACTTTTCCGTTTCAGTTCCAGAGGTCCAGGACACTTTGCAGTTTCTCAGCCACAATAACCAGATACTACAGGAAGCGATATCCAAGGCACAAGCAGACAGTAAAAGGAGCTTTGATCAAAAGAGAAGAGGGGACCTAAACCTTCAGCTGGGCGATAAGGTATGGCTGTCTACCAATAATATTAAATTGACTTGTCCTTCCAAGAAGTTTGCTCCTAAGTTTATTGGGCCTTTCCTGGTGAAAAGGAAGATTAATGAAGTATCCTATGAACTGTGTTTACCTGATTCACTTAAAATTCACCCTGTATTTCATGTGTCGCTGCTAAAGCCTGCCGTGCCTGATCCTTTTCCTGATAGGGGTACCAGGGTCCCCGAACCTGTCTTGGTGGATGGAAATGAGGAGCATGAGGTAGAGGCCATCCTCGATTGCAGGAAAAGACTGGGGCAAGTACAGTTGGAGGGGGTATGGACCAGAAAATAATTCATGGGAGCCTGACAGCAATATTCAGGCTAAACGTTAGATTCATGCTTATTTTTCTGCTCACCCTGAAAAAAAGAGTTACCTGGGCATCCGGAGGCTGCCCCTTGGGAGGGGGCAATGTCAGGGACGTGCCGGTGCCCGTCGGGCGAACATGCATACCACCTACCGGTCTGCTTACTGATCCGCTTCAGCCTGCCAGCAACTGCAGCCCAGCCATCCCGGAGGGACTTCTTCTCAGCTCCTGTGCCGGCCCCCGCAAGAACCTGCACCAGGCACTCCTACCGACTGTGCTCAAGAGACCACTGTTCCCACTCCAGTGGCTCCTGAACCAGCGCTGTAAGAGAGGTCTTCTTCTACCAGTCGGGCTCAAATACCAGGTACCTAACAACAGGAAAGTAACCACATGACTTCAGCATGCCAAATCATGCTGAGGTGTGGAACAGCCAATCCTTGCAGAGCTCCTGAAGAAAGGAGTGGGGGGGGGATTAAAAAATACTGCATGTGTCTTAGGCTGGTGCACAAGATATGTAAATCACCTGTCACTCACAAGGGGGAGTATTTGACAAAGTTTTTCTCATTTTGTCAAGATTTATCTCACTGAACAATAAAAGAGGATTGCTCAGAGATGGATTAACTCTGTGTGGCAAGACTGTGCTCATATGATAGGAAATCTTATACTCTACAGTATGATATAAAAAAAAAAATTGGGTTTACATCCACTTTAAACCCACAATTAATAAATGCAAGAGTGCTTGTAAAGACAAGAGTAAACTGAAGTCTGGCAGTGCCGTGGCTCCCAAATATTTAGAATGTTTCAGAGTAGACCAAACTCAGTTTGTGTCTGCTGGAGCAGATAAACGTAGAACAGCTAAAATATTTCAGGTGCAAATAGATCACAGAGTGTCCAAGAGTATAAAGGATTTTGGAAGGAAGAATGAATATAACCGCTTCCGGACTCCCCATCGCATATATACAGTACTACGGCAGGACTGCCCGGTTGTGCAAAAACACGTATCTGTACGTGATTTTGTGCACATGGTGTAGGAGGGCGCATGCATCGGATTGATTGGACCAATCAGCGGGTCCTGTCTGCCTATGTAAATGTAGCAAACACTCTCGGTGGAGCTGCTGGTTTAAACGGGCTTGTTACCTTCACTCTGGATACCTCTGTTTCACCGGCACCGGGTCTAGGGTTCCGTTGAGTTTACCTCTGGACGATATAAACACCAAACACTTGAGTAGGTTTTCCAATGCTTTAATAGAATAAACCAGGGAAGTTGCAGGAAAGAGATAGCAGGAAAGCTGCAGGGAAGCTCAAATACCTTTCTGTTGTATTTCTTCAGAAATATTCTTTGTAATTGAACACTTGCAATTTAATGGCCCCCCCTTTTTTGTAGGATTCAATATTTGCACGTCTGGATAGACATCTCTCACTTGCCTAGCAGCCAGCACGTAGCACGAACAAAAGTCTCTGCCACAGACTTATCTGGAATAAAACCCGTACGATCCTCTGCCACAGGATGCATTGGTTTGTGGTGAAAGTTAGATACAGTACTTGAACCTTTAAGCCAACCCGGCAGTACTATACTGTAAGATTACTTCGGAATGCGTCCTCCAACCGAGTCACCAGACCCCTCTCCTGACCAGCACTCTGCATGATCCTTCCATGAGGTGTCCTCAGGAAAGACAGCTCAGGACCATTTCTCCGCTGCTGTGGTAGGCACCAGACAGGCCTCTGGGCCTACCCACATGCCGCAGTGACGTGGGCCTCCGGAACGGAGGACCACGAGGTGGTATTCCTAGTGCATACCTGTCGGCCAGGAGGGCCAGCAGGTGGCTGGAAACAAACCCTAAAACATGGCATCTGTCCCATAAATACCCTCTCCCAGAATGCAACTCGGAGGACCACCTCCACCGAGTTACCTCCGGGACAGAGGAGCACTCATTCGCTTCAACAGATTGCCTTTCCAACACCTGCCGATGGTGACAACGACACCCACCGGCACAATGCGGAACTGCATGCAACGTCAATCAAGCTGGAACAGAGGCAAATCTAACTTCCTATAATAAGCGACCCACTAAATTTACCTATCAGCGATAGATAAAAATCTACCAGCGCTACATACTCCCCCCCAGTACAATAGACGTTGTCCTCAACGTCTGGCACAAAACAATAACTCCCAGGCCTGAGAGCAGGTATTTGAGCTTAAAACTTGGATATAGATAAAGAAGAAGGAAAGACAGTAGAAAGACATTTTAAGATCAACATTTGTAAAACATTATGTTCACATCCGCAAACAAAACCATCCTATGACTGTACACAACCTCACTATCTATTTTAGGTGAAAAGCCTAACAGCTTGATAGGGGATCAAATAGTTCCTGAAAAAGAAAATATATTAAACATACACACAACCTATACTGTTTCAGGAGCAAAGTCTCATTTGAAAAAAATGAAACTCTCTTCCCATTATCTACATCAGATTAACCTTTAGGAGTCCATCCCTATATTTACACATTTTTTTCTCTTAAATGAAAAAAATCTGGCTAGCAAAAAAGAAGTCCTTGGATTTAAAACACTGAGATGAGTTTCAGATCTTGACCACGAAGATCTCTATGCACTGACACTAACTAAACTTACTCAAAGTTCTTTTGTCCATAATTACCAATAAAACCGGGGATCTGGCAATGTCAGTGTCTTTCCCACTTTATCCACTGTAGTGATGAAATACACAACGTCATCTTTTCCGGGTCTGCAAATGACCACTTTGTCAGCATGAATGTGCCGACCATAATTCCAGTGCATAAAACATCCACTGTAACGTTCATCCATAGTGACAGAACAACCAGTTTTCCGGAAAGGCTTAGGCACAGACAAATAGTCCCAAACAGCTTCACTGTACCAAAGCTCCCAGTTAGCTTCAATCACTTGCATTATGTCCTGAGGGACATAAGGGAACTCCAAACCATACTCCGTAGCGAAACGCTTGTTTAACATTCTCTGCAAACGTGCAAGTTTCGGTAAGGATCTATTTTTCCCCATACCAGGAGGCACACACGAATCCAATGATTTGCTCACCATAGACCCAGCCAGTGTCTGGAGTGAACTAGTAACTTTTGACAATGTCTCATTTACAGTGCTGTGTGGCTCCACACAAGGTGATGTCTTCCCAGAACTCAGGGCTGTCCATTCAGGGAAAGTCATGGCAGAGGCGACATCCTCGCCTTGGGCCCATAATAACTCTTGTGACATAGTCTCAAATAGGTCATCATCACCGGAGAGATCCGACATGGATTCTATCTCCGAATCTCCCAGTTCTTCTGCTGGCAGATATCTATTTACAGTCCCAGATACATTACCCAACAATTGCTCACCCGTTCCTGACGTGGACTTTGTTGAATCCGGTTTGTGTAGTCTCTGGGGTAGGCCTCGACCAAGGCCACGGGAAGCCTTCACATATCCCACCTTCTTCTGGACAGGTACAACAGGGATAGGTGTAGTGGACGCGGAAATCAAAGCAATGTCTGCTGGTGAATCAGTAACAGCAGTGTCTCTCTCCGGAACACTCTCGGTAGCAACAGGCAAAGTCACGGCCTGCTGTTCTCTTCCAGCAGAAGTAGCAGCTTCTACTGTGGCGACACCTGTAGCCCAGTCCATACGATAAGCACGGGGCGACATGGTAGGTTGCTCCACCACAAACATTCTCTACATTGTGGGCAGCGACCAAATGGACGGAGATGTACGGCCAGTCCCTCACATTTGTGGCAAATCATGCACAGCCCTTCGATATCTCCAACGGTGTAGAGAACAAATCTCCCCTGCGGCTTCAG
This sequence comes from Aquarana catesbeiana, assembly GCF_042186555.1. Taxonomy (NCBI): domain Eukaryota; kingdom Metazoa; phylum Chordata; class Amphibia; order Anura; family Ranidae; genus Aquarana; species Aquarana catesbeiana. Next base: position 178,660,618 of record NC_133324.1, on the reverse strand, counting down.
ATGAATACCGGTATCTGTAAGCAGGGTTCCGGTCAACATAGCACTCGACACGGTGCTCGCTGGGAACATTCTCGGTCCCATAATTGACTGCATCGCTGAAAAAGATATGGCCACACTCTGATCTTCTCAGCACGATCACGAGGCCTCTCTTCTTCTCTGGCACCAAACACACACACACGCCCCATGCGGTATCAAGTAGGGTAGGCTCCTCCCACTTGTTCTTCTGATCACGTAGCTCCTGGGCTTTTACTGGCGCTCGCCGCCTATGCACTCAGAAATAAAGTCCTGCAACTTTTAACCTCTTCCTCTCCTGAGAAAAATGACAAAGTCCAGCTCTCACCGTAAACTCCCGGGAAAACACCTCTCTAGGTTGCGAGAATTGACGGCTAACAAATCCCAGACGAGCCCCCACATGTAGCAATAACTCTCGGTGGAGTTGCTGGTTTAAACGGGCTTGTTACCTTCACTCACGATACCTCTGTTTCACCGGCACCGGGTCTAGGGTTCTGTTGAGTTTACCTTTGGACGATATAAGCACCAAACCAGGGAAGTAGCAGGAAAGAGGAAGCAGGAAAGCTGCAGGGAAGCTTAAATACCTTTCTGTTGTATTTCTTTAGAAATATTCTTTGTTGTTAAACACTTGCAATCGAATGGCCCCCCTTTTTTGTAGGATTCAATATTTGCCCGTCTGGATAGACAACTCTCACTTGCCTAGCAACCAGCTTGTAGCATGAACAAAAGTCTCTGCCACAGAGTTATCTGGAATAAAACCCATACGATCCTCTGCCACAGGATGTATTGGTTTGTGGTGAAAGTCAGATACAGTGCTTGAACCTTTAAGCCAACCCGGCAGTACTATACTGTAAGATTACTTTGGAATGCGTCCTCCAACCGAGTCACCAGGCCCCTCTCCAGACCAGCACTCTGCATGATCCTTCCATGAAGGGTCCTCCCCTGGGATCTTCTGGGTTGTCCAGCTTCTTTACTCAGGAAAGACAGCTCAGGACCATTTCTCCACTGCTGTGGTAGGCCCCAGACAGGCCTCTGGGCCCACTCACACGTCGCAGCGACGTGGGCCTCCGGAACGGAGGACCACAAGGTGGTATTCCTAATGCATACCTGTCGGCCAGGAGGGCCATCAGGTGGCTGAAAACGAACCCTAAAACATGGCGTCTGTCCCATAAATCCCCTCTCCCAGAATGTAACTCGGAGGACCACCTCCACCGAGTTACCTCCGGGACAGAGGAGCACTCATTCGCTTCAACACGTCGTTTTTCCAACACCTGCCGATGATGACAACAACACCCACCGGCACAATGCGGAACTGCATGCAACGTCAGTCAAGCTGGAACAGAGGCAAATCTAACTTCCTATAATAAGCGACCCACTAAATTTACCTATCAGCGGTACATAAAAATCTACCAGTGCTACATACAACAAGGCAAATCGTTGATCTGTCAGGGAGCAAAAGAGAGATCTTGTGTTTCTTTGTGATCTTTGTGCTAAGCTGAAACACAGATCTCTCTTTTCCTCCAGTGTATCCGCCCCCCACACAGTTAGAAAGCACCTCCCAGGGACACAATTAACCCTTTGACCGCCCCTGGTGTTAACCCCTTCTGTGCCAGTGTAATATATACAGTAATGAGTGCATTTTTTTAACGCTAATCACTGTATTGGTGTCACTGGTCCCCAAAAAGTGTCACTTGGTGTCAGATTTGTCTGCCGCAATGTCGCAGTCCCGCTAAAAATCGCTGATCGCCGCCATTAAGCGTAAGCATAAAAAAACCCTAAGAATGCCATAAATCTATCCCATAGTTTGTGGACGCGATAACTTTTGTGCAAACCAATCAATATATGCTTATTGGGATTTTGTTTTACCAAAAATATGTAGCAGAATACATATTGGCCTAAACTGATGAAGAAATTAGATTTTGTACATTTTTTTATTGGGAATGTTTTATAGCAGAAAGTAAAAAATATTGTTTTTAATTCAAAATTGACGGTCTTTTTTTGTTTATAGCGCAAAAAAAAATCAAAACCACAGAGGTGATCAAATACCACCAAAAGAAAACTCTATTTGTGGGAAAAAAGGACATATTTTTATATGGTACAGCGTTGCATGACCGTGCAATCGTCAGTTAAAGCAACGCAGTGCAAAAAATGGCCTGGTCAGGAAGGGGGTAAAACCTTCCGGAGCTGAAGTGGTTAACAAAGTTACTATACCCAATGACACCAATCAAATGACACCTACTTGTTCTCTTCATTCCTCTCAAGACCTCCTGCTCTCTAGCTCCCTCGTCACCTCCTCTCATGCTCACCTCCAGGACATTTCCAAAGCATCTCCAATCCTATGGAATGCCCTACCCCAATCTGTTCGCTTATCTCCTACTTTACTAGCTTTTAGACGATCCCTGAAAACCCATCTCTTTAGAGAAGCCTATCCTACCCACACCTAACTGTATTTTCATTTTTTCCATCAGCTCATCCCCCACAGTTATTACCTTTTGTTTCCACTTGACCCTCCCTTCTAGATTGTAAGCTCTAACGAGCAGGGCTCTCTGTTCCCTCCTGTATGGATTTGTATTGTACTGTCTGCCCTTATGTTGTAAAGCGCAAACTGTTGGCGCTATATAAATCCTGTATAATAATAATAATAATAATCAGGAGCTTGGAACATATGCCAATTTTAGTTTTAACAGCAGTAAGCAGGGGTTCAACATTTAAACAGATAAAATCTTGAAGGTAATTAACCTTTAACATTCATTTTCAACTACTCTGTCCACTGCAGCTCCCTAGTCTTTTAGTTATCTCATAATTCAGGACCTTTGTGTAAATTGTAAGCCTTCCACCCTTTCCACTGCCACAACATGCAAGGGCTGAAAGAAGATGTTCTGAAGGGCCTGGTATGGATTTTAGGGGGACCCCCACGCAATTTTTTTCTTTCATTTTGGTTCGGGGTTCCCCTTAATAGTCATACCAGACCCAAAGGGCCTGGTAATGGACTGGGGGGGACCCCATGCCATTTTTTTAATGAGTTTTATCTATATTGCCGAGACCCAACAATTCATTACAGCCGCAATCAGTTTTAAATGACAATTTTTCCTTTAGAAATTTCATTTTGCTGTGGTACTGTTCTAAACACAGGATAAATGCACCACTTTACAGGCATACTATAGACACCCCTCAGGCACGATATTTAAAGGAATATTTAATTTTTATTGTTTCACTTTAAGCATTAAAAAAATCACTGCTCCCGAAAATAAATGTCCTTTTTTAAGAACAAAAATTTTGCATTGATACATGTCCCCTGGGGCGGGACCCGGGTCCCCAAACACTTTTTATGACAATAAGTTGCATACAAGCCTTTAAAATGAGCTTGATTTTTCATGTTAGTGTCCCATGGACTTTAACAGTGTTCGTGTGTTCTTCTGAATTTTATGCCTGTTCGGTATGTTCTGGTGAGAACCAAACCGGAGGGTTTTCGGCTCATCCCTATTTATCAGTTAGTAGTCAGTGAAAAGAGAGTTGTAGTGGCAATTTAGTTGCCACAATATTTTATATTATTACATAATTTGGAATGCTTCTGCACACAGTTTCTCAACAACGTTTACACAGACTTCTTAGAGGTGAAACGCAGAGATTTTTTACAGCCTGAGGAAGACTATGTTAAGCATTCCAGAGTAATTTCAGTGCTGGTCGTGATGAAGGTCTGAGGTGCAATAAATCTACACCATTGTGACAGCTAAACACATTTCCTTTACTGCACAGCCTGCAACAGGGGATCTGTGATAAGCAACAGGATCCTGAAGATCCCTCCTATGTGTATAATGTCTCTCAACTCTTCTTGATAAAAGATGTCACAGGGATGTTACAGGTTTTGGTGTACATTTCTTAAACTGTGAAATGCTGGTGGTAAGCAATCTTAAGACTTAATGTTATCACTTAAGGTGATTCATTGGGTAGGTGAGATGTTTAATAAATGGTGATAATTCAGGACCTGACAGCCAGGACAGAGAAAGTAATAGGAATTGACATGTTTAATAAATGGTGACAGGCCTGGGGGCGTGTCCTGGCCGCTACCGAAGATGGCCACTCGGCTGTGAAGCTCCGCTGATACTCAGCTCTCTACAGCGGCACACAGCATCTCAGCCACCCGCAACTGTCCCGCTCACCATCCCATACCATAGAGACACGAACGGGCTATGACCCGCACTAAAAACAGTACTCTGGGACCGCGCCGCCTCACGGATTTCTACATGCTGTCCACAGGCAGGCACTCGCAAGATGGCGCTGAGGAGAGTAACCGCTCACCTCCCCCACCTCCCGCACAATCAGAAGAAGGGTCGGAGAACCTCGCTGACATGGAGGAACCCCCTCCCCAGCCCTCTTCAGCCTCACCAGCAGACAGGGGTAAAAGAGCCACTGCAGATTTCCCTGCACACTCCCCTCACAAGCTTCCCTCAGCCAAAAAGCTTCACTGGGCTGACACCTCAGTCTCACAGGCAGAGCAGCAGACAGATCACACAGCTCACCTGGCAGCTTTCCCTACATCAGATGCTCCTGCCTCTGAGAATACTCTGAAAGCCATGCTTCTCTCCCTTCAAATAGGTCTGCAAAATGAGCTGCATTCCTCCATATCCCACCTTACCACAAGAATTGATAATATAGATGTCCGCACTGAACACATGGAAAGTCAAATAACTGAAGTGGTCAAAGCGCATGATGAAATGGTCGATGCGCATGAGGAGCAAGCTGAACAAATCCGCAAACTTCAATTAAAAATGGCAGACCTCGAAGACCGCTCGAGACGAAATAATCTCAAGATAAGAGGGGTCCCCGAAACAGTTAAACCAACAGATCTGCTTCCTTATCTACAAAAACTTTTTCTGAAGTTAATACCGGACCTGACCCCCAGAGATCTTCTCATGGATAGAGCACACAGGATCCCTAAACCTGCCCATCTCCCTGACACAGTCCCAAGGGATGTTCTGACAAGGATCCATTTCTACCACATCAGAGAACGACTTCTCCGTGTGGCTAGATCAGCTCGCACTCTCCCTCATCCCTATGCTGGAGTATCTCTCTATCAAGACCTGTCAGCTGCAACCTCCCAATGCAGAAAAGAATTTGCGCCGATCACGGCACTTTTGAGAGATCATCATATCATCTATCGCTGGGAATTTCCCACTAAGCTATTAGTCACCCACCATGGCAAACTGAACGTCATAACTACTCCAAAAGATGGCTACAAGCAACTGCAAAACTGGGGTCTTCCTCCACCTCTTCCGCCCGACCCGCATCGGAGAAGCGCATCTCAGAAGACCTGAATTTAGATGACCTACATATGTTGAAACACCGTTGAAATGATAGAGGAAAATTCCCCCAATTGGCTTTGTATGTCCCCGTTAACCACTTAACAGGCTGATTCATATCATTGTGTACCAAGGAGAGCCTCAAGTATCGAGGAATTTGGAAGTAATTTCACCTTATTGTTTTATTTGACTTTTTTTTACTTATTTTGTACTCCGTCTCTCTCTTCAGAAGTTTTCAAGAGACTTCTAGTCGTGCTAATCTCACACACCCCCCACACGAAGTGTGCTACGCACACGGCTTTGTGCACACCCACCTGTTACAGCTATTTGTTCATTTATATATAGATATATATGTTAACATATATAATTTTTTTTTTTCTCTAATTGCTGATTGTTCTAAATAGTTTGTGCTATTGCATATCCTACTATTCTGTTCTTCTTATTGTAGATAGCACTGGTACAGGTATCACTCCCCCCTCCCCACCTACCCCTACCCCCAAGTACCTTAAAACTGTTGAAGTGATTCTCCTCCGCATCCACGTCTCACCGCCTATAACTAACTAATATGTCATTATGTATCACCACCATCAATGTAAATGGCCTTAACTCCCCTTTTAAGCATTCTAGACTATGGCAAGAAGCCTTATCCCAGAAAACAGACATATTGTGCGTGCAAGAGACACACTTTATGCATGGTAAAGCTCCCCCCTGTCTTTACTGATCGTACCCTCACACATTCCATGCACACGCACCTAAAAAAATGCAGGGCGTGATGATCGCCATTCGGAACTCAATCTCCTTCCAACTACAACATCTTGATGCTGACCTGTCCGGCAGATATATTATCTTCGACGGCATCTTTGACAACACACCATTGGTGATTGTTAATATTTATGCTCCCAACACTCACCACAAAAAAATTTTCAAACAAATCATGAGCAAATTGTCCCACTATCCAAAAGAAAGAATAATCCTATGCGGAGATTTTAATGATGTAGCTGACCAAACAATTGACTCCTCCGGAGGAAATAGACCCACGGCCCTCTCTTCCCTCATGAATATGGAAGATTTATTTGACCCCTGGCATTGTCTACATGGCGCGGAGAGGGATTACACATTTTTCTCAGCAGCCCAAAAATCTTACTCTAGGATTGATCTCTTCCTGACACATAAAACCACTCTGCAATCTATACAGAAGGCTGAAATAGGCCTAATAACGTGGTCTGACCACGCACCAGTAACCATTACCCTTGCGCTTAATGAGCATCGTACAAAACACACTTCTTGGTGCATGAACACGTCCCTTCTTTCCCAAACCAGGTGTCAGGAGGAGATCAAGCTGGAAATAGAAACCTACTTTGACTGCAATGCTGGTTCTGTAACAAGTGACTCATTATTGTGGAATGCACATAAATCCTATATGAGGGGTGTTTTTATCAAACTCGGAGCCAGGGAGAAACGAACACGAACCGAGACAGTAAACAAATACATTGACCAGATTAGAAAACTAGAACACTCCAATAAATTATCACCCAATACCGCGGATACTACCAGTCTCCGCCACCTCAGGGAGGAATTGCGTTCCTTTTTGCTAAATTCATATGACTATTATATTAAATGCTTACGAGCAACTTGGTATGCCTTCGGGAATAAACCTGACTCTCATCTGGCCAAACAAGTTAAACAAAAAGCAGCGGCTGCAAAAATACCTTTTATGCAGTCAGCCACTGGGCAAAGAGTTGACAACCCTAAAGATATAGCAAACTGCTTTAGTCAATACTACGCTTCCTTGTACAACTTAAAACTCTCTTCCTCTACTCCTGAACCAGATCCTGCGCAAATTTCACAATTTCTTGATTCTCTAAACTTACCTTCCCTCAACTCAGAACAACTAGAACAGCTTAATGAGCCGTTCTCGGAATTAGAGGTGTTAAAAGCCATCCAATCACTTCCGCTCCACAAGGCCCCTGGACCAGATGGATACTGTAATGAATATTTTAAAACATTCGCACACCTTCTAGCACCCCATTTAACCAAGTCCTTTAACTATATAATGCACAACGGTGACATCCCTAAAGAGTCACTTGACGCGCTGATCATCACCATTCCGAAACCTGGTAAACCTGTTGATGAACCTGCCAATTAGCGCCCTATTTCCCTCCTTAACGCAGATTTAAAATTATATGCAAAAATTCTAGCCACACGTATTTCCTCATATATTCCCAAGCTAATACACAAGGACCAGGTGGGCTTTGTCTCACACCGACAGGCTTCTGATGGTACCATAAGATTTATAAATCTCATACAATGGGCAGAACATCACAAAACGCCTTCTCTGCTCCTATCCTTGGACGCAGAGAAGGCGTTTGACAGAGTACACTGGTCCTACCTTAAAGCAGCTCTCCAAAAATTTGGCTTTGCAGGAAATATATATTCAGCACTCTTAGCATTATACTCCTCACCCACAGCTAAAGTTTGGACCTCAGGCTTAACATCTGATCAGTTCGAGATTACCAATGGAACACGTCAGGGATGCCCCCTTTCCCCACTGATATTTGCCCTCGTAATGGAACCCCTAGCGGAAGCCATTAGAATACACCCTCATATCTCAGGCATACAAGTTGGAGATATTACACACAAACTAGGTCTATATGCAGACGATGTTATTGTTGCCATGACAAACCCACTCCAATCTCTACCGGCCCTGCATGACCTCCTAATGCTCTTTGGTCGTATATCCCTTTATAAAGTAAATTGCACTAAATCTTCCATGCTTGGAATAGGCCTAGACCAAACCACAAAAAACTGTCTCTCACGCGTGTCGCCTTTCCCCTGGGCTCCATCTCACACCATTTCCTATTTAGGAATACAACTGACTACCCCTTCTAAAAACATCCTTCGAATAAACTATGAAGCCTTGCTCAGCAAAGTACAAAAAATCAGCTCCTCCCTACGCTCAACCAGAGCTTCCTGGGCTGGAAAAATTGCACTGACAAAAATGTTCCTAATGCCTCACGTATTATACTTTCTCCGCACGCTTCCTCTACCTATACTATCCACTCAATTGTCTAAACTACAAAAAGTCCTTAATACTTTCATATGGGATAACAAACAGCCCAGAATAAAAAATTCCACTATGTGCACAGCAACATCTAACGCGGGACTCGGTGTACCAGATGTTAAAAAGTACTACAAAGCCACAATCCTTAGTCAAACTAAACACTGGTGGTCGCTATCGGACCGCCCATTATGGGTCCACATCGAAGAGTCTTCCCTAGAATTCCCCACCAGATCGCTTCTTGCTGCAATCTGGCTTCAATACAACCCACACCATTCCTTTCTTGACTCAGTAAATGCCACAATTAAAGTCTGGAAATCTTGTAGCCAACATGCCAGAGGACTCACATCGCAGACTCTGAAGTTCCTTCCTCTATCCTCTCTAAAACTTATATGTGCTGATTTATCCACTTCCACATGGTCGACTGCTAGAATATCAACTATTGGTGACTTATACGATAAGGGTATCTTGCGCACATTCCAAAACCTTCACTCGCAGTTCCAGATCCCCAACCGTGAGTTCTACAAATATCTCCGAATACGCCACGCTCTAAGAACGGTCACGTGGTCAGACAGCACCCTCACAACTGACATTCTCAGATCTTTTGAAAACACCTCACACCCCTATAAAGGGATCTCATACGTTTACAAAGCGCTCAATTTCGAACAAAGCTACACCAAACTACCCTCAATGGCCAAATGGGAGCAAATCCTCAACTTCTCTTCTGATCTCAATACTTGGCACTACGCTGCAAAAGCCCCACTTAAATTCTCCAGATGCCTAACTCACTGGGAAACTGCACAGAAACTCCTACACCATTGGTACCTCACACCAACCAAACTAGCCCGTATCTATCCCACACACTCAGCCACCTGTTGGAGAGGGTGTGGTGCTTTGGGATCCATTATTCACATCTGGTGGTCCTGCCCTTTGATTCTCCCTTTTTGGAGCACAGTACAAGCCCTTATTGAACAAATCACTGGATTCAACAACACGCTCTCTCCACAACAAGCCTTACTAGGGCTAGATCTTATGGCGTGGCCCACTTCATGTCACTCCATTGTTACGCATATCTTCATTGCAGCACAACTGTTGATAGCACGTAACTGGAAAAGCAATGTTCTTCCTTCTAGTCAGCAACTACACAACACGCTTGATCAAAACTTTCAGTTGGAATTTATGTATGCAAAAGCACACCTCTCAGTTTCTAAAATGCTAAAACTTTGGGCCCCTTGGTCCAACTACTCTACAAACATTATCACCCCCTAACAGTACTAACTTAGATTACCTTCTGTACTATCTTTATACTGTGACTGTAAACATTATATTTCCTGTTCTCTTCACTCTGCCATCAACTCAACTTAACGGTCATTTTACTAAACTCCCTTGTGTTCCCCCCCCCTCCCTTCTACTATTGATACCTCACACATGAAACATCATTACTTACCTATTACTTGTTTTAAGTTCACGATTGATTTATCCTGTATCGAGTCTCAAATTTCTAAAAACTCATTGCTGTAATCCAATTGTTATATTAATTTTGTAATCTGAATTTCTTTGAATAAAATTTGAAGAAAAAAGAAAAATGGTGACAGGCCTAAAAAGGCCTTATCTTTGTGATTATTCCTTTCTTGATGCTGCCTCCTGGTCCTTTAAGATCTTATAAATGCCATGAGGAGGGCATTTGGGTCATGTGAGTGCTGTGATTGGCTGTCACAGTGGTCACATGATCAGAATTCTCTCTGCCCCCCCCCAATACTTACCTAAGCCTGATCTCCATTCAGCAATGTGCATGAGAGCTGAAGCTCTCCAAAGTCTCTCGCTCTTTATTGGCTGTGATACAGCAACAGATGCCATTGACTCCTGCTGTTGTCAGTCTAAGTCAGTGAGCCAATGAGGAGAGATAAAGCTGTGGCTTGGCTCCGGTGCCCCCATAGCAAGCTGCTCACAGTGGGGGCACTCGGCAGCAGGGAGGGGCCAGAAGGAGCACCAGTGAGGGACCCGAGAAGTGGAGGATCTGGGCTGCTCTGTGCAAAACCACTGCACAGTGTAGGTAGGTAAGTATACCATGTTTGTTATTTTTAAACAAAAAAAACAATACTTTAATATCACTTCAAAGTGGTTGTAAAGTCAGAAGGTTTTTTATCTTAAAGCGTTCCGATCTAAAAAGCATTCTGGTGCAGCAGCCCCTCTCAGCCTCCCTAACACGTACCTGAGGTCCCTCTCTGTCCAGAAATGTCCACGAGTCTCTCGGCTGTCCGAGATTCTCCCTCCTGATTGGCTGAGACACAGCAACAGTGCCATTGGCTGCTGCTGCTGTCAATCAAAGTCAGCTAGCCAATCAGGAGAGAAAGGGGGCAGGCTGGGTCAGGGCTCTGTGATCCAAATAGACACAAGGAGCTGTGACTCTGTTTGGGGGCCCCCATAGCAAGCTGCTAGCTGTGGTGGCACTGAACAGGAGGGAGGGGCCAGGATCACAGAAGAAGGATCCAAGAAGAGGAGGTGCTCTTTGCAAATCCACTGCAACAGAGCAGGTAGGTATAACATGTTTGCTATTTTTATAGGGAAAAAATGACTTTACAATCACTGAACCACTTACCAACTGGCTCACGCCGATATACGTTGGTAAAGTGGCAAAGTTGCGCAAAACAATGTCAACGCCTGCATAATCCACAGCTAGCGGATGCACGAGCACTGTGAGAGTGTGCCTGGGGGTCCCGCAGTCTCGATGTCCACTAGTGGCCCGCGTTCATGGCGCGGAGAGGCAGAACGGTAGACAAGGCATTTCCCTGTTCTGCCTAGCAACATGACAGGGATCTACTGCTCCCAGTGATCAGGAGTAGTGATCTCTGTCATATTCTAGTGAGCCCACCCCCCCTAAAGTTAGAACATGCTGAGGGAACACAGTTAACCTCTTGATTGCCCCCCTAGTGTTTAACCCCTTCCCTGCCAGTGACATTTACACAGTAATCAGTGCATTTTTAAAGCTGTATTGTTATGTCAAGGGATGTTTACATTCCTTGCAATAGAAATATAGGTGATCCAAAAAAAATTTTTTTAAAGGAGGAAAATGTAATAGAAAAAAAAAATTGAAACACCCTTATCCCTGCTTGCTCACTTGCAGTAGTGGACGCATACATAGGTCAGATGTGAGTATTGCCATGAACGTCTGACCAAGAGCAATAATTCTAGCACTAGACCTCCTCTGTAACTCTAAACTGGTATAAATTTTTAAAAAATCGCCTATGGGGTTTTTTAAGTACCGTAGTTTGGAACCATTCCACGAGCGCGCACAATGACATGTTAGGTATCTTTTTACTCAGGATAACATAATCTTTCATGCCATAAAAAAAAATTGGGTATATATTATGTCTTTGTTTTTGTTTTTTTAATTCATTAAAGTGTATTTTTCCCAACAAATTGCATTTGAAAAACTGCTGCGCAAAAAATCGTGTGAAATAAAAAATTGCAATGACCGTCATTTTAAACTCTAGTGTCTGCTAAAATATATATATATATATATATATATATATATATATATAGATATAGATCTATAGATCTATATATATAGATCTATAGATCTATATCTATATATATAGATATATCTCTCTCTCTATATGTATGGATATTTATATGATGTTTGGGGATTCTAAGTAATTTTCTTGCAAAAAATACCGATTTTTAATAAACAACAAGTGTAAGAAAAAGGCCGGTTCCTCTAGAGCAGTGATGGCGAACCTTGGCACTCCTATGTTTTGGAACTACATTTCCCATGATGTTCATGAACTCTGCAGTGTAGTTGAGCATCATGGGAAATGTAGTTCCAAAACATCTGGGGTGCCAAGGTTCGCCATCACTGCTCTAGTGTTTAAACTCTATGCATCACAGTTCACTGCTATGCACTGTGGTGGCATGCTGTAACATGTGGTGCTGTGCATTACATAAATAATCATTAAAATGCTTGCCTTTAAATGCATAAAAATATCCTCCTGCTTTTCTTTCAATACCAGATTGCACTTTTTTGTACCTATGTATATGCTTATTCATTTACATGTGTTTACTTTCGTAAATGCACATCCTCAGTGAAGGGGGAGGGAAATTGGAATTTGTTTCAACTTGTGGGGGAGGAGGGTGGGGGGTCAATGTCAACTGGCTAGCTGCAGCACCTACGGAACCCATTCACACTGCCTGCATACTAAGCCAAAACATTTTAGTAGTGTGTGGTTGACATTTTGGCTTGCAGTGAGCAACAGTGAAGGAGCGATGTGATGCAGTAAAATTTGACCACATCACACAGTTCTCTTTCTTTATTTTTTTTTGGACAGCTTTATTTGACGTACACAAAGTGATACCTCATTCATGTCACTGTACAGCAGTGTGTTGCATTGCACTGCTGTGCTATGACATGCCGTGCCATGCAGCATGTTTGCATTTTATCACAGCTCACTGTACAATGCCTCTGAGCTGCATTGCAGTGTGAATGGAGCACATAAAAAACAATTGTTTTCTGTGTGCTTTAGCAATGACTGCCGTTCTTGAAACATTCTTGAAAATGGTCAATAGACCAAGCAGTATGGACAGCAGAAATCAAAGCATAATATTACTTCTTCAATAAAAAGTCAGCTTGCTCTTTTTCTGGGGACTGCAACTCTACTTTTGAGGGTTGCAGTCTCTCTTTTGTATTTAGTGATATTCAATAAAATTTGTAATAAAAAAGTAAACTTGACTGCATTTGGTTTTACAATTTTGGGCATTTTTGTTTTTCACAATTTTGTAAGTGTACACTTCTATTAATATTTTATAGCTACATACATTTCTTATTGTTTAATTCAATGTAGCCTCAGTGTTTAACATGTCTGGGTTATATTGTGTTTATAAGCACTACCTAAAAATTATAAAAAGGACATATACAGCTTTGATTTGGTACACAGTTTTAATTAATACCTTGCATATCTTTGCTACTTCCATAAACATTGGATTTAGCTGCACTTCCATTTGGCTTTTCAGTGTCATGACTGCTTCCAATAACAAATAGGGAGGCTTAGGAGGTGAGAGGGGGCAAGACCAAGATTGACTTTTTTTGTCAAAAAGCTTTTTGTTAAAGAAACTTGTCCAATAAATGTTGCAATGGTCTTTATTAAGGGGGGTAAATAAACAAGTAATGCCGTGTACACACGGGCAGACTGGTCCAACGGGCTGAATCCGGCGGACAATCCGACCGTGTGTGGTCTGTATCGGACTTCCGATGGACCGTTTCGGTCAGAAATCCGACGGATTTTAGATTTGAAGCCTGCTTCAAATCTTTACGTTGTAACGCCACCGGACTCAGTTCCTAACGGAAAGCCCGTTCGTCTGTATGCTGGTCCAACGGACCAGATACGACACAAGGGCAGGGTACTGCATCTCGCGCTCGCTGCAATAGGTAAAACAAATTTTCCTATTGCGGCGAGCGCGAGGGGGAGGCGATGATGTCCCTTAGGTCTGGTATGGATTTTAAGGGGAACCCCCTAGGCCGAAAAAATGGCGTGGGGCCCCCCCAAAATCCATACCAGACTCCTATCCGAGCACAGAGCCCGGCCAGTCAGGAAAGGGGGTGGGGACGAGCGAGCGCCCCCCTGCTCCTGAACCGTACCAGGCCGCATGCCCTCAACATGGGGGGTGGGGGGACCCGCATGTTGATGAGGACAAGGGCCTCTTCCCAACAACCCTGGCCATTGGTTGTCGGGGTCTGTGGGCAGGGGGCTTATCGGAATCCGGGAGCCCCTTTAATAAGGGGGCCCCCAGATCCCGGCCCCCCACCCTATGTGAATGAGTATGGGGTACATCGTACCCCTACCCATTCACCTAGGGAAAAAGTGTCAATAAAAAAAACACACTAGACAGGTTTTTAAAGTAATTTATTGGACAGCTCCGGGGGTCTTTTTCCGACTTCGGGGTCTCTCCGGCCTCTTCTCCCGATGTCCGGTTCTTCTTCGCTATCTCCAGCATCTTTTTCCGATGTACGGTTCTTCTCCACTCTCTCCGACCTCTTCTCCCAATGTTCGGTTCTTCTCCCGAGGTTCGGCCTCTTCTCCTACTCTCTGGTTCTTCTGCCGGGCTCCTCTGCTATCTTCTGCTCTTTTGCTGCTCTTTTGGCCCGGTCTTCTTCATCATCTTCTTCCCTCTTCTCCCGATGTTGACACGACGCTCTCTCCCGCTGTAATGCTGTGTGGAGCGCTCCGCAATGACTTATATAGGCGGTGACCCCACCCCCCTTATGACGTCACAGTCCCGGGGCATGCTGAGACTGTGAGGTCATAAGGGGGCGTGGTCACTGGGTGATGTTGAACACGCCCCCTTATGACGTCAAAGCACCCACCCCCCATGTTGAGGGCATGCGGCCTGGTAAGGTTCAGGAGCAGGGGGGCGCTCGCTCGTCCCCACCCCTTTCCTGACCGGCCGAGCTGCGTGCTCGGATAGGGGTCTGGTATGGATTTTGGGGGGACCCCACGCCGTTTTTTCGGCATAGGGGGTTCCCCTTAAAATCCATACCAGACCTAAGGGCCTAGTATGCCCCACAATGGGGCTCACAAGGTGTCAATCTCACCAATAAAAGCGGCGAGATTGACTTCCTTTTTTAGTCCCGTCGTACCCGAGTCATGTTCAAAATGAATGGACTTGTTCATTTGGAAAGTCCTCCGTAACTCCATCGGGAAATAGGTCCACCAGAAAGTCCGGTCGTGTGTAGGCAAGTCCGTTCGTAAAAAAAAGTCTGGCGGAAATCTGTCAAAAGTCCGTCGGAAAGTCCGTCGGACCAGTCCGGTCGAAAAGACTGACCATGTGTACGTTGCATAAGGCTGAGACTTCACTGAGCACAATCTACATTCAGAAGAAAGGAAAGTAAAATGTAAAAAAAAAAACATTTCAGAGGTCTGGAGACAGGGGCTGGGGGACTTTTCAGAGAGATTTATACTTGCTCAAAGATATGATTTTTATTAGCAGAATCCAGAAAGGCTTTTAACTGGGAAATTTAAAAATCTTTACTTTGTATGATAGGACTGACAAACCATCAATATACAACAAGGCTCATACCTTATTACTTGGGTGGACAAGTGTCTTTATTCAGTTAGACTAGCTATGTAATTATGTAGTTTTGGATTAAATTGTGTAGTGGCTCAAAATAGCCATTCGATAAGCTATTATGGAAACTGCATAAACCCAAAAACTACAAGACTTTTGTGTGAAAAAAAGTATGATAGGAACAGTCTATCAAAATTAATTAAGAATTCTGTCACTATTACCGTGAACTGTAGGCCCAGAAAGGCTGCCTCTAACTGCTGCCGTCAGACAGACCTGGGGAATGCATCATGAAGAGGGACCTGAAAACCTTGATTAGGCAATGAAAAGAGAACCTTGTGCTCTCTGGAGACAAGGTCGGGAATTTTCCTCTTCTAAAAAGAATCCAAAAGGATGGCCAACCAGTAATGGTCCATCTTCTTGATGTCTTCCTGGGCACCTCAGGCACTCTAACATGAATAAGACTAACTGCTGCAAATTCCCTGTGATAGAGGTGCCCAGGTCATTGAGGCAGTGCTTTCCTCAACCATCTCACCCCACCCACATACAAAACCTGGTGTTTGGGAGGCATGAAACATACCCCTGGAAGCTTAGCCCAAGTCCTCCATCACACCATCAGTACCCCAGTTCTCCTTTTTATGCTTGTCTTGAGACTTATGCTGTCTCACAGGGATGGATTCAGAATAAAGTGGACTCGGACACAGCATGAAGTCCTCTTCTTTCTCCTGATGCTGTGCCCCCAGTGCCTGATCCATTGCAACTGGAACCTCATCAGGACACTACTTGTCTATTTTTTTTTTTTATTTACGTTAATTTAGGAAGCACATTTAAATTAAGTCTTTGACACATGTAATATTGTATCAGAAACTATAGATGTCCATTAACAGTGCTAGTGAGGTGGCTCAAATTTACCCAAGGTAAACATTTTAAATCAAGGAAAAGGGCCACCAATTGATAGGAAAAAGATATGGCAAACATGTTAGATAGTCATAGACATTGTGCATCTCATTTTCTATATCAGCAAAAAAAAGGAGGGGGGTTAATATGAGCCTAAGGGTTCAGCAAGTAAGTGAAAAAAGTTAAAAGGGATCATTAAAAAAGATAGTAAAATAGTGAAAATAAATAAGAAATAGGACAGCAGTCCTTCTGCACTAATCCAAGAATTTAATATCAAGTATAGGTGATTTGACTTTTAGAAAATATGATGGTTTAGAAAATGTATAGGCAGGTAACATCAAAGGTAAGGGAAAAATTAGGGACAAGAGTTAATCCCATCTGAACTGAGGTGAGTCAGGAAATATTTAAATTATAATATATTATTACAAACAAATATTACAACATTTTTTCCAACCATGGTGAGAGTTCCAATGTATACGGATTTCCTGACGAACAGCAAAAATAAAAAAATATTAATATGGATCCCTTAGCAGCTGAGAGTGATTGTGGGAGCATCATTAGGGCATAAGAGCCAGGAGTCTTCTATCCAGAATATATCATAGAAAATGGGATATACTGATGTAAATCTAGAAGGTGTCATAGTAGTTTAAGAGTAAATAAAAATATTCTATCCTATTCCCCCTTAGCAATAGGAAGTCCCAATTCTGTAACCCACTAGGTCTAATTTATACAACAAGGATATGGTGTGTTGGGGAGGTGTGGTGAACATCTGATGGAACCATCTAGAATACAAGATAAGATTAAGAAGTTATAATATAGCTGGAGGTTAGGTAATCCCACCACATTATTCTAATTAAGATGTTACACGCTTAAAGTGTTTGCTAACCCCCCAATAAAACAGATCCTGTTCCCTTAAAGCATGTTGCACAGCACAGTTTGGCACCCTGTATCACCTCAAAAACCTGGCTGATCCTGCCTGGCTATGCCCTCCCCTCTGTAAACTCATCACGATAATCAGGGCTGCTGACACCATGGTCAGAGTACATGCCTCCATCATCCGCAGCCCTGCTCTTTTGTGTCTGTGTCTCCTCTGTCCTCCTCCCCCTCCCCTCTCTGCCTGTATGCTTATACCAGTGCCCCCCCCCCCCGCTCCTGTTGGTCTCATAACTTCTGTTAAAGCCTGTAATCCCCTCTGTACCATAATGATAAGTGTGTTTGTGTAATGGAAAAAAATCTTCTGATCTGTACCTATATAAGCACAGCTCCCGGCACTCAGCTGACTGTCGGCTCTCTATCTCCACTCTCCCCCACCTCCCTGGCTGACGTAAGTGGCAGTGCTTGGCCCACCCACTGGATCTGTGAGCTGGAGAGAGAAGATAGCTGAGCGCCAGGAGCTGTGCTTATATAGGTACAGTACAGATCAGAAGATCTGAGCTGGTACAGGGGATTACAGGATATTTTAGAAGTGGGTTAACAACCACTTTAAGATATGTCTTCTAAGTTAAAGAAAAAGATTTGGCAAGCCAATAGTTTGAAATAAATAAAGGAATTGGGGAAGAATGTCCACTTTAATTACGCTGATACAGCAGAAGCACAAGAGTGGCAGGGGATCCAAAGTCTTAAGATTTGATTCAGTTCTTGGCGCTGGGCAAAGGGAATGGTAGATTCACCACATTTCATACATTGCAGTCAGAGGGTGTAATACACTGCAGTGTTGTCTACAGCACATATGAGAAAAAGGTCCAGAACTCTGAGCTCTGTAAGATGCAACCGAGGATTCCAGTGGCCTGCATCCATGGAGCAGTGCCATCCAGAGGACTAGACTTGCTACTTTCCCCACTTCTCTGCACTCTGCCCCTTGATGACATCCTGCCTTTTTCATCAACTCACCTTCTTAATCAATCAAGTCCACTTGATAGTAAACTGCAGTTTCAGGAACATCACTGGCAATTTTCTTTCTGCTGTTTGTCCTCTTTCTCTGTGGAACTCTCTTACCTTACATCTGCTAAAAGAAATTCTTGTGCATCTTCCTGCAGCAGGTTACTGATAGTGTGGTCAAATAATTCAGCTGATTCCTCAATGCCAGTTTGTGGGTAATGATGCAATTAGCGGTAAAAAGACAGGAAGAATAGAGTGCATTTGCAGCTGCAGATGTCACTGTGCTACCCTCTGGTCGAAAGAGGGGAAGGATAATGAAGGTTTGGTTATCCACTACACCACCTCCTCTGCATTCACACTTTTAGAAAGGAAAACTACTTGACCCATGCTAGTGTGTATGAAGCACCTCTACTTCTCCCTTTATTAACAGTAGGGGAATTGCAGATGTGGTGCTTTGGTATACTTTACAATATGGTGATTTTGATGCAGTAAACCTGAGTACAATAATATGTGGTGATCTGCTGCTAACACCCATGATATTTAATATCATGATCAACATACGTATAAGGAAAGCATTTTATGACAGATGTAGGGGTGCAGTACAACTGTCATAAACCAGATGTGACCAGAACTGTGTGACTGCGACAGAGTGAACCAGACATAAATAGGTGAAAGTAAGTGCGTTTATTAAAGTAAATGCATATAAATGTGAACACACCACCAATACAAACAGAGTGAACAAACCAAACAACCAAACAGTGATAATAAACCAACCAGCATATATAGCAAAAGGGAGTACCAGAATCGTAGTCAAGCCAGGCCAGGGTCATAAACAGGAGATAAGCAGATGGGGGGCCAGGAGTAAACAGACAGGGAACAAGATGGAAGGAATCAGGCTGCAGGGCAAGGATCCAGGGATACATGAACAGATACAAACAGGTTCAGGATACAGGAATCAGGGTTCAGGGTTCAGGATCAGGATAACAGATAAAAAGGCTGCAGGTCAGGGCACATCAGGCTGGGCAGCAGACAGAGGCTCATCAGGCTGGGCAGCAGACAGTGGCACATCAGGCTGGGCAGCAGATAGGGACACATCAGGCTGGGCAGCAGACAGAGGCTCATCAGCAGACAGGAATACATCAGGCTGGGCAGCAGACAGAGGCTCATCAGGCTGGGCAGCAGAAAGAGGCTCATCAGACTGGGCAGCAGACAGGAACACATCAGGCTGGGCAGCAGACAGGAACACATCAGGCTGAGCAGCAGACAGAGGCTCATCAGGCTGGGCAGCAGACAGAGGCCCATCAGGCTGGGCAGCAGACAGAGGCTCATCATGCTGGGCAGCAGACAGGAACACATGAGGCTGGGCAGCAGACAGGAATACATCAGGCTAGGCAGCAGGCTCCACAGGCTGGGAAACGGGCAACACACCCTTAGACCAGGAAACGGGCATCGCAACCTCAGACCGGGAAACAGACACCGGGACTTCAGGCTGGAACACTGGCTCTGGTTCTTTGGACTGGAACGCTGGCTCTGTCTCTTCAGACTGGAATGCTGGCTCTATCCCTTCAGACTGGAACGCTGGCTCTGGCTCTTCAGACTGGAACGCTGGCTCTAGCTCTTCAGATTGGAACGCTGGCTCTGGCTCTTCAGGCTGGAATGCTGGCTCTGGCACCTCGGGCTGGAACACTGGCACCTCGGGCTGGAACACTGGCACCTCGGGCTGGAACTCTGGCACCTCGGGCTGGAACTCTGGCACCTTGGGCTGGAACTCTGGCACTTCGGGCTGGAAAAATAAATAACCTCACGTCATTTATGTTTGCAACCAAACTGAATCAAAATGATTCCCCTATGCAGCCACTTCTGGTCAGGGAAGGCCCTGGAATTCTGTCATAAACCAGATGTGGCCAGAACTGTGTGACTGCGACAGAGTGAACCAGACATAAATAGGTGAAAGTAAGTGCGTTTATTAAAGTAAATGCATATAAATGTGAACACACCACCAATACAAACAGAGTGAACAAACCAAACAACCAAACAGTGATAATAAACCAACCAGCACATATAGCAAAAGGGAGCACCAGAATCGTAGTCAAGCCAGGCCAGGGTCATAAACAGGAGATAAGCAGATGGGGGGCCAGGAGTAAACAGACAGGGAACAAGATGGAAGGAATCAGGCTGTTGGACAAGGATCCAGGGATACAGGAACAGATACAAACAGGTTCAGGATACAGGAATCAGGAATCAGAGTTCAGGGTTCAGGTTCAGGATCAGGATAACAGATAAACAGGCTGCAGGTCAGGGCACAAGGACAATACCAGGGCAAGGTGTGTGCACTTGCTAGGTATTTATACACATCTCAATCAGACTCAGGTGATGCCTGATTGCAAGAGGTAATGTCGGCCCCACACTGCCAGGAACCACCCACTGGTGGACGCCAGAACTGCGGCCCAAAGATCACATAATACCAGCAGGGGAAAGCTCTCCTGACAGTTCCAAACTGCCAGGAGACACCTGCTGGTGGACCTCAGTACTGCACGCCAAATGATAGATATTACCAGCGGAGGGAACCTTTCCTGACAACAACATGAACAACTTCATAACTTGCTTAAAGTGATACTAAAGTCTTATTTTTTACATTAAAAATAACAAACATGTTCTACTCACCTGCTCTGTGCATTGGTTTTTCACAGAGCAGCCCAGATCCTCCTCTTCTCGGGTCCCTCTTCTGAGCTCCAGGCCCGTCCCTCCTGTTGAGTGCCTCCACAGCAAGCAGCTTGTCAGACACTGTGTCAGACATGGAGACATGGCCAGCCCCATCCCCTTTCTCTTCTCATTGGCTCACTGACTTTGATTGACAGCAGTGGGAGCAAATGGCGCCGGGCTGCTGTCTCAGCCAATGAGGAGGGGAGTCCCGGACTGCTGAGACTCTCGTGCAACATTGATGGATCTAGGTAAGTATTAGGGGGCTGAGGGGGGCTGCCGCACACAGAAGGTTTTTGATCTTAATGCATAGAATGCATTTAGATAAAAAAAAACTTCTGCCTTTACAACCACTCTAACCACTTCAGCCCCGGAAGATTTTCCCTCTTAACCACTTGCCGCCCGCCGTATAGCAAAATGACGGTGGCAATGTGGTTGTGTTATCCTGATTGGACATCATATGATGTGATCAGGATAGCAGAGCAGGCGCGCACCCACGGGGGTGCGCAGTGCAGCGATCGGAGGTGCTGTGTGTCAATCTGACACACCGGAACTCTGATCGTGGTATGAAGCCTTGGACAGAGGCTTCTTACCACATGATCAACTGTGACCAATCACAGCCAATCATCGCGTGAACTAGGAAGTGCTGGTAAACAACTTTCCTCGGTTCACACTGAAAGGGAGAGCCGATCGGCGTCTCTCCCTGTCAGAGGGGGGGTTTGTGCTGATAATCAGCACATTGATTATCAGCACAGCACCCATGAAAAGGTGCCCTTCAGCTGCCAATCAGTGCCCATCACCTGTCAGCCTGTCCCCCTCTATAAATGCCTGTCAGTGCCCACAACAGTGCCAATCACTACCCAAAAAAGTACCAATCAGTGCTCCATCAGTAATGCCTGTCAATGCTCCATCAAAGTGCCAATCAGTGCCACTCAGTAATGCCTGTCAGTAGCTCCTCATTAGTGCTGCCTATTCAGTGCTACCTATCAGTGCCCATCAGTGCTGCCTATCAGTGCCATCAGTGTCACCTATCAGTGCCGTCAGTGCTGCCTATCAGTGCCGCCTTTCAGTGCCCATCAGTTTTTTTTCAAAATTGTCAGACTTTTTCATTTATAGCGCAAAAATGAAAAACTGCAGAGGTGATCAAATACCACCAAAAGAAAGCTCTATTTGTGGGAAGAAATAGCTAAAAATTTAGTTTGGGTACAGTGTTGCATTAAAGCACAATTGTCATTCAAAATGCCACAGTGCTGAAAGCTAAAAATTGCCCTGGGCAGGAAGGGGGGAAAGTGCCCGGTATTGAAGTGGTTAATGACCAGGACATTTTTTGCAATACAGCATTGCGTTGTTTTACCTGACAATTGTGCGGTCATGCGACGCTGTACCCAAACAAAATTGACGTCCTTTTTTTCCCACAAATAGAGCTTTCTTTTGGTGATATTTGATCACCTCTGCGGTTTTAATTTTTTGGGCTATAAACAAAAAGAGAGCAACAATTTAGAAAAAAAAAACAATATTTTATACTTTTTGCTATAATAAATATCCCCAAACAAGTGTAAAAAAATAAAGTTCTTTATCAGTTTAGGCTGATATATATTCTTCTACATATGTTTGGTAAAAAAAAATAAAATCGCAATAGGCGCATATTGATTGGTTTGCACATAAGGTATAGCGTCTACAAAATAGGGGATATATTTAAGGCATTTTTTTCTTTTTACTGGTAATGGCGGCGATCTGCGATTTTTAGAGGGACTGCGACATTGCGGCGAACAGATCAAACACTTTTGACACTTTTTTGGGACCATTGACATTTATACAGCAATCAGTGCTATAAAAATGCACTGATTACTGTGTAAATATCACTGGCAGTGAAGGGGTTAACACTAGGGGGTGATCAAGGGGTTAAATGTGTTCCCTCATGTGTGTTTCTAACTGTAGGGGGATGGGACTGACTAGAGGAGGAGACAGATCGCTGTTCCTGATTAGTAGGAACAGCAAATCTGTCTCCCCTCACCTGTCAGAATTGGGATTTGTGTGTTTACATACACACATCCCCGTTCTGGCTCTCATGCCCGCGATCGAGGGTGGCCAGCAGACATCGTGGCCGCTGGCCACGCGCATCGGGTCCCCCGCTGTGCAGTGGGCATGTGCGCGTGCCTGCTATCGCCCTGGAAGGTGCCAATGAACACCTACGGCGATTTTCAGGAATGAGCCGACCTGCCGCAGTATAATGAGGGCGGCTGGTTGGTTAGTGGTTAATGTTCACAGATGATAGTGAGACCACCAAAATCCTTTATAACGTTGCCTTTTGCATATAACATTGCCTACATTGACCAATCTTATGACCTAAGAATTACTGTAGATAAGACCAGGGTGATGGCTTATGCCCTGTACACACGGTCGGACATTGATCGGACATTCCGACAACAAAATCCATGGATTTTTTCCGACGTATGTTGGCTCAAACTTGTCTTGCATACACACGGTCGCACAAAGTTGTCGTAATTTCCGAACGTCAAGAACGCGGTGGCGTACACCACGTACGATGAGACTATAAAAGGGCAGTTTAATACCAAGCACGACACCCTTTGGGCTCCTTTTGCTAATCTCGTGTTAGTAAAAGTTTGGTGAGAGATGATTCGCGCTTTTCAGACTTGTGGTTTTCAGATCGTATTTCTGCTGTTCAGTTTGTGCTTGTGGGTTTGTATCTGGTCTTCAGTACCTGCAGTGAGTTCCCATTGATTTTTCATTGTATTCTTGTCCGTTTGTTACTGATTTCCAGGTCGTTTGACTTTGCCAAAACCAAAAAAACTATACCTACCTCTTTTGTGGTTAGATTTCTGTATGAATTCCCCAAAGCATGTAGTGCAATGGCCTGCCTGAATACTTTCAAATAGTAATGTTCAAAGTTTTTGTATCCTATTATTATCTTGATAGGTAATAGCAGAATGTAAAAATGTGCTAAAATGTGTACAGTGTGTATTTATATCTTTGTATTATGACACTTCTTACCTGTCCAGTGGGCTACCAATAGTGTAAGTAAGGAGGGGCTGGCCAAAGCAATACACATTATTTAGGCATTCATCTCTCAATGAAGTTGGGAGGGTTACCTGTCCAAAACATTTCCCCCCCCTAAAATGTTTAAAATGGGCCATGAGAGGGGGGGGGGGGAATCTGATAGGTGGACCTTATACCTTTGTCTTTAAATACTCCCTAAAATAAATGTTATACAGATGTTGGCCAAGAATGTTTGTGTCTAATCTGCTTTCAATGTTTATGTGCAAAATGATTAATTTTTGGTTCTTGTTTGACTCCACAGTTTCCTTCCAACCCACAGAAATGGCAGACTGTGGCCTCCCACTTTGCCCAGCGGTGAGACTTTCCTAACTGTATCGGGGCAATTGATGGGAAACACATCCACATAGTCCCACCACCCAACTCGGGGTCATACTATTATAATTACAAGGGGTTCAATAGTATTGTGATGTTGGCGGTGGTGTCAGCTACTTACGAGTTCATGTATGTGGACGTGGGGAAGAATGGTCGGATGTCAGATGGTGGAGTCATCGCCCAGATAGAGTTCTACAGGTGTCTCCAGAATGGCAGCTTGGGCTTGCCACCTCCAGAAGTCATTTGGGAAGGACTCCCATTCATCTTCATTGCGGATGAAGCGTTTGTGCTGGGGGACCATCTTATGTGGCCATTCCCTATGAGGACCCTCACCCCGGACCAGAGGGTTTTTAATTACCGGCTGGCCAGAGCCACAAGAGTGGTGGAGAACATGTATGGAATAATGGCCAGCTGGTGACGCCTATTTCTTACACACATACACACGGCAGAATATAAACTGAATCACATCACCCTTGCTGTGTTCTGCACAACTTTTTAAGGAGAAATTCTTGGAACTATGCTGCCTGAGGCCCGAATTAATATTAATGAACCAACCCTGGTGGCGCTTGAAGCTGGCCATCCTGGCTTGCCCCCCCAGAGTGCACACGAGGTCCGTATAAGATACATGGAATACTTTGCGGGTAGGGGGGCATCGATATGCCAGACAATGTCTGAGACATTTTTTAAATAAAAATATATTTTAAACTGAACAAATATTTGCTTTGATTTCCTGCTTGGTTTTCTTTTAGCTGTCTCCTCGGTTATCTTTTATTAATGGTCTAATTTTTTGGCCTTTTTATTCAACAGTGCAAATGAAATTTCATTGACACATGAGTAGGGATGAGCTTCGAGTTCAAGTCGAACTCATGTTCGACTCGAACATCGGCTGTTCGCCAGTTCGCTGAACAGCGAACAATTTGGGGTGTTCGCTGCAAATTCGAAAGACGCGGAACACCCTTTAAAAGTCTATGGGAGAAATCAAAAGGGCTAATTTTAAAGGCTTATATGCAAATTATTGTCATAAAAAGTGTTTGGGGACCCGGGTCTTGCCCCAGGGGACATGGATCAATGCAAAAAAAAAAGTTTTAAAAATGGCTGTTTTTTCAGGAGCAGTGATTTTAATAATGCTTAAAGTGAAACAATAAAAGTGTAATATTCCTTTAAATTTCATACCTTGGGGGTGTCTATAGTATGCCTGTAAAGGGGCACATGTTTCCCATGTTTAGAACAGTCTGACAGCAAAATGACATTTCAAAGGAAAAAAGTCATTTAAAACTACTCGCGGCTATTAATGAATTGCCGGTCCGACAATACACAGAAAAGTTCATTGATAAAAACGGCATAGGAATTCCCCACAGGGAAACTCCGAACCAAAATTTTAAAAAAATGACGTGGGGGTCCCCCTAAATTCCATACCAGGCTCTTCAGGTCTGGTATGGATATTAAGGGGAACCCCGGCCAAATTTTTTTTTTTAAATGGCGTGGGGTCCCCATCAAAATCTATATCAGACCCTTCGGGTCTGGTATGGATTTTAAGGGGAACCCCGCGTCAAAATTTTTTTTAAAAATTGCGTGGGGTCTCCCCAAAAATCCATACCAGACCCTTATCCGAGCACGCAACCTGGCAGGCCGCAGGAAAAGAGGGGGGAATGAGAGTGTGCCCCCCCTGAACCGTAACAGTCCACATGCCCTCAACATTGGGAGGGTGCTTTGGGGTAGCCCCCCAAAACACCTTGTCCCCATGTTGATGGGGACAAGGGCCTCATCCCCACAACCCTTGCCCGGTGGTTGTAGGGGTCTGCGAGCAGGGAGATTATCAGTATCTGGAAGCCCCCTTTAACAAGGGGACCCCCAGATCCTGGCCCTCCCCTCTGTGTGAAATGGTAAGGGGGTACAAAAGTATCCCTACCATTTAACAAAAAAAGTGTCAAAATTGTTAAAAATGACAAGAGACTTCCCTGTGGCATTCCCCATGATGTCAGAGGGGGGCAGGCAGGGAAGTCACCGTGCATCAGAGGGGGTGGGGTCACCGGGTGGCCCCGCCCTCCATTATTTAAGAACCATCAGAAGAGGAGAAGCGTCACACAGCGGGAGTCTCCCATCATGGTGGATGTGGAGCGGCCCGAGAAGAAGAAGGGAAGCAGACGCCGGCGCCGCGGAGGAAGATCCCGGACGAGAACACCGGAGGAAGAACCGGAAGAACCAGAAGAAGAAGAAGATGGAGGAAGAAACCAAAGGAAGATAGAAGATAGAAGAAAGAAGATAGAAGAAAGAAGAAGCATTTAAATAAAGGAATTGTCAAAAACTGTCTCTTGTCATTTTTAACATTTTTTGACACTTTTTTTGTGAAATGGTAGGGGTACTTTTGTCCCCTGCCCGCAGACCCCCACAACCACCGGGCAAGGGTTGTGGGGATGAGGCCCTTGTCCCCATCAACATGGGGACAAGGTGTTTTGGGGGGCTACCCCAAAGCACCCTCCCAATGTTGAGGGCATGTGGCCTGGTACAGTTCAGGAGGGGGGGGCCTGCCAGGTTGCATGCTCAGATAAGGGTCTGGTATGGATTCTTGGGGAGACCCCACACCATTTAAAGAAAAAAAAATTGGAAAGG
Source organism: Aquarana catesbeiana (assembly GCF_042186555.1). Lineage (NCBI taxonomy): Eukaryota > Metazoa > Chordata > Amphibia > Anura > Ranidae > Aquarana > Aquarana catesbeiana. The sequence goes on along the minus strand of NC_133324.1, from coordinate 178,633,717 downwards.
GGTTCCCCTTAAAATCCATACCAGACCTGAAGGGTCTGGTATAGATTTTGAGGGGGACCCCACGCCATTTTTTTTTTAAATTTTGGCCGGGGTTCCCCTTAATATCCATACCAGACCTGAAGGGCCTGGTATGGAATTTAGGGGGACCCCCATGTCATTTTTTTTTACATTTTGGTTCGGGGTTCCCCTGTGGGGAATTCCCATGCCGTTTTTATGAATGAACTTTTATGTGTATTGTCGGACTGGCAATTCACTAATAGCCGCAAGTAGTTTTAAATTACTTTTTTCCTTTGAAATGTAATTTTGCTGTCAGACTGTTCTAAACACGGGAAACATGCGCCCCTTTACATGCATACTATAGACACCCCCCCAGGTACGAAATTTAAAGGAATATTACACTTTTACTGTTAGCATTATTAAAATCACTGCTCCTTAAAAAACGGCCGTTTTTAAAACTTTTTTTTGCATTGATCCATGTCCCCTGGGGCAGGACCCAGGTCCCCAAACACTTTTTATGACAATAACTTGCATATAAGCCTTTAAAATTAGCACTTTTCATTATTCATGTTCGTGTCCCATAGACTTTAACGGTGTTCGCGTGTTTGAACAAATTTTTTGCCTGTTCGCATGTTCTGGTGCGAACCGAACGGGGGGTGTTCGGCTCATCCCTACACATGAGGTGACAATCTCTTCTTTGGCTAACTATTAATTATTATGTTGTGGGTCTGCTACACACACACCTTGTTTTTTTGTGAATGTATGTAATGCATTACTGACAAAAATAATAATAATTTTCAACACCGTGCCCTAAATTTGTGGAGTCCTGAAAATGGCGTGATTGTGTAAAATTAGAAAGCACTGTTGGGTGTTATTTACTAAAGGAAAATACACTTTGCACTACAAGTGCACTTGAGACTGCACTGAAACTGCACTTGTAATGCAAAGTGGATTTGCCTTTAGTAAATAACCCCCATTGCCACTGAAAACATCAACTTTACTCCAACATTGTTGATTATCAATCTTTTTAATCAAAGCACAATTACATGTACATTTCTAAAAGTTTTTTTGAACAAACCAACATGTTTGTTGTATAACAATTTTTTTGGGTCACATTGAAATAAGTAGAAATTGCCCTTTAAGGTAAAACAGGCATGTTTAAAACCATAAAAAAAAAACACAACTCTGGAACTTACAAAGTTCAACTTTTCAAGAAAGTGAAGGCAATATCAAACATGAGTATTTATAAACTGTGTTTGATATTGCGTTCAGCAGATGGGGTAAAGTCACCCCTGGAAAAGCCAAATTTTGAAGATGCACACAAATTGCCTAATGTCAACATGTGCTAGCTGCCATCATGGGGGATCAAGGGACGTGTTTTGTGGGTGCAACCCCTTCCTCTCAGCTACTTTATTATTGAGGAAGGGGTTGCACCCACAAAACGCATACATTGATCTCCCGTGATGTTGACACACTGTGTGCATCTTCAAAATTTGGCTTTTCTATAATATGTCAAAAAGGAATCATAAAAGGGGCATGGCTTGCGCACGCACGACGATGGACGCCTAAGCAGCGAGCTCCGCTATCCAGGCCGGACAAACAGCAACGACCGGGCACTTTTACTGCAACATCCAGCCCCACAGAGCCTCGATCGAAGCCCCAGCACCCCGCCACCGTGATGTCCCCTAAGAGGATACAAGAAAGAGGCCCGAAATGGCTGGAGTCTTTCTCCTTTCAGCCTTACCGCAGAAGCCAAGATGGCGCCGCCGGAGACATAACGAAGTATGCCCTGGACTATACTGATCCACCTGGGGCCCATCTACCGAACATACGCGCTGGATTACCAACCTCCTTCCCACAGGATTCCTCTCCTGAAACCCCAGAGCTGCGGAGTCCAGTAATCAAAGATGCGGATGGATCTTCCCAGCCAGGCCTCAGACACAGTGAGTACAGGCCTCCATAATGACTCCATAGCGCAGTTCCCTGCTTCAGGGCAACCAGTGCTAGACACCACCATGAAAGACATGTTACTATCATTACAGTCCTCTCTCATGACTAACCTATCATCACTGATCAATAAGTTTTCTCTAGAAATGAAACACAAGGACAATAGGATGCAGTTCATGGAAAACAAAATGGAGGAGTGCACTGATACAGTCAATGAGCTAGTTGACGCATATACCGAACAGAAAGATGATTCTCTCTGGATCAAAGCAAAGGTGGCGGACCTCGAGGACCGTTCCAGACGCAATAACGTTAAAATACGTGGGATCCCAGAGTCTGTCTAGCCCAAAGAGCTGCACAACTTCGCTACTACCATGTATTCTAGCATGCTCCCTGAACTCTCCTCAATTGAGCTTACAATTGACCGTATACATAGGATCCCTAAGCCCCGCCATCTTGAGGTGGATGTACCCCGAGATGTGCTCCTGAGGGTCCACTTTTTCCAAGCGAAGGAACAGATCCTTGAAAGCCAGAAAGCCAGAGAGCTCTCGCCACTTCCAGCACCATACTCTAACATCCAACTGTATGCTGACCTATCCCAATATACGCTTCAAATGCAGAGGCAGTTGAAAACCATCACTAAGGCCATGAATAATCACAAAATTACGTACAAATGGCGCCATCCAGCAACCATCTTGGCTTCCTACAATTGTAAACCCCACACTATGTCCACCTTGGAAGGAGGCATGAAGCTTCTACACACTTGGGGAATTCTACCAGATCCCCCCCAAAACCAAATGGAACATACCGGAAATCCAAATCCATTCTCTTTTGGTCCTGGCCGGGAAAAACTCAGGGCTAACCGCCGCTGATCATTCAGCCCAATATATTACATTGAGCAACTGTCCTTGTCCGGTCTGGTTCAACGCTCATACACCTGCTTACTGAATTATCCCCCACACTTAGTCAGCTGCTCGCTCAAGCTATCTAGGTCTGACAACCCTGTGTGTCTTGCACCAACCAGATTCTGGAGAACTGAGACAACACCCGGCTACACCTGTAAGTACCCGCACATCCACTTCACCCCGCCTCCAAACAACATGGAGATCACCATACTCTCTCTCAATGCAAAAGGGCTAAACCACCCTGCGAAACGTGCCTCCCTATGGAACTCAGCTATTGCACATAAATGTGACGTGCTCTGCGTGCAAGAGACACATTTTGCTCTTAATGCCTCCCCTACATGCCAATATAAGCAGTTTACTCAAGTGTTCCAATCTTCCTTCCATAAAAACAAAGTGGAGTGATGATCGCAATCAGAAACACTTTTATATTAAAATTACAGCAATGTGTTACAGACCCGGAAGGTCGGTATATCTTCCTGAATTGTACAATTAACAACATGCCTTATACCCTGGTTTCCATCTATGCCCCGAACCATGGCCAAATGGCCTTTCTCAAGAAGACCCTACAAGCAGTCCGGAAATTCCAACAGGGCCATTTGATAATTTGTGGAGACTTTAACATGGTCCTGAACAATACATTGGATTCTACCGCAGGTTCTAAACAATACCTGTCTCCGCTAGATGCTTTTATCTCTGCCAATGGTTTGTATGACGTGTGGAGGTGTTGTCAAGCGATCGAGAGGGATTTTACGTTCCTCTCTCCGCGTCACAACACCTACTCCCGTATTGACCTGTTTTTAGCCGACAAATGGCTGCTACAAAGAACGTCAAACTCTGCTATTCACACCGCCACCTGGTCAGATCATGCCCCTATTAGTATCACCATGTCTGATGAATCACGTCAACCCAATTCCTATATATGGAGGGCGAATAACTACCTCCTCAACACACCATGCTATGCCACACCTATTGAACAAAACTTAGAGCAATATTTTTCGCTCAATCAGGCATCAGTATCTGACCCATTGGTGGTGTGGAATGCCCACAAGGCAGTTATAAGGGGAGTATTCCTTCAAATGGGTGCTAGAGCGAAAAAGAACAAGACCCAACATTTAGACGATCTCACAGCCGCTATAGCTACCACTGAATCCCTAAACAAATCTAACCCATCCGCACGCCTACAATCCAGAATATTTACATTGCGACAGGAATTAAGGTCAATTCTCCTTGAAAAACATGAAAAATCCTATAGAACACTTAAAGCCTCATCATACACTACAGGGAATAAAGCAGGCAAAGCAATGTCCCTACGAGTCAAAGGCTATAGAAATAAAACAAAAATCCTGTTCCTACATCATCCCCACACTAATGAAAAACTTCTTAAACCCCAATCCATAGCAAACGCCTTTAGTACGTATTATGAGGATCTGTACAACCTCAAAGATGATCCTACCACTAACTAACCTTCTCCCACACTAATCCAATCATTCCTAGAAGGATTGTCCCTACTGACCGTAACACCCCAACAACTCTCAGCGTTAAATGACCCCTTCATGACCACTGAAATCATATCAGTAATTGACAAGCTTCCGACCTCCAAGTCCCCCAGCCCTGATGGTTTCACAGGGGAATACTACAAAAAATGTAAACACATTCTAGCCCCTACATTATGCCACACATTTAAATCCACTTCTTTCCCTGCTGAAATGCTTACTGCCATGGTGGTGACCCTGCCTAAACCTGGCAAAGAACCCACAGCTTCAAAAAACTTCAGACCTATTTAGTTACTGAACCTCGATCTAAAAATCTACGCAAAACTTATAGCAAAAAGACTCGAGGATATTCTCCCTTCCCTTATATCTATGGATCCATCAGGTTTCACCAAAGGGCGCCAAGCTTCGGACGCCACTAGGCGAATGATCAATATTACCCACCATGTAGAAAATACCAAACTCCCATCCCTCCTCTTATCCCTAGATGCAGAAAAGGCTTTTAATATGGTCCATTGGGGTTACCTATCAGCAGTACTAACTAAATTTGGTCTCACAGGACCAATACACAACACGATAATGGCCCTATATTACAAACCCTTGGCCCAGGTTTACTCAGCAGATACCCTCTCTTCACCTTTCCAAATCACCAATGGAACCAGGCAAGGGTGCCACCTATCGCCTATAATATTTAATCTTTTCATGGAACCCCTTGCAGAAAAAATAAGAACAAACAACAAAATCTCTGGTATATCTATTGCTGGCTTGGAACATAAAATTAGCCTGTTCGCAGATGATGTGATCCTCATGATCACATACCCTACCTGATCCCTTCCTGAGATCCAGAAGACGCTCGCCTGGTTTAGTGATGTTTCTTATGACAAAGTGAACAAAACCAAATCATATGTACTTGATTTGGGCCTGGATAAAACCACCAGCACTCAAATTCAACTACAATTTCCATATGCATGGGCCGAAAATAGCATAACATACCTAGGTATCCAATTAACTAAATCAACTAAATCACTGTTTTCAGCTAACTACTTACTGATTCGAACTAAGCTACAAATGGATCTCACCAGGATGGCATCCTTTGAATTTTCTTGGTTGGGATGCTTGGCAGCGTTCAAAATGTTCCATCTCCCCCAAATACTGTATCTGTTCAGAACGATACCCATCCCTCTTCCCCTTAGCTACTTTAAAACATTACAAAAGATCCTGGCAAAGATTATTTGGCAAGGCAAGAAATCCAGATGCGGTCACTACCAATTAATTAAAAACCAACTATGACATGTCAGCTATCCTCATGCAATCAAAGGAGTGGTTTCTTCCTTCCCCCCTACCACCTTGTGAGGAAGAGTGGAGTCTTCTCTAGTGCCAGGGAACAACCTACCATCTTGGATATTCCCCACTATACTCAGAGCAAAACTTCCCACCCGTACTTCACCGACCATAGTGGTGACTATCAAAGTGTGGGCTCGACTAACACAAATCTCAACGACTTACCCTATCCAATCGACCATTCACATTCCTATTGAGACCCTTCAACACCTAATATTCTCGTCCTCCTTCTCAAATTGGAAAAAAAGGGGCATTACCTACATATCTGATCTGATACACAATAATGAAATCAAAACATTTCCCACACTACAAAGGGAATATCTACTCCCAAATTCTGATGTATTCTTATACATACGTACCAAACACTGCCTTGCTACACTCAAATCATGGACTTGTGCACTTCCCTAAAAAGCCTGGATCTTTTTTAGATATAGCACATCGAAAGGGAATATCTCTATTTTATAACTTACTTCACCACAAGACCAAATTCATTAATTCTGTAGCAATACAGCGCTGGGAGAAAGACCTGGGCCAACACTTTACACTAACCAAATGGGAAAAGGTTTGCCGCTCCACTTATAAAATTACCTGCTGCTCTACCCTTTGGGAACTGGCGTATAAACTGACCTATCGGTGGTACCTAACTCCTGACAGAATGACCAAATATGACCCAACGCTAGAAGATACATGCTGGAGAAACTGTGGACAAAAAAGTGACTTACTACAAACATTTTGGAACTGTCCCAAACTCACACTTTATTGGAAAGCAGTCTTCCAGTTAATATATGATGTCACAAACCTAACTATAGAGGAAAAACCCTCCCTAGCTTTTCTATCCCTAGACATACAGTAGAAGAATATCCCAATCCAACAAGGAATGTCATGCTTCACATATTATTGGCGGCACGTCTTAACATCACTAGAAAATTGAAAAACCCAGACCCTCCTACACTTACGGATGTAGTGCACACCACACATGTACATTTTACACACGAATTGACTCTAGCACTAAGACAGAACAACAAAACACAAATTCTCTGAAAGTGGCAGCAGTGGATTGACTGGGTTGGCTCTCCTGGCCTTGTTACAACATTTAAACCCCAACCTTGAAATCTGTACTCAGGGATTACCACGAAGGAGAAAGGGGGAGCATCTCTACATGAGCACAGTTTAGTTCCCCATGGGGGTGCTCAGGTGGAGGTGCTCTCCCCCATCCTCACTTGTCCAGCATGGACTTCTCTGACACCTACTACTACTGCTAGTGTGTTTCCACGAAGCTACAAAGTTTCTAGTTTGATAACTACATTTCTTGCACTGATATGTTTGCCGTACACTAGCTGCCTCGATGATTGGCAGTAATAGCTTAGTTCATATATTGTTAAATATGTTTCTAAGAAAGTACATCTATTTGTATTTCTGTTCTTGTAAAACTTAAATTGTTTCAATAAAAATTTATTGAGGAAAAAATTAATCATAAAAATAACAATAAAACTGCAATAAGTTAGGGATTTCTGGGTGTTTTAAATTCTCCCTAAAACATCAGTGATGTTCTTCATTTTGTTTTGAACATCACTTATGTTTTGCTTGATGTTTTCTAAATCCCTATTACACCCCATTATCTCCCTGATGAGGATCTGGGCACTTTCACTTGTGAAATGACATTCCTCTTCCACAACATCACGATCACCTAAAACAAAACAAAAAACACACCATGTATTATAAATATGCAGGCATCCATCTCTTACCTGAAGTTGTGCTCACAGACACTCACCTGTTGTGACATTTTCCATAACGTCTCCCTCCTCCGGTTGGGTTTGGGGGATTTCCCCTTCTTCTGGAGGTGGGGGGTCCGTGGTCTCCTCTGATGAATGGTGTCCTCTGAGTCTTTTCTCTCCTATGTGAAAAAAATAGGTATACTTAGCACAGATATTTGATGGCAGAAATAGGAATATAAAACATTGCTTGGAAGTGGGGTACAATTGTCTGTTTTGGCAGAGTTCCAAGATGAGGAAATATTTTTGTCCTTTGTCAAGCTTGAATATTACCTGTTTTGTACAAGCTTCACAGATGGAGACACCCTTATAGTATACACTGGAGCACCTGTGTGGGCCCCCTAATAAAAAGGGTGTTCTTGTGTCCCACACTAGTGCTCCTGCATCCAGATGTGTAAACAGCTGCTGAGTGTCCTCTCCTTACACAGAATCTAGTTTGCATTTCATTCTAGTTACAAACCCATCTAGACAACAAACTTATTTTAAGAGAAGTAGGCCAGAGAAAATGTATTGAACTGCATCTGGACAAAACATGGTGTTTTATTGGCCGAACGAACAATGTTTCCTACGAACGAATAATGTGTCCATGAGCATTAAAGTTGCCATTTTAAACTGTACAACAGTAAAGAAAAGCACCTGGAGCAGCACGAATGTAAGAAAAATACAGAATAGGAACACAGGACAACTACTTACTTTTTTGCAGCACTCTCCTGATCCTTCTATACTGACCATGCTCCCTGATTTTGAGGTCCGACCACCGCTTCCTGAGTTGATCCTTGGATCGCCGTACCCCAAAATTATGGTGCAGACTCTTCACAACTTTCGCCATGATCTTGGCCTTTTTGACATTTGGGTTGGGGTAAGGTCCATCATTCCCGTCATAGTTGGCCCTCTTCAATAAGTCCACCATCTCCACCATCTCCACAAAGGCCATATTTGATGCCTTAAATCTTCTCCTGCAGGATCGTGATGTTTCTGCCTCTGGCCTTTCCTCCTCCTCCTCGTTGCTGCTATTAGCACGCACCTGTTGTATCTCCGCCATGTGCTCTTCCCCACTGCGCCGAACGAGTAGGGGCAGGGAATAGACTAGAAAGAACTCAGGGGTGGGCGGAGTTTCACGCATGCGCAGTGTATATAAAGCAGAACACGCGTGCATTGTACATACGATCTGTGAGCGGAGGAAGGAGTATCAGAAGCGCCGATCGTGATACCGAAGGTAACATTTAAACTTGGGCCTATACTGCTTATAGATTGAGGCCTATATTGGGACAAGATTAGGAGACTTTAGCCTGACATTAGGGTTTGCCTTGTGTATTGCAGATAAAATGGATGGCTTCAATGACCACAACTTCCTCCCCCTGTTCATAGACAAGTACAGGGAGCTGCGCTGTCTGTGGCAGGTCAAACACCCGCATTATAATCATAAACAAAAGAGGCAGACAGCGCTGGAGAAACTGCTGGAGTTGGTGAAGCCAGTGGTCCCCACGGCAACCATCCCCTATTTAAAAACCAAAATTGGTGCAGGAGCACTTGAGGAGCACTTATCTTAGCGAGCGCAAGAAGGTCCAGGATTCCCAGAGATCAGGAGCTGCAGCAAATGACGTTTATGTCCCCAGGCTGTGGTACTATGAGAGACTATGATTTCTGTCAGACCAGACTGAAGTCAGGGAATCCACTCTTCCTTCCACCCTATCTTCCACCCCAGCTGAGGCTTCCAACCTGGGCCTTCCAGCCAGGAAGAATTGGAGGAGCCCAGCTTGAGGTATAGCATTCTTCTACAGATTTATTGGCAAAACATAAATGATGTTTACTAGATGTTATTATTGATCACTAATTGCTGATTTAATAAAGTGTTTTACATATCAATAGACAGTAGTGGGCAAAATAATTGGGTCAAGAATGAAAAATTCTGGGCTCAGAATGATAGTCTTTTCTATTTATTAACATTCAATTTGCAACAGTCATGAGCTGAAAATTGTGTGTGATTGATGAAGAAAAAACTAAAACTATGTCCCTTTTTCATACACAGGAAGACCTCAGCCAGGAGGAGGCTGTGGAATGTGGGACACAGGAGGAGGCGGGGGTTAGTGGCAGCCAGGAGGTGTCTGGGGTAAGTGGCAGACAGGAGAAGGCAGGGGTAAGTGGCAGCCAGGAGGTGGCTGGGCCCAGTAGGAGCCTCACAGAATCGCAGGTCCCCCCCCTCCGCCTTCCAAACAAAAGACCTAGGAAGGGGAGTAATTTGGAGGAGTCAGTGCTCAGGCTGATTCAGGAGGCTTCTACATCCCTCAGAGCCACCCCCACTCGTGTAGAGGCCTTTGCCTGCATGGCTGCCACCAAACTGCAGTACATGCAGGAGGGCCAATGCCTCATGTGTGAGGACATCCTTTATAAAACGTTAACTAAGGGGGTGAGGGGAAAAATCACACCCAATACCCACCTGTGTGAGTTGTATCATCCTCCTCCTCCTCCTCCTCCAGCCACACCTCCATCACCACAGACACAGCCTGGAAGGAAGCGTGTAAGAAAGACAAGAAAGTGATGACCTGGGTTCAGTCTGGTCTGACAAAAGATGCAGGCTCTTGTATGACCACAGCCTGGGGACATGTATGTCATCTGCTGCTGTTTATGATCTCTTGGACTTCTGGACCTTATATATGGACTCCTCAGGACACCAATTTCGCAGTAAAATAGTTGATGTGTGCCCTGGGGGCCAAAGGCTTCTCCAGTTTCTGCGGTTTTTCCAGCGTTGCCTTCCCTCTTTCTTTGGTTATGACCCCTTAATATTTTTTTTTTTTTAATAATACTCGCCTATGTGTGTTTTCCTTCAAAAAGGACAGTTTGTTTGTGAGGAGACAGGTACATTTCAAAAATACAATGTGAAATTAACAAGAGACACCAACACCAAGCAACCTTCTTGAGATTAAATAATACAAGATAATAATGGTGTTGTGGTAACTTGACACACAAAACACACCCAAAACTATTCTGGAGTTTAAAAAAAATACAAAAAATAACACAAGATCAGAATTTCAAAAACTAAAAAAAAAAAAAAAAACAAAATCTAAAAACATAAAAAAATAAAATTCTTTTTGGGAGATGTGACAAACCAAAATATTATATTCATGAAATCACGATAAATAATAAAGAAAGGAGTTTGTGAGAAGTCTGTGTGAATATGAGCAGCAAAACAACTTCATTCTTCCAGCAAAATAAAGAAGAAAGTGCGCTGCATTAAACAATTTAAAACATTGCAGCGTGATGAAAGTGCTATATCCATTACGAACACTAATTTTACCAGACCGAGCAGTTCCATCTTGGAATTTATTCTGAGCATGCGTGGCACTTTGTGTGTCAGAATTGTCCACACGCGGTCGGAATTTACATGAATTTTGTTGTCAGATAAATTTTATAGCCTGCTCTCAAACTTTGTGTGCCAGAAATTCCGATGGAAAAAGTCCAATGGACCCCACACACTGTCAGAATTTCTGACAACAAGCTCCGATCGCGCATTTTCTGTCGTAAAATCCAACTGTGTTTACAGGGCATAAGAATGGATCACATACAGTGCCTCGAAAAAGTATTCATACCCTTGAAATTTTCTACATTTTGTCATGTTACAACCAAAAACGTAAATGTATTTTATTGGGATTTTATGTGATAAACCAACACAAACTGGCACATAATTGTGAAGTGGAAGGAAAATGATAAATGGTTTTCATTTTTTTTATAAACAAATATGTGAAAAGTGTGGCATGCATTTGTATTCAATACAATACTTTGAAGAAACCACCATTCGCTGCAATTACAGCTGCATTCTTTTTGGGTATGTCTCTACCAGCTTTGTACATCTAGAGAGTGGCATTTTTGCCCATACCTCTTTGCAAAATAGCTCAAGCTCAGTCAGATTGGATGGAGAGTGTCTGTTAACAGCAATTTTCAAGTGTTGCCACAGAATCTAAATTGGTTTATGTCTGGACTTTGACAGGGCCATTCTAACACATGAATATGCTTTGATCTAAACCATTCCATTGTAGCTCTGGCTGTATGTTTAGGGTCATTGTCCTGCTGGATGGTGAACCTCCACCCCAGTCTCCAATCTTTTGAAGACTCTAATAGGTTTTCTTCTAAGATTGCCCTGTATTTGGCTCCATCCATCTTCCCATCCTCTATGACCAGCTTCCCTGTCCCTGCTGCATCCCTACATTATGATGCTGCCACCACCATGCTTCATGGTGGGGATGGTGTGTTCAGGGTGATGTGCAGTGTTAGTTTTCTGCCACATATAGTATTTTGCTTTTAGGCCAAAAAGTTCAAATTTGGTCTCATCTGACCAGAGCACCTTCTTCCACATGTTTGCTGTGTTCCCCATATGGCTTCTTGCAAACTGCAAACGGGACTTCTTTAGGCTTTCTTTCAACAAAGGCTTTCTTCTTGCCACTCTTCCATAAAGGCTGGATTTGTGGAGTGCACTACTAATAGTTGCCCTGTGGACAGATTCTCCCACCTGAACTGTGGATCTCTGCAGCTCCTCCAGAGTTACCATGGGCCTCTTGGCTGCTTCACTAATTAATGCTCTCTTTGCCCGGCCTGTCAGTTTAGGTGGATGGCAATGTCTTGGTAGGTTTGCACTTGTACCATACTCTTTCCATTTTCAGATGATGAATTGAGCAGTGCTCCGCAAGATGTTCAAAGCTTTGGATATTTTTTTTATAATCTAACCATGCCTTAAACTTCTCCACAACTTTATCTCTGACCTCTCTGGTGTGTTCCTTGGCCTTCATGATGCGGTTGGTTCACTAAGGTTCTTAACAAACCTCTGAGGGCTTCACAGAACAGCTGTATTTATACTGAGATTAAATTACAAACAGGTACACTCTTTTTACTATTTAGGTGACTTCTGAAGACTATTGATTTTAGTTAGGGATATCAGAGTAAAGGGGGCTGAATACAAATGCATGCCACACTTATCACATATTTATTTGTAAAAATAATTTAAAACCGTTTATTATTTTCCTTCCGCTTCACAATTATGTGCCACTTTGTGTTGGTCTATCAAATAAAAGCTCAGATAAAATACATTTACGTTTTTGGTTGTAACGTGACAAAATGTAAAAAAATTATTTTTTAAGGCACTGTACCTAAGTTCACCTTGAAAGAATCCAAATCAAGAAGGTCCAACTATTCAAATACCTGGCATTACTGGTGTAGGAAAAAAAAGTTGCATCCTCCATTGAGGTCCACAGCAGGTCCACAGCAGGATTGGCCAGGCAACAGTTGCATTAAAGCTTATTCATTTTTTTTATGGGGGATTCAGCACTAAAAACATTTTGTGTAATGGTGTGTATCTATAGGCAGTTGCTTCTTGTAAAAATCCTCCCTGTTGTGCTTCCTTTAGAGTTGCTGGATACTGCCCTAAGTGGCTGTCTTCTAGTGCATGGAAGATTACCAGCAGTCTCTGCCCGCCCCTTTTTGCCTTCTACACCACAGAACACATACTACTATTGTCCCACAATGCACTGCATTCTGTTAATGGAGTTGTTCAATGATAGTTAGCATTAAACAATGTTTTAGTGTCTCAATGTTTTGAGTCTATAGTAGAACCTTACAGCAAAACATCAAGGAACTGCTTAAATATAACAACAGATCAATCTAAATTAAATTAAAAAAAACACAAACTATTCCCTAAACATAGGTAGAATAGCATGAAATTAAAAAAAAAAAATAATAGACCTAGCACAAGCTGTGTCCCCTTATAAGATCATTTTATAGATAAAAAACCATAAAAGTGCCACAGTAAATAAAAATTGTGTTATTGTACTAGACCCCATGGAAGCCATACAGAAGTGGGAGAACTCGCTAATACCATATAAATATGGTCAGAATGTTCTTTAAATTCTATGGACATCCAACAACAAAGTCAGAACTGAAATCCCAAGTTATACTGTATCAGTAGTATTCAAAATATTCACTGTATTCCAGCCAGTGCTCACTCTGTGACAAAGTCAAAAATGGATATTTGTACATCCATTAGTGATGTTCTACTTGAATACCCCAAAATATCAATCAGCATAAGACAACATAGCACAGGCATTTTCCTGTATAGTGCAGTAAACTCAGATAGCAATTGTGCAGACTGTATGCAAGTGCACCTGCAATAACAATAAATCAAAGTACTACATAGCTGGTCAAACTGGAGTCACTCAGTCAAATACTGTACAGTTTTTTTATACTGTTTCACAAAAAATCTTTTTTTTTCTTTTTTTGTTTATTTTGTCACTTTTTATTTTTTTTGTAGTTAAGCATTAGAACAAATATACAATTGGAATCAAAATGTAAATGTAACTAACTGCCATGCTTTTTACTAGAATTTTTTTTTTGCATTATGAAAAAAAGACAGATTGAAGAATAAATGAGCTTGTTGTATTCACAGTAGCACTGGTTTTAATTTGTTGTAAAGGTGTAAGTTAATACTAGTCAATCTGGAAAAAGAATGTTTTCTAATTTTTACTTTTTTACATCTAAAAGATATAGTACATTAAAAAAAAAAAAAAAAAGATGCAGTACCAACAAAATAAACTAACAAAAAATACAATATATCTCACTTCTTTGTTACAGGCACCTAACATAATGAAATTTAACAAAGTTCTTTCTGAATTTAATTGATGCATGGCTTAAATGTGAACATGGCTCTGGAGATTAAATGGTTAATATTTGGCAAATATTTCACCTAAAGTATTTATACACTAGCAATAGCGAGCTGTAAAAAAGTATATTTGAGCCATTTGCAATTTGTAAAACTAAACAGGAAAACTTTTTAGAAAGCTTTATCATAGCACAATACTTAAAGAGATGAATCTGACATTTGTTTAAGATGTAATTGTACAAAAGACTTAATCACTGAGTCATGTCAAATGCTTCAATAAATTGCTAGAGGGCCATTGAAGGATGCATTTCATTAGATTAACATCCGTTCTAGAATGCAAAAGAGTGATTTGATTCTGAAAGGTAAAATAATGCCTCTCAAAACCAACTGAAGTGAAGTAAATGCAGAAGTAATGATAATGTAGCATATCTCAGAAGTTAACATAATTAAAAGATAATATGATATATTCAACCAAGCAAATGTAATATGCTATACCATTTAGTGAGAAATTGTACATTAAAACATTTTATAGGCATATCCCTATTAGGAGAAGTGCAGAGGAGACCTCAAGCAGTATATTTACAGTATATATATATATATATATATATAATACATTTTTAATATTGTATGAGTTTAATAAATAAGTTGAAGTTATGTTTATAAGCACTTACCTGCTCTCCTGTGCTGCAAGCTTCCTCTTTGGTGACATTGTACACTCCTTCACATGCAGGGCCAAGGCATGCAGAAATTTAAAGCAGTTTTCTATCAAGTAAGAAACATTTATTGCAGATTCAACATACTATGCTTCTTCTGCAACAAAACACTTTCCTTTTAGCATTAAAGTTCCACTTAAAATGTCCAAATATGTGTAAAGGAAACAGAATTTTTGCTTGCACATAATTGGATGACTAAAGTGAACATAGCTACATCATAGTTACAAAGGCAGTCCTTTTTATTTTTTTCCAACCAGTGGGTTTAACGAAAAAAATAAATAAAATAACAATACACTGATTAGCGCTGCCAGCAGTGCTGATCATACATTTTTCAACAGACTGTTTGTACAGAAGTCAATCGGTAGATCGACTTTTGTACAGCCAGCCTGCCATACATGGATTGAAATTGACCTAGTCCCTGCTGAACTGGGCAAATTTCAATCCGTGTATGTTAAGTTCAGTGAACATTCACTTTGCTATGTGAACAGTTTCTATACATGTATTCCTTGATTCCTAAATCAACCCCAGTGACTGTACTTTCATGTAAAATAGATTATCTAGCAGTAGGGGAAGATTATAATCTTCCCTAGGATCCAAAAATTATATTTTTTTAACAAAAGACAAACTGGGAAAAAAGATATTAAATAAATAATGGGGCTGGTTTTTAAAGAACTAAACACACATAGTGAGGTAAATGTTTACATAGTTAAGTGAATACAGCTAGAGCTATGCAATTATCAATTTATGTGCAAAGAAAATTATTATTTTTCCAAATTCCTCTTATCGTGTTTAGGATTCAAAGTGAATATAGCTTCATTTTGTCAGGTGAGCACTCTCTACCCCCTTACTAAATCAATTCCATTAAATGGGAAAACCTGATTCCATGTAGCTCACTTTGACCTATGCAATGAAAAAGAGAAATGATGCATGTGTAAGTCAGTTTACAATTTCTTGAACTGATTGTTGATAAAATACACAGTGTAAATCATTCAGATTTTATACCATTCCAGATGGTTTTTTTTTACTTGTAAAACTTAAGAATGAAAAATAATAATTTGTTTTGACTTTTTGTTAGAAATAAAGAAAAATATATATTTGTAAAAAAAACGATATACAAAATCCTTCTTCTCCATATGAATTAACTAAGGGGGTCCTATGAAAACGGATTGTTTAATTTGTTTTACATTGAAAAAATTGAAGACATACAATTAGTTGATTTGAATGCAAATTTTAGGGCTGATAATGCTGCAGTTTTGAAATATTTCTCCCATGAAGGGTACACCAAATATTTGGAGCTGAGAAAAAAATTTTGGAGACCTTCCTGCTAGCAAGAGATAGGGAATGCCAATCTGCTAGATAAGATAATTTCTTAGGAGTTAGTTAAAATTTGTCAATCTAAACCTAAAATCTGTAAAGTCCAATATTGTGGGAGGAAAATGTATGTATTACAGAAAGAAATTGAGTTTCTTTTTAAAAAATATTTTGAAGGCATACACAAATCCCCTGAAATTAATCTTGAAAGCAGAAATGTATTCTGGTGTCAGTTGACCCTCTGTCATCTGAATTTGTTAGACCCTGACTACAGAAAGGGAGTGTAAAGGGGTGACAAACATTCCTTCACTATATTGACAACATCAGGCCCTAATGGTTACAATTTTTAGATTTATAAGTTTATTATTGACAAAGAAATGATTGATTGAATTCATTTTGAATTCATAGTTATCAGGATTTTTTTTTAAATGTGAAAAGGATCCTGAACCAGCATCTTTAAATTACCCTATAGCTCTTATGAATATAAACCATGAGTCCATAACCATTTTTTTTAATGCAAACTGTTCTAAACAAGGAGAAGGCCTTGCCAGTTGGCCATTGAAGTCATATATGTACAGTCCTGTAATAATACAGTAGAGACATTGATGGAAAAAAAAAAATATCTTTGTGTTGTCAGGAAAACAGGTGCTAATGGGTGGTGGGTAGTTTTGTAGACCAACAAAGGAAGGTAGAATCCTGACACATTAGGGATAAATTGGGGATTTGGATTTGCTGGTGGGAGGTACAGTGAGGGATCTTTTGCAACTAGTCTAGTTATATGCCATTGAATATATTGAAAACATTGATCTGTTAATTGTTTAGTTTGCATGTTAAAGGTTTGCATAAATAATTCCCAGAATATAAAAATATTTCTGAACCTGAGTTTCTCTGTGTGGGGAGTACCACAGAGCCCATTTAAGGGTCATATGTAAGTGGTTAACTAGATGAGTCACAACTAGATGAGTGGCAGAATATCTCACTACCATAGTCCACATTTGTTTATTCTTTGTCCAAAAAACACAGAAAATGTCTTCATCAAGGTGTCCACATTTTTAAATAGCAGGAGGAGAAGCTCAGGGCCATTACGTAGAATTGGTGTGGAGAAATGGAGACATGATAGCAGAATCTGAGCTTTATCTCACGATCATTTGTAGTTTTGACCTTTCTGCAGCATATCAGTAAAGAATTAGGGAAATTCTCTGTGGACAGGTGAGGGAGGTTTAAATTTAATTTATTGTGTTAGGTAGCATTATAAGAGTTGTCTTCAGAAGGCTTAAAGTGGTTGTAAACCCTCACATATACCCACAGAGATTAAACAAATCTTCCTACATAAGTTTTAACTACATATCTGCTATCTTCTCCTTTCTACACTCTTTGGAAAGTGCAGATCATGTTAGATATCTTTCTTCCTTTTTCAGCAGCACATAGGGATGGCTGGGGAGTCTGGACATACACTTTGTGAGAGCTGATTGGAAGAAAGGGTCACCCCCCTTCCATATAGGCAGAGGAATGAAGGGACATGCAAAACTGTAGTCTGAATAGACAAGATCCCTGCTATCTCCCTCTAAGCTCCCTCTCCAACACAAATTTTCAGCTACTGTTATCTCATGTGTCAGAGAACTTGTCAGAAGTGGCTCATGCTGATAACAGGGGAAGGAAGAACCAGAGAGAAACGTCACTTAGAGCTTTGGAGAGAGATAAGCAAACACTACAGATACTGTAGATGTGCTTAGGTCAAATTTCATGAATGGAGTGATTTTCAAGGACAGATAAAAAAAAAAAACATGTTATATTTACCTGCTCGGTGCAGTGATTTTTGTCCCTCACTAGTGCTTCTAGCTTCTCCCCCCTCCCAAGTGTGCCCAATAGCAAGCCTCTTGCTATGGGAGCACTTGGGCAAGTTTGTTCGTGTCCTATGTGTGTCCATTTAGACATGTGCTCTCATGCACATCTCTGGATCAATATGGGGCTCAGGTAAGTATAAGTGGGGGCTGGGGGGAGCTGCACACAGAAAGTTTTTTTTTAAAACCTTAATGCATAGAATGTATTAAGGTAAACAAAACTTTTGAGCCTTTAGAACCACTTTAGTGGTAGGCAACCTCAACACTCCAGCTGTTGTGGAACTATAAGTCCCATGAGGCCTTGCAAGACTCTGACAACCTGACAGCATGACTTCCAGAGGCAGAGGTATGATTGGATTTGTAGTTTCTGCCAAGGCTGTCTACCCTTGGAGATGGCACATTTATTGTCATTAAGGTATTGTAGGGAACTGCGCCAAAAACCTGTTATCACAGATTGGTGAATATTGAACAGGAGAGATGCTATCCTAATATTGATGTGCCATCAAACCATAATACTATAAAATGCACAGTGCTACCCCATCTACAGGTATAAAAGT
The DNA here is from genome assembly GCF_042186555.1 of Aquarana catesbeiana. Lineage (NCBI taxonomy): Eukaryota > Metazoa > Chordata > Amphibia > Anura > Ranidae > Aquarana > Aquarana catesbeiana. The sequence goes on along the minus strand of NC_133324.1, from coordinate 178,615,203 downwards.
GTACTCTCAACCTACCCAAATACCAGCTAATTACATGTATCACAAGCTGTGAAAATATCAAGTACAAAATATACAATAAGTAAATAAATAAATACAAACTCGAATACCATATGCAATTCATATGCAAAAAAGTGCTTTGGGCAATATATATGTGCCACAATATGCAAAAATCTATGTACAAAAAAATCTAACCCATATATTTCATATTGAAAAAATCCCAAGCATGCAAAACATCAAAGTCTGTGTCTTTCATACATGTCATGCAAGAGGAAGTCCCAAAGTCATTTATTGTGCAATCATAAACGTGACTCAGTTCTCTACAACACAATACTTATAAATGTGCCCCAAAAAAGCACCCAGTGCAATCCTCCACCGTGAGTACTCTGTAAACTCACCAGAACTATATGCTGGTCAAATTGTAAACCGGCTAATATGCCATCTACTATCACGGGAAAACTTAACGGCTGCTGATTCCACTTCCAAGGCAACAACCAGGTGTCCCCTTATATACAAGCCTGTATTCCATCTCTCTGGCAGGAGACTCAACATTCAATTAGATCACTGTGGTATTCCAAAGTCATGAAATCTATTGTATGGAATGACCCTCAAGCAATTTTTTGGACAAATAGCTGGTTGCTAAACAGGCCGGGGAGACAGCTGCCACATCCTTAACAACCGATGACTTCCCCGCTGACAGTTGATTGTAAAATGAAAAACCCAGACAATTAAAAAGTATGAAAAAAAATGGCATGGGGTCCCCCCAGTCCATACAAGGCCTTTCGGGTCTGGTATGAATTTAAGGGGAACCGTATGCCAAAATGTAATCAAAAAAATGGCGTAGAGTCCCCCCCAAAATCCATACTAGACCCTTATCCGAGCATGCAGCCCAGCTGGTCAGGAAAGGGGGGAACAAGTGAGTGCCCCCCTCCTGAACCATACCGGGCCACATGCCCTCAACATGGGGGGTGGGTGCTTTGGTGCAGTGCGGGCACCAGCCCAGCATGCAACGGTCAGTGATATCACAAGTGGGCGGGGCCACCAGGTGACATAGCCAGGTTGCCCGTCCCTTACTTGTATAAGAAATGTTAGACGGCAGAGCCCGCAGTAGGCAGCCAGCCTTCAATTAGAGTGTCTTTGTTATTTTTTCTTTTTCGGGTCAGTTTTTCATATATAGTGTGTTTGAACTACTCTGGTCTGAGGAGAGCAGCAAGGTGTGCAGTTGACAACGTACAGTGGAAATGGAATGGATTTATCCAGGACATCTTGAATAAGGACAGTCTACTAATATTTACGCACCACACCTGAGTGCAGGCAATTTTACTTTAACCTAGTGGAATAGTTAAGTATAGTAATTCAACAATTGCAAAGAAGCCAGAGAACCATCTACAGAGTCAGTCACACACTATAAACAGGCCATTCAGTTGAGCACTCTGTCCCATGCCAATGCCACAATGCTTTTCCAGACCACTTTCGTTTTGCACCGCAAGCAACCACTCTTCCCATATCAATTTGCCAAAGATGGCAGTACTAGCAGCCCTGAGTCTCAGCAGCCTGTGAGTACTATAGACTAGAAGTCAGGAGCTGCAGGATTACTCTGAAGACCACAGATAGGTCCCTTACACCACTCTGTTACTGCATATTACCTAAATAAAGGTAAATATAGACTATCACTATGTTGCTAGGATTGTGAAAGATCTAGGGCACCCAGTGGCACACTAAAAAAGGTGCTTTTCATGCCATGGTGGACATTTAGAGATAGTATGTTAGCATGTAGCAAGCCACTCTCACCTAATTGTGGCTTAAGAGGAATAGGTTAAAATGAATCTGAGCTACTTGCTATTAGTGTCGGTGAATGGTTCGGCCCGAGCATGAGTTCGGCCCTAACATTGGTTGTTCATCCAACACCCGTAATTTGCAGGGTGTTCGGTGGGTGTTCCCCCTGCTGAACGCCCTGCAATGCACTGCGTGCTGATTGGGCAAAGCTTTATAAACTGGTTGTTAAGGAGCGGGGCTGGGAAGCCAGCTGCAGCATCCTTAAAGCGGAGTTCCATCCCCCTCCAAAACTTAAAAGTCAGCAGCTATGCATACTGTAGCTGCTGACTTTTAATATTAGGGCGCTTACCTATCCTGGAATCCAGCGATGTCAGTACCCCAGCTGATGTTTCCATTGGCTGTTGGGTACTGCCATCGCCATTGCCGGTACACAGCCAGGTCCCTACTGCGCATCCAAGAAGCCCGATGCGCTCTCCTACTGGCCCGACAGCAGGGGAAGGAGGAGAGAGGAGGAGGGGAGCCAGACTTCTGACGTACCTCACTGCGGCAAGGTCTGACGAAAGTGGTGACAGGGTACCTGTCAAAAACAGGTACCCACTCCCCCTCCCTTCAATAGGTGTGAAATTTGGCACTGGAGGGGGGGAATAAGATAAGGAGAAGTTCCACTTTTGGGTCAAACTAAGCTTTAACAATCAATTAATGAGTCATTAGCTGTGAATTGGTTTGCCTGCTGATAGCTGAATAAAAAATAACATTGCCAGTTAAAAAGAAAAAAATGGCGTGGGGTCCCCCCAGTCCATACCAGGTCCTTTGGGTCGTACGCCACACACAAAGAATAAAAAATAAAAAACGCTCCTGCCATCTATGAAGGCTGGCCGCCTATTGCAGGCTATGCCATTTGACATTTCTTATATAGGTAAGGGGTGGAGCCCCCTGGCAACGTCCCCTTGTGGCATCACCCCCTTGTGATGTTGTTGACCCAGCATGCACTGGTTCGTGACGTCTGTTTTTTCTTTCTTTCTTTTTTTTTCAATAGCCAGGTGCCAGCAATTGGAAGTCATTTTAAATATGATTTGACTTTTTTTTCTTAACCATTTCAGCCCCGGAAGGATTTACCCCCTTCCTGACCAGAGCACTTTTTACAATTTGGCACTGCGTCACTTTAACTGCTAATTGTACGGTCATGCAATGCAGTACCCAAACTAAATTTGCGTCCTTTTCTTCCCACAAATAGAGCTTTCTTTTGATGGTATTTGATCACCTCTGCCATTTTTATTTTTTGCGCTATACACGGAAAAAGACCGAAAATTTTGAAAAAAAAATTATATTTTCTACTTTTTGTTCTAAAAAAAATCCAATAAACTCAATTTTAGTCATACATTTAGGCCAAAATGTATTCGGCCACATGTCTTTGGTAAAAAAAATGTCAATAAGTGTATATTTATTGGTTTGCGCAAAAGTTATAGCGCCTACAAACTAGGATACATTTTCTGGAATTTACACAGCCTTTAATTTATGACTGCCTATGTCGTTTCTTGAGGTGCTAAAATGGCAGGGCAGTACAAAACCACCACAAGTGACCCCATTTTGGAAAGTAGACACCCCAAGGAAATTGCTGAGAGGCATGTTGAGCCCATTGAATATTCATTTTTTTTGTCCCAAGTGATTGAATAATGACAAAAAAAAAAAAAAATACAAAAAGTTGTCACAAAATGATATATTGCTCACACAGGCCATGAGCATATGTGGAATTGCACCCCAAAATACATTTAGCTGCTTCTCCTGAGTATGGGGATACCACATGTGTTGGACTTTTTGGGAGCCTAGCCGCGTACGGGGCCCCAAAAACCAATCACTGCCTTCAGGATTTCTAAGGGCGTAAATTTTTGATTTCACTCCTCACTACCTATCACAGTTTTGAAGGCCATAAAATGCCCAGATGGCATAAACCCCCCCCAAATGACCCCATTTTGGAAAGTAGACACCCCAAGCTATTTGCTTTGAGGCATGTTGAGTCCATGGAATATTTTATATTTTGACACAAGTTGCGGGAAAGTGACAAATTTTTATTTTTTTTTTGCACAAAGTTGTCACTAAATGATATATTGCTCACACAGGCCATGGGCATATGTGGAATTGCACCCCAAAATACATTTAGCTGCTTCTCCTGAGTATGGGGATACCACATGTGTGGGACTTTTTAGGAGACTAGCCGCATACGGGGCCCCGAAAACCAATCACCGCCTTCAAGATTTCTAAGGGTGTAAATTTTTGATTTCACTCTTCACTGCCTATCACAGTTTCGGAGGCCATGGAATGCCCAGGTGGCACAAACCCCCCCTAAATGACCCCATTTTGGAAAGTAGACACCCCAAGCTATTTGCTGAGAGGCATGGTGAGTATTTTGCAGCTCTCATTTGTTTTTGAAAATGAAGAAAGACAAGAAAAAATTTTTTTTTTCCTTTTTTCAATTTTCAAAACTTTGTGAAAAAAGGTCTGCAAAATACTCACTATACCGCTCAGCAAATAGCTTGGGTGTCTACTTTCCAAAATGGGGTCATTTGGGGGGGGTTTGCCACCTGGGCATTCCATGGCCTTCAAAACTGTGATAGGCAGTGAAGAGTGAAATCAAAAAATTTACGCCCTTAGAAAGCCTGAAGGCCTGAAGGCGGTGCTTGGTTTTCGGGGTCCCGTACGCGGCTAGGCTCCCAAAAAGTCCCACACATGTGATATCCCCATACTCAGGAGAAGCAACATTTTGGGGTGTAATTTCACATATTCCCATGGCATGTTTGAGCAATATATCATTTAGTGACAACTTTGTGCAAAAAAAAAAAAAATTGTCTTTTTCCCGCAACTTGTGTCACAATATAAAATATTCCATGGAGTCGACATGCCTCTCAGCAAATAGCTTGGGGTGTCTACTTTCCAAAATGGGGTCATTTGGGGGGTTTTGAACTGTCCTGGCATTTTATGCACAACATTTAGAAGCTTATGTCACACATCACCCACTCTTCTAACCACTTGAAGACAAAGCCCTTTCTGACACTTTTTGATTACATGAAAAAATTATTTTTTTTTGCAAGAAAATTACTTTGAACCCCCAAACATTATATATTTTTTTAAAGCAAATGCCCTACAGATTTAAATGGTGGGTGTTTCATTTTTTTTTTCACACAGTATTTGCGCAGCGATTTTTCAAACGCATTTTTTGGGGAAAAAACACACTTTTTTAAATTTTAATGCACTAAAATATAAACTATATTGCCCAAATGTTTGATGAAATAAAAAAGATGATCTTAGGCCGAGTACATGGATACCAAACATGACATGCTTTAAAATTGCGCACAAACGTGCAGTAGCGACAAACTAAATACATTTTTAAAAGCCTTTACAGGTTACCACTTTAGATTTACAGAGGAGGTCTATTGCTAAAATTACTGCCCTCGATCTGACCTTCGCGGTGATACCTCACATGCATGGTGCAATTGCTGTTTACATTTGACGCCAGACCGACGCTTGCGTTCGCCTTAGCGCGAGAGCAGGGGGGAAAGGGGTGCTTTTTTTTTTTTTTCTTTATTTTTTTTTGCTTTTTTATCTTATTCTTAAACTGTTCCTTTCATTTTTTTTTTTTAATCATTTTTATTGTTATCTCAGGGAATGTAAATATCCCCTATGATAGCAATAGGTAGTGACAGGTACTCTTTTTTGAAAAAATTGGGGTCTATTAGACCCTAGATTTCTCCTCTGCCCTCAAAGCATCTGACCACACCAAGATCGGTGTGATAAAATGCTTTCCCAATTTCCCAATGGCGCTGTTTACATCCGGCGAAATCTAAGTCATAAAATGCTCGTAGCTTCCGGTTTCTTAGGCCATAGAGATGTTTGGAGTCACTCTGGTGTCTGATCAGCTCTATGGTCAGCTGGCTGAATCACCGGCTGCATTCTCAGGTTCCCTGTTGAGACAGGAGAGCCAGAGAAAAACACGGAAGACGGTGGGGGGGGGCATTCCCTCCCACTGCTTGTAAAAGCAGTCTAGAGGCTAATTAGCCGCTAGGATTGCTTTTACATGAAATCCGACCGCTGGCTGAAAAGAATGATACCAAGATGATACCTAAACCTGCAGGCATCATTCTGGTATAACCACTCAAAGTCGTGAATGGCGTACCTGAAGACCAAAAAATGGTTAACAATAAAGCACAGTAAACGGTAAAGTATAAAAAATTGCATACCCGAAAAGCAAACATGATAAAACATAATAACAATAAAACATTGCAGAATAGAATACAGTAAAAAAGAGCAGAACAATAGAGAGAGAATAGAGAGAGAGAGAACAATAAAACGACAACTATTTTTTTTTATTTTATATTTTTGCTTGTGTTTTTTTTTTTTTTTTTTTTTACACTTTGTTTTGTAACTAACTTTTATAACTGTAACCGGTTCCAGGTTCGGGTCTCTCAAAATGCGATGGCATCCTGGGAGACCCTGCGAATGTGTGCCTAGTCTGTGGAATGCTGTACCCTACGCTAATACGCAACTAGTGAATGGTAGCGTTCAAAACATTCACCAATGCAAAGACCAGGATTGTCAGGACAGGAGGGACAAAAATAGCGGGTGTCATGCTTATATCCGCACTTGCTGCAGACACGACATCTTTTTTGGGGGGGTTCGTTGGGTAGGGGTACTCGGGAGGACATAAAGAAAATGCCTCTCATGCAGCTGACTGCATTTGGTTGGGGATGTGAATGGGGAAATTACGGGCGCTGCAGAAGTGGTGGGTTCCCAATTAGGATTGGCGAATGCAGCAGGAAGGGCACTATGGGCACGACGGGCCTTTGTTCGTCTTCTTGGTGGCAGCGGGACACAACTTGTGCTTGCCACCTCACCAGCTTGAACTACACTTATGGAACTCGCCATGTCACCAAGTGTTACTGCAGTGCTGGTTTGACTACGACCGGGGTGTACTAGGCCGCTGGTGCTTGCCAGTTCACCAAAACGCTACCAAAAAATCTGTTAGCGATCGCAGGGATCAGGCCTGACTCTGCGAATGCTGCAGTTATGCGTTTAGTGTTTTGTAAGTGACAGTGATCGATCGATACTGCACTTGGGTGGGCTGGGCTGGGCCGGGCGGAGGGGCAAAACGCAGGTGCTAGCAGGTATCTGGGCTGATCCCGCTAACACTGCGTTTTTGGGAACCCTAAACTGCTGGGGACACTAGTATAGGTCTGATCGGATCAGATATTGATCCGTTCAGATACTATACAGTACCACTAAGGGAGGCGTATGCTGCGTGCGTGGGTGTTAGCGATACTGGCGCTAACCTGACGCTGCCTGGGGCTGGTGCTTGCCAGTTCACCAAAACGCTTTAAAAAAAACTGTTAGCGATCGCAGGGATCAGGCCTGACTTTGCAAACGCTGCAGTTATGCATTTAGTGTTTTGTAAGTGACAGTGATCGATCGATACTGCACTTGGGTGGGCTGGGCTGGGCCGGGCGGAGGGGCAAAACGCAGGTGCTAGCAGGTATCTGGGCTGATCCCGCTAACACTGCGTTTTTGGGAACCCTAAACTGCTGGGGACACTAGTATAGGTCTGATCGGATCAGATATTGATCCTTTCAGATACTATACCACTAAGGGAGGCGTATGCTGCGTGCGTGGGTGTTAGCGATACTGGTGATAACCTGACACTGCCTGGGGCTGGTGCTTGCCAGTTCACCAAAACACTATAAAAAAAACTGTTAGCGATCGCAGGGATCAGGCCTGACTCTGCGAACGCTGCAGTTATGCGTTTAGTGTTTTGTAAGTGACAGTGATCGATCGATACTGCACTTGGGTGGGCTGGGCTGGGCCGGGCGGAGGGGCAAAACGCAGGTGCTAGCAGGTATCTGGGCTGATCCCGCTAACACTGCGTTTTTGGGAACCCTAAACTGCTGGGGACACTAGTATAGGTCTGATCGGATCAGATATTGATCCGTTCAGATACTATACCACTAAGGGAGGCGTATGCTGCATGCGTGGGTGTTAGCGATACTGGTGCTAACCTGACGCTGCCTGGGGCTGGTGCTTGCCAGTTCACCAAAACGCTACCAAAAAAACTGTTAGCGATCGCAGGGATCAGGCCTGACTCTGCGAACGCTGCAGTTATGCATTTAGTGTTTTGTAAGTTACAGTGATCGATCGATACTGCACTTGGGTGGGCTGGGCTGGGCCGGGTGGAGGGGCAAAACGCAGGTGCTAGCAGGTATCTGGGCTGATCCGGCTAACACTGCGTTTTTGGGAACCCTAAACTGCTGGGGACGCTAGTATAGATCCAATCGGATCAGATATTGATCCGTTCAGATACTATACCACTAAGGGAGGTGTACGGTGCGTGCCATGGGTGTTAGCGGTACTGGCGCTAATCTGACGCTGCTTGGGGCTGGTGCTTGCCAGTTCATCAAAACGCTACCAAAAAAACTGTTAGTGATCGCAGGGATCAGGCCTGACTCTGCGAACGCTGCAGTTATGCGTTTAGTGTTTTGTAAGTGACAGTGATCGATCGATACTGCACTTGGGTGGGCTGGGCTGGGCCGGGCGGAGGGGCAAAACGCAGGTGCTAGCAGGTATCTGGGCTGATCCCGCTAACACTGCGTTTTTGGGAACCCTAAACTGCTGGGGACGCTAGTATAGATCTGATCAGATCAGATATTGATCCGTTCAGATACTATACCACTAAGGGAGGCGTATGCTGCGTGCGTGGGTGTTAGCGGTACTGGCGCTAATCTGACGCTGCCTGGGGCGACGCATATCACCGCCGGGCGATCAGGGGCTAAACCTTTATTCGGTAATAAACGGCGGGTGCCCTGACACTATAAAAAATAAACGAACTAACCAGCATCACCCGTAACGGTTATACGGTGATCAGTGGTGAAAGGGTTAACTAGGGGGCAATAAAGGGGTTAAAACATTTATTAGATAGTATATGGGGGTCCCTGTCGCTATAAAACGCTGACGGCGAACCTAAATATTTACGTCCCTAACTAGCGCCACCAGCGACACTAATACAGCGATCAGAAAAATGATCGCTTAGTGACACTGGCGACAGGGGGTGATCAAGGGGTTAAAACTTTATTAGGGGGGTTAGGGGGGTATCCCAGACCTACAGGGGGCTAACACTAACTGCCCTACCACTTCTAACTGTCACAAACTGACACCATGCAGTAATCAGAAAAAAAAAACAAAACACTGCTTGGTGTCAGTTTGACGGGGGGGGAGGGGTGATTGGGGGGGATCGGGGGCGATCGGGGGGGATCGGGGGTGTAAAGTGTGCCTGGCATGTTCTACTGTGTGTGTGTGTATGTGTTGTGCACTCACATGTCTTCTCTCCTCGGCGCCGGAACGGAAACTGCCGAGCCGAGGAGAGATGACATCACATCCTCTGCCTCTGTGTACAATACAGAGGCAGAGGATGTTTCTCATTGGCTGGGAGCGATCGCGAGGGGGGGGCCACGATCGGATGGCCTCCCCCTCATCTCTGATCGCTGCCAGACAAAAGCCGACTGCTGCTGGCACCGGGGGGGGTCCGATAGGACCCCCCGCCCGCGGGAAGGCAATCACGTACCAGGTACGTGATTTTGCCTGCCCGTGCCATTCTGCTCACGTATATAGTTGTGAGGCGGTCGGCAAGTGGTTAAGAAATGTCATTTTGCTACAGCATGTCCTATGCATGCTACAGATGCGCCACTTTACAGGCAGACTAAGAGGACCCCCAAGCACTCCAGGGGAGGAGTCGGTGACATCATTTACACAGTGTCTCTGCACCTGGCAATAGCGGTGTGGAGGAGAGCCTCTTGTCCCTCTTGAATTTGGTTTTATACTCTGTTTATCAAGCAACACTTTTTTGAGTAGGACCATTATTTTTTATAATAAATTCATACCTTTTCATACAATTTTGCACAATGAAGTTTTTGTTTCTTTCACTTTGAGCTACCCCAGATGGCAGCTGTTATCTCCACAGCCCAGGATTTTTTTGAAAAGATCTCTTACAGCAACACAGTCCAGTCGGGCTCTTCTGAGATTGGGATATCTCTAAAGCACAATTAGACCAAGTGGGGTTGCTTCCTAAGGTGAGCAGGCATTGCACCCAGTGATGGAGGTGGTGTCGCTGAAAATTTTCAAAATTCTTATTTTGGATGAGCACTTTTATTAACACTTCAACAAGTCACCTTTATCAATTTATAAAGAAGACCTTATTTGTTTATTAGTTTATGTATTCGTTTTTTATTCTTATTTTTTTGTTTTATATATTTTTTTCCCTGATAGGACTCAATATACATTTCTGAATACATTGTGTGTATGGATTTTTTATGCACCTGTATTTCAAATGTTGTTTGAGTATGAACAAGCGCACTATTACCCAATTAATCTATCAGCTTTATAATGTCTCATCACTGTTTGTTTTTACACATAGCAGTACTTTAGTATTTCTTTATCACTTTATCAGTGCTCAATTTACCCACTTACATTGGTGGTCAGTGCTTAGTGTACCCCTATAAATTGGTGGTCAAGGCTCCCTCTTACATCGGTGGTCAGGGCACATTCACATGTGTGGCAGGGAGCAGTAAAAGCATGTGGATGAAATATAGTCTCACAGCTCCCTGACTGCCAACCTGAATAATGCTTCAAATCTTTACATCGTAACTCCGCCGGACCCAGAAATACGCTCGTCTGTATGCTAGTCCGACGGACAAAAACAGACGCTAGGGCAGCTGTTGGCTACTAGCTATCAACTTCCTTATTTTAGTCCGATGTACGTTATCATGTACGAATCCGTCGGACTTTGGTGTGATCGTGTGTAGGCAAGTCCGGTCGTTAGAAATTCCGCCAAAAGTCCACCAAAAGTCAGTCGAAAGTCTGTCGAAAGTCTGTCGGACGGGCTTTCGGACTTTTGTAGCTGAAAAGTCTGACCGTTTGCATGCCCCATAAGGGCTGAAGAACGTGTGTGACGCTGTTTCCTTTGGAGAGGCAGGTTGGTGAAAGACTGGAGGAAACAACACTGGAGAAAGGCTGACAGTGAGGCTTGGTCAATTAAATGCCTGTAACTGGAAGAGTGATGCAGAAAGAGGCTTGGAACTCAGGAAGCTGGGACAGTGTCGATCATCACTGCTTGCAGAGCAGGGAGCTGGGACTGCACTAATCTAAACAAGCTGAGTTTGGTCAGTCTTTGACATTTGCAGAACTGCTATGTGCTATATGACAATATGTATTGCAGCAATTTTATCTAACAGGGGAATCTAGGAAAATGAGAGCTAAGCAGAAACTGATTCCAGAAAGAAAACTTTAGACTTTGAATATTTGCATGCATGCAAGACTGAGGTTTTTTTTTGTGTCTATCAATGTCAATTGTGCCCAGAAGGTGATGAGAGAAGGTGACGAGAGTTGGTCAGCAGCTCTAAATAGAACCTAGCAAATTATACATGATATATTATTGATTACAGTATGTTGCTTAGCCACAAACATTACAATATACTGCACCACAAACATTACAGTATGCTTCTCCACCACAAACATTACAGTAGACTCCACCACAAAAATTACAATATGTTGCTCCACCACGAACCCTACAGTATGGTGCTCCACCACAAATATTACAGTATGCTGCTCCACCACAAACCTTACAGTATGCTCTGCCACAATCATTACCATAAGCTCCACCACAATCATCACAGTATTCTCCACTAAAAAAAATACAGTTGCTACCCTCAGCACAATCCACAACATACAATATGTACACAATTGGCAATGTAAAAGAGTCCAGTACTTCATACGACTTCAAACCACCATAGCAGCGCTCATATCAAACTTTATATTTATGACATGCTTGTATAAAAATTCATCATATACTCAAAAGAAAGAGTCCTGTGAAGTGGTATCAGGTGAATAGTTCAGATTTTCTTATATGTGATTGAAAAGTTCTTTAACTGTGTACACCACACATCAAGGCTTGTCACCGCATGGGAAGAAACTCACCCCTTTAGGATAAAAGAGTTAAACAGGCTATTAATGCAAACCGTAGCGTATGTCCCCAATCACGGGTATTAGGGAGACATCAGCGTCCAAACGAATGCCTCACTTTGTTGCTTCCTGATACCTCCGGCTGATGGTGACAAGCAAACGTCACTTCCGGCTGTCGTGGAGATCACAAACTGATGCGTTTCGTCACTTCCGACTTCGACTGTAGGCGTGATCTCCACGACGTGCCATCTCAGTATAAAAAGAGCTAACACACAGCTCAGCCCATTAGAGATCAGGGTACCGATAACACCGCCCCCTTATACAAAACAGTGCTAAATCTAATACTGCATGCAAGGAAGGTGTCTGTTACTAGATGGACGAGCAGTGCATCACGCTCAGTACAGCAATAAAACATCATTTAGCATGAACAACATTTAAAACAAATTCAGCCAATTATCGCATTGAAAAAATACAGCATTATTATACAAATCTGCAATGGCAAAAATCGAACCACTTCATTAGTACATTGCGATCTTATCAGTGATTAACCAATAGAAGGGGTCAACTTAGAAATTCATGGGATATTAATATGAAAATAATATAAAAATTAAAAAAAATATGAACTACACAAGGATAAGAAATAAGAAATCAATAAATAATTTCTACTCAATAGATACTTATAATGATACTAATAATAAAAATAGCATCATATTTGCTACCAGGGAGATAGACTTCAAATATGCCCATAAAAAAAAAAAAAAATATATATATATATATATATATATATATTAAGAAAGGAATATATAAAAAACAGCAAACTTCATTACAACATTAGAATGATACAAAGCCGTAGAGATTTAATGCCCATGCAACACAAGGGTGTGCGACTACCTCTAGTTGCATATAGGAAATTGCATGGCTATCACTCCCAGCATAATAAGCTAGAACAAGACATTTGCTACAATAATAAAAATAATCCAAAAATAATAGGACAGTAACATTTATGTACTACTGCGACATCGCATTGTTGCAACTTCTAAGAGTCGCAAGCAAAAGTCACATAACTACACTTACATCAGAAAAAACAGATTTATGGTCATCACATCATCAAAAAATCTGTTGATTTACTATAAAAAGGTGCAACTATCCTTAGCCGCACACACAAAGTCACATAACACATAGAGCAACCAATATTCAGTGTATGTAAAGAGGATAAGTGAGGAAAAATGGATATATATTTAAAAAATCCAAAGTTATTTAAGACACTAAATTCTGAGATGTTAAAACACATCCATATTGCAGTTCACCAAAAGTCATAGATCCAACCTCATCTATCTTAAATCTCAACATTATGATAACTTAATATTATGTTTCATAAGGTGTTTCATAAAATCGTCAGTTCGTGATCTCCACGACAGCCGGAAGTGACATTTGCATGTCACCATCAGCCAGAGGTACCAGGAAGCAACAAAGTGAGGCGTTCGTTTGGACGATGATGTCTCCCTGATACCGGTGATTGGTGACATATGCTAGGGTTTGCATTAATAGCCTGTTTAATTCTTTTATCCTGTACGTATAACCTGTAAGGGGGCCTCTATTTTTGCTTCAATAAAGAATGTAAAAGGAGATTATGCTATGTGATTTCTTCTATTTCCTCACATGATCCTGGTTGATTGGAGCTGCCCATACCTAGTAGGAATACTAACAGAATCAGTGGCATTTTGCAGGAAGTGGCAACAAAAAGTTATACAGTACTTAGGAGGCTTGATTTTATCAGATTTTTGGTGAGTTTAACCCCAAAGGGGTGAGTTTCTTCCCATGTGGTGACTAGCCTTGGTGTGTGGTGTACACCTTTAAAGAACTTTTCAATCACATATAAGAAAATCTGAACTATCCACCTGATACCACTTCACAGGACTCTTTCTTTTGCGTATATGATGAATTTTTATACAAGCATGTCATAAATATAAAATTTGATATGAGTGCTGCTATGGTGGTTTAAAGTCGTATGAAGTACTGGACTCTTTTAAATTGTCAATTGTGTACATATGTAGTGTTTTTCTCAGTAGCTGCTAATTAATATACCTCATATATAAGCTAAAATTGGGATATCTATTACCTTGGAGGTTAATTCATCCTTAGCGCTGAGTGGTTGCGTTTTGGCCTATATTTGTGCACTTTGTGATTTAAGAATCCACAACATACTTACATTGTAATTTTTCAGTGACCAGGCAGGCTGATGTGGAGCATGGCTAGAGGAAGTGCTGTTTAATACTTGAGTGGGCATGAGTACACATAGGGCCAGGGATGGGGGCGGGAGCACCAATCACATCAGGAGCCAGGTCTGCCTGCAGTCATCACAGACAGGAGACCCAGGCTGCAATATTCACAGAGATGCCCAGGATGACTATTGGATTTCCATCATGGAGATGCCCAAGACGGAGGTGCTGTGGGGGTGCTTTGGGAATTTTTGGGGGAGCTAAAGCACACCCAACCAAAGCAAACCCTTGTCACTTCCTCTGTTAGAAGTGAGTTATGCAAATAGCAGACAGAGGAGAGATCAGGGAGGAACCAAACTTTGTGATTTAGATTCAGGTTAGTACACATTATTGTGGGATGTGCTTTGTTCAGTTTTCATGTCTGAGGTTTACAACCATTTTAACTTTGAAAATATACAAAAAAAAATAAGTATGGCCAAAGCTTTTTTTGCCATAATTATATTCTTGGTCACAGAAGTGCATCTACTTTGCATCCCTGTGATCCAGAATCAGCGGGCTTAAGGCCGCTGTCAGCTGACATAATAGACCCACTCCAGGTTGAGTGCTGGAGCCAACTGTGCCCAACCCTTTGCAGTTTGGCTCTCCAGTGAATTCTGAAGGAGCAGAGTGGAGAGCAGTGATTGACAGTCACCACTCTCCATTTTAAGAAGACCTAGAGCTGAGCGATCAACGGTCATGTGATCACTCAGTTTTTGGTCTTAGAGCCAATGTATGACACCAATGCTGCAGCACAACAAAGGTACAATATGTATATATATTTTTTTAAAACCCCAAGCTTCACCTTTAAAACATAGACAATAGTTTGATCTGTTTAGTTTCAATAGTTTTTTATTAACATTTTATGAAGACAAAAGAGACATGTATAACAAATAAGATACAAAAAAGAAATGTACAAAAAGTACAAAAGCAAAAGCAAAGATGCCATCTGCTATTTAACATATCAAATCAAGACCACCTGAGAGGTAATTAAAGGTGATACCAAGCTTAGGGTGTGGATAATGTATTGATGAAACCAGGCAGGCCCTCCAGCCCCGACACCCCCTCTGGGACCCAGCTGCGTCAAGGGCTTTTGGGCTTAACCTGCACATCACAGCACTAACTTGACATAGTAGTTATACCATAACGTTTAAAACCTCTTTGTTACTTCTGTGCCACATATATTCAAAAATAGCATAACTACAAAATAGTGTTAGATTAGAACCACGTAACTCTTGTATATACCTGTGTTTTAAATAGAATTAAGGTACAACAATTCTGTGGGCTACAAACAGTGGCATCCTGCAAACAGTACAGCAAAATAATAATATAACGGAGAGAATGAAGATAAGAAAGAAAAAAAGGGGGGAGAAAAGAGAAAATGGAAGCATGGATACACTTCGACATCAATACATGAATACTATCATAGAGAGACCAAGGAGGTCCAAAATGACCAGTTGGAAAAGTATCTAGCCATACAACCATCTTTGAAGGCTATTATCTTTTCATATTCTGCAATGGTGTTAACTGGTGTTAACTCTCTCATGCTTGGGATTACATTCGTTTTCCAGTTACTTACTATCAACGTTCTAACCACGAATATAATATGCATTGCTATAGATTTAACTGAAATGGGGTATTCTGACATATTTATGCTCAGAATAGCTTTTTCAATAGAAGGCTGAGTGATGACCCCTGTGACTCTTGCTATCATTTTGAAAACTTCTGACCAAAACCCACGGAGGTGAGGACACGCCCAAACCATATGGGCCAGTGTTCCAACCTGACCGCAACCCCTCCAACATAGATATGAGTTGATGTCAGAAAATTTTGCAACTATGTATGGGGTATAATACCATCTAGCGAGAAGTTTTTGAGCTAATTCGTTGTAGTTCGAACACCTTGAAAATTGGCGGTTGCATTTGATCGTGCTCAACCATTGTTTATCCGTAAAGACTTTGCCCAATTCTTTTTCCCATTTAATTTGTGGGTTGGTCTTTACATAGACCGATTTAGAGTTAAGTATGTCACAAATTAGGGAAATACCTTTTGCTTTGGGGTTAGTGGAAGTTAAATAATTCCAAAGTGTTGTGGGGATTGGAAGGTTATTTGTGTTTATTTGTCTAAAGATGGATGCAATCTGAGAATACGTTAGAAACTCAGAGGCCGGTGTACTATATTTATTCTGTATGTCTGAGAATGTCAATTTATCGTCCTTTGTGAGGTCATTTAAATGGAGAGTTTCTCCCTTCAACCAGTGACCTAGGGAGATGTTCGGAATTAACCAATTCAGGGATTCTAAAGGGATAGGGACCTTGGTAGATTGTATTTTGGAATGTGTTACCTCTTTTAAGTATGACCAGGCATGCAGGGAGGCCTGTATAGTAGGATGATATACCGATAAATTGGACTGTGATATATTTTGTGCTATTAGGATGGACCTCGGTGAGTGAGGAAACAGCCAAGACTGTTCTAATTGGCACCATGGTTTAGTCGCAGGCTGTTCAAACCAGCCTTTAAGCTGGTCCAATATCGCCGCTATGTAATAGTCTTTCAAGATTGGGATACCTCACCCTCCCACTGACTTATGCTTCCTTTGCATCAATACGGGGAATCTTGCTCTCTTACCGGCCCATACAAAATTCATGAGTTGTTTCTGCATGGCTGTGAAGAAAGAGGAAGGAACAGAGATCGGGAGAGCTCGAAAGAAGTAAGTCAGTTTTGGCAACACTAACATTTTGTATGCCGCTAGGCGACTGCCCCATGAAAGATAGTGTTTCTGAATTTTTGATAATTCCTGTTGCAATTTTGAGATTGGGGGTAATAATTGGCTTCGTATAATTTTGAGATAGAAGAAGTTAGTCTGACTCCCAAGTATGGAATAGAGTCAGATGACCAAGGGTATGGAAGATCATGTTGGATAGCTAATTTGGTGGGATTATCTATTGCTATACCTAGAATGCTTGATTTGGAAGCATTGACCTTGTAGTATGATACCTTACTAAATTGAGCAAGAGTATCACGAGCAGCACTGAGAGATAGATATGTGTTAGACAGTGTCAAAATTACATCGTCAGCAAAAAGTGAGATTCTATGTTGTTGGTTTCTGGAAGAAATTCCTTGAATTACTGGGTGGGTTCTAATCTTTTCCACTAGGGGACCATGACCAAGGCAAAAGTCAAAGGGGACAATGGGCACCCCTGTCTAGTCCCGTTGGTTATCCTAAAATTTTTGGAGAACATACCTTCTGTGTATACAAAAGCTGAGGGAGAGGAGTACAATGCCCTAATAGCTTTTTGAATAGGACCCGTTATGTTAAACTTCTCCAAGACCCCACACAGGTATCCCCAATGCACTCTGTCAAAGGCCTTCTCTGCATCCAATGTTAGGAGTAGAGAAGGCCCTTTCGACTTCTCAGCAGAGTGTATAATATTGATCATTCTTCTTGTGGCGTTGTTCGCTTGACGGCCACTCACACCTGGTCTTGATTAATAAGTTTCAGCAAAAGAGAGGACACTCTATTTACAATTAATTTGGCATATAATTTGACATCGACGTTCAGCAATGAAATGGGTCTAAAATTTTGTGGTGTGGTAGGTTCCTGTTAACATTTCCGGTGGAAATGAGGCTTTAGATATTGCGGCATCAAACACCTGTTTTAGGTACTGTGATAGTTCATTTTGGAACAGCTGGTAATATTCGGAAGAGTAACCATCTGGACCAGGTGATTTATTGTGTGGCATACTTCTAATCAATTGTTCAATTTCAGGGACTGTGAATGGCAGGTTGAGCAAGGATAGTTCTGTTTGGGAAAGTTTTGGAAGGTGAATTGAAGCAAGGAACTCAGAAATGACTTCCTCCGAGGGTGTATGTGTATCAGGATCGTCTTTAAGATTATACAAGGATTTGTAATAGTCGCTAAACGCGTCCGAAATTTCTTTAGGATTTGATACAGTTTTCCCTGTTTTGGGATTGAACATATGTTGGATTTTTTGGTGAATAATTTTGTCTTTCAACTGATTTGCCAACAGTTTCTCTGCCTTGATTCCACAGCAGTAAGAATTGACTTTTAAAGCACAAAAGCGGTTCTGCTGCCGGGAAATCAGGAGAGTACATAGTTCCTGTCTTGCAAAAAATAATGAATCTCTAGTTTTGTGTTGTGTTCTGTTTGTTGCTAGTTTCTAAGTTTTGAATTGTGGTTAACAAGTCGTTGAGCCGCTTCCTCTGCTGCCTCTTAAGCTTACTGCTCATTTGTATTAGCAACCCTCTTATATATACCTTGTGCGCATTCCATAGTGTGAAGGGATCCTCCACTAAGTGGGCATTGAGTTCAAAGTACTCCTTTAGGGCATTCCTAATTTTTTTTAAATTTTCCGGTTGGGATAAAGTAAGGATATCGTTCCTCCATCTATTTGCTCTAGTTTCTATTCCTTGATCCCCCACACTGATGGAAATGGGCGCATGGTCAGACCATGTGATAACATGAATATTCGACTTTACAATCTTTTCTAACATGAATTTATCTACCATAAACAAATTAATGTGTGTGTGGTGCACATTAGAAAAAAAGGTAAAGTCCCTTTCTAAAGAGTGTTGACATCTCCATACATCAAAAAGGTTGGAAGATACAAGGAATTGGGATAGAGTTGCTCTTCTTTGTTGGGAGCGCAATGGGTTAGACAGGTCCAATTCTTTATTTGGGATTGCGTTGAAATCACCAGTTGAAATGTCATGCCCTTCTTTTAGGGATTCCACTTTTTTCCAAATCTTTTTCAGAAATCGAAGTTGGTGTACGTTTGGCAGATATACTTTAACCAATGTATATTTGGTCTTGAACAGTTCACAAATTAAAATAATGTACCTTCCAGATGCATCAAGGTGTGTTTCCAACTTAGTGAATGGGATAGAGTCTCTAATGGCTATAGCTACACCACCTTTCTTTTTGGGGCCATTTGCTAGGAGCACATGAGGGTACTTTGGGTGGTGAAAGGCTGGTGGTTTGTTAGAGACAAAGTGTGTTTCTTTAAAACAAAAAACATCACTCTTGAGTCTGAGAGCTTCTTCCAGGCCATTTGCCTTTTATAAGGGCTATTCAGTCCTTTCACATTGAAAGAGGTGATGTTTAAGGCCATCTTGAGAATGCAAAAAATAATAAATTACGTACCAGATGAGGTGGTGAGTTTGGACCGTGTGACTGACTATCACCTGGAGACGGTTATCTCAATCTAATTACAGCTGAGTCGTACGGCGTGAGTCCAAATGATGATACTCTGCAGATCTCTATGGTCTTCTATTACTTTCTGTCCGTGTGTATCCTGTGGGAGGAAGATGTTAGAAAAGACAAGAAAAAGAAATAGTCTAAGATTTAAAAAGTTGGTGATTCCGTTGGAACCTGTGCGGATAAACAACTGCTAAAACTAGGGGGGAAATATAAAACTTAAACCAAAACTGTGTAGCGTTCTCCTGGGCCATCAGGGGAAAAATATGATATGGCAAGTATGAGCAGAAAATCAGCCTGATTCTGCATCAGAGTTGGACCTTGTAGATGGTGGTGAACCGTATGTGTTCACGTTCAAGTTCTGGGATTCCAGAATCTTTCATTCCCTCAGGAGTCGGAGGCCATCCTTAATGGAAGTGATCATGAAGGACTCTCCATCTTTTTTCACCATTAGCTTGGCTGGGTATAACCATCTATAGGGAATATGATGGTTGTTTAACGGTTTGGTGATAGTGGCCAGTTGTCTGCGTTGCTGCATGGTGAATGCAGAAAGATCTGCAAAGAAGGATAAGTCCTGCATCTTCTGCGGCATAGCGTTGCGACGTCTAGCAGTGGCCATGAATCGGTCTTTAATGTGATAAAAGTGTATCCATATTGTATCCCTTGGTAGATGAGCTGGGATATTTTTTGGCTTTGGCAGGCTATGAATCCGGTCAATGACCAGGTCTTCTGGGAGAGCCAATTTCATGAGATCGACAAAATAGTTTTTCAGAACAGGGGGCTTGACCGATTCGGGAATTCCTCTGATTTTGATGTTATTACGTCTTGATCTGTCCTCTAAATCCGCTAATTTGGTTTTAATTTGCGTAATCTCGTCGTCTCTGTCATTCTGGGCATCAACCATGTCGTTCAAAGTATTTGCAAACTCCCCCATTTTAGATTCAATGTGTGATACTCTGTTGGACACCGCCTTAACTTCTGATTTAAACTGCTGTGTGATAGCCAGAATATCAGCGTGCAAAGTAGAACATAGGGAGACCAGCATATCCTTAAGGGTGGTGTCCATTACAGGCTGGTTAGACGTGGGGAATTCAGTTATGGAGTCTTGTAACTCCCTGGTGTCGTTTAATGAAGAATTAGGTCCGCTTACCTCCTCAGTGTCTGCAGGCTCCACAGACATCCTTTGTCTGCTCTTTGCTGGGCTGGAGGATGCTGACGGAGGTGGGGAGTAATTCTTATATAACTGGCTGGTAATGCTATTGCTGCGGCTTCTAGCATTCACAGAGTCCGTTCTGTGCTGCTTGTTGTGGCTCCGCATGTCCTCTCTCTGGCCGCCAGTGCCATCTTGGCTGTGAGAGCAGCTCGTATGGGTCGGTCATTTTCCCTGGTATAGGGCACTGCTTTCTCCTGCGGGATGTCATCCGGAGTTATGCCAGGTCCTATTTCACTGATCTGTGGTCAGAAATGAAGCTCCTAGTCACTGTGGATCCCCTTTCTGGCCCTGGATACAGCAGAGCTCAATGTGCAGCCATCCGCGCCGTCGGCTAGCCACGCCCCCCAATAGTTTGATCTTTTAAAGGCATGGCTAAAAATACGTTAAAATGAGAAAATATAAAATAAAATTATATTTTAAGTTAAATTGAAACATTGCAAATGGTGTTTAACCCATTTACTCATCGGTAGGATTCAGGGCACTTTTACACTGGGGCACTGGGGGCGTCACGCTATAGCGCCTGTAAAGTGCCTCAGTGTGAAAGTAGCCTTAATGATTTCTGACATCTGCACTAAACACTTGTGCTTTTAATCAGCATCAGGATTAGCCCCTTCTGAAAGCATGCTTCTTTTATATTGATTACGAAATAGTTTGATACACACACTACAACAGCAGAATGAAGTGAGCTCAGTGCAAACCTTAAAAAGAAAGCTGTAACAGAGGAAATATTTAGCTGCTGCGTTGGACATTTAAGGCAGAAATAAGTTATGCACTCTCTTATGTTTCATGAACTTAAACAACAAATGACAGTTGCATCCTGAGAAAAAAGAAAACAACAGACAGATAATGGTTTCCTCCTGTAGGGTGCACACACATTTGAGGTCTATAAGCACATACAGAAAAACAGTCAACCCTGCCATATGTCACAACTTGGGAGAGCTCTTCCACTTGGATTAGAAATTACTGGGACTGGCTGAGGCAGTGGGGTAGACGGTGGTCACAGAGTTGATACACAATGTCCGAGATGCATACTCACTTAGCATAGTGAGAACAATGAAAGGGGCCAAGGACCAAGAATCTAAGGTACCACCTGTTCTACACAAAAGCTTCTAGAGGTTGGCATTTTAAGTTCCTAGTAATGCCCAGATTGTGGTCTTCTGACTCATCCATGCAGGCCTCACAAGGCATCAGGTAATACAGAAGAAATAGCAATACTCAGACATACAGATGAGATAAACAGTCTGAAAGTGCTCAGGTGCTGTTGAAGAGGCTGGCTAGAACTCACAGGGGAGACACACTGGTGCAGAGAAACAAGTAGACTGAAATGCAAATGGAGACACAATGGTAAAGAAAGATTGGATGCAGATAGAAGTGCATGGAGTGACAGGAGCAGGATACAGGCTGGGAAACTCTGGAATCACGAGGCTGAAATAATGCTGAGACATACTGGCAACACAAGGCTGGAAGCAGACTGGGACACACTGGCAACACAAGTCTGAAAGCAGACTGAGACACACTGGAATCACAAAGCTGGAAGCAGGCTGAGACATACTAATGCCCCATACACACGATAGGATTTTCCGACGGAAAATGTTCTATAGGAGCTTGTTGTCGGAAATTCTGACCGTGTGTAGGCTCCATCGGATATTTTCTATCGGAATTTCCGTCACACAAAATTTGAGAGCTGGTTCTCAAATTTTCCGACAACAAAATCAGTTGTCGTAAATTCCGATCGTGTGTACACAATTCCAAAGCACAAAGTTTCACACATGCTTGGAATCAAGCAGAAGAGCCGCACTGGCTATTGAACTTCATTTTTCTCAGCTCAACTTACGAGTTGTATGTCACCGCGTTCTTGACGTTTAGAATTTCCACCAAAAATTGTGTGACCGTGTGTATGCAAGACAAGTTTGAGCCAACATCCATCAGAAAAAAAACATGGATTTTGTTATTGGAAAATCCTAATGTGTGTACAGGGCATTAGAACACAAGGGTTAAAGCAGGCTGGGACACATTGGTAACACAAGTAGACTGGGCACTCCTGGAAATTTAAGGCTGGAAGCAGGCTGAGACACAGCCTGCTTCTACCAGTCACAGCCACTCTTTTACCAGAACATCCACAACTAAAATTCCGGCAGGCACTAAATCTTAACACAAAATAGCCAAAAATGTGTTAGATCCTCCTGACAAAGTGGAACTAAAAAACTAAAAGGCTTCTATCTGTGCAATAAATGCATGATGTGTAAACAAGATGGTACTATAAAGGTTAAATGTAAAAGATTAATGTTGACCACCACAGGGGTACGTTATGATGTGCATTCATTTATAATGTGTAAAGCCAGGCACGTGGTTTAGCTATTATGATGCCCCTGTAATAAACATTATATAAGTAGAAGTAGAACTACTAGGATGCTTAAGGATAGATTAAGAGGATATATATATATATAATATATATATATATATATATATATATATATATATATATATATATAAAAGGGAGTTCCACAGACACAATTAGGAACCCCATTAGCATTAGAATTATGGGTCATGATAAAGTGAATCCTAACTGGAGGGGATGTAACTATACTCAGAAGGTCTCTAAACTGGAGACCTGCCGGATTTACAATATGAGAACATCAGTACCCAATGACTTGAACATGGATATATACAGTATATATATATACAGTATCTTACAAAAGTGAGTACACCCCTCACATTTTTGTAAATATTTTATTATATCTTTTCATGTGACAACACTGAAGAAATGAAACTTTGCTACAATGTAAAGTAGTGAGTGAACAGCTTGTATAACACTGTAAATTTGCTGTCCCCTCAAAATAATTAATCACACAGCTATTAATATCTAAACTGCTGGCAACAAAAGTGAGTACGCCCCTAAGATAAAATATCCAAATTGGGCCCAAAGTGTCAAAATTTTGTGTGGCCACCATTATTTTCCAGCACTACCTTAACCCTCTTGGGCATGGAGTTCACCAGAGCTTCACAGGTTGCCACTGGAGTCCTCTTCCACTCCTCCATGATGACATCACGGAGCAGGTGGATGTTAAAGACTTTGCACGTCTCCATCTTCCATTTGAGGATGCCCCACAGATGCTCAATAGGGTTTAGGTCTGGAGACATGCTTGGCCAGTCCATCACTTTTACCCTCAGCTTCTTTAGCAAGCCAGTGGTCGTCTTTGAAGTGTGTTTGGGGTCATTATCATGTTGGAATGCTGCCCTTTGGCCTAGTCTCCGAAGAGAGGGGATCATACTCTGCTTCATTATGTCACAGTACATGTTGGCATTCATGGTTCCCTCAATGAACTGTAGCTCCCCAGTGCTGGCAGCACTCATGCAGCCCCAGACCATGACACTCCCACCACCATGCTTCACTGTAGGTAAGACACACTTTTCTTTGTACTCCTCACCTGGTTGCTGCCACACATGCCTGACACCATCTGAACCAAATATGTTTATCTTGATCTCAGACCACAGGACAAGGTTCCAGTAATCCATGTCCTTAGTCTGCTTGTCCTTAGCAAACTGTTTGCAGGCTTTCTTATGCATCATCTTTAGAAGAGGCTTCCTTCTGGGATGACAGCCATGCAGACCAACTTGATGCAGTGTGCGGTGTATGGTCTGAGCACTGACAGGCTGACCCCCCACCCCTTCAACCTCTGCAGCAATACTGGCAGCAGTGATACGTCTGTGACAGACCTAGCCGGGTGAGAGACTTTTGGAGGGGACTGAATGCTAGCCTCTTGCTGATCGATCGTGGGCCCTGGCATTTAGGGGAACTGTATGCCTGAGGACCCTTGAGGTGGTATTACTGTGGATTCGGGTCCTGGTCCCCCAGGACACACAGACTCTGGGGACCCTGTGTATGTCATATGGGAAATGGTGACTTGGAGGGTATGTCTTGGATTGCTTAAAATGGGACAGTAATATTTATCCCCAATATCTCCCAGGATATATATGTAAAGACTATTATTGGTTTGTTTGATTCTGAACTCAACATGTTAATTGAGTGAGCTGATCACATTAGCCTCCAGGACTGGCTAGGAGACGAGCAGTCTACTCCTACTATAAGTGTTGATGACTAGGCTGAGGAGGGGGGAGAACACTGTTTGTATTGTTAATTGTAATTAGCTCCTGCTATTGTGAAAATGTCCTGTGGTTGTACTTATGATAATGTATAATGTACTGTGTGAAGCTCGGTGACCACAAGTCTGGGCAAAAGGTCATGTTAGTAAACTAGCTCATGCTAATTAGGTTAATTAGGTCACAGGTGTATGTTCAGAGTAATATGAGCCGGAGGTACGCACCTCCTCTTTTATTGTATAAAAGAGCCTATATTTTTCAATAAAAGAGATTCCTGGTCGAACTTACATACAGCCTGCCTGGTGTTTGTTCTGAGCTACACAACTGGATTAGAACGGCACATAGCTGTAGTTCTAGTCCCGAAGCATCGGATGACCGAACCATCAGATGTTGCGATCTGCAGTCTGATTCTATAGCCGCAGAGGAGTGTCGGGAGAGTTGAACCGAGCAAGCAAGGGGCTCGTTACAATGTCTATTTCCCAAAGACAACCTTTAGATAGGACACTGAGCACATGCACTCAACTTCTTTGGTCGACCATGGCGAGGCTTGTTCTGAGTGGAACTTGTCCTGTTAAAGCGCTGTATGGTCTTGGCCACCATGCTGCAGCTTAGTTTCAGGGTTTTGGCAATCTTCTTATAGCCTAGGCCAGTGATGGCGAACCTTGGCACCCCAGATGTTTTGAAACTACATTTCCCATGATGCTCAACTCCATTGCAGAGTGCATGAGCATCATGGGAAATGTAGTTCCAAAACATCTGGGGTGCCAAGGTTCCCCATCACTGGCCTAGGCCATCCTTATGTAGAGCAACATTTTTTTTTTCAAATCCTCAGAGAGTTCTTTGCCATGAGGTGCCATGTTGAACTTTCATTGACCAGTATGATAGCGTGATAGCGATAACACCAACTTTAACACACCTGCTCTCCATTCACACCTGAGACCTTGTAACACTAACGAGTCACATGACACCGGAGAGGAAAAATGGCTAATTGGGCCCAATTTGGAAATTTTCATATAGAGGTGTACTCACTCTTGTTTCCAGTAGTTTAGACATTAATGGCTGTGTGTTGAGTTATTTTGAAGGGACAGCAAATTTACACAGGCGCCTCCGATGACGTCCGTATGACGAAATGCGTAAGGCGGGACTATCTTGGCATGCACAACGTCACTTCCGTGTATCGTGGTTCCGGGAACCAGACCGGTGGAACGCAAGCGGTAGTTTTCCAGCAGCGCTGCATCCCCGGGCTGTGTGGAGAGACAGTGAGCCTGTGAGCTGCCTCTCTATTTTTTAAAGCTGTTCTATATACTTTTTGAGTGGATTCAGTCGTGGTGTAATAAATAGGAATAAATAGTCCAAACTCAGTGTTTGCTGATGATACAAAGCTAAGCAGGGTAATAACTCCACAACAGGATATAGCAAAATTACAATAATACCTAGATAAAATTAGTAGTTAAAATTAGTTAAAATAGAGGGGTAGGCAGCTATATGGCAGATGAAGTTCAATATTGAAAAATGTAAAGTAATTCACTTAGGAGGTAGAAATGCAAATTAGTCACTAGGTGGACTAATCCTACACTCTCTAACCCACATCTTCAATCTCTCCCTCACCTCTGCCATCTTCCCCCGATGCTCTAAAACATGCACTGGTCACTATTACCCTTTTGTATAACTTGACCCTCCCTCCTAGATTGTAAGCTCTAACGAGCAGGGCCCTCTGATTGCTCCTGTATTGAATTGTATTGTACTTGTACTGTCTGCCCTAATGTTGTAAAGCGCTGCGTAAACTGTCGGCGCTATATAAATCCTGTATAATAATAATAATAATATGGCAGATTAAGTTCAATATTGAAAAATGTAAAGTAATTCACTTAGGAGGTAGAAATGCAAATTAGTCACTAGGTGGAGAAGCTCTGGGGAAATGGAGAATAGAAAAGGATCTGGGGGCCCTAGTAGATGACAGGTTCAGTAATAGCATGCAATGGCATCCATTAAAATAGTATTTACTTAAGAGATAAAACTAAAATTTTACCACTCCTACAAAACTCTGGTTTGGCCACATCTTGAGTATTCCATTCAGTTCTGATCATCATTTTCAGCAAGGGCATCCTTAAACTGGTGAGAATCCAGAGAAGGGCAACAAAGCCAATGGAACTGGAGAGCCACAGTTATGAGGAATGACTACAAACATTAAACATATTCTCCCTGGAAAATAGGCACTTTAGAGGTGATATGATAGCGATATACAAATATTGGTTACTCTAGAATAGGGAGGAAACTTTTTAATCTTAGGTCTCTAAAGAAGACACACGGCCACACAATGAAGTTGGATGAGAAGTGGTTCAGTCTTAAACTGTGTGAAGGGTTCTTTACTGTTAGAGCAGTAAGGATGTGGAACTCCCTTCCACAGTTGGTGGTGTCAGCGGAGAGTGTAGATAAATGCAAAAAAGGATTATCATGGGCTTAACAAGCACAATGTACAGAACTATGGAAAATGGTAGTGATATAAACGCACACACACTCAGGTTGAACCGGGTGAACTGGTGTCTTTATTCAACCTTACCAACTATGTAACTTGATAAATGTTTATTTTAAAAGTAGCATAGAAGGACGCTATCAATAACAATTTTCCAGGTGCCACAGCAACACTAATTGGAATAAACAATAACATGTAGTGATGTAATAAATTCTCTCTTTTATTCTATCTGTATATTTGGTTTGGGGATCTCCTGACCTGGAAATACAGAAATATAGAAGAGTGATGGCAGAAAAAAGAGCTAGTGGTTCATTGAGTCTGTCCATTTTTTTAAAATGTATATATGTTTTTTGTTTTTTATTAATTTTAATATATATATCTGTTTGTCCCAAGCATATTTGAATCAACTTACTGTTGACTGACTCACTACCTTTGCTGGAAGTCTTTTTCAAGCAGAGGTAAGGTTAATTTTTTTGGCTACCATTTCCAATATGGTTGCTGTGTGGTTAGTGTACTTTTTGTGATGTTATCTATATTGATGAAGTCATAACATTATGCACCTCTAAAGTGGGGATTACTCATTTTTCAATACAAATCTTTTTTTTTTTTTTTAATTTTGGGTAGAATAGATGAAGAGTTATCAACTCAATTGCCACTTGAACAGGAGTGATTGGAAGATCTTTCCATAAACAGTTTTTATTTAGATTACAAATAACAGAGCATACAGTGAAAGCATGACAACAAATTGCGCAGATTTCCAGGGCATATAGATATATTATTGTTTACAAATGATTATCGGGCCCTGTAATACTCTAATCCCGCTATATATAACTAACAGGATATATTGATAGAATCGTGTACGGTGGCCTAAGAGGGTGTTTTTTACAAGGAGGAAGGATAGTAGGATTGTGAAAAGTGAGAAGAGAGAGAGAAAGAAGAAAAGAGAAGGCAAGGGGGAAGGGGAGAAAAAAAACACACTGGGGGCAGGGGATTGATTGTAGGGGGAGAGCAGGATACAGAGTATAGGGGCATATTGGTCTCCAGCAATATTCTACATCTCTGATTAGTTTTCTTTTATCTCCAACTGCTAAAAAAGTGACAGTTTGATTTCAGGATCATAAGTTTGAAAGCGCTGAGTTGTTTTGAAGTGAGTCCAACAGGCCCAGGTGTTCGTAAATTTTTGGATTTGCTCTTGGGATATGTGGACTAGCTCTTCCATTTCCTCCACTCTGGAAATCCTAATGAACCATTCTCTAATCGTTGGAGTGTGTGTGGATTGCCAATGTATCGGAATGCATAGTCTCGCTGCATTTACCATGTGCATGGCCAGCGATTTATACCTTTTTTCTTTTGGTTAGAGATGTATGATGTAAGAGGTATTGTGCTGGTGAGTAATCCAGGGTATACGTAGTGATATGTGTAATGAGTTCATGTACTTCCCTCCAGAATGGTTGAAGTGAATCGTAGTCCCACCAGATATGAAGCATGGTTCCCTTTGCTCTTCCACATCTCCAGCATGTATCTGGGATAGATGGGGAAAACTTGTGTATGCGTGATGGGGTCCTGTACCAGTGTGTTTCAATTTTGTAGCAATTTTCCTGGATGGCAACATTGAAGGATGCCTTGTGGGTACATGTATGAATGAGGTCCCAATCTTCGTCAGAGAGAGATATCTGGAGTTCTGTCTCCCAGGCTATACGTGCTGAATCTAGAGCATTTGAGGGGTCTTCTATGAGTATACTATATATACATGAAATCAAGTGTCTTTGTGGGGGAGATGGTGTGCATAAGGTTTCAAAGGGCGTAAGTGGTCTCGTCCAGGTCTCAGTCATCGCTTGGGAGGAGAGAAAATGTTGTATTTGCCTGTATGTCCAGAATGGGAAGGAATTGGAAGGAGACATAGAAACTAAGTTCTCATATGTACGAGGGGATCTATGTTAAAAAAATTGATGTGCTAATACCTTATCGTGGGGCCACTCTTGTCTTAAAAAGGAGTTGGAGGCTCCCGTGTGAAAGTGGGGTTCCCCTTTAGCGTAGTTAGATGTGCCGGGACTGAGGAAAATGTTGTGTTTTTTAACGTTTGCTGAAAGGCCGCAAAGGAAGGTTGGGCAAGTGAGTGTGTCAGAGTCTCTTGTGGCCAGTGATGAGGGGGTATCCACATTAAGGAATCGAGAGGAAAGCGTGCAAATGATTTTTCTAAGGTCACCCAGACTTTCCCAGTCTCATGGATGTTCCAGTCCACAATTAGCATGAGGTGGCAGGCCAGATAATATTTGTAGAGATCTGGCAATCCAATGCCCCCGTTCGTTTTTGGGCGCGTGAGTCGGGAGTGTTTAATATGGGGTGGGGAATTTTTCCATATAAAGAGTGAACGTGCCCTCTTATAGGTCGCAAAGAAGGATGCTGGTAATTTAATCGGGATTGTCTGTATGAGGTATAAAAGGCGTGGTAAAATTATCATTTTTAGCAAGGCTGATCTACTGAACCATGAGACATTGAGATTCCCACAGTCTCAAGTCATCTTGAGCCTTTTTCAAGGCTACTAAAAAGTTCCTATTATAAAGATCTGATAGTTTGGCTGTAATCTGAATGCCTAGATAAGTAATGATTGGAAGATCTTTCAGTGTGGACATTTGTTGATCTGATGACTAAGAGAGGATTTTTCTTCTTATGGAGAGATTCAATCACTTTTTTTGTGTTCCCAGGATAGAGAGTTAGGCTCAGTTTATACTAGCTGCAGACCCCCTGTCTGGTTCGTCCCTGTTCTCCGTTTCAGGTGCAAATCAGGTCTGACTTTTTGCCTGAACTTGAACCTAAAATGGACCAGAAGACGCATGGGACCCTTTTCCAGTGTTGGCCGCGGCCGTTCTGGAGGTGTGTGAATCGCCTCCATTGAGAGCCGGTCATACTCTCCTGTAATGCAAATTGGATGTGGGGAAACCCGCATCCAATTTGCATGAGTATGAACCCAGCCTAAAAGAAAACTTCCCCAATTGGATTCACAGAGAGGACAAAAAAGAAATAAAAACCTGCCAAGGGTTTTAACCATGCCCTACTCTATACAAAATTAAACAAACCATTTTGTCTCCAGAACTGACAAATGTGTTGTGTTTAGAAAACTACACTTATATGTGGTGGAATGTATATAGCATTGCAGATAGAAATATTTTCTTTCTTCACATAAACTGTAGTTTCCTTGGAGATCACATCTTTTGAGAGTGAGCCTGAACCAACTATTTGCATAGATAGCCAGTAGTGATGCGATGAATAGGATAATAAGAAATATGTGGCGCTAACTAGAGTGCATAAATAAATAATAGGAATGATAAAAAATAAATTCATCAAATACTAACTGAAGTGCATAAATGAAACAGTATTAACCTCAATACATAAATAAACTACAGTGAAATCACATAAATGAAGTGACTGTGCATAAAATAATGGTAATTCATAAAATGTGTCAACAAATGGCTGGATAGAGGGATCCTCTAAGACAAAATAAAGTTCAATAGTGATCTAAAAGTGCATCAAAGTGAAAAAAATTCCAAAATGAAAAAAAATGAAAAAAAATCGAATAAACTAAAAAAGTCTCATAAAAATGGAAAAAATCGCATAAAGTGCAAAAAAGTGCAAACATGGCAACAAAAAAAACAAAAAATGGCAAAAAATGACTAGTCCGGGTAGTGCAATACAGTGGGAACAAATACAAAGTGAATCTTCATATAACAGTTTGTGCAGCACACAGAAAAGTGCAAGTGCAACAGATGATCAATATGAAATTCCTCTAAACATCCATAATCCTTGGTGCGCAGCACGTTTCCCCCAGCCTCTCACCTCTAGTAGAGACCCCTACCTGTCAAGTCGAGCCTGCAATCAGAAAGTGGGTAAAGACCACAGATCGATCAATGTCATCCGATCGTCACAGCCCCGGCGGGTCTCCAATGGAAGGCTTCAAACTCAGCAAAGGAATGGAGGCATGTAATAAAAAGGAGTATCTCCATCATGCAGTATTCAACCAAGATTTTATTTAAAAAAAGTAGTAACTTACATATAAAAACAGCAAAACCAGCACAGATTCTAATACTTCTGGTCTCGGCCGTGACCGGAACAATGACGCCTGACTCCTCCCTGATGCGTTGCATCACTGCTCACGTGACTTCATCAAAAGGATGCGATTTATGTAACGGGGGTTGGTTTGTGGCAGGTTCGGTGAATATGACTAAAGTTTGAGTGCTAAATCCAAACCCTATTGAAATCAGTGTAAACCAAAAAAAAAACAGCAAAAAAACAGTTCAGGCCATTTTCTTGTCTATTGGGCAGAGGATTGGCAAACAAATGGCATAGGGGAAGGAGGGGGAGTTGAGCACTGCCCTGGGGCACATCTACCAAAGCAAATATATTTTTAAAGAAAATTCAGTTTGGCAGAGAGCAGTGATTTTATCAATGATTTAAATGAAATGTTAAAACTGCAAAAAATTGCATTAAAGTGATTCTAAAGGTTAAATTTTTTTAAATAAAAAAAAAATTAATCTAGTTAAATTTTTTAAATTAAAATATTAAACATGATAAACTTACCAGCCCTATGCAATGGTTTTGCACAGTGACGACCTAATTCCCTGGTTCTTGGGTCCCATGCTGGCGCTCCTGGTTTCCTTCCCCAGCCAAATACCTCCACAGCAAGCTGATTGCTATGGGGACGCTCATGCGTGGTTGCTCCCGAGCCCTGCTCTGTGTGTCCATA
The DNA here is from genome assembly GCF_042186555.1 of Aquarana catesbeiana. Taxonomy (NCBI): domain Eukaryota; kingdom Metazoa; phylum Chordata; class Amphibia; order Anura; family Ranidae; genus Aquarana; species Aquarana catesbeiana. Next base: position 178,583,436 of record NC_133324.1, on the reverse strand, counting down.
AGACACACAGAGCATGAGAGCATGGCTTGCCCTCCGCAGAGTGGAAAGTGCCTGGGGGACCCCAAAAGTGGAGGTTTGAGGCCGCTCTGTGCAAAACTATTGCACATAGCAGATAAGTTAACTTGTTTATTATTTTAAAGTGGATGTAAACCCTCACATATACCCAGTGAAGTAAAAAACCTCAGATGATACATGGGGATGAAACAAATCTCCCTACATAAGTTTTACTTGTATATCTGCTGTCTTCAGCTTTATATATTCTTTGGAAAGTTCAGATCGTGTTAGGAGAGTTTCTTATCCTGTTCAGCACTGCAATGAAGTCTGGACATACAGCCAAGGCAGCTGACTGGAGGAAAGGCATACACCCCCTCTCCACATAGGTAGAGACTTTCAGAGCTGTTCATTGAATAGTTCAGCTTTCTGCTAATCTATTAATAGCATAATCTCCAACACAAAACTCAGGCTGCTTTTATCTCAGTTGAAGGAGAGTTTGTCAGAAGTTATCAGGCTTATAACAGAACAGCGGCGCAGGAGAAAGCCACAGGACACAATGCTTTGAAGAGAGATAAGAAAACACTGCAGATATATGTGCCCAGCTCAAATTTCATGAAGCAGGTTTACATCCACTTTAAGAAAAAAAAAGCTGAGCATTTACAATCACTTTATGATCTACCCTAATAGCCATCTTTAATATAAATTTAAAATCCTTCCACTTGAGGAAATCAGTTTAATATAGGAAATAGAAAGACTATTGTGTACACTGACTAGGCAAACAGCTATTGTACTTTTTTTAAATACAGGTCCAAGAGCCCTGTCATATGTTTCTTATATGGTGTTTGATATTTTGCAATAAAGTGTAATATTCCTAAATGAGTTTTCATGGCATTTCCATTGAAAACAAAATATGTTATTGCTTGAATTGTCTGAATATTTGTTTGGCATTGGAACATATTGGCATACAAATAAATACAGTATAGCAGCATGACAAATGAAACTCAGCATGGATTAGAACAAATACAAACCTACAATGCTGAAATGGTGAAATAATAATTTATAGTGTTATTTTTCTGTTTACCATGCTTTTTATGACAAAAATGTAAGCCATTACCTAGAAAATGAATGGCAATATTCAAACCATAAAATGAAAGCCCATTAGAGCTACTATGTGATAAAATCATGTAAAAACCACAGTCATTACTTCTTTTTTTTATATAATGTAATAGGTTTACATTAGTTGGCTGGTGCTTACAGATAAGCAGTAGCAGTGTTGGGGCATATGGCAGATTTTAGTACAGGTTTGTCCTTTGTAGTTATATTTTAGATCAGCCAAAAAAATTGTAAGTGTGTAAAGACAGAAGCTAGTCTGTTACATAACACTGCAATGGGACCTTCATTAGAGATTTTTTGAGGTACAGTAGTCATTAGTAGTAATTTTCTGTAAGTGAACCCAACACTTGTTTATTGAGGGTAGAGTAGGAAGGGCTTAAAATGTTTTTTTTTTTTTTGCATCTATATCTCATTAGGGAGATATCCTATTCAATATACTCAACAGGTGAGGGGATATCTTTCTAATATGAGGACTATCCTCTCGTAGATAGTTGTCATGTAAACAAGTGTAACCATTAGAAGATTTCCCCTCTATTACTGTTCTGGTGGCTGAAATTTTTGGATTTACCCTTACTTTTGTACCCAAATACACTGATGGTCAGCACAATTGGAGAGATGAATCTCCCAAAATGGGACACAGACAACATTAAAGATCTAGATGTTTTGGATTCAGAACAAAGTTTGATATTATTATATCTATCCCCGATCAGATTGTTGAATATATATATATATATGAAGTGCACACTTCTCGTTCTTGAAATAGTCTCCCCTGAGACAGGCTCAGTGTGAAAGTCATTTCTGAGTTTTATTTCCTCTTTTTCCTTCAGTTTTATACACTTTTTTCAGACAGAGAATACAGCATATGCAAAACATGTTGTTATGACAATATATGAGATTTTAACAGTTTCAGCAGTTTTAGCAAAAATTTCAGCAATTAATCATAGCTATTATTAAATATCTTGGTAACTTCCTCTTGAGACATTGGATGTTGATGTCATGTCTGCCTTTGGTGCAATTTTCGGAAGAGACACAGTATTTTTATAATTCTTTGCGGTTCGGCTTCAGACTGAGAAAAGGGAACTAGCAGCTATCTGTTGTTATCTGAATTCTTAGAGTTAAGATTTAACAAGCTAAGCAATGACACAATATGACATTTGAAATAGGCATTTTAACATTTTTACCTGGTATCTTATGTGACAACTTTATGTGACACCTTAATCACATCCATTACAGTTGCCCCCTTCAAAATGTCTATTTTAAATCTGTCCCTTACACTAAAATCCTATCCAGTCCCCTGGCCCGCCTCCCCTGCAACTCTTTTCAACTGTATATAGAGAAGAGCAATGACTAATTCATTACCCTACTCGATACAGCTTGGAGGGGCAATCAGGTGCTGTCTGTCCTTGTAACCTTATGGCATTGCATCTTGAGGGGAGGTGACTGTAATGGAGTGCATTTCATAATTTTCATCTGGTATTTCCTGATTCACAAATGTAGGAGAACATTGGTCAATAGCTTTCCCTACACATTTTTTAAGACAGGGAGAATACAGCAAACTATGACAGCCAAAGTCACCAAAATTATCAGGATGGTTATTCCTATCTGTGTTAATAATCCCTGCCACCCTCCCCTAATCCAGGTGAAGTATTGATCCCAAGGGTTGGTGAGCCCTGAATTCTTTCTTAGTTCCTCGGACAAATCCTCAAGTTTCCTGATGGTCAAAGTCACCTTACCATTTGGGCCAGTGTTGCCTGGGATGTAGGTACAACATGTACCTGTTTTAGGCACCATTTTACACACACCCCCCTTTTCAGCTAGGATCATATCTAAGGCCATGCGGTTTTGGAAAGTCATGTGTGATGCAGCTTATAGTTGTTCAGCTAAACCTTGGAGTGCATCTCTGGTGTAATTGACAAACCTTTGTTGGTTATAGTAGATGTAATTTATCCAGTCTACATTCTTATTTACAGTGATGATGGGGATAAAAGATTCAAATCCTGCTGCTACTTGATCTCTTGCTTTGAACTCATCTGGGACCACTCTAGGGACCCCTATGGTGTCTATGTATACATGAGGGTCAAAGCTTCCTGCTGGGGCACTGCTACGCCTCCTGTTAGGCCTGGGTATGTCGTTTAAGTCTGGTTCTATTTGTGGAGTGGCCTCTGGAAAAATATGCAGAGGCATTATGGCCTTGGCCAATGTGCATTCTCCTGTCCACTGCTCTATCAATCTGCTTCTGATTTTCATGTCTCCGCAAATCCAGTATACGTCTCCCAAAGACTGGACTTGAGTCTGTACTAGATCCACAGTAACCCCTAGTGAAATTCCCAAAGGGTTTCCCCACTCCCTGATACCGTCCATAGCATGTGTATTTGCCAGGATATATGGTGATACCTTCCCCTGGCTTGGGAGTCTTGGTGACTATGGGATATTCCTCCTTCCAATGTTCACACAGGGAGTGGTTAGTGGTTGTGTTGGTAAACAGGCTAAGAAAACATGTCTCATGTTCGGGGGGTATGTTTAGGGGCACTGTTCCCAAATGAGGCCTAGCCCCCCCACATACATAACAATTGGTTTTGTTATGTTTCTCTGCATTATACCTCATCCACTCTAGCCACAAGTTGACATCTGAAAACCCGGTTTTTGCGGTCATCATGTCCTCGAAGGTAGGGTCTGCTATGGCCACCATGTCCCCTAACTTCTGTATATGGGGCCTCAGGGGGTTAGCTATGGACTGAGGGGGCTGCCAGTCTGATGAATTATACATGCCTTTAAGTTGGAATTTCCCTGTCGTTCCTCCTGTGCTCCCCACCATCCATGTTCCCAGGACATATGTACCAGCATCTGTAGGGCTGGGATTTTCTATGGTCAGGGTGAATTCCATGCTGTGTCCTGTCCTCCCACTATTTGAGCAGGTACCAGTCTTTAGCAAGGTCATTCTGTTAAGTAGGGATTTCCCATTTTTATCTTTCTTGTCCAGAGCACTCTGTGGCTTATACCCCCAGTCACCCCCTGTATTCCATCCCACGGATCCCTAGTAGTCACAGTTGTTGCCCCAGTAGTCATCCGTGACACATATGTACGTGGACCTGGATCTAGGACCCATGAAATGGACAGTATCCCGATACATGTAACATTGCCATAAAACTTGGGGGCAGGAGACTATAATGCAGTAGTCAAATACGAAGGTAGCTACATGTGTGTTAGAAGAGTTATACCAGAATTGTGTTATACCATCTTATTGCCTGATGGCTACCTCTTGTGCCTGAACAGTAGTCACAATGAAAAGGATATACAGAATCATTTGGTTCCCTCTGCCCCTTCCTCAGGTACAGGGACTTTCTTGCAGTGGGAGGCGTGTATCCACGAGTTTTTCCCGGGCCACCTTGACTAGAAAGATACCCAGTGAAGTAAAAGAACCTGGAAAGGACCATCATATCTGGGTTCAAGGGTGTGTTTTCTCACAAACTTCTTTACCAGGACCCAGTTGCTGGGGACCAACTTGTGTGATCCTGTATCTTGTTCAGGTTCTGGAATGGAGAACACTTGCGAATGGATATGGGTTAATTCTCGAGATAAAGCAGTCACATGATCAGTCAATACATCAGATTTGAGCTGTAATTGCTGTGGAAAGTAACAACCCAGCCTGGCGGCTGAACCAAACAATATCTCACAGGGTGACAAACCATGGTTTCCCCTTGGAGTGTACCTAACACTGAATAAGGCTATGGGCAGGCTATCTGGCCAACTCATCCCTGTTTCCTGAGACATTTTTAGCATTCTAGATTTTATTGGCCGTTTAATCTTTCCACCTTCCCACTGCTCTGAGGATGGTATGGGGTGTGGAAAGATAATGTGACCCCTGGAGCTGCCCATATTTCCTTGGTCACTGAGGCCATGAAAGCTGGCCCCTGGTCACTCTCTATAACCTCTGGGACACCATACCTGCACACTATTTCTGTTAAAAGTCTTTTAGCCGTGGTTTTTGCTGTCATGTTGGTAATGGGATAGCCTTCTGGCCATGCAGAGAACATGTCAATGACAATCAATGCATATTCATATCGGCCACTCTTTGGCATCTGGATGTGGTTGATCTGTATCCTTTGAAAGGGGTACTGGGCCTTTGCTAGTTGCTTCAAAGGTACCTTTTCTGTTCTTCCTGGGTTACATTTAGCACAGATAGTGCATGACTTGCAAAAGTTGTTGGCAAGTGGTGTAATCCCCGGGGCTAAGTAGTATTTATTGATCAGGGCATTCATCAAAGTTTTTGACAGATGAGAGGCACCGTGGGCCCACTGTACCACTGCAGGAAACATTGATCTTGGCAGACTCGGCCTCTTGTTTAATTCCATGATCCCCTCAATTTCTGTGACTCCTTTCTTGATCCACACTTCTTTTTCTTCTTTGTCAGCTGCTTCTTGCTGCTCCTTGAGATGGGTCCTGCTCACAGAAGGGTTTTGTAGAATCATGGTGGTCTGTACAGTTTCTTCAGGGATACCCACTGTACCATCCAGGGTGTACTGCACTGACCACTTCTTGTGTTTTGTTTGCAGCTTGTTTGCAGCAGTATCTGCCAGGCGATTGTCTCATGCTTCTTGGGAAACCAGCTTGCTGTGCGCCTTTATCTTGAGCCACTTGTGCTGGTAGGAGTAGGGCATCCATTAAATCCTTGATAGCTGTACTGTGTTTTACAGGTGTACCTGCTGCTGTTAGGAACCCTCTGATTTTCCAAACGACTCCAAAATCGCAGGCAACGCAGAGGGCGTATCTTGAGTCTGTATAGATGTTAGCTCTTTTCCCCTCTACCAATTTGCATGCCATTGTTAGGGCCTGGAGTTCTGCTTCCTGGACAGACATGGAAGAAGGCAATGCTGATGCCTGAAGAACTGTATCTTTGGTGGTGACTGCGTATCCTGTGTGGTACCGTCCAGCACTGTCAGCATACCTGGAACCATCCACAAAATTTGTCAAGTCAGGATTCTCAAGGGCTGTTTCACTGACTGTCGGTAAATGTGAAGTCTCCATTTTCATCACCTCGAAACAGTCATGAGCGGTGAGATGAGCATCATTCTCCAAAGAGGTTCCCCCCTCGAGAAGTGGAAGTAGAGTGGATGGGTTGAGAGTATCACATCGGAGGAGAGTGATGTTATCAGGTAGGAGCAAGGCACACTGGAGTCTGAGGTGTCTTTCTGAAGACAGGTGCTTGGGCTGTACTTGGTTTAGTATGGCAGTTATGTCATGAGGGGCAAGAAGGATTAAAGGGTGGCCCAACACCAAGTCAGCAGTCTTGTCCAAAAGGGCTTGGGTGGCAAAGACAGCTCTGAGACAGGAGGGTCCCCCCTTGGCCACTGGGTCAAGTTGGCAAGAGTAATAACCAATGGGTCTGAGCCTTTTGCCATGGGCCTGAACTAAAAACTCCTGTGGCATGTCCTTGTCTCTCTGAGAGAAACAGTTTGAAAGTCTTTTCACAGTTTGGGAGGCCCAAAGCGGGGGCCGTGAAGAGTATATCCTTTAGAACCTCAAAATGGTTTATGTTCTCTGGGGAGAGCATGAAAGGGTCAGATTTCAGGGCATCGTAGAGAGGTTGCATCAAGAGGGAGGCTCCCGGAATCCAAGAGCGGCAATAGGAGATTAATGCTAGGAAAGCATGTAAGGGTTTATGACCTTGAGGCAAAGGGATGATTTTGATTGCAGCAACTCTTTCTTGAGATGTCGAATGCCTTGAGAGATGCAATGACCCAGAAAAACCACCTTTTCTTTGCACCACTGGACTTTTTGCTTTGAGGCCTTGCATCCTTGCTCGGCCAAGTGTTGGAGGAGACTTTCAGAGAAGATTAAGGCATCCTCAAGGGTATCTGCACAGAGCAGGAGGTCATCTACATACAGGAGGAGTACAATTTCAAGGTGTGATTTTATCCAGATGTTCAGAATGAGGGGCATTGCTCTGGTGAATTGAGAGGGGGCGTTCTGGGCCCCTTGTGGCATAATAGTCCAAGTATAGCCCCACCCCCCGTGGGTGAAAGTGAACAGGAATTGACAACGGGGGTTGAGGTTCACACTGAAATAAGCGTTCGCTAAGTCTACTACTGTACTACTACTGTAAAGTATTTTGCTGTGGGCGGTATTCCTGCCAGCAAGGTGTGTGGGTTGGCCACAAAAGGTGTCTCCAATACAGTAGCTTAATTCACAGCCCTAAGGTCTTGTACCATTCTGTATTTTTCTGGCTCTCCTTTTGCAGTTTGTTTCTTCACTGGGAAACGTGGTGTGTTGCACGGAGATGTGCAGGGTATCAGATCTCCATTTGACAGAAGGGTCTCGATTTGCTTTGAAATAGATGCAGCTTGAGCTGGCTTCAAGGGGTACTGTGGTCTTCTGGGCAAGGGGGCCTCAGGCTTTAGCTTCACCATGATTGGTGGCACTTTTAGACGTCCTACATCTTCAGGCCCTGTGGACCACAGGCATGTAGGGACTCGATCCAAAACTTCTTTTGGGATTCCAACCTCACATTGTGCATCCAATGATAGTAAAAGGGGAACGAAGTACAGTGCTGAGGCATCATCAATGGTTAGTGATGAGGAGACCAGAACACCACCATCGGGTTGGAAGGAAATAGAAGCCTGGAGTCTGGATAAGACATCAGCCCCTAACAGATTTAAGGGGCACGTGGAAGAGACCACAAATCTTGCTAGTAGATCAAGAAAATTGTAAGGGTTTTTTTCCTGGGTGTTCCATCCAGTCCTACGTATGTTATGTCAATGTCTGATAAGAATGAGGTATCGGATAGTTCTTCTGCCCTAATCACACTTTGGGCAGCGCCTGTGTCCCATAAGAAAGTAGTAGGATGGCCCTCGATGGGGAGAGTTATTTTTGCGAGAGGGCCTCCTGAGTCTCCAAAGGATACCATTGTAGGGGTAAGTGACACAGGTTTGCTGAAATCCTAGCGGAGAAGGTCTGTATGGTCTGGAGGGGGTGGAGGAGGAAGAGGAGGAGTGTCATGTCTTCGATATTGGGCGTCTTCACGTGGGTCATGGTTGGGGCCTGGTTGCCTGTGGGCAAGCTTCCACGGTCTTTGACACTCCCTTATGAAGTGGCCGGGTCTTCTGCAATTTTAGCAGGCATGCGGATTTTGTATTGATGGGGCAGATATAGTGTGTCAGAGGCCATCATGAGAGGAGCTACCTTTTTGCTGCCCTGTGCAGATTCTAGGCCCTTTACCACTAATAACAATGTCTCATATCCATTACTCTATACTCTGGGCGTGACAGGATCAGACCTTTCCGGATTGATTCTTTAAGGCCTGAAACAAATGCTGTGACCAACATGTGTTTTGTGCTTTGTTCGGCATGCCAAAACCCAAATCAGTGAACACTTGTGTTATCCTATTATGATATTTCTCAACAGATTCACCTTTGTCCTGTGTAATCTCCTGTATACTCGTCGCTTGGTCTGCCAAGCGGTCTTGGGCCCATCTCTTTAATTGGGCCACGAAATCACATCCTGAGTCATAGCTACTGTCCACATAATACTCATCGAAGCATTTCTCCATCACTGGCCAGTAAGCATCCCCTGCCTTTATCTCGCACAGGCTCACCAAATCCCGCCATGCCGATGCGTATGTCTTTTGGATTTGGGCTATTCTTATAAAAAATGGCATGGGATGCTTTTCAGGATCTGGTAGGCTCGTGACAAGAGAAGCAGCCTGAGATGGCTTTAAATTTATGTACATCAGGGGATCCCCTGGTGCTGCATGCATCCCCCTAAGTGCCTGCGTTGCTCTTCCCCCTGTGTCCTGTGGTGGTGCATGTCTGAGATCTTGATGGACTCTTGGTCCATATCCTGGGTACGGAGTACTGGGCAGTGGCTGTTGGACTTGTGTATTGACCCGTGAGGGATGGAAGAAGGACTGTAAATGTGTGTCATTGCCTAATGGGTTGTCGAATGGATTTCTGACTGGATTGTCAAATGGATTGTTGGACAGTGGCACAAAGGAATCCATTGCTCCTCCAGCTTGTGAGTCATACTGTGGCAATGTAATAGGTCTGAATGTGACAATCTGCTGAGGTGGGATTGCACTTGTCCCAACATGCATGTCAGGCAGGGCTCCAGGCACCACAGGATTGGCACGACTCTGGTCAGGGCTTTGATGGGTGGGACCGGGCTGAGTAGGACTAGGACCAGTTGCCTGAGTCCCGTGTGTTTGTGAAGGATCGGTTGCCTCATTTCCCTGACTAAGCTCATCAGAGAAAGAGCCCATCATTAACGGGGTAGGCTGGGCCTTATAATATGTTCCAGAGGATTGGTCTATCACCAGATACATATGGGTGGATTTTGGTGTGGGGGTCTTAGATGGTGTCACGCATGTGTGGTGGCAACCAGATGAGGAGTGCAAAGACAAGTGTGCCCCGCCCACATCCAAGTCCAAGCATGGTGGAGGTGCGGGGGGTTGAGGTGGAGGTGTCAAAGGGGAGGTATCACTGTGCACAGAGTAAAGGGCGGTGCCAGAGGGGCGGTACCCACTTTCTGAGGGCCGGGTGCCATCACAGGGTGGTGGCTGGCTGTCTGTCTTGGATTTTGACCCCTTTTCTGGCTTTTTGTACACATACACAATACAACCATTCTGACATATTTCCTGTTCAATCCACCGTTCTTCATGAATGGCTTTGACAACTTTGAACCAAGCATCTGCTGTTTGCAGCAGCCCATGGTCCCACAACAAACCCCTTTTCCTTTTTAAAAGAGCACGCCATTCATTTGGCTCTAGCCGACCACCCAAATGCATAGTGTTCCCACACACTTTTGCCAATCTCTTCCCTTTCTTGACAGCATCTTTTCCTTCTCGCTCTAATACTAAATCACAAGCCAAACTACCCTCTTTAGGTCTCTCTAACTTCTGCCCAATCGTTAGCTATTGGGAAGTTTATGTGTCCAGGCTCAGGATTTGTATGGCGGTTTTTTGAAGCTGTCTTGGACTCAAGGGTCCGACAATCCTCTGATCACCACCTGTCCTCTTTCAGACCACCTTCCAATATATAACACTACTTTGCTATGTTCTGTCTTGATGACTGGGATATTTATGTGTGTCTGCTCAAGATTTTAGACAGGTCATGAGGCTGTCCTGACTCAAGGGTCTGACAATTCCTCTATCCGTCACCTGGTACCGGTTCAGACCATATCACAGTCTCAAGTTGATGAGGACAAAACGGATAGAGAGAGAGCGAGAGAGAGAAAGGAACATCTACAGTATTTGACTGTCGTGCAAGCCTCCTTACATGCGTCTTCCCAAAACGTAGATCAGTCACAGCTCTGCCCACTCAGGTGGCCACAGGTAGGGGAGCGAGCTGAGTAATATGTGACTACCTATTACTCTCAATAAGACATTTAACAAACAGATAAGGAGTACAGTAATTACTATTCAATGCACCACTTTATATGTCATCTACATTTCCCAGAACCATGCCCAAATTTCTCACTCTATTTTTTTCTTCCTCTTCAAACTGTTCTGGTTGTTGAAGTTGCAACGGACACCTTTCAGCTGCATGTCCCCTCCTTTTAACTTCACTCTCTATAGCCCGTGGCAACTTGCCAACTTCAAGTTTAACTGGATAATGTATGTTTAATCTAAATACCAACACATCTGTGATCTCTGCTAACAAGGGTTTGTAACCAAGAACTTCTCTCTTATATCCTGGCTCTACCACGTTAACCAACCCCCAGCCTCCTTCATGTGTGCATGACTATATAAGCAATCCCCAACTCCCAACAGCCACCACAAAACACAAAATTGACCAGAACAAAACAGAACAGAACAAAACAGGCGGTAGATATAATTGCAGGTTCCTTAACTTATCAACAGACTCGAGGCAAGATTAATGCCTGTCTTTGAGGGCCGCAGGAAGCCGATATGGGCACAGAGATTGACCAGCCACAGGTACAGGATAAACAGTAGACTAGATATACAAGATATCAAAAGTGTCTTACCGTTCTTAGAGGTGATCAGTCTCCTCCTATCTCTGTGCTGGCTTGTCCCGGTGTCCTTTCTTGAGATTGGTTATCCCTTGGGACCCTAGCCTCGAGCCCCACGTTGGGCGCCAAAATGTTTTGGATTCAGAACAAAGTCCGATATTATTATATCTACCCCCGATCAGATTGTTGAATATATATATGAAGTGTACACTTCTCGTTCTTGAAATAATCTCCCCTGAGACAGGCTCAGTGTGAAAGTCATTTCTGAGTTTTATTTCCTCTTTTTCCTTCAGTTTTATACACTTTTTTCAGACAGAGAATGCAAAACATGTTGTTATGACAATATATGAGGTTTTACCAGTTTCAGCAGTTTTAGCAAAAATTTCAGCAATTAATCATAGCTATTGTTAAATATCTTGGTAACTTCCTCTTGAGACATTGGATGTTGATGTCCTGTCTGCCTTTGGTGCAATTTTCGGAAGAGACACAGTATTTTTATAATTCTTTGCGGTTCGGCTTCAGACTGAGAAAAGAGAACTAGCAGCTATCTGTTGTTATCTGAATTATAATGCCCCGTACACGCGGTCGGACTTTGTTCGGACATTCCGACAACAAAATCCTAGGATTTTTTCTGACGGATGTTGGCTCAAACTTGTCTTGCATACACACGGTCACACAAAGTTTGTTGGAAAATCCGATCGTTCTAAATGCAGTGACATAAAACACGTACATCGGGACTATAAACGGGGCAGTGGCCAATAGCTTTCATCTCTTGCACTTTGTCCGTCGGATTTGTGTACACACGATCGGAATTTCCGACAACGGATTTTGTTGTCGGAAAATTTTATATCCTGCTCTCAAACTTTGAGTGTCGGAAAATGCGATGGAAAATGTGTGATGGAGCCTACACACGGTCAGAATTTCCGACAACAAGGTCCTATCACACATTTTCCGTCGGAAAATCCGACCGTGTGTACGGGGCATTAGAGTTAAGATTTAACAAGCTAAACAATGACACAATATTACATTTGAAATAGGCATTTTAACATTTTTTACATGGTACTTTATGTGACAACTTTATGTGACATCTTAATCACATCCATTACATAGGTTAGAAATGAGCTGCACTAAAGATCATATAAGTAGCAACAAAGTGAACAAAAACACCAAAGTGCAAAATTACTTGAATACATTGAAATCTGTAAATCACTCTTCCAAGTGTGTGAATCACTTATCAGAGTCATCCAATGACAATACGTTGTAAATGAATAGAATACAGATGATACAAATTGTGAAAGACACAAAACAAAACTGTTAATGTGAAAATAAACCATAAAAAAATGATGAATACATAAATTAAGAGTTCTGAGATAACACACAAAGCTGTGAATCACCTACGTGATGTATGACCCACTATTCAGAATCCACTCAGATTAATTTATCACAATTATTTACAAAAAATGTGACATTTGTGTGTATCACTCTTCATAGGATGTGAATGATTTTTCAAAGTCCCAACACATGTAATCAACACAATTGTGTGAATCGCTCTTCAAAGTGAGTAGATCACTTCTCAGAATCTCCTCAATGTGACAGTGACTCACAAACATGACAATCCCTCCACCGCATAGTTTTCACGCTTACCAGACAGTAAGTAGTGTAGCGCTTGCGGCTAATAACCCAGCCTGGGCCTTTATTCACCAGTTGGAATCAGACAGCAGCTCTCATCCAGAGGCCACCTACGATGGGGCCAGACAGATGGTAGAAGGCAATTTCCCGTGAGATCAATCTCATTCATTGATGGTACTCAAGATAACCTAAGGATAGAAACAGACACGCCATAATGTAAAACCAATGAACCAATTTATTAGATAAAAAGTAATGCACTTACTTAAGAAGCATATAAAACAGCATGTGGAAAAAAGCTGGCTGGCTAAGCAAACGCCCATCCCTGCGCTTTAAAACATTAAAGATCTAAATCTCATTACTCTATCCAAATCTAAAAAAAAAGTTTTGCCTTTGATTGTACTTTAATGTTTGAATTAAAAAGAAATAACCTACTTTTTTATACTTTTTTGCACATGCATATTACACAGTAATGCCCCGTACACACGGTCGGACATTGATCGGACATTCCGACAACAAAATCCTAGGATTTATTCAGACGGATGTTGGCTCAAACTTGTTTTGCGTACACACGGTTGCACAAAGTTGTCGGAATTTCCGATCGCCAAGAACGCGGTGACTTCAACCACGTACGACGAGACTAGAAAAGGCCAGTTCAGAACCAAGCGCGGCACCCTTTGGGCTCCTTTTGCTAATCTCATGTTAGTAAAAGTTTGGTGAGAGACGATTCGCGCTTTTTCAGACTCATGGCTTTCAGATCGTTTTCTGTGGTTCAGTTTGTGCTTGTGGGTTTGTATCTGCTCTTCAGTGCATGCAAGCAAGCTACTCGTGACTCAATCATTGTGTTCTTGTTTGTTCGTTACTGTTCTTCAGGTCGCTCTTCACAGGCCTTGCTGTTCTTCAGTGCGTTCTGTTACTTTGTTCTGAGCAGCCGACCGTTTTCTAGCCATGTTGCGTCTACATACTCCTCGTAGAGTTCGTGCTGGGCGGGGGCTTGGTGTTGGGGTACTGACCTTGACACAAGTCCAGTCCATGAACAGGGTGGGGAGGAGTTCATGGACCAAGAATTGGTTGCTTCAGCGTGACCAGTTCTCTCATATGCCTTTGCTCCGTGAGATCCGTGAGAATAATCCTGATGATTTCAGGAACTTTCTCCGGATGATGGACCCCGTATTTCACCATTTGTTGGCTTTGCTGACCCCCTATATCAGCAGGCAGGATACCTGCATGAGGCAAGCCATCACTCCGGAGCAGAGGCTCGTCGCTACCCTGCGGTACTTGGCGACAGGGAGAAGCTTGCAGGACTTGAAGTTCTTGACAGGCATCTCCCCCCAGGCTCCGGGGATCATTATCCCAGAGACCTGTTCTGCCATCATCCAGGTCCTGTAGAAGGAGTATATGAAGGTAAGATTTGTATCCTTTAATATCACATTTTATTGTATATAATGTTTGCTAATGTATTGTATTTCTTTCCTCATTCCCTAATTACCATGATTGGAATATGCTGTGAATGTCCCCTTTGTCCTCATGCATGCTGGAATTTTTTTTTTTGTCCTTCATACATATTTGCCTTCACTTACCTCCCCAGCATGGTCTCCTGCCCTATATTCACCTCGTGTAGTCACTTAACAATGTATTTTATCAGTTCCATAGTAGTGCTTTACCCCAAACACCCCCTAAAATGTTTTTAAATGTGATTTTTGCTTTAAACTCAGGCAGAGTGCCAGAGGCTTTTTTTGTGGTGTCCCCAAATCATTTTTAACCCTCCCTCCCCCCAACTGCTAAGTCAGCTGATACCAATTCTCTATCTATCCTCAATCATCTATCTGCTGACTTTGCCAAACCCATACACACTATACCCATCTCTTTTGTGGTCAGATTTATTGATGAATTCCCCAAAGCATGTAGTGCAAGGGCCTGCCGGTATACTTTCAAATGGTACTGTTTAAAGTTTTTGTATCCTAATTTTATTTTGATAGGTAATAGCAGAATGTCCAAATGTGCTCAAATGTGTACTGTGTGTATTTATATCTTTGTATTATGACACTTCTTACCTGTCCAGTGGGCTGCCAATAGTGTAACTAAGGAGGGGCTGGCCAAAGTAATACCCATTATTTAGGCATTTATCTCTCAATGAAGTGGAGAGGGTTACCTGTCCAAGATCCCCCCCCCTATAATGTTAGAAATGGCCCATGAGAGGGGGGAGGGGGAATATGATAGGTGTACCTTATACTTTGGTGTTGTAAAATTCCTCTTAATAAATGTTATCTGGATGTTGGCCAAGAATGTTTGTGTCTAATCTGCTTTCCATGTTTATGTGCAAAAATACTAATTTATTTTTGTTTTCCTCAACAGTTTCCTTCCACGCCACAGGAATGGCAGACTGTGGCCTCCCACTTTGCCCAGCGGTGGGACTTTCCTAACTGCGGAGGGGCAATTGATGGGAAACACGTCCACATCGTCCCACCACCCAACTCAGGGTCGTACTATTATAATTACAAGGAGTTCAATAGTATTGTGATGTTGGCGGTGGTGTCGGCTAATTACGAGTTCCTGTATGTGGACGTGGGGAAGAATGGCCGGATGTCCGATGGTGGAGTCATCGCCCAGACGGAGTTTTACAGGCATCTCCAGAATGGCAGCTTGGACCTGCCACCTTCAGAAGAGAATGTGGAAGGACTCCCATTAGTCTTCGTTGCGGATGAAGTATTTGCACTGGGGGACCATCTTATGCGGCCATTCCCGATGAGGACCCTCACCCCGGAACAGAGGGTTTTTAATTACCGGCTGGCCAGAGCCACAAGAGTGGTGGAGAACATGTATGGAATAATGGCCAGCTGGTGACGCCTATTTCTTACACACATACACACGGCGGAATATAAACTGAATCACATCACCCTGTGTTGCTGTGTTCTGCACAACTTTTTAAGGAGAAATTCTTGGAACTATGCTGCCTGAGGCCCGAATTAATATTAATGAACCAACCCTGGTGGCGCTTGAAGCTGGCCGTCCTGGCTTGCCCCCCCAGAGTGCACACGAGGTCCGTATAAGATACATGGAATACTTTGCGGGTAGGGGGGCATCGATATGCCAGACAATGTCTGAGACATTTTTTAAATAAAAATATATTTTAAACTGAACAAATATTTGCTTTGATTTCCTGCTTGGTTTTCTTTTAGCTGTCTCCTCGGTTATCTTTTATTAATGGTCTAATTTTTTGGCCTTTTTATTCAACAGTGCAAATGAAATTTCATTGACACATGAGTAGGGATGAGCTTCGAGTTCAAGTCGAACTCATGTTCGACTCGAACATCGGCTGTTCGCCAGTTCGCTGAACAGCGAACAATTTGGGGTGTTCGCTGCAAATTCGAAAGACGCGGAACACCCTTTAAAAGTCTATGGGAGAAATCAAAAGGGCTAATTTTAAAGGCTTATATGCAAATTATTGTCATAAAAAGTGTTTGGGGACCCGGGTCTTGCCCCAGGGGACATGGATCAATGCAAAAAAAAAAGTTTTAAAAATGGCTGTTTTTTCAGGAGCAGTGATTTTAATAATGCTTAAAGTGAAACACCCATCCATTTGGCGGAGTATAAACTGAATCATATAATCCTGGCATGCTGTGTTCTACATAACTTTTTACATCAACATTCTGCCAACTATGCTAGCTCAGTTGGGCCTGAGGCCAGAATTATAAATGAAACAACCCTGATGGTGCTTGAAAGTGGCCATCCTGGCTTGCCCTCCCTGAGTGCCCGTGATGTCCAGTTAAGATACCTTGAGTTCTTTGCGGGTAGGGGGGCCATCAATATGCCAGACAATTTGTGAAACCTTGATCCAATAAAAAAAAAAATTTGCAAATCTTTGGTGACATTTACTGCTTGTGTTTGTTTTAGCTGACCCTGACAGAAATGTGGTGAGTCCAGAAAATGGCGTGATTGTGTAACCTTACAAAGCACTGTTGGGTGTTATTTACTAAAGGCAAAGATACTTTGCACTACAAGTGCACCTGAAACTGCACTGAAACTGCACTTGTAGTGCAAAGAGGATTTGCCCTTAGGAAATAACCCCAATTGTCACAGAAAACAGCAATTACATCACCACAAAAGTGTTGTAGCGTTGAGACAAAAATCCACACATTCTTGATTAACAATCTTTTTAATACCAGCACAATCACATGTGCATTTAGAAAAGGTTTTTAAAACAAACCAACATGTTTGTTGTATAACAATTTTTGGGGTGGCATTATCAAAAATAGAAATGTTCATTTAAGATAAAACAGGCATGTGTAAAACCAACAAGAAAAACACAAATCTTGAACTTACAAAGTTCACATTTGGTAGAACTTGAAGGCAATATCAGACATGAGTATTTAGGAACTGTGTTTGACATTGCGTTCAGATGGGGTGAAGTCCCCCCAGCAAAAGCCAAATTTGGAAGATGCACACAAATTTCCGAATGTCAACATGTGCTAGCTGCCATCACGGGGGATCAAGGGACGTGTTTTGGGGGAGAAACCCCTTCCTCTCAGCTACTTTATTATTGAGGAAGGGGTTGCACCCCCAAAACGCGTCCATTGATCTCCCGTGATGGCAGATAGCACATGTTGGCACACTGTGTGCATCCTCCAAATTTGGCTTTTATAAAAATCGCTAAAACATTTTGAACATTGTAGCACACAAAAAAAGAAAGTGATTTGGAGGTGTTTTAAACTCTACCCAAAACATCAATAATGTTCTTATTTTTTTGAATAACATCGTTGGTGTTTTTCTGGAGGTTTTCCAATGCTAAATTACACCCCATGATCTCCCCGATCAGGATCTGGGCACTTTCTGATGTAAAAGGATCTGGATCCACAACATCACGATCACCTAAAAAGAGAGAAACCAAACAAAAACAGGTATAAAAAATATGCCGGCATCCATCTCTTACCAGAGTCTGTGGTCGCAGACACTCACCTGTTGTGGTGACTAGTTTCACCACGTCTTCTTCCTCCTGCTCTTCTTGTTTTGGGTGGATTTCCCCTTCTTCCAGAGGGGGGGGGCTCTGGTCTCCTCGGATGAGGGGTGTCCTCTGAGTCTTTTCTCCCCTATGTGAAACAAAAATGGTATACTTAGCACACAGATATTTGATGGCAGAACTATAAATAGGAAACATTGCTTGGAAGTGTGGTACAATTGTCTATTCTGGCAGAGTTCCAAAATGTAGCATTTTCAGTGTCCTTTGTCAAGCTGCAATACTTTACCTGTTTGGTACAAGCTTCACAGATGGAGACCCCCCTATAGTATACACTGGAGCACCTGTGTGGCCCCCCTAATAAAAATGGTGTTCTGGTGTCCCACACTAGTGCTCCAGTGTCCAGATGTGAAAACAGCTGCTCAGTGTCCTCTCCTTACACAGAATCTAGTTTGCATTTCATTCTAGTAACAAAGCCATCTACACAACCAAATTAGTTTCAAATAAGTAGGGCGTAAAAAATGTGGCCAAATGCATATGGCCAAAACAATGGTGTTTTATAGGCCGAAAGAAAAATGTTTGATACGAACAAATAATGTGCCCATGAACATGAAAGTTGCCATTTTAAAATGTACAACACTTTTAAGAAAAGCACATGGAGCAGCACGAACGTAATAAAGACAAAAAGAATAGGAACACCGCACAACTACTTATTTTTTGCAGCACTCTCCGGATCTTTCTGTACTGCTCATGTTCTCGTAATTTGAGGTCCGACCACCGTTTCCTGAGCTGATCTTTCGATCGACGTACCCCGAAATTTCGGTGCAGATTTTTGACCACTTTCGCCATGATCTTGGCCTTTCGGACATTGGGGTTGGGGTAAGGTCCATACTTCCCGTCATAGTCGGCCTTCTTCAGGATGTCCACCATCTCCAACATCTCCCCAAAGGACATATTTGATGCCTTAAATCTTCTCCTTCTGGATCTGGACGTCTCCGGATCCGGGCTTTCCTCCTCCTCCTCCTCGTTGCTGTAATTAGCACGCACCTGCTGTGTCTCCGCCATGTGCTCTTCCCCCACTGCGCAGAATGAAAAGGGGCGGGGAATAGACTAGAAAGAACATCAGGGGCGAGCGGAGTTACACGCATGCGCAGTGTGTATAAAGCGTAACACGCATGCGTATTACGTACGATCTGTGAGCGGAGGAAGGAGCATCGGAGGTGCCGATCGTGATAACGAAGGTAAGATCTAAACTTGGGCCTATACTGCTTCGAAATTAAAGCCTATATTGTAACAAGATTAGGAAAGTTTGGCCTGACCTTAGGGTTTGTCTTGTGTTGTGTCTTGCAGAGAAAATGGATGGCTTCAACGACCACAATTTCCTACCCCTGTTCATAGACAAGTACAGGGAGCTGCCCTGTTTGTGGCAGGTGAGACATCCCCATTACAACAATAAACAAAAGAGGCAGGCAGCGCTGGAGAAACTGCTGGAGTTGGTGAAGCCGGTGGTCCCCACAGCAACCATCCCCTATTTAAAAAACAAAATTGGTGGCCTGAGGAGCACTTATCTTAGGGAGCGCAAGAGGGTCACGGATTCCCAGAGATCAGGAGCTGCAGCAGATGACGTTTATGTCCCTAGGCTCTGGTACTATGAGAGACTGCGATTTCTGTCAGACCACACTGAAGTCAGGGAATCCCTCTCTACTCTTCCTTCCACTCTTCCTTCCACCCCAGCTGAGGCTTCCGATGTCCAACCTGGGCCTTCAAGCCAGGAAGAAGTGGAGGAGCCCAGCTGGAGTCAGGTATAGCATTGTTCTACAGATTTCTGGTCAATAAATAATTTATGTTTACCAGATGTCATTATTGATCACTAATTGCTGATTGCAAAAAGTTTTACATATCAATAGACAGTAGTGGGCACCCAAAATTGGGACAAGAATGAAAAATGCTGGGCTCAGAATGATAGTCTGTTATATTTGTTAACATTCAATTTGCAACAGTCAGGAGGTGAAAATTGTGTGTGATTGATGAAAAAATACTAAAACAATGTCCCTTTTTCATACACAGGAAGACCTCAGCCAGGAGGAGGTTGTGGAATGTGGCAGCCAGGAGGAGGCTGGGCTAAGTTGCAGCCAGGAGGAGGCGGGGCTAAGTGTCAGCCTGGAGAAGCCTGGGACAAGTCGAAGCCTGACCTAATCGCAGGTTCCTCCCCTCCGCCTTCCATACAAAAGAGCGAGGAAGGCGACTCACATGCAGGATTCTGCGATCAGGCTCATTCAGGAGGCTTCTGCGTCCCTCAGGGCCTTACCCACTCCTGAAAAGGCCTTTGCCTGCATGGCTGCCACAAAACTGCAGGGCATGCAGGAGGGTCAACGCAAGCTATGTGAGGACCTTCTGTATAAAGTCCTAAGTAAGGAGGTGAGTGGGGAACTAACACCCAATACCCACCTGAGTGAGTTGGCCCCTTCTCCTTCTCCTCCTCCTCCTGCTGCCACAACTCCACCACCAGAGCCACAGCGTGGAAGGAGGCTTGGAAGGAAGACAAGAGAGTGATGACCCTGGGTTCAGTCTGGTCTGGCAAAAGATGCAGTCTCTTGTATGATCACAGCCTGGGGACACAGATGTCATCTGCTGCTTTCCGGATCTCTGGGACTTCTGGACCAGACTGCACTCCCTTAGATAAGGCCTCCTCAGGCCACCAATTTTGCTTGAAAATAGTTGATGTGTGCCCTGGGGGTCCAAGGCTTCACCCATTTCTGCTGTTTCTCCAGCGTTGCCTCCCTGTTTGTTTAGTTGTGAGCCCTTAATAAATGAATTTTTTTTTAAATCATACTCTCCTATGTGTATTTTCATTCAAAAAGGACAGTTTGTTGGTGACGATTCAAGTAAATTTCTAAAGTACAATGTGAAATTAACAAGAGACAACAACACCAAACAATCTCCTACAGATTAAATATAACAACATATCAATGGTGTTGTGGTAACTTGACACACAAAACACACACAAAAATATTCTGGAGTAAAACTAAAAATACAATAAAACAAAGATCAGCCTTGGAAAAAAATACAAACCTATTTATTACAGCAAAAAGTACAAAATATTGTGTTTTTTTCAAAATTGACGCTCTTTTTTTGTTTATAGTGCAAAAAATAAAAACTGCAGAGATGATCAAATACCACCAAAAGAAAGCTCTATTTGTGGGAAAAAAAGGACGTCAATTTTGGGTACAGCGTTGGATGACCGCGCAATTCTCAGTTAAAACGACGCAGTGCCATATCGCAAAAAATGGCCTGGTCATTGAGCAGCCAATTCTTCCGGAGCTGAAGTGGTTAAAGCAGAACCCTAGTCACAAATTAAATAAAAATTAATAACTCATTCATCAAAACAAAACAAAAAACAACAACAAAAGAATGTGTTTTTTGCTGCAATATTCACCTTCAATCCACAGATTTCCACCACAGTATTTTTTTTGCCACTAGATTTTCTCAGTCAGATAGTCAGCACTGTTTAACCCACATTCTATCATTCCCGGACCCTCCCCAATCCTGTTTCTGTACGAAGAAAGCAGAAGCAGCACATTGATAAGCTCATCTCTCTGTCAATCTGCTTTCTCTTCAAATTAGCATCCTTCTTGTCATCACATAAGTTGATTGATCATGCAATGTTTCTTTCTCATAAATGCCAGCCCTACTATACAGGGATTGCAAGAGGCTCATACCAGGTCAAGTTCATATACTTCCATTTTTTACATTTAAAAATACATTTAATGATTAAAAATCTGCACAAATGTTTGTATTTCTTATTCGTCAATAGCAGTGATGGCGAACCTTGGCACCCCAGATGTTTTGGAACTACATTTCCCATTAAGCTCAACTACACTGCAGAGTGCATGAGCATCATGGGAAATTTAGTTCCAAAACATCTGGGGTGCCAAGGATCGCCATTACTGGTCTACAGGTTAACTTTAGAAAAGCAGGTGTTTCCTTTAAGGTTATATGGTGGTGCATATGAGTGAACATCTTGCCAACATTGTTATTTTCCTGCAAGCGGAATCTGGATGCCTTAGTGTAGCCCAGCTGTTGCAAGCCTCTTTAAAGTTGGCACAGCATGACTTTATCTAATGAGCTCAAAGGTAGTTACTGTGCTGCTCAGTTCAATAAGTATACTTTTCGACCTAGCAGTTGGTGGGTGTTTTCAGCACCTTGCAAGTGTCCTCTTTTATCATCCAACAACCTAAAAAGTTAAAAAGATACTGTTTGCAAAGAAAACAAATGTTTTGGACTCTTTAAATTAAATGCACATCTATATGTATATAATGAGTAATAGAATTTGAGTTGTTAAATGTTGCAAACTGTATGAAAAATCCTAAACATTAAATGAAAATGTTTACTGAAACTGTTATGCCCCGTACACACGGTCGGATTTTCCGACGGAAAATGTGTGATAGGACCTTGTTGTCGGAAATTCCGACCATGTGTAGGCTCCATCACACATTTTCCATCAGATTTTCCGACACACAAAGTTTGAGAGCAGGATATAAAATTTTCCGACAACAAAATCCATTGTCGGAAATTCCGATCGTGTGTACACAAATCCGACGGACAAAGTGCCACACATGCTCAGAATAAATAAAGAGATGAAAGCTATTGGCCACTGCCCCGTTTATAGTCCCGACGTACGTGTTTTACGTCACCGCGTTTAGAACGATCGGATTTTCCGACAACTTTGTGTGACCGTGTGTATGCAAGATAAGTTTGAGCCATCATCCGTCGGAAAAAATCCTAGGATGTCCCAACAAAGTCCGACCGTGTGTACGGGTCATTACTATTTCAAATGTTACTTGAAACAAAAATGTATTAAAATTAAGCTTTTCACTCTTCCCCTTATTGTTCTCTCTGCTTTTTTTCTCTGATAATTTTCATAACCTACAAGTATTGTATTCTGGAGAATGAATTTTAATCAGTCCAGTTTGCAGTACTGGGCAATTATCATTATAAAAGAATCTGAGTTTTTATGAACAGTTGATTAAGGTAAATGTCATTTTAATGACTAACTACTATGTTTCATTGAAAAAATCTTTAAATGTAATTCGTTGTCAAAAATACATTTCCTGGAATTCCTGTTATTCTTATTTTTAATACAAGAAACAAAAATATAACTTTAAAGACAGATTGGTGCCAAATAGGTTTTGCCTCTATATGATCATAACTGCAGCAATATTTTTTCTGGCATGTACAATGGAATATATATTTTTACAATGTATTTATTGGTTTGTAGGATAACATTTTTTTTTATCTGATGATACTGGAACTCTAACCAGTTGTAAGCATTGTACAATATTTATACTGCTTTAAGTGCATATCTACACTTACAGTATACACGCATGTTACAATGTGCATTGTGATATGTTTCCTAATGCGTTGACACATGTTGGTGCACATGTGTCTCTCAATGTCAATCCATTTCCTGTGGGTTCTCAATGAGTATCTACTAGCAAAACAATGCACAAAACCATTTTTCCATTCCACCATATTGCAGTGTACTGATGTATATGCTGCATTATATTGAGAGACATGTACATTTTCAGCTGCATTGATGCATGTCAGTGTCCTATTGAAAATAAATGGGCACACCCCCAAAATACATACTCAAATAATAGAGTGAATATCCCCCAATGGTTAGGATCTGTTTCTCTCTCTCTTTTGAAAATTATAAGGAAAACTAATAGAAGACAACTAATGTCCATGGACCTAAACTGACTCGAACTGAAGCCTAAACTGATGTGCATTCAAACTGGTGTAAAGTGATTCAGTCTTCATCTAATTTTTTACACAACTGAACTGAACTTACGATGTCCGTGTGAAAGGACCTTGTGCCCTCCATTTTTTCCAGATCTAAATATGGAGAATTGTAGGTGGCTTGATGTAAACAAGTCACAAGTCTCATGTTTGGAATGTGTGGTTGTGGTTTTGAAGTGTTTTTGTGGACTTTGTTTTGACATTGAATTCGAATTTTAATATTGCACCTTGTGGTACTGCAAAAAACGGCACAAGCTATATTATAAAACTATGTTGGGCCAATTGGTACAAATTTGAGGGCTTTAGCTTTGTTTTTGTAAAGGTGAATATTCCTATTTTAGCTTTTAGATATGCAGAGATAAACAAAAGTCCTTTCCAGTTTGAACTGTATTAATTTAATTTATTTTTTTCTGTATTTAAGCCCAACAATAATGTAACAGTGAAAAAAATCAATTACAAAAGCAAAATATGTGATGTCAGAATATGGCATTGCTGATGCTATGTGAGAATCATACAGGTCCACAACACCACATACAGCTTTAAGAAACTTCCCAAGTAGAGTGTAAAATCTGGTGCAGCTCTGCATAGAAACCAGTGTCCAGGTTTTTTTGGTCAAAGCTTAATTTAACAAGCTGACGTTAGAAGCTGATTGGCTAACATACACAGCTGCACTAGATTTTGTACTCTCCAGTTTTAGTAAATCAACCCAGTGTTTTTCCTACTAGCCCTTTAAGTCATAGAAAAAAGGACCCTTTCCCTACTGAAAAGTATTTTGAGATTTTTTTTGTTACATTAATACATATCTCCCACTGCAGTGCCCCGTTCCTTATGCCTTTTGTTTGACAAGTCCGTGCCTAATAATCCCTTTGACTTGAGTGGGGTTTAGAGTAAAGTTCTCAATTTATGGATTTTACAATGGGTTCAATGAATACCCCTTAAACTGCACCCAGGCCAATTCGCTCATCCATGTGCACATGTGCATTGGGTATTCTGTATATGTATTGTTATTATGTCGAATGCTGTAATTGCTTTAAGAATGACTTAAGTGCAGACTCTCTCTCTCTCTCTCTCTCTCTCTCTCTCTCTCTCTCTTTCTCTCTCTCTCTCTCTCTCTATACATACACAGTGCCTTGAAAAAGTATTCATACCCCTTGAAACTTTCCAAATTTTGTCATGTTACAACCAAAAACATAATTTGGGATTTTATATGATAGACCAACACAAAGTGGCACATAATTGTGAAGTGGAAGGAAAATGATAAATAGTTTTCCAAATTTTTTACAAATAAATATTTGAAATCTAGTGGAACCAATTGTCTTCAGAAGTCACCTATTTAGTAAATAGAGTCCATCTGTGTGTAATTTAGGCTACTTTCACAAGGGGGGGGGGTGGGCACTAGCTTTTACCGCTGTTATAGTGGCACTTTTCAGCCAATAGCGGGGCGCTTTTAACCCCCGCTAGCGGCCACATAAAGGGTTAAAAGGCAGCGCTGCCCATTGATCTCAATGACGGGCAGTTTAGGAGCGGTGTATACACCGCTCCCCCTCCGCCACAAAGATGCAGCTTGCTGGACTTTTTTTCCCCATTCTGCAAGCGCACCACCCCGCTTTCACGCTGCAGCTGCAGAAGAGGCAGTTTACAGGCGCTTTTCAGGCGATATTTTTAAAACGCCTGTAAAATACCTGTGTGAAAGAAGCCTTAATCTCAGTATAAATACAGCTGTTTTGTGAAGCCCTCAGAGGTTTGTTAGAGAACCTTTGTAAACAAACAGCATCATGAAGGCCATGGAACACATCAGACAGGTCAGGGATAAAGTTGTGGAAAAGTTTTAAGCAGGGTTAGGTTATAAAGAAATATCCTAAGCTTTGAACATCTCACGGAGCACTGTTGAATCTATCATATGAAAATGGAAAGCGTATGGCACAACTGCAAACCTACCAAGACATAGCCATTCACCTAAACTGTCAGGCCAGGCAAGGAGAGCATTAATCAGAGAAGCAGCCAAGAGGCCCATGGTAACTCTGGAGGAGCTGCAGAAATTCACAGCTCAGGTGGGAGAATCTGTCCACAGGACAACTAGCCATGCACTCCACAAATCCTGCTATTATGGAAGAGTGGCAAGAAGAAAGCCATTGTTGAAAGAAAGCCATAAGAAGTCCCATTTTCAGTTTGCAAGAAGCCATGTGAGGGACACAGCAAACATGTGGAAGAAGGTGCTCTGGTCAGATGAGACTAAAATTGAACTTTTTGGCCTAAAAGCAAAACCCTATGTGCGGCGGAAAACTAACACTCATCCTCATCAACCAATCTCGAGTTATATTCAGGGAAGGTTGAAACCTGAGGAACACAGTGGCACCCAATGTATTGGATCCCCCCATTAGGCCCACTTTTTTGGTGACTTAAAAGGTTATTATCTCTGTGGAAAGTATCAAGCTGGTAGAATCAATTCTTTTATAGGGAGGAGGATTACAGAATTTACCTCTGAAGGTACAGGGGCAACTTACCTAATCAAATTCTTAATTTCATTCATGACCAAGTGTGTTGTCTACCTCCTCAGGTGCCCTTGAGGTTTAGAATATATGGACTGTAATATATTGCACTCTAACAGTGCCTGCACTCTCCGTCCTTAACCACCAATTTTGTCTTTTCCTTTTGGGGCTGCTTTGCAGCCAATTGCCTGGATGGTCCCTCGGTGGACCCGATGTGGGGTCGCATGGACGCCCAGGGCTTTTTGCCCATTTTTGTCCCCCACACCTCTTTCCAGCTCAACTGTCCAATCCGGTCCTTGGCTTGCCCTCCCTTTACACCAGTGGTGTGTAACTTTATCCATCTCTCCTTCCTGATCACGCCTTCCCTGCTCTGGTTATGTCACACCGCCTGCGTCATATGATGCTTGCCACTGTGACTCCTAGGTATTGTAGGCAGCCATGGCTTCGGACACAGGCGCATGCGCGGTGGACTCCTTCATCCACACTCGCTCGGTGACGTCACACACTGAACGGGCGGGGGATATTTAATGATCAATTCTCCAGAAATCAGCTGGCCAGAGATTAGGGGCAACCTTATCCTCTGTTGTTTGTGTGCAGGTAAAAAGCTTAATTTCTCGGCTTTATATAATGCAATGCATCTGGCTGACTCTTATTGAGATATTGATGGACTTTTTACCACTGCATTGCTGCTCATTGATTTTTTACTGATAGTCCTTTGGCCTTGTGATGCTCCAGTATGCATGACTGGATCCACTTCATTAAAGCAATTGGTGACTATGTTTAAAGTTAAATATATTATTGAGCTATGCGCCCCACATTTTTTCTAAACGTTCAATGATGCAGCGAATGTATTAATCTATCTAAACTTATCTTCCTGGATTACTCATCAATTCGATTGTGTGATACTATTTCAACATATAAAATCTTTCCCTTAATGATGATGTTTATTTTTGCATTTTAGTGGCAAAACTAAACTGTGCGCCAAAGATCAGGGACAACCTTTGGTTTCCTCTCTGTGTCCACATCAGTATTATGGCACCCCTAAACATATGTGTTTTCCAATTTTGAGTATGGTATGTCTATATTACCTTTTTTGGGTCCTTCCCTTCTTAGGGCTCATGTTACTGGTCTCACGTGTATTGCTTTTTGTCCAGAATATGGTCATTTTAATCACATTTTTTGTTTTCCATATTCTTCAGCTGGGCCTTTATCTATCCCCTGCAATTGTACATGGTCTCCCTTGTATCATTCCTAGGCTGGAATTTATCTTTTGACATCTATTTTGTCTCCCTTGTCCTTGGGGAGGCAACCCACTAACAAAACTTTTCCATCTCCTGGTTTTGGACTGACAGAGGTATGTGCTGTGCATCCTCCTGAGGTCATGACAATGTTTATTTTTGAGTTATGTGTTATTATGTATGTATATTCTTTTCCTTTTTATGTTAGAGCTGGAGCATTGTGGTGGTCCCACATTATCCCCTGAGGAAGCCACCATTGGTGAAACATGTTGGGATTTAACATCCTTCTGTGACCATCTTTTCCTTTTCCCTTGTGGGTAACCAGCAACCCAATATATGTACCCTGTAAATGCTCTATCATTGATTTTAACCATTTCTATATCCCTTGTGTATTTTTATCTTTATCCTTTTGTATTTAATAAAGAAAATATATTTTTTTACTCAGTTTGTTATGGAATACTTGTTGGCAGCACCATTATAATCCCATTCCTCTATATTTCAAATTTCACTTAGCGGGATGAGGTGCATAAGAGCATAGAGCCACTCAAACTATATTCTATTACCTTTAGAATATAAGGGTTGCACTACCCGAATTCTACATGTCAGATTGGGGGAACACATAGCTAATATACAGAAGGGATTTGATAAACATAATGTCTCTAAAACACAACAAGAACCATAAGGGCACTACATTCATTGCCCTGGAGAAATATATCCCCCATTGGAGAGGTAGTAATGATAGGAGTGACTTATTAAGAGCTGAAACTAGCTGGATCTTTAAATTGGGGTGTCATGTACACCGGGGTTTGAATGTGGAGTGGGACATAAATTGTTTCATTAATAATAGCTGATGCCTCCTCCACTGTCCAAACCCTTTGCTTCCCCCCTCCTTTATACCTTTTATATATTATATATATTATATTTCCATATATTTTATTTAACATTTTAAGGTTTTGCAATTTTGAATAATGTACTGAGCATTTGGATGATCAACTAAACAAGCTCTTAAACTCATAATAACTCCTTTTGAAATGCATTTGGTACATCAGGGAAATTGCTCATTTAAAATGATTATTTACCAGTTTGTCCAGATGGTTCTGATCACTGGTTAATGTAAGGTGTTATTTGGGATGATGAGGAATTGCATCCATACATTTATCTATTTCTAGTGTTCGTTTATTTGTTTACAAATCGTTCAGTGTTGTTTTCAAAATTGTCCACAAGATGGTGCTATTTAATGAGTTCCCTTGGTTCATTAAGTATTAAGGGTGATTGACGATGGCTCTGACAAATGGTGAAGTGGATTGTGGCGCTCACCCAATGGGAACACTTCCTCATCTCTCAATAAGTGTATATATAGTGTTGCTTTAGCGTGTGTGCGTACCCTTGATGACGTTACATATGACAAAATGCGTTGGCAGTAGCTATGTACACATGCTACTGCGCATGCACGTTTGATGTTTGGCCATTTTACATGTGGGAAAAGTGACCAGTCTGGGATATGACTTGTGTACACGCTCATTACTGATATTTTAATGTAAGTGCACATACTTTTTAATAAATGTGAGGATATCTACAGTATTGCGCTATGTGGAGTTTTATGTTTTGCATATACTCCAGCCACTGATCACCACTTTTTGGATGCTGTCTCCTGTAATTCACCATCCATGGTTATCTGAGAACACCGGGGCCACTATAGAGTGAATCGGTGATCAGATTGAGCATTTTCTGCCCCCCCCGAGTAAGGGTGGTCGCTGGCTTTCTAGTAAGCCTCTAGGTTTATATTGTGGTTGGTGTCACATTGGTGGTCTTCTAATATATACATTCAGCATGGCTCCTATATCCCTAGATACGGATTCATGGATTTTCTTATGGGACTTTATTTATGGACTTTAGTTTGACCATTTTCCCTTTTATTACACAGCATTTGCACTTTTATTTATGAATTCCAGTTTGATCATCTTTTTTGATTGTTTGGTCTATGCACTTTATTTGCACAGCATTTGCACTTTAATTGTATGTATTTATTTGCTATTGAGCGCTGCACTTTGTTTATGTATGTTTGATGTGCCTGGCATCTGGGTTATAGTGTATAGCAGGGCCGTCTTTACTATTGATTGGGCCCTGGGCAAAAAAAATTCTTGCCCCCCCCCCCTGCAAATTGTCTCTCCACCCCAACATTCTAAAAAACAAAACACACACGTAAACTTATGTATTGCATTGTATTGTAACTGTACTGTCTGCCCTCATGTTGTAAAGCGCTGCACAAACTGTTGACACCACATAAATCCTGTATTATAATAATAATAATAATGATGGGGGGAAGAGATAGAGAAGTCCAGGATTATGGGTGGGGGGGAGATACGGGAGTCCAGGATGATTGGGGGGAGAGATGGGGGAGTTCAAGATGATGGGGGGAAGGGGGAGATAGGAGTCCAGGATGACACACAGGGATTGGGGGTGTGTACTTTGAGGTGTTTGTACCATGCAGGGCACAGAAAAAAATCAGCACAAGGGGCAGTACTTGCATATCCTCCTCCCTCCAGCAAAGTTACCATCTATTGGTCACCTCTGCACATCACTTTGCTTACCTCTGCTCCCTCATCCACAGCTCACCTCTGTATTCCACGTTCACGTCTGTACCCCTCCATCCACAGCTCACTTCTGTATTCCCTGTCTACCTCTTTCTCCCCCCCCATACACAGCTCACCTCTGGACCCCTCTATCCACAGCTCACTTCTGTATTCCCCATCCACCTCTGTACCCCCCCATGTTCACCTCTATATCTTTCCGTGCACCTTTGTACCCCCCATCCACCTCTGTGTTCACCTCTGTACCTCCCCATCTCCACCTCTGTACCCCCATCCATGTTCACCTCTATATCTTTCTGTCCACCTCTGTACCCCCCATCCATGTTCACCTCTATATCTTTCTGTCCACCTCTGTAAACCCCCATGTCCACCTTTGTACCCCCCATCCACCTCTGTAGTACCCCCCATTGATGTTCACCTCTGCATCCCCCCATCCACAGCTCACTTCTGTATCCCCATCCACCTCTGTATCCCCCCATCCATGTTCATCTCTATATCCTTCCGTCCACTTCTGTACCCCCCCACCTCTGGGTTCATCTCTGTAACCCCCCTCCACCTCTGTACCCCCCCATGTCCACCTTTTGTACCCCCCGTCCACCTGTGTTCACCTCTGTACCCCCTCATGTCCACCTCTGTACCCCCCTCCACCTTTGTACCCCCTTTCCATCACTGTGTACACCTCTGTACCCCCCCTCCACCTCTGTACCCCCCCATCCACAGCTCACTTCTGTATCCCCCATCCACCTCTGTATCCCCCATCCACGTTCATCTCTATACCCTTCTGTCCACCTCTGTACCCCTCTGTCCACCTCTGTACATCCCCATGTCCACCTTTGTACTCCCGTCCACCTCTGGGTTCATCTCTGTATCCCCCCATGTCCACCTCTGTACCCCCCCATGTCCATCTTTGTACCCCCGTCAGCCTATGTTCACCTCTGTACCTCCTCATGTCCACCTCTGTACCCCCCCACCACCTCTGTTGCCCTGTCCACCTGTGTTCACCTCTGTACCCCCCATGTCCACCTCTGTACCCCCCATGTCCACCTCTGTACCCCTTCCATCTCTGTACCCCCCATGTCCACCTCTGTACCCCTCCACCTCTGTACCCCCCATGTCCATCTCTGTACCCCCCATGTCCATCTATGTACCCCCCATGTCCACCCCTCACTTCTGTACCCCCCCATGTCCACCTCTGTACCAGCAGATCTCTGCAGTCTGTACATATGGATCCCCTGCCCCTTCTCTCCACGTTGTTCTTTCTTACCTGGTCACACGGCGGTGCAACACAGTCTCCGCCTATCAGACCCAGCACACAGCCAGAAAACTTCACTCGGCTGTGTGCTACACAGGTCTGCCAGGCGGGGGTGGGGGCGGGAGGAACACAGAGTGCCGCTCTCGCTCTGTCATTGACTCCGGTGCGCAGCTCCTGACAGAGGGAGAAGCGGGACGAGGGGGCTCAAACACATGAAGCCCGCAGCTGTCCTGCTCTCCTGTATAATTAATGTAGCCGCTTGGGAGAGCAGGGGGGATCGGCTCCCCCCACTACTCCGCAAAAACTGCGAGCAGCGCAGGGCTTAAGTGGCAGCTGCTTTGGGCCCCACAGCAATGACAGGGCCCAGGGCAACTGCCCCTTTTGCCCTGCGTTAAAGACGGCCCTGGTGTATAGCTGCTTATTCATTTAGGGTTCCAAGCGCAGATATATTTAAATTCTTTATTTACATTTTTGGTTGTAACATGACAAAATGTGGAAAATTGCAAGGGGTATGAATACTTTTTCAAGGCACTGTATATACTGTATACAGTTGTGCTCATAAGTTTATTTACCCCGACAGAACTTATGATTTCTTGGCCATTTTTCAGAGAATATGAATGATAACACAAAAACTTTTCTTTCACTCATGGTTAGTGTTTGGCTAAAGCCATTTATTATCAATCAACTGTGTTTACTCTTTTTAAATCATAATGGCAACAGAAACTCCCCAAATTACCCTGATCAAAAGTTTACATACCCCACTTCTTAATATCGTGTATTGCCCCCTTTAACATCAATGACAGCTTGAAGTCTTTTGTGGTATTTGTGGATGAGGCTCTTTATCTTCTTGGATGGTAAAGCTGCCCATTCCACTTGGCAAAAAGCCTCCAGTTCCTGTAAATTCTTGGACTGTCTTGCATGAACTGTACTTTTGAGATCTCCCCAGAGTGGCTCAATGATATTGAGGTCAGGAGACTGAGATGGCCACTCCAGAACCTTCACTTTATTCTGCTGTAGCGAATGACAGGTCAACTTGGCCTTGTGTTTTGGATCATGGTCATGTTGAAATGTTCACGTACGTCCCATGTGCAGCTTCCTGGCTGATGAATGCAAATGTTCCTCCAGTATTTTTTTGATGACATACTGCATTCATCTTGCCATCAATTTTGACCAAATTTCCTGTGCCTTTGTAGCTCACACATCCCAAAAACATCAGCGCTCCACCTCTGTGTTTCACAGTAGGAATGGTGTACCTTTCATCATAGACCTTGTTGACCCCTCTCCAAATGTAGCGTTTATGGTTGTGGCCAAAAAGCTCAATTTTTGTCTCAACACTCCAAATGATTTTGTACCAGAAGGTTTGAGGCTTGTCTCTGTGCTGTTTGTCGTATTGTAAGCGGGATACTTTATGGCATTTGTGTAGTAATGGCTTTCCTCTGGCAACTCGACCATGCAGTCCATCTTTCTTCAAGTGCCTCCTTATTGTGCCTCTTGAAACAGCCACACTACATATTTTCAGAGTCCTGTATATCACCTGAAGTTATTTGTGGGTTTTTCTTTGCATCCAGAACAATTTTCTTGGCAGTTGTGGCTGAAATTTTAGTTGGTCTACCTGACAGTGGTTTGGTTTCAACAGAACCCTTCATTTTCCACTTCTTGATTAGAGTTTGAACACTGCTGACTGGAATTCTCAATTCCTTTGATATCTTTTTATATACCTTTCCTGTTTTATACAGTTCAACTACCTTTTCCTACAGATCCTTTGACAATTCTTTTGCTTTCCCCATGACTCAGAATCCAGAAACGTCAGTGCAGCACTGGATGAAAGATGCAAGGGTCTGTCAGGAGTCCAGAAACTCATTGACCTTTTATACATACACACTAAGTACAAGCAAACAGATCACAGGTGAGGTTGGTTACCTTTAATAGCCATTCAAACCTCTTTGTGTCAACTTGTGCATGTTATCAGGCCAAAATCACCAGGGTATGTAAACTTTTGATCAGGGTCATTTGGGTAGTTTCTGTTACATAGTTACATAGTTACATAGTAGGTGAGGTTGAAAAAAGACACAAGTCCATCAAGTCCAACCTATGTGTGTGATTATGTGTCAGTATTACATTACATATCCCTGTATATTGCAGTCATTCAGGTGATTATCTAATAGTTTCTTGAAGCTATCAATGCTCCCCACTGAGACCACCGCCTGTGAAAGGGAATTCCACATCCTTGCCGCTCTTACAGTAAAGAACCCTCTACGTAGTTTAAGGTTAAACCTCTTTTCTTCTAATTATAATGAGTGGCCACGAGTCTTATTAAACTCTCTTCTGCGAAAAAGTTTTATCCCTATTGTGGGGTCACCAGTACAGTATTTGTAAATTGAAATCATATCCCCTCTCAAGCGTCTCTTCTCCAGAGAGAATAAGTTCAGTGCTTGCAACCTTTCCTCATAACTAAGATCCTCCAGACCCTTTATTAGCTTTGTTGCCCTTCTTTGTACTCGCTCCATTTCCAGTACGTCCCTCCTGAGGACTGGTGCCCAGAACTGGACAGCATACTCCAGGTGCGGCCGGACCAGAGTCTTGTAGAGCGGGAGAATTATCGTTTTATCTCTGCAGTTGATCCCCCTTTTAATGCATGCCAATATTCTGTTTGCTTTATTAGCAGCAGCTTGGCATTGCATGCCATTGCTGAGCCTATCATCTACTAGGACCCCCAGGTCCTTTTCCATCCTAGATTCCCCCAGAGGTTCTCCCCCCAGTGTATAGATTGCATTCATATTTTTGCCACCCAAATGCATTATTTTACATTTTTCTACATTGAACCTCATTTGCCATGTAGTCGCCCACCCCATTAATTTGTTCAGGTCTTTTTGCAAGATTTCCACATCCTGCGGAAAAGTTATTGCCCTGCTTAGCTTAATATCGTCTGCAAATACAGAGATTGAACTGTTTATCCCATCCTCCAGGTCGTTTATGAACAAATTAAATAGGATTGGTCCCAGCACAGAACCCTGGGGAACCCCACTACCCACCCCTGACCATTCTGAGTACTCCCCATTTATCACCACCCTCTGAACACGCCCTTGTAGCCAGTTTTAAATCCATGTACTCACCCTATGGTCAATGCCAACGCACCTTATTTTGTACAGTAAACGTTTATGGGGAACTGTGTCAAATGCTTTTGCAAAATCCAGATACACCACGTCTACGGGCCTTCCTTTATCTAGATGGCAACTCACCTCCTCATAGAAGGTTGATAGATTGGTTTGGCAAGAACGATTCTTCATGAATCCATGCTGATTACTGCTAATGATATCATTCTTATTACTAAAATCTTGTATATAGTCCCTTATCATCCCCTCCAAGAGTTTACATACTATTGATGTTAGGCTAACTGGTCTGTAATTCCCAGGGATGTTTTTTGGGCCCTTTTTAAATATTGGTGCTACATTGGCTTTTCTCCAATCAGCTGGTACCATTCCAGTCAATAGACTGTCTGTAAAAATTAGGAACAACGGTCTGGCAATCACCTGACTGAGTTCCCTAAGTACCCTCGGATGCAAGCCATCTGGTCCCGGTGATTTATTAATGTTAAGTTTCTCAAGTCTAATTTTAATTCCGTCCTCTGTTAACCATGTAGGCGCTTCCTGTGTTGTGTCATGAGGATAAACACTGCAGTTTTGGTTACTGAAGCCCCCCGATTCACTCGTGAAGACTGAGGAGAAGAATAAATTCAATACCTTTGCCATCTCCCCATCCTTTGTAACCAGATGTCCTTCCTCATTCTTTATGGGGCCAATATGGTCTGTCCTCCCTTTTTTACTGTTTACATACTTAAAGAATTTCTTGGGATTTTTTTTGCTCTCCTCCGCTATGTGTCTTTCATGTTCTATCTTAGCCATCCTAATTGCACCCTTACATTTCTTATTGCATTCTTTATAAATTCTGAATGCTGAGGATGATCCCTCAACCTTGTATTTTTTGAAGGCCTTCTCCTTTGCTTTTATATGCATTTTTACATTGGAGTTAAGCCATCCAGGATGTTTGTTCGCTCTTTTAAATTTATTACCGAATGGGATACATTGGCTAATGCCCTTATTTAATATGCTATTAAAGCAAACCCATCTCTCCTCTGTATTCTTTGATCCTAATATTTTATCCCAATATTATGTTGCCATTATGATTTAAAAAGAATAAACACAGTTGAGTGATAATAAATGGCTTCAGCTAAACACTAACCATGAGTGAAAGAAATGTTTTTGTGTTATCATTCATACAGTGGGGATGGAAAGTATTCAAACCCCCTTAAATTTTTCACTCTTTGTTATATTGCAGCCATTTGCTAAAATCATTTAAGTTCATTTTTTTCCTCATTAATGTTCACACAGAACCCCATATTGACAGAGAAACACAGAATTGTTGACATTTTTGCAGATTTATTAAAAAAGAAAAACTGAAATGTCACATGGTCCTAAGTATTCAGACCCTTTGCTGTGACACTCATATATTTAACTCAGGTGCTGTCCATTTCTTCTGATCATCCTTGAGATGGTTCTACACCTTACTTTGAGTCCAGCTGTGTTTGATTATACTGATTGGACCTGCTTAGGAAAGCCACACACCTGTCTATATAAAACCTTACAGCTCACAGTGCATGTCAGAGCAAATGAGAATCATGAGGTCAAAGGAGCTGCCTGAAGAGCTCAGAAGACAGAATTGTGGCAAGGCACAGATCTGGCCAAGGTTACAAAAAATTTTCTGCTTCACTAAAGATTCCTAAGAGCACAGTGGCCTCCATAATCCTTAAATAGAAGACGTTTGGGATGACCAGAACCCTTCCTAGAGCTGGCCGTCTAGCCAAACTGAGCTATAGGGGGAGAAGAGCCTTGGTGAGAGAGGTAAAGAAGAAACCAAAGATCACTGTGGCTGAGCAACAGGGATGCAGTCAGGAGATGGGTGAAGGTTGTAGAAAGTCAACCACCACTGCAAACCTCCAGCAGTCGGGGTTTTATGACAGAGTGGCCCGACGGAAGCCTCTCCTCAGTGCAAGACACATAAAAGCCCGCATGGAGTTTGCTAAAAAACACCTGAAGGACTCCAAGATGGTGAGAAATAAGATTCTTTGGTCTGATGAGACCAAGATAGAACTTTTTGGCCTTAATTCTAAGCGGTATGTGTGGAGAAAACCAGGCACTGCTCATCACCTGTCCAATACAGTCCCAACAGTGAAGCATGGTGGTGGCAGCATCATGCTGTGGGGCTGTTTTTCAGCTGCAGGGACAGGATGACTGGTTGCAATCGAGGGAAAGATGAATGTGGCCAAGTACAGGGATATCCTGGACAAAAACCTTCTCCAGAGTGCTCAGGACCTCTGACTGGGCCGAAGGTTTACCTTCCAACAAGACAATGACCCTAAGCACACAGCTAAAATAACAAAGGAGTGGCTTCACAACAACTCTGTGACTGTTCTTGAATGGCCCAGCCAGAGCCCTGACTTAAACCCAATTGAGCATCTCTGGAGACACCTAAAAATGGCTGTCCACCAACGTTTACCATCCAACCTGAAAGAACTGGAGAGGGTCTGCAAGGAGGAATGGCAGGGGATCCCAAAATCCAGGCGTGAAAACTTGTTGCATCTTTCACAAAAAGACTCATGGCTGTATTAGATCAAAAAGGTGCTTCTACTAAATATTGAGCAAAGGGTCTAAATACTTAGGACCATGTGATACTGTGATACTACAGTTTTTCTTTTTTAATAAATCTGCAAAAATGTCAACAATTCTGTGTTTTTCTGTCAATATGGGGTGCTGTGTGTACATTAATGAGGAAAAAAATGAACTTAAATGGTTTTAGCAAATGGCTGCAATATAACAAAGAGTGAAAAATTTAAGAGGGTCTGAATACTTTCCGTCACCTCTGTATTCTCTGAAAAATGTCCAAGAAATCATAAATTCCTGCTAATAATTAGCGTGTCGACATCATTCACTTAAAATTGTTGTTGTTTCAATATTCATGCTAGTGCATAGCGGTGTGTCACTATCAATTATATTTAAACACCATCACAAAGTCTAGCCCCCTATACACAGTTCACTTAGCACTAAGTTTGATAACCTCATTATTCAAGGGATTATCCCTTTCATTTTAAATACTTATTATTACATTATTTTTTATTTATCATAGGACATGAATATCACTGTAATGAGTACACATATTGATAATAAGATTTACAGTGAATGTACACCTTAATAATAAATAAGTCAGATGTTTAGAGTACCAAGAGTTCAATGATTTTGATCTCCCTTTGACACATTGTTACTATTCGGGAATTTGCTGCAGGTGGCATCCTTCCTTCTTCTCTTAGGGTGTTAAAAAAGTATGGCTTCTTGCAAGCCCTTTCGGGCTAAATTCCTTTCTTAGAGAAGCAACAAAATAGGGGGTGACAGGCCCCCCTAGGTTTGAAAGAGCAGTGCTACATCCAATAACAGATAAATATAAAGATGGGTTCCCCAAAGCGGATTTGTAAGGCACTTTTAAGAAATTACAAGCATTAAAGGAGTATAGCAAAATATTAAAAATTAACAAATTTTATTTAAAGACAGGTTGTATTAAAACATTGTGTACATTATATTCCACGAAACATTAGCATATTGAAAAAATTCATTACTTTCACCACACAGTGAATTTATGAAGAGACTCTTTTCACACCCAACGCGTTTCGGGATATACAGTATTTTAGTCCTTTTTCAGGGGTGTAGAAGAGAAGAAAAGAGAAGTTCATATAGTATTTGGAAGTGGAGTAATTATTGGTATGTTTCGTTAAGTTGCATTAAGAACCTGAGGTTGAGATAGCACTGGACAATTAATGCTGGTGGGGTTGCTGTCCCTTTAACACCATGGTCATCATAAAGTAATATGGGAGTTATATCACTTAATAGTAACCTCTTTCAGAGGGTGTTTTCCCCCGCGTTCCGCGGATGCGTATCAGACAGAGTGGTATACTGAGGCAAAAAATGGAATCCCTTTTTCCTAGGACAAGTTTAAGTAGACCAGTCACACATCTCAGCATCCAGCATGAGCAGCATCCAGCATTGCACATCAGGTTCTTAATGCAACTTAACGAAACATACCAATAATTACTCCACTTCCAAATACTATATGAGCTTCTCTTTTCTTCTCTTCTACACCCCTGAAGAAGGACTAAAATACTGTATATCCCGAAACGTGTTGGGTGTGAAAAGAGTCTCTTCATAAATTCACTGTGTGGTGACAGTAATGAATTCTTTCAATATGCTAATGTTTTGTTGAATATAATGTACACGATGTTTTAATACAATTTGTCTTTAAATAAAATTTGTTAATTTTTAATATTTTGCTATACTCCTTTAATACTTGTAATTTCTTAAAAGTGCCTTAAAAGTCCGCTTAGGGGAACCCAACTTTATATTTTTCTTGGAGAAGCAAAGACAATCATGGAGTCCATTGGATCATTCGACTGATTTTAAAATTTCTGGATATGAGGTCATGTATTCCATTTCTTAGCGGCAAATATAACATCATTGTGTCCATGAAATTTAGTGCATGATGGAAAATGTCTTCTGAAAACTGAGATGTTTAATGTATTCATTTAAGCAAGCCACCCCCCGGAAGAAGACCAGGTCGAAACGCGTTGGAGTTTCATACAGTTAAATTATGTAATGCTGTATATCTACAGTATATGGTTGCATTGCTGTGTCATGAAATATGTACCGTGTCCCTAAACCAGAGTCTATATTTTAATACTAACATGTATTTGATATTTTTACTAATTAAGATTTTTTTTATAATTCCTTTACTTCGATCTAGATATCTTGCCGCATTAAAACCCCTTGGGGGAATTTTCCCATAGTATCTATTTCAGGTACGCAGCCCCAACATAACTCTCCTATATGTGTTTTTTCCCACTACATATCATTGGGTGGTTAAACACCCTTCCCCTTTTACACATGAGAGTTTAAATATGAGGTGTGTTGTGTTTTTCATGTTTTTTAACTTTCTTAACATCTGTGTGTTGTAAAATATTGCGAGCAAAGATGGATCTTCAGGCTGCAGGCTATGACTTACCAAGGCCTGAATAAGTCCATCTCATATGCTCCCTTTACAAAAGTTTTTTGCATCAGGAGAAACCTAACAAGTTTTCTTTTTTTTTTTCAAAATTATTTATTTGTATCAGAAAACCGGTTCACCGGGATATGCATAACATGGTATACTTGCATTAACAACAATAAAGACAGTTATTCACATACAGTTATGAAATGCGGAGGTGTTGAGCAAAATAAGCTGTTCAATATTACTATAAACCTTATATGATATATAACAGAGTATTAGTGTGTGTAACTTATATATTATATTCAGAAGTCATAAGTAAGGGAGCTGTCTGTTTCTTGTTCTCTATCTAGTTGTATACCCTGTTTTAGAATATGGATATTTCTGGATATAATATTTCTTTCGTGAACGATTTCCTGTCCTTTTTATATTTTGAAAAGATAGAGAGAGTAGATTATCAGCAAAGAAAAGTCCAAGTAGAAAAGAATAAGTAGGGTAGGAGGGGGGGAGAAGGGGGGGGTATGGTGGGGGGAAGTGGGAGGGGTAAAGGAGGGGGGGGGTTCGGGGATGAGGAGGGGGGGATCAGGGTGACAACCCACAGAGATGGAGTTGGGTCGGCGTCTGTGATTCTCCATTTCTAACCACCTGGTATGAAAAGGAGTTACTTGCCAAGAAGAGTTTTCCCCTCTTCGGAGTATTTGAAGATGTTCCAAAGCTGCCAGGTCTTGGAGTACTTCTCCTGTCTATTTAGGCTAGTGAGGATTAAGTCCTCCATCTGGTTTATTTCCTCGACTTTTTGAAGCCAAAAGGCTATGGGTGGTGTGTGAGCGGTCTTCCAGAATGAGGGGATACATGCCTTCGCTGCGTCCAATAAATGTGTTATAATTGATTTGTTATAGGAACGGGCGGGTATGTCGGTGGCGTGCAAAAGGAAGTAAGCCGGGTCATCAGGCACTATGCGATCAGTGAATTTTTGGGTTATCTGGCGTACTTCTCTCCAGAAGATCTGGATTCGGGTGCAGAACCAGAAAATATGGATGAGCGTACCCCTTTCTTACTGGCATCTCCAGCAGACATCAGTCGTGGAGGGGAAGATTGTTTTAAGTAGTGCAGGTGTTCTGTACCAATGTGTGAGGATTTTATAATTCGTTTCCTGGGTTTTGGAGCAAATAGAAGATTTATGAGTGAAGATTAAGATTTGTTGCCTTTTATTGGTAGTGAAGTTGCAATTTAGTTCTTTTTCCCATCTGGTGAGGCTATGTACCTGATAATCCCCCGGCGGTGTAATAAGCAGTTTGTAGGTAAGTGAGAGAGCGTGTGGTAGGTCCCCTATCTCTGAACAATGAACTTCCATGGTTGTGAGGGTTTGGTTAGCCTCCTGTGGTGGCGGTAGGTTACTTAAGAAGTGATGTAGCTGTAGTGCTCTGAGAAAGTCTAGGCGGAACTGTCCTTCTGGATCAGTGAGTTCCGAGAGCGTCTTCCACCTCCCCAGGGTGCTAAAGTGTGATGCTTGGTACAAACCCTCTTCTCTCAGTTTCAGAAATGTTCTATCTTGTAGTCCTGGTTGGAACTGAGGGTTACCCAATATGGGTCTGAGTGGTGAGTTACGTGAGAAGTGGGGGGAGGTATGGATCAGTTGTGAGCAAACCCGTAATGTGTTACCTATTAGCGGATGGCGTGTAATTCCCGTTGGGAGGGAGGCGTGACACCATGGAGCCCTGTGCAAGGGAGTCTCACTTTGTGTCTGCTCAAGTCTTGTCCATAATTTGGTGTTTGTGTGGCGGCACCAATCAATGAGTCTACTCAGGTGGGTCGCTCTCTAACAAGTTTTCTGCATTGCAGCATGTAATATAATATAAATGGTTAGAAAATGTATTTTTGCAATTAATTTTGCAGATGGGTGAGAACATCGAATCACCACACACCTCCTATGAAAAATACACAATAATCAAACAAACTGTATCAAAAATCTATATTGTTTGTTAACAATACATGTTTCAAGTCATTACTATTTATGATTTGTTTTGTTGTAGAATGCAGTGGATTTGTTCTCTCCTACTCCTACTATTCTATCCTACTTCCTTAAGAATTGCTGTGATCTACCGGCCCCCTGGACCATTATCGACTTTCCTTGATGAGTTTTCTGCCTGGCTACCCTACTTTCTCTCTTCGGATATTCCCACAATCCTTCTCTGTGATTTCAACATCCCTGCTAATACAAACACTCCTGCTACTTCTAAACTTCTTAGTCTAACCTCTTCATTTGACCTGAAGCAATGGGTACAGGCTTCTACTCACTCTGATGGCAACACCCTTGACCTTGTATTCTCCTACCTATGCACTCCATGCAGCTTCTCAAACAATCCTTTTCCTCTCTCCGACCACCACCTTATTAGTTTCTCTCTCCCCCTGTCTTCCACCACCTTTCCCTCCAATCGCCTAACCATCACCCGTAGAAACTTTCAAAACTTCAACTCCTCTCTCCTCTATTCTGCTACCGACCACCTCTGTGACAAAATCTCTCCCCTGTCCTGCCCCAACCAAGCCATGTCCATCTACAATAAATCTCTGTCCTCCACCCTGGACAAGCTCGCTCCCCTCACTACACACAGAATCAGGCCTCGACCCCTACAACCCTGGCAAACAGATGACACTAAAATTCTCAAAAAACTTAGTCGCGCTCTTGAGCGTCTGTGGCACAAGACTAAGTCTCTCAAAGACTTCAACCAATACAAATCTGCCCTCCAAAAATACTATTCTTTCCTCCACACTGCCAAGCAAACCTATTTTACAACTCTTATTAACACCTTCTCATCCAATCCCCATAAACTCTTCTCTACCTTTAACTCTCTACTTTGTCCTCCACCGCCTCCCCCCACTGACTTACTCACTGCCCAGGAAATCGCTAATCACTTCAAAAACAAGATTGATACAATCCGTGATGAAATCTCCACTCTACAGGTATCTCCCCCAGCTAAGACCCCATGTCAACAGATACAACTGACACTCCCCTTTTCAAATCTGCTACTCCAGACGAAGTTGCTAAACTCCTTTCTATCGCCCACCTAACCACCTGTCCCCTGGACCCTATCCCCTCTCAAATGCTACGGTCACCCTCTGACCCCATCCTACACTCTCTAACCCACATCTTCAGTATTATAAGGAAAGAGGAGGGGTGGGAAGGGAAAGCGAGCTAGTGGGGAAGGGGGAGGCTGGACAAAAACCCTCCTCAAGGGGTGGGATTTTAGGGAAAAATCCAACACTCCAACACAGCTATGATCCTAACTATGTGTCCTTCTTCGCCCTTGAGGTTATACCTGAACCAGAGAGGGGTGGGAATGTGGATAGAATGATCCTGCAGCGTGAGGCCAGGTGGATATATAACCAACGGGCAACCAGTCCACCGGGCCTCAACACTGCACTCACGTTTAACCCCTTTCTATAATCCCAGCTACCCTCATAAATACCGAGTACGCACATATTCTAATTATATACTATATCCTGTGCTACCAATTCTTACCTGCTGAAATTATGACCGTAGCTGTGGATGTCACCATCACCTCCACCTCCGTTTCATTGTCTGTCATCTGGGGTTACAATAAGGCTGGGGTATTCTCTTATTTACCCTTTAGGCGTACAATACTGCGTATATCTATACAGTTGATAACTATCCATCCTGGGAGTCTAGAAACAAGCTTATTGGATTTATTTCATACTTACTAGGGGAATTAGGTTGCTATTGAGTGACCCCTACTAGCTAGTCCTATTATTCACTAGTATCTCCCACTTATGTTATGACTGAATAATCAATTTCATCACAAAATCCTTTGCTGCTATTTTTTCAACCACTTTCTTTCCATGCAGATAATTAAATTTTTCTTTGTGTATATTATTTATTGCTAAAGCATATTTATACAACTATCGTTAGATAGTCGGTCCTCCTGACCGATAAGTATGTATACATATATATATATATTTTTTGTATTATCCGCTGTTATACTGTTTATTTTTTATTTTTTATTTTTTATTTTTGTCTTTCTGGCACCATTTTTCGGCACATCCGCAGCCGTCCGGTCATGTCTGCGACTAAGTGGGAGGACTCGGATGTCCCTGCCCAGGGGGTGGAGCTTCCCCTTTATCCACCCCCAGCTGCCCATCACGCCATATGTGCGCTGTGGGCAATGCGCGCGCATTACGCTAGGTGGAGCGTGCTCACGCTCGCTGTGCGCATGCGCGCGCATTACGGCAGGGACACCCGGACCGGAAGCAATGCCGGAGGTCATTCTGACCTGATTGCTTCCGGTGGGGCCATACCATTTAAAGATGGAAGCGCGGATGGTGTCTGTCTGACACATCCTGCGGCCATCCATCGTGAACGGGCAGACGCCCGTATCCTCTATGAGCAAACACTTCTTTTTGGCGCTGTCCTCGCTCCCCCCCTCCCTCCCTCTCCTGCTTAGAAGGGTAAGTCCACATATTGTAGATAGAAACATTTTCTTATGAACGTATCGGTTTTCCGGTTATGTACTGGGGACTGTATGCAGATGTCTCCTAGCTTTTGTTACTTGTCATGCTTCTGTGGTCTTTGCCCTGTGGGGATATCTATATTTGGCATTATCTTGATTTGTATGTTAGTCCAAGGAAAGTTGCGTTGGGCCCCTGCACTAATAGGATTACCCAATATATATTATATTATTATATTATATAATATCGGGCACTATATATATATATCATTGATTCCATATAACGGATTTGGCAATGACCAATCACTGTCAATATAGACTGAGCTATTAATTACCTTTGATGCCGCCTGATATATATACATATATATTTTTCTTTTGAATTTGCAGCAGTGGTTCCCACGTATAACATCCTGAGTGTATGGCTCAGTTCTCCTACTGGCACTGTCATTCTGGGATCTGGCACCCAGCGACATTTCATACCGGCCGGCTTTGCGGTTGCTGTCTTTTAAATGGTGATTTTAACTTAGTCCTGAAACTATAGTAGGTGAGCAACTGTCTGTTATAATCAGTATCTGTTAGGCTTTGTTATGTCATTGGATGATCTAAGACTGCTTTTTGTCTACACAGTGTAAATGCATTAACTGCATCGTGTCTAGCCCTGATGAAGCGAATTTCCACTAGCGAAACATGTTGGCTTTAGTCACGCACGAATCGTTGATGTCACTACTGTTATAGTATATGTCCATTTATGTATTGTGTACATTTTCTTATATTGTTGTTCAATAAATATTATTATTTTAATTGTTTATCCAAATGCTTACCTACACAACTCAGCCAATTTTTCCCTAAAATCCCACCCCTTGAGGAGGGTTTTTGTCCAGCCTCCCCCTTCCCCACTAGCTCGCTTTCCCTTCCCACCCCTCCTCTTTCCTTATACTACTGTAATCAGGGATGGAAAATTACTTGAGTTGTTTTCTCCTATAGTCCAGTTATCCCGCTTTTATTTTATAAACCCACATCTTCAATCTCTCCCTCACCTCTGGCGTCTTCCCCGATGCTCTAAAACATGCACTGGTCACTCCTATACTCAAAAAGCCATCCTTGAACCCTACCAATCTTATTAACCTACGCCCTATCTCCCTGCTCCCCTTTTCCTCTAAACTCCTTAAACGCCTGGTTTACAACCAACTGAGT
Organism: Aquarana catesbeiana; assembly: GCF_042186555.1. Taxonomy (NCBI): domain Eukaryota; kingdom Metazoa; phylum Chordata; class Amphibia; order Anura; family Ranidae; genus Aquarana; species Aquarana catesbeiana. The sequence goes on along the minus strand of NC_133324.1, from coordinate 178,538,678 downwards.
GACCACCTCATTAAAAACAACCTTCTTGATCCCCTTCAATCTGGATTTCGCTCTCAACACTCCACAGAAACTGCTCTTTTAAAACTCACAAATGACCTACTAACTGCAAAAACCAACGGACACTATTCTGTACTCCTACTTCTGGATCTTTCAGCTGCCTTTGACACGGTTGACCACCCCCTCCTCCTCAAAAAACTTTACTCCCTCGGTCTCCGTGACTGTGCTCTTCAGTGGCTCTCATCCTACCTATCCCAATGCACCTTCAGTGTCACTTACAATTCTACTTCCTCCACTCCTCTTCCCTTCTCTGTCGGGGTCCCCCAAGGTTCTGTTCTTGGATCTCTTTTATTTTCAATCTACACCTCTTCCCTGGGTCAGCTGATAACCTCTCACGGCTTTCAATATCATTTCTATGCTAATGACACACAAATCTATCTCTCCACCCCTCAACTCACTCCATCAGTCTCCTCACGCATCACTAACTTACTAACCGACATATCTGTATGGATGTCACACCACTTCCTCAAACTCAACTTGTCCAAAACCGAGCTTATAATATTTCCTCCCCCACGTGCCTCTTCCCCTGACTTCTCTGTGAAGAGCAATGGCAAAACCATCCACCCATCCCCACATGTCAGGGTGCTAGGTGTTATCCTAGATTCTGAACTCTCCTTTCAGCCCCACATCCAATCACTTTCCAAAGCTTGCCGCCTCAACCTCAGCAACATCTCTAAACTACGTCCCTTTCTAACCAATGAAACCACAAAGCTCCTGATTCACTCCCTGGTTATCTCTCGCCTTGACTACTGCAACTCACTCCTCATTGGCTTACCTTTAAATAGACTATCCCCCCTTCAGTCCATCATGAATGCTGCTGCCAGACTCATCCACCTTACAAACCGCTCAGTGTCTGCTACCCCTCTCTGCCAATCCCTCCATTGGCTACCACTCACCCAACAAATTAAATTCAAAATACTAACAATAAGTTACAAAGCCATCCACAACTGTGCCCCCAGCTACATCACTAACCTAGTCTCAAAATACCAACCTAAACGCCATCTCCGTTCCTCCCAAGATCTCCTGCTCTCTAGCTCCCTCATCACCTCCTCCCATATCCGCCTCCAGGACTTCTCCCGAGCCTTGCCCATCCTCTGGAATTCCCTACCCCAATCTGTCAGACTGTCTCCAAATTTATCCACTCTTAGGTGATCCCTGAAAACTTTCCTCTTCAGAGAAGCCTATCCTGCCTCCATCTAACAACTGCACTATTTTCTCCACTAGCTTATCCCCCACAGCTATTACCCTTTTGTATAACTTGACCCTCCCTCCTAGATTGTAAGCTCTAACGAGTAGGGCCCTCTGATTCCTCCTGTATTGAATTGTATTGTACTTTTACTGTTTGCCCTAATGTTGTAAAGCACTGCGTAAACTGTCAGCGCTATATAAAAACTGTATAATAATAATAATAATTTGTGGGTTGTCTGTCAGCCTACCTTGGATGGTCTTCAGCTCCTTATGGCTTCCCAGCAACATAGGGGAACTGTGCCAGTATTCCCCCCCGCATGCTCCTATGGCTACTGTACATCTGTCGGCCGCTAGGGAGAGCACTACCTTGCCGGCGGCGTCCTTTGATCATGCGCGATTCATTCCTGTGTGCGCACAACGCTATGATGCTATGACGTTGCATGCTTTGCGGCGGAGGTGACGACAATGTTCGGGGCTACTGCCTTCTGAGATGCCAAGGGAACCAGGTGGTGGCTGCTTACATTGCGGCCAGAACACCATTATCTTGAGGGGATGGAGGCTGCTCCTGCACCAAATCATCCAATCATCTATAATTATAGGAGGCATTATATAAACACCAGGCTGCATAGGGATCAATGCATGATCCCTTGCATGACCTGGATGAATGTTCATCATAAATACATGGCTCAATGTAAGTACAGCCTCTCCTATGCAGGATTAACCGGCTTTTTGCCTTAATTGCCATGAGTCAGTTTAGGCTGTAACCATTATAGTGCACCGAATTAAAATTTACATCTAATACTATTGTTTGGCTCTCTCCTTTGTTTATAGAGCCTTTACTTTCATGCATATTTGCAGTCAGGTATTACACCTCATTGACATTAATGATTCACAGTCAGTTAAATCAGCACTCAAGGTAAATTATGTTATTTTCATTTTTTCTTTATCATTATGGTCTATTTTGTTTGCAACAGAGGTGGTTATATTCCTGCTAATAATTAGCGGGTCGACATCATTCACTTAAAATTGTTGTTGTTTCCATATTCCTGCTAGCGTATAGCGGTGTGTCACTATCAATTATATTTAAATTATGAATTTTCTTTAGCACATTTTTTTACACCATCACACACTCTAGCCCCCTATACACAGTTCACTTAGCACTAAGTTTGTCCACATCACTATTCAAGGGATTATCACTTTAATTTTAAATACTTATTATTACATTATTTTATTTATTATGGGACATAAATATAACTGTAATGTAACACATATTGATAATAAGATTTATGCCCCGTACACACGGTCGGATTTTCCGATGGACAATGTCTGATCGGAGCGTGTTGTCGGAAATTCCGACCATGTATGGGCGCCATCGGACATTTTCCATCGGATTTTCCGACACACAAAGTTGGAGAGCAGGAGATAAAATTTTCCGACAACAAAATCCGATCGCGTCAATTCCGACCGTGTGTGGCCTGTTCCGACGCACAAAGTGCAACGCATGCTCAGAAGAAATTCCGACACGGGATAGCTCGTTCTGGTAAACGTAGCGTTCGGAATGGATACAGCACTTTCGTCACGCTGCAATGTTCAAAATGGTTTAATACAGCGCACTCTCTTCTTCTTTATAATGTGACAAGAATTAAATAGTTTTGCTGCTCATATTCACACACACTTCTCACAAACTTATTTCGTTACTATTTATCGGGATTCCCTCAATATATTTTGATTTCTCACATCTGACAACAAAATTTTTTGGTTTTTTTGGACTTTAATGTAGATTTTTTTTTGTGTTTCTCTTTTTAATTTTTTTTTTGGTGATTTTGATTTGTATTCCCGAAAATGTTTGTGTGTGTTTTTGGTGACAAGTTCCCACAACACCATTGATATATTGTTCTATTTAATCTGTAGGAGATTGTTTGGTGTTGTTGTCCCTTGTTAATTTCACATTGTACTTTAGAAATGTACCTGAATCGTCACCAACAAACTGTCCTTTTTGGATGAAAACACACACAGGAGAGTAGAATTTACCCAAAAAAATTTTAGTAAGGGCTCACAACTAAACAGAGAGGGAGGCAACGCTGGAGAAACTGCAGAAGTGGGCGAAGCCTGGGACCCCTGGGGCAGACATCAATTATTTAAAAGCAAAATTGGTGGCCTGAGGAGTCCATATCATAAGGGAGGGCAGTCTGGTCCAGAAGTCCCAGAGATCCGGAAAGCAGCAGATGACATCTGTGTCCCCAGGCTGTGGTCATACAAGAGACTGCATCTTCTGTCAGACCAGACTGAACCCAGGGCAATCTTTCTTTGGTATTCCTTCCACGCTTCCTTACAGGCTTTGGCTGTGGTGGTGGAGTTGTGGCAGCAGGAGGAGGAGGAGGAGGAGGATCGTCCCTCTCAATGACATCCGTCTTGTGTGTCAGTTCCCCACTCTCCCCCTTACGAAGGACTTTATAAATCAGGTCCTCAGAGATCTTGCGTTGACCCTCCTGCATGCCCTGCAATTTTGTGGCAGCCATGCAGGCAAAGGCCTCTTCAGGACTGGGGAAGGCTCTGAGGGACGCCGAAGCCTCCTGGATCAGCCTGTACGCTGAATCCTGCACAGGACTCGGAGTGGCCTTCCTGGCTCGCTCGTTTATATGGCAGGCGGAGGGGAGGAACCTGAGACTCAGTCAGGCTGCGACTTGTCCCAGGCTTCTCTTGGCTGCCACTTAGCCCCGCCTCCTCCTGGCTGCCACTAATCCCCGCCTCCTCCTGGCTGACACTAATAATCCCCACCTCCTCCTGACTGCCACATTCCACAGCCTCCTCCTGGCTGAGGTCTTCCTGTGTATGAAAAAGGGACATAGTTTTAGTTTTTTATTCATCAATCACACACAATTTTCACCTCCTGACTGCTGCAAATTGAATGTTAACAAATATAACAGACTATCCTTCTGAGCCCAGCAGTTTTCATTCTTTTCCCAATTTTGGGTGCCCACTACTGTCTATTGATATGTAAAGCACTTTTTTTAATCAGCAATTAGTGATCAATAATAACATCTAATAAACATCATTTATTTATTGACCAGAAATCTGTAGAAGAAAGCTATACCTGACTCCAGCTGGGCTCCTCCATTTCTTCCTGGCTGGAAGGCCCAGGTTGGCCATCGGAAGCCTCAGCTGGGGTGGAAGGAAGAGTGGAAGGAAGAGTGGAGAGGGATTCCCTGACTTCAGTGTGGTCTGACAGAAATCGCAGTCTCTCATAGTACCAGAGCCTAGGGACATAAACGTCATCTGCTGCAGCTCCGGATCTCTGGGAATCTGTGACCTTTTTGCGCTCCCTAAGATAAGTGCTCCTCAGGCCACCAATTTTAGCTTTCAAATAAGGGATGGTTGCTGTGGGGACCACCGGCTTCACCAACTCCAGCAGTTTCTCAAGCGCTGCCTGCCTCTTCTGTTTGTGATTATAGTGGGGGTGTCTCACTTGCCACAGACAGGGCAGCTCCCTGTACTTGTCTATGAACAGGGGCAGGAAATTGTGGTTGTTGAACCCATCCATTTTCTCTGTAAGACACAACACAAGACAAAGCCTAATGTCAGGCCAAACTCCCCTAATCTTGTTACAATATAGGATTCCATTTTGAAGCATTATAGGCCCAAGTTTAGATCCTACCTTCGTTAGCACGATCGGCGTCTCCGATGCTCCTTCCTCCGCTCGCAGATCGTATGTAAGACGCGCGCGTTATGATTTATACACACTGCGCATGCGTATAACTCCGCCCACCCCTGACGTTCTTTCTAGTCTATTCCCCGCCCCTTTTCGTTCGGCGCAGTGGGGGAAGAGCACATGGTGGATAGACAGCAGGATCGTGCTAATTGTAGCAACGAGGAGGAGGAGGAAAGGCTGGAGCCTGAAACGTCCCGATCCAGAAGGAGATTAAAGGACTCAAATATGTCCTTTGGGGAGATGTTGGAGATGGTGGACATCCTGAAGAAGGCCGACTATGATGGAAAGTATGGGCCTTACCCCAACCCCAATGTCAGAAAGGCCAAGATCATGGCGAAAGTGGTCAGGAGTCTGCACCGGAAATTCGGGGTACGATGATCGAAAGATCAGCTCAGGAAGCGGTGGTCGGACCTGAAATTACGAGAACACGAGCAGTACAGAAAGATCCGGAGATTGCTGCAAAAAAGTAAGTAGTTGTACTGTGTTCCTATTCTTTATGTTTATTAAGTTCGTGCTGCTCCATGTGCTTTTAGGAACTGTTGTACAGTTTAAAATGGCAACTTTCATTTTCATGGGCACATTATTCGTTCGGATCACACATTGTTATTTCGGACGATAAAATACCATTGTTTAGGCCATATGCATTTGGCCACCATTTTGACGCCCTATACTTGTCTTCAAAGAATTGGGTTGTGTAGATGGCTTTGTTACTAGAATGAAATGCAAACTAGATTGTGTGTAAGGAGAGGACACTCAGCAGCTGTTTTCACATCTGGACACTGGAGCACTAGTGTGGGACACCAGAACACCATTTTTATTAGGGGGGCCACACAGGTGCCCCAGTGTATACTATAGGGGGGGCTACATCTGTGAAGCTTTTACCAAACAGGTAAAGTATTGCAGCTTGACAAAGGACACTAAAAAAGCTACATCTTGGAACTCTGCTAAAATAGACAATTGTACCCCGCTTCCAAGCAATGTTTCATATTATAGTTCTGACATTAAATATCTGTGTGCTAATTATACCATTTTTGTTTTACATAGGGGAGAAAAGACTCGGGGGACACCCCTCATCCGAGGAGACCAGAGCCCCCCCCCTCTGGAAGAAGGGGAAATCCACCCAACACAAGATGAGCAGGAGGATGAAGACGTGGTGGAAGTAGTCACCACAACAGGTGAATGTCTGCAACCACAGGCTCAGATAAGAGATGGATGGCGGCATATTTTTTAGACATAATTTATTTTGGGTTTCCTCTCTTTTTAGGTGATCGTGAGGTTGTGGATCCAGATCTTTTCACATCCGAAAGTGCCCAGATCCTGATCGGGGAGATCATGGGGTGTAATTTACAATTGGAAAACATCAAGCAAAACATCAATGATGTTATTCCAAAATATAAAAACATCATTGATGTTTTGGGGCGAGTTTAAAACCCCTCCAAATCACTTTCTTCTTTTGTGTGCTACAATGTGCTAAATGTTTTTGTGATTTTTCCCAAAGCCAAATTTGGAGAATGCACACAGTGTGTCAACATGTGCTATCTGCCATCACGAGAGATCAATGGACGCGTTTTGGGGGTGCAATACCTTCCTCAATAAAAAGTAGAGGCGAGGAAGGGCTTTCTCCCCCAAAACACATCCCTTGATCCCCCGTGATGGCAGCTAGCACATGTTGACATTGTGAAATTTGTGTGCATTTGGCTTTTCCAGGGGTGATTTCCCCCCATCTGAACGCTATATCAAACACAGTTCCTAAATACTCATGTCTGATATTGCCTTCCAGTTCTACCAAATGTGAACTTTGTAAGATCAAGATTTGTGTCTTTCTTGTGGGTTTTACACAGGCCTGTTTTCTATAAAATGCACATTTTGATTTTGGATAATGACACCACAAAAATTGTTATACAACAAACATGTTGGTTTGTCAGAAAAACCTTTGGTAAATGCACATGTGATTGTGCAGGTATTAAAAAGATTGTTCATCAAGAATGTGTGGATTATTGTCTCACGCTACAACACTTTTGGGGTGATGTAATTGTTGCTTTATGAGAAAATGGGGGTTATTTCCTAAGGGGAAATCCACTTTGCACTACAAGTGCAGCTTCAGTGCAGTTGCAAGTGCACTTGTAGTGAAAAGTGTCTTTGCATTTAGTAAATAACAGCCAACAGTGCTTTGTATAAGGTTACACAATCACGACATTTTCTGCACTCCACACATTTCTGTCAGGGTCAGCTCAAACAAACACAAGCAGTAAATGTTCACAAAGAAGAGCCTGGGGGGAGATGCCTGTCGAGAACTTGAGGTCCTGCAGGCTTCTCCCTGTGGCCAAATACCGCAAGGTAGCGACCAACCTCTGCTCCGGAGTGATGTCTTGCCTCATGCAGGTATCCTGCCTGCTAATATAAGGGGTCAGCAAAGCCAACAAACGGTGAAACGGGGTCCGTCATCCTGAGAAAGTTCCTGAAATCATCAGGATTATTCTCACGGATCTCACGGAGCAAAGGCATATGAGAGAACTGGTCACGCTGAAGCAACCAATTCTTGGTCCATGAACTCCTCCCCACCCTGTTCATGGACTGGACTTGTGTCAAGGTCAGGACCCCAACACCAAGCCCCCACACAGCACGAACTCTACGAGGAGTACGCATACGAAACATGGCTAGAAAACGGTCGGCTGCTCAGAACGAAGTAACAGAACGCACTGAAGAACAGCAAGGCCTGTGAAGAGTGACCTGAAAAACAGCAACGAGCAGGCAAGATCACACAGAAAACTCTGATACGAACTGACTGCATGCACTGAAGAGCAGATACAAACCCACAAGCACAAACTGAACAGCAGAAAACGATCTGAAAGCCACGAGTCTGAAAAAGCGCGAATTGTCTCTCACCAAACTTTTACTAACACGAGATTAGCAAAAGGAGCCCAAAGGGTGCCGTGCTTGGTTCTGAACCGGCCTTTTCTAGTCTCGTCGTACGTGGTGTACGTGACCGCGTGGTTGTCGATCGGAAATTCCGACAACTTTGTGCGACCGTGTGTAAGCAAAACAAGTTTGAGCCAACATCCGTCTGAAAAAATCCTAGGATTTTGTTGTCGGAATGTCCGAACAAAGTCCGACCGTGTGTACGGGGCATTACAGTGGATGTACACCTTAATAATAAATAAGTCAGATATTTACCAAGAGTTCAATGATTTTGATCTCCCTTTGACACATTGTTACTAATTGAGAATTTGCTGCAGGTGCCGTCCTTCCTTTTTCTCTGAGGGTGTTAAAAAAGTGTAGCTTCTTGCAAGTCCTTTCCGGCTGAATTCCTTTCTTGGAGAGGAGAGGACAATCATGGAGTCCATTGGATCATTCAACTGATTTTAAAATTTCTGGTTATGAAGTCATTTATTCCATCTCTCAGTGGTAAATATAACATCATTGTGTCCATGAAATTTAGTGCACAATGTAAAATGTCTTCTGAAAACTGAGATGTTTAATGTATTCTCTTAGAGCAAGCTATCCCCCAGAAGAAGACTATGACTGAATAGGTTGAAACACATTGGAGTTTCATACAGTTAAATTATGTAATGCTGTATATCTAAATGGTTGCATTGCTGTATCATGGAATATGTACTGTGTCCCTAAACCAGAGTCTATATTTTTATTTGTTACATGTATTTGCAATTTTTTCGAATAAAGATTTTTTTAATAATTCCATTACTTCGATCTAGATATCTTGCTGCATTAAAACCCCTTGGGGGAATTTTCCCATAGTATCTATTTTGGGGTGCGCAACCCCAACATAGCTCTCCTATATGTGTTTTTCCCATAATAGAAATCATAAATTCTGCCTGGGTATGTAAACTTATGAGCACAACTGTATATATATATATATATATATATATATATATCTATCTATATATATATATATATATATATAGATAGATATATATATATATATATATATATACAGTATCTCACTAAAGTGAGTACACCCCTCACATTTTTGTAAATATTTTATTATATCTTTTCATGTGACAACACTGAAGAAATGACACTTTGCTACAATGTAAAGTAGTGAGTGTACATCTTGTATAACAGTGTAAATTTGCTGTCCCCTCAAAATAGCTCAACACACAGCCATTAATGTCTAAATCACTGACAACAAAAGTGCGTACACCCCTAAGTGCAAATGTCCGAATTGGGCCCAAAGTGTCTATATTTTGTGTGGCCACCATTGTTCTCCAGCAATGCCTTAACCCTCTTGGGCATAGAGTTCATCAGAGCTTTGCAGGTTACCACTGGAGTCCTCTTCCACATGACGACATCACAGAGCTGGTGGATGTTAGAGACTATGCGCTCCTCCACCTTCCATTTGAGGATGCCCCACAGATGCTCAATAGCGTTTAGGTCTGGAGACATTAATCACCTTTACCCTCAGCTTCTTTAGCAAAGCAGTGGTCATCTTGGAGGTGTTTTGGGGTCGTTATCATGTTGGAATACTGCCCTGTGGTCCAGTCTCTGAAGGGAGGGGATCATGCTCTGCCTCAGTATGTCACAGTACATGTTGGCATTCATGGTTCCCTCAATGAACTGTAGCTCCCCAGTGACGGCAGCAGTCATGCAGCCCTAGACCATGACACTCCGACCACCATGCTTGATTGTAGGCAAGACACACTTGTCTTTGTACGCCTCACCTGGTTGCCGCCACACACACTTGACACCATCTAAACCAAATAAGTTTATCTTGGTCTCATCAGACCACAGGACATGGTTCCAGTAATCCATATCCTTAGTCTGCTTGTCTTTAGCAAACTGTTTGCAGGCTTTCTTGTGCATCATCTTTACAAGAGGCTTTCTTCTGGGACAATAGCCATGCAGACCAATTTGATGCAGTGTGCGGTGTATGGTCTGAGCATTGACAGGCTGACCCCCCACCCCTTCAACCTCTGCAGCAATGCTGGCAGCACTCATATGTCTATTTCCCAAAGATAACCTCTGGATATGACGCTGAGCATGTGCACTCAACTTCTTTGGTCAACCATGGCGAGGCCAGTTCTGAGTGGAACCTGTCCTGTTAAATTGCTTTATGGTCTTGGCCACCGTGCTGCAGCTCAGTTTCAGGGTCTTGGCAATCTTCTTATAGCCCAGGCCATCTTTAAGTAGAGCAACAATTCTTTTTTTTTTCAGATCCTCAGAGAGCTCTTTGCCAACTTTCAGTGACCAGAGAGTATTAACACCACATTTAACTCACCTGCTTCCCATTCACACCTGAGACCTTGTAACACTAACAAGTCACATGACACCGGGTAGGAAAAATGGCTAATTGGGCTCAATTTGGACATTTTCACTTATGGGTGTACTCACTTTTGTTGACAGCGGTTTAGACAATAATGGCTGTGTTTTGAGTTATTTTGAGAGGACAGCAAATTTTTACTGTTATACAAGCTGTACACTTACTACTTTACATTGTAGCAAAGTGTCCTTTCTTCAGTGTCGTCACATGAAAAGATATAATAAAATCTTTACAAAAATGTGAGGGGTGTACTCACTTGTGTGAGATACTGTATATATAGACACATATAGACGGTAGAAGGTTTTAGTGTTTTATTTAGTCGGCTATTATTCACAGTACTAAAAACAACTTTAAAAAATATATATTTTTAAGAGGTTTATTATAAAGGAGAGCTTCCTGAAATGTTGCCATAGAGACTACTTAGAAAGATAAATGTTATCACAAAGCCAGCCTGATTAATTGTACTGGTATTTTATACTATTATTTATAATGTCCTTATCATTAGGACTCTGTAGAAAATACATTTATTGTGGTTGAAAATAGACTTAAAAGTAATTGAATTGAAATATACATTTCTTTAAACTACCAGTGTAAATTTTCTTATCGGTGGAGGGTTTTGATTACATAGAAGTTAATTGTTACCACTGCTAAGTAAACAACAACTAATATGCTTTTATACCATTGTTGCAAAGTAATGTTAACTTTGATCAGGGAAATAAAGAGATTATACTACAAATTCACAAAGTGAATATACTACAATTTTTAACTTTGATAGGTGTATATACACTTTGTAAAGTGAATGCTAATAATAAGGTATATAAATCTCAATGCATTCCTGATATTGGGAATTACTGATATAAGGAACTTTCAGTATGTAAATAAACAAAAGCTGAAATACTTGCCTGTCATAAAATGAATGTCACATTTTGGCAATAAAGATGTCTAAGAAAAAATGATTTATAGTGGTGTTAGGAGTGTGCTTATGTTCCTGCATATGTCATCTGTGTGAAGACAAATGGTGCACAAAGAAAAATGGCAAACAGAAACAAGTAAAATATTATTCAAGTACTGTAGGAAATCACTGGTCGCAGCATACACTTTGATTTTATGACATCATCATTGTAATAGCAATATGAATGATAGTTATATTTGAGAATCCAATATAAACTAACTTAAAACATAAATAAACAAGTGGGATTCCAAAGAGAATCACGGAGAAGGTGATCTCCTTGGAACAAAGACAGCTACTATGGATAAAGTGGACAATAATGGGAGAGTGTGTAAAAAATTCCAAAATTTTATTAAAGTACCAAGAACTAAAATTTACACAAGAGTCATTTCGGTAGGAAACTTGAGTAATGCTGGTCCATCATACATCAATAAAAAAAGGCATAACGAGTGCAAGATTGCATATGGTATGCCCATAAAACAGAGGCACAGAAAATGGACAAACAATGACATACATATAACACACGGTGCAAGCGCCTACGTTACCACAGATGCACAGAACCCCATGGCTAAACGCCAATAAGAAAATAGAAACCAAAGTAAACAAATTACAAAGGGGTACTGTGCATGTGTGGCCCCCGGGGTGGCGGAGATCTGATAACAATAATGCTGCCAAAAGTAAGCCGCTAAGCAGGAAGTAGGTTTTCTGTAGAGTTGCCACAATGTATTAAAAGTTCTTGCTGAATGGAATGAAAAAACTTAATTGCATGCGCATGCTCCAAGCATTTCATTCAGAGAATGTGTCCATTCCAGAAATTTAATAAACATAGTGGAGTTCAAAAATCTCTAACAGGATATATTCAAACGTATTCAAACGTAAATAGATGATCACACAGTGCTTAGATGACTACTGTCAAATGATAACAGCCTTACTCGGGATGAGGTAGATGAGGGTAATTTAAACCTGCCTTTGGTTATCAATGTGTATCAGCTAGCAGTGGTTCAATGTTCATCATCATCAACTGCGGGTTGTCCCGGAATCTGCTATCATACCCAGGCCATGCCGATCATGTGTTTCAAGAGATTTGTGTAAAAATGCAAGTGTAAACAAGTGATGGTTTTGGTTACATTACCGCCCTCTTTCCTAGTATAAGGATGACGGTCGAGATCTCCTGCACTTCCACAGCAACACGTCAGCTCCGTAACTTCTCCGACCTTGTAGGGAGATTAGACCGCAAGTGCTGTCTGGATCATAAAATGTTGCATGTTTAGCGTGTTTGCTGACACTCAGCTGGTCTGTGGATTCGGGCTGTGACGGTGTCATATGGCAGATAATAGCCTTACTGCTAGCAGCTCCATTTAGAAGGATTCAGTTTTTCCTTTTCAGAAGATCCCTGTCTCCCATTAGAGTTGGAGGTTACTGAAGCAGCGTCTGCAAGCCGTGATTACGTTGACGTATTTCGCAACGTCATGTCACGTAGCTTCAACTGGACGTGGAAGGGGCAGGCAGACATCTCTCCCTTTTATTGCTCCAAGGTGCTGTCACCCCTCCTCCTTCTGTTTTCATAATAGATTTAACAGGGATGGGCAAAAAGATAAGCCCGGGTAGATTTTTTTCTGTGTGTCTGACATTGGTCTAAGCTTTCAGGGTGTAGTGATAAGCACAGCGCACCAATCAATCGCTAGAATGTATGGGGAACAACTTTACACAGCAGCTCATAACTTCAGACTTTAACCACCTTAAATCCCTATGATCATCAAACAAAACATATACCACAAAAAATACCACAAAAAATATATGAAGGTAACACCAACCATTGAATAAGAATAAGGATGAAATTAAAAATGACAATATCATTGTCTTCGCTGGAAAAAGGGAGACAAGATCAGGATGAAATCATACAGCCAAAGAGGCCGAGAGAGTGCAGGAGGAAAGGAGAGAAGAGAAAAGAAAGAAGGAAAATACAAAGAGAGAAGGTCCGTGGCCACTTACATCAACAGATATATTAAGAATAAGAAATATGCTGGACACGAAAAAGGAAGGGAGGGGCATGGGAGGGAAGGAGGGGAGGGAAAGGAGGGGGAGAGGGGGGGGAAGGGGGGTAGGGGAAGGGGAAAGATGGGGAAAAAAGGGGGGGAGGGGGGAGAAAGGGAAGAAGGAAAAAGGGAACAAGAAGAGAGACCGGGGTATCATAGAAGTTGAAATGAACAGATTTTATTGGTCCAAAAATGGTTGCATACTTAGTTCAGTATTCATACCCAAAGGTGCAAGGGACTTCAATGTATATATCCACCATTTTTCCTTTTGTAGTAGAATGCGATTGAAGTCCCCCTTCTTGCTGGTAACTTTAGGGTATAAGTACACTTTACCTTAAGTCCGTCAGTTTTACCCTGGTGGTACTGTACAAAGTGCTTGGCCACTGGTCTCTCTTCCCTTTTCTCCCTTTCTTCACAACCCTCTCCCTCTCCTTTTTGATATCTCTCAAATGTTCCCCCATTCTAATCTTAAGAGCTCTTTTGGTCTTACCGATGTATATTTTTGGACAGGGGCATGTAATCATATACACCACTTTGGTGGTGGAACAGTTGATCAAGTCCCTAATTTCATATTCCTTTTGCCCCATGGCGTCCTTAAATACATCAGTTCTATCCATGAAGAGACATATCTGGTATTTTGTACAGGGGACCATACCTTTACATCGCGGATATTTAGATAACCAAGTAGGATCCTGTTGTCTGGTGAACTCGGAGTGAATAAGAATATCACCCAGGTTCTTTGATCTACATGCCACCATTTTGGGTCCATCACCCACAATGTTAGCCAGGTTTTTGTTGTTTGTTAAAATATTCCACTGTTTCTCTAAGATTTTGTGTACAGAGTCCCATTGGGCTCCATATGCCGTAATCAGTCTTACCGGGCCTGGTTCCATTGTCTTTTGTTCCTTTTTGTTGTGGTCCATAGAGAGCAAACTTGCTCTACTTCTGACCGCAGTCCTATGTTTGGCATTTCGGATCTGCCTGTGAGAATATCCTCGATCCCGGAATCTCACATACAGATCCTTGGATTCCCTCCGCAGATCAGAAGCATTGGAGCAATTGCGCTTTATCCTCATAAATTGTCCTGTAGGGATTCCAACCTTTAGCCAAGGGGGATGATGGCTGTCTGCCTGCAGCAAAGTGTTTGCTGCCATCTCCTTTTGGTAAGTACACGTGCTGATCTTCCCATTCTTCAATCCGATCATCAGATGCAAGAATGACAGTTGAGATCGATCATAGGTATAGGTCAGGTGTATATTACGCTCATTGGTGTTAAGTTGGTCAGTGAATTTATGGAGTGTCGATGTCGCCTGTCCAAATGACCAACACGTCATCGATGTACCTCAGCCATATATGAACATAGCCGAGGTACAACGGACGGCAGAAGACTTCATCCTCTTCCCACTTGCCCAGGTGGATGCATGCATAAGCAGGTGCCCATGCCGCCCCCATCAAGGTACCTTTAATCTGTTGATAAAACCATGAGGCAAACTGGAAGAAGTTGTTGTTGAGGGCAAAACACAAGAGCTCAATGAGGAATTCATTTTGGGGACCACAGTGTGGAAAGCTTTTATCTAGGGAGCTCTTGACTGCTGTAATTCCACATTAATGCCGAATAGATGTGTATAGTGATTCAACGTCTATGCTGACCAACCATGCTTCCTCCTCAATTTCAAGGTCAGCAATCTTGGCCAGCTGTCAGGAAAGAGGCAAGTACCAGTCTCGCCAATATCGCTGCCTTCCTTCGCACATGGGCGGTAGATCGTCACTCCGGCGCATCCCTGGGCACAACACAGTGAAACGGCTAATGCGCGTGCGCAATTCGGCTAAACGGCTAATGTTTGTGTGCGATTCAGTGAAACAGCTAATGCACGTGCGCGATTCTGCAGAACGGCGAACACGCGTACGCAATAGCGTGCACAACATGAGCCTCCCACTGGCCTATAAAAGCCACTCTGTGCCATGACCAGATTGCTGGTTTGTCTTTCAGCTCCCTGTGTGTTTCCTGCTTGTATCCTGATTCTTGATTACTTGTTGTGACCCGGATTGACCTTGTCCTGCTCTGATCTCTACCTGCATCTAACCCTCGGCTTGCCTCCCGGACTTCTCCACTTGCTTACTGTGTTTGACCCTCAGCCTGTCTACAGATATTGCTTCCTGTCTCCAGTGATTGACCCTCAGCCTGCTCCTGGACTTTGCTATTGTCTTCAGTGCTCGACCCCTGGCTTGCTCACAGACTTTGCTTCCAGTTCCCTGCGTTTGACCCTCGGCCTGTTTACGGACTTTGCTATCAATCTTCAGTACTAAGTCATCAGCCTGCTGACAGACCTGCTAACAGTCCTTTGCACTAGACTGTTTTTGCCTATCTAGAGACTCTTACTAGTCAACGGTGTTTGACCCCCGGCCTGTTGTTCAATCAGCTGTTCATCCTCCTTCTTTAGCTTCAGCATCTTCCAGTCCTGCACAGCTGTCTCCCTGCCGGTGGCCTTCACGCAAGACCTGCCCAGCCTGCTGGTGACTCATGCCTCTTTGTGCCCTTCACCTCCTGTACCATCTCCAGGAGTGGAGTGCGCTTAGTCGCAAGAGGTTACCGCTCTCAGCATCTCGGCCTCGGTGAGTAACCTTAACTGACACCAGCACATGATGTGTATCTTGTACATATGACCTGAGCTCACCTGCCATCTCCTTAAGGAGGGAGTCCAAATACTTCCCAATCCTGTCCAGAAGCCCATGAATTGCTGAGACAATTGGTCTCCCGGGTGGCTTTTCAAGGGATTTATGCACCTTTGGAATGCAGTAGAAGGTGGGGACATTGAAATCATCTATGGACAGATACTCAAATTCTCGTTTTGTCAGTAGTTCCGCCTCCACTCCAACTTGCTATTCAACTCCCGTACTTCCCTGAGGAAGGGGTCCCCATCAAGTTTTTGATACGTGTTGGTATCCCCCAAAAGGCGTTTGACCTCAGTTTCATAATTAGTGTCCTCCATTAGGACGACATTGCCTCCTTTATCACTTCTTTTTATTATGATGTTCTTGGCTTCCTTTAGTTCTTTTAGTGCTTGGCGTTCTATCTGAGTGAGATTGTCATGGCTCAAATGCTTCCATGAGATCCCATTCAGATCTGTCTGGATCATCTCAAGGAACATGCCAAGCCACTTGTTTTGTTTAAGGGGGGCATCTTCTTAGATTTAATATTTAGGTTTACTAGTCTCCTTGTTGGGGAGGTAGTAGCCCCTAATTCTTCATTTTCTTCCAGCAAGGAGTTAAGGATATCAATTGCATTCTGATCATCCGTGTCAAGATGTGATCTTGCCGTCTCTATTGACACATCCTGTGCATACAAGGATCTGAAGAATATCTTTCTCAGATATAACACCACATCCTTATACACAGTAAATTCATCCATACAGCTCACAGGTGAAAAGGACATCCCACGTTGTAATAATTGGCTGTGCCTAGGGGCCAGGGCAAATGATGATAGATTAATGACTGTCATGTCAGATTTAGGCATGGTAGTTTTTTGCTAGTTTTTTGCTAGTTTTACCGATTCTGGCTTCTCGTGCGTGAGCCCCCCGTTCGTTGTCTTGGAGTTTTCTCCTTCTGTGATCTATTCTCCTTTTGTTTTTTGTGAGGCAAAGGGTTCACCTGGGAGGGGGTGCAGGATGCACTTTCCTCCACCCCCTCTTTCTCTAAAAAAGTAACTGCTCTATGTGTGCCATTTTCATCTGCAGAGGTAGGGGAACCATCCTGTCTATTCCTAGATTGAGATCTGAAACCCCTTCAGGAAGAGTTACTCCTCCCCCTTCTAACAGTCAAATCAAAGGCTTGGCCTTTTTCAAAATCCTGTGTGTCCCTTCTATGTTTGGATTGTTTTGTTGTCTTAAGATTTTGTTGTGCTTTTTCTATTTCTTTTTTGAGGAACTCATTTTGTCTAGTGAATTCCTCATCTTCCTTCATTAAATCCATTCCCTTAGCACTCTCTTCTATCATATCCCTAAGTTCAGCCAGCTGGATTTTTTCCTCCTCAACTATTAGTCATAACAGCAATACCGTGGTTGACACACAGCTTTCTCCATTTTGGAAGGAATCTGTCATTATGGAGGTGTTCAGCTGGTATAGTTCTGTCGCGTAATCCGAGAGGAACTATCTTATGTTCAATATAAGCCTATAAAAAGGAGAGGTCCCATTTTGTATTGAGGTGTTTAATCAGTAATTTTTTATGTTCCTTAAAACCCTCCCTGATCTCCTCATCTCTATTCAGGGTTTGGGACACATCTCTTTCAAATGTCTCTCTTATCTCTCTATCAATATCCTCCCCCAATGTGAAGGCCATTGTATGAGCTGCTGAGTTACCAAACTGTGCATACACAAAAACCTAGACCAAAAAAACAATTGATGTCAGATGGACCAGTTGGCAGAGGGTAAAGGCTGGTCCAGAAGGATCAACTAGGATCCAAATATACAAACTATAGAGAATCAAAAAGGGGGACCACCCTTATAGCTCATGCCATCTAGTAGGTGATAATCACTTGCCCAGTGCCACTCCTCAAAAACAGAGGCTATATCAATAACCAAAAACAAGCATAAATAAACAAGTGGGATTCCAGAGAGAATCACGGAGTAGGTGATCTCCCTGGAACAAAGACAGTTACTATGGATATAGTGGACAATAATGGGAGAGTGTGTAAAAAATTCCAAAATTTTATTAAAGTACCAAGAACTAAAATTTACACAAGAGTCGTTTCAGTAGGAAACTTGAGTAATGCTGGTCCATCATACATCAATAAAAAAAGGGCATAACGAGTGCAAGATTGCATATGGTATGCCCAAAAAACAGAGACACAGACAATGGACAAACAATGACATACATATAACACACATGGTGCAGGTTACCACAGATGCACAGAACCCCTATGGCTAAACGCCAATAAACAAATTACAAAGGGGTACTGTGCATGTGTGGCCCCCGGGGTGGCAGAGATCTGATAACAATAATGCTGCCAAAAGTGAGCCGCTAAGCAGGACGTAGGATTTCTGTAGAGTTGCCACAATGTATTAAAAGTTCTTGCTGAATGGAATGAAAAAACTTCAAATCATATAATTGCATGCGCATGCTCCAAGCATTTCATTCAGAGAATGTGTCCATTCCAGAAATTAAATAAACAGAGTGGAGTTCAAAAATCTCAAACCGGATATATTCAAACATAAATAGATGATCACACAGTGCTTAGATGACTACTGCCAAATGATAACAGCCTTACTAGGGATGAGGTAGATGAGGGTAATTTAATTTCAAAAGATTTTTATTTTGAAAAAAAAGTAAGTAAACAAGACAGAAATGTACTTTGTCAGGTATAAGCAATGAGAAACAGTGCAATGCCTATAAAGTAAATTCTACATCGTTCGCCGTAGGCGGGGAGTTCAAATTATTGAGGGCTCCTGGGCTCTATGAGAAGTCCATCCAAAGGGTGCATCAGAGAAAGCTTTAACCTAAAAATCATGGGTTTTCTCACCATCCGGCACCCCGAACGGGAGCATACTGTGCTGGGGTGAGGAAACTCTTATTGGTCTCGATGGTCTGAGCTCTCCCAATGAAGGCGCGTAACACATCAGAATCTACATCTCTGAGTGCTGAGAGAAAATGTAAAGATACAGGGGGAGTAGGAATTGAACATTTCCTTGCCCCGTCTTAAATGTTGACACTGAACATATACAAATCTGAGCTAACAAAGTACCCATGTAAGTTTAAATAAAACAAGGTCTAGAGTTGACCTAAAGAGGAGAGAATTGGAGAAAAGAGATGTGTAAGAAAAAGAGAAAGGGGTGAGGGGAGGGGGGAGGGAAGGAACACCACTTATGAGTTCAGGATGTGTTTTGTGTGGATCTATTAGAAGGACCGAGAGGTCCACCTACCAATCTGGCCCATGGTTCCCAGATGTTCTCAAATTTCTTAGCAGTAACCTGGACAATACTGGAGAGCTTTTCTTGGGACATTATCCAGAATATTTTCCTTTTAGCTGCTGGGAGAGAAACTCCCGGATGTTTCCAGGCTCTGGTGATTGTGAGTTTAGCCCCTAGCAGCACAAAGTATCAGTTTGTGTGAGGATTTAGAAATTCGTGGGATCAGGGCGTTAAGAAGGGCTACCATAGGAGTTCTGGAAATCCGAGTTTCCACCAGCTCATCCAATATATTGAATATTCTTTTCCAGAAGGAATGAATTCTGGAGCATTCCCACCAAATGTGAGACATTGTGCCCATGAGTTGACAACCTCTGAAACACAGAGGGTCTGCCGTTGGAAAGATGGAGGCCAGTCTGGAAGGAGTGTAGTACCATCTGTAAATCACTTTCAGGTTGGCCTCTATCAAAGTGGTATTCAGGACACCCTGGAAGGATTTGAAACAGGCCCTCTGCCAGTTCTCCAGGTTCCATTTAAATTGGAGCTCGGACTCCCAGGCTTCCATGAAAGTCATTTTCAAGCATGGCGAGGTAAGTGACGAGTAGATCACCGAGATCCCACCCTTGTTGTCTCTGGCTTGACTGCACCACATTTCAAAGTCAGTAAATTTTGGGGGTAGGTCTTTGTCTTTACATAGCGATTGCAAGGAATTAGAAATTTGTCTGAACCTAAAGGTTTCAGATAGGGGGAGATCAAGCGTTTTGGTGCAATGTTTTAGGGTGGATGGTCCTGTGGCCGTGAAAAACTGTCCGATCCTGTATAGGCCTTTATCCACCCACCACTTGAAGGCCATAACATTTTTCCCCGGGGGGAAGTCTGGGTTATTATAAATATGAGTGAGGGGTTTATAAGATGAAACTAAAGCTTCTGAGGAGTGGAGGGAGTCCCATAGAGCAAACGAGTAGGAGAGGGTGGGTGCAAGTATTGAGGGTCTGCTTTTTGGGGGTATCCAGAGAAGGAAGTCTAATGTGAAGTTAGGAACTGCATGTTTTTCTATTGTAACCCAATCAGGTTTCTCAAAATTAAAATAGACTGTTGACAATTGGGCTAATCTGGCAGCTTGAAAGTATTTGTATAGGTGGGGTAGTCTGAGTCCTCCTTTTTTCCTATGTAGGTAAAGGGTTCTTCGGGGAATTCTGTAACCCACCTTACCCCAGATAAACTTTAGAAGTTTGCTTTGGAAAGATCTAATATGGTCCCTCCGGATAGGGATGGGTAAGGCGCGAAACAAATATAACAAACTGGGAAGTAATGTCATGTTTATTGAGTTTACCCTCCCCAGCCAAGAAATATTATTTTGGGACCAGGAGTTTAGGACTGCTTCTAGGTTGCAGTATATGGGGGGATAGTTATGGCCATATAGGGTTTCAGTTTTAGCTGTTAAGTTAATTCCTAAGTATCTGATGGAGGAATCGCTCCATTTGAATTGAAAGTTCTGTCGTAAGAGTTCAACAGTCTCGGCTTGTAGAGAGATGTTTAGTGCTCGTGATTTTGAATAATTAACTTGAAAACTGGACAATTTAGCAAAGGCATCTAAGGTTTGGCATAAGTTGGGAAGGGAGGTTATGGGGGAAGTAATAAAGAGAAGGACGTCGTCCGCATATAGTCCACATTTGTGAATTTGGGAGCCGCAAGACACTCCCTTGATGTTTGGGTTATGACGAATTGCAATGGCTAGAGTTTCAATGGCCATAGCAAATATGAGCGGCGAGAGTGGGCATCCTTGTTTAGTCCCTTTTTTGATTGTGATGGGTTTGGAATAATATCCTTGTAGGCGTATACTGGCACTGGGATTGGAATAAAGTGCCCATATCAGACCTAGAAATCGTTGGCCAAATCCCCAGCACTCCATAATGGCAAAAATGTATGGCCATGAGACAGAGTCGAAGGCCTTTTGTAGTTCCAACGACAGGAGCATACCAGATTGTTTAGGACCTCCCTCCCAGTTAGTTTGTAAAGTGGAAACCAGATCTATGGCCCGCCTTATTTGATCTGGGCCCTGTCTGCCCGGGATGAAACCCACTTGATCATTGTCGATATATATATTGATGAAGGAAGCCATGCGGTTAGCAAGAATCTTAGTCAGAATCTTGATATCACAGTTAATAAGTAATATAGGGCGATAGTTTCCTACATCTTCCGCATTCTTATCCGGTTTAGGGATCACTGCAATGTATGCTATGCAGTGTTAAGTTGTGGATCAAGTAGGTCCCCCTTTGCTTTAGAGTTGAAAAAGTTTGTTAGGTGTGTGGCTAAGGTGGTGGAGAAGGCTTTGTAATAGGGGTTTGACAGTCCGTCCAGACCAGGTGCAGAGCCAGTCTTCAGGGATTTTATCACTCCAAGTACCTCCCCCTCTGTGAATGGGGCTTCAAGGCTATCTCTGTGTTCCGCTGAAATCGATGGAAGTGAGAGACCACCGAGAAACGTATCCAGTGTGAAATCAGTATGTGGAGTGCTTGGAGAGTAAAGGGTGTTGTAAAAAACATGAAAAGCCTCTAGGATTTTGGAGGGGTCAGCCGTGGTGCCCTGACCTGGGATACTTATTTTTGGCACAGTATTTGACTTAATACGGGGCGTTAATTTGGCGGCCAGCATGGAGCCCACCCTGCCCGCTTGGGTATAGGATTTGTGTTTGTTCCAGCGAATTTGTTTTTCCGCCTTAGCTGTCAGGGCCAGGCTGAGCTCCAACCTGGCTTTGTCTAGTTGAGTTATCGAGGAGGGGGAGGGATTGGATTTGTGAAGAGCCTGAAGTTTGGAAAATTCATCCTCTAGGATTTTTATATCAACCTCTCTTTCCCTCTTAAGCTGGGAAGCGAGTTTGATTAACTCCCCTCTAATAAAGGCTTTGTGGGCTGCCCATAGTGTTTCAGCCTAGATACCCTCGGTGTTGTTCAGAAGGAAACATTCTTTTAATGATTTGTCCAGCATAGTGACGTGAATTGGATCTGAGAGAATGGATTCGTTGAGCCTCCATTGTCCCCTGCCCGTTCTGTGGTGATGGGCTTGGATTTCCATGATGAGCATTGAGTGGTCAGACAGAACCGTGTCTTTGATATGGGATTTTAAGATCAATGGGACGGATTGTGTTTTAACCAGGAGTAGGGATG
This sequence comes from Aquarana catesbeiana, assembly GCF_042186555.1. Classification (NCBI taxonomy): domain Eukaryota; kingdom Metazoa; phylum Chordata; class Amphibia; order Anura; family Ranidae; genus Aquarana; species Aquarana catesbeiana. The sequence continues at coordinate 178,516,393 of NC_133324.1, read as the reverse complement.
AGCCGAACACCCTCCTGTTCGGTTCGCACCAGAACATGACCTAAAGGGCCTGGTATGGAATTTAGGGGGATCCCCACGTCCGTCATTTTTTTTTAAATTTTGTCCGGGTTCCCCTTAATATCCATACCAGACCTGAAGGGCCTGGTATGGAATTTAGGGGGACCCCCCACATCATATTTTTTTAAATTTTGGTTCGGGGTTCCCCTGTGGGGAATTCCCATGCCGTTTTTATCAATGAACTTCTATGTGTATTGTCGGACCGGCAATTCATTAATAGCCGCGAGTAGTTTTAAATGACTTTTTTTCCTTTGAAATGTCATTTTGCTGTCAGACTGTTCTAAACACAGGAAACATGCGCCCCTTACATAGTAGGTGAGGTTGAAAAAAGACACAAGTCCATCAAGTCCAACCTATGTGTGTGATTATGTGTCTGTATTACATTACATATCCCTGTATGTTGCGGTCATTCAGGTGATTATCTAATAGTTTCTTGAAGCTATCAATGCTCCCCGCTGAGACCACCGCCTGTGGAAGGGAATTCCACATCCTTGCCGCTCTTACAGTAAAGAACCCTCTACGTAGTTTAAGGTTAAACCTCTTTTCTTCTAATTGTAATGAGTGGCCACGAGTCTTATTAAACTCTCTTGTGCGAAAAAGTCTTATCCCTATTGTGGGGTCACCAGAACAGTATTTGTAAATTGAAATCATATCCCCTCTCAAGCGTCTCTTCTCCAGAGAGAATAAGTTCAGTGCTCGCAACCTTTCCTCATAACTAATATCCTCCAGACCCTTTATTAGCTTTGTTGCCCTTCTTTGTACTCGCTCCATTTCCAGTACGTCCCTCCTGAGGACTGGTGCCCAGAACTGGACAGCATACTCCAGGTGCGGCCGGACCAGAGTCTTGTAGAACGGGAGAATTATTGTTTTATCTCTGGAGTTGATCCCCCTTTTAATTCATGCCAATATTCTGTTTGCTTTATTAGCAGCAGCTTGGCATTGCATGCCATTGCTGAGCCTATCATCTACTAGGACCCCCAGGTTCTTTTCCATCCTAGATTCCCCCAGAGGTTCTCCCCCCAGTGTATAGATTGCATTCATATTTTTGCCACCCAAATGCATTATTTTACATTTTTCTACATTGAACCTCATTTGCCATGTAGTCACCCACCTCATTGATTTGTTCAGGTCTTTTTGCAAGATTTCCACATCCTGCGGAGAAGTTATTGCCCTGCTTAGCTTAGTATCGTCTGCAAATACAGAGATTGAACTGTTTATCCCATCCTCCAGGTCGTTTATGAACAAATTAAATAGGATTGGTCCCAGCACAGAACCCTGGGGAACCCCACTACCCACCCCTGACCATTCTGAGTACTCCCCATTTATCACCACCCTCTGAACACGCCCTTGTAGCCAGTTTTCAATCCATGTACTCACCCTATGGTCCATGCCAACGCACCTTATTTTGCACAGTAAACGTTTATGGGGAACTGTGTCAAATGCTTTTGCAAAATCCAGATACACCACGTCTACGGGCCTTCCTTTATCTAGATGGCAACTCACCTCCTCATAGAAGGTTAATAGATTCGTTTGGCAAGAACGATTCTTCATGAATCCATGCTGATTACTGCTAATGATATCATTCTTATTACTAAAATCTTGTATATAGTCCCTTATCATCCCCTCCAAGAGTTTACATACTATTGATGTTAGGCTAACTGGTCTGTAATTCCCAGGGATGTTTTTTGGGCCCTTTTTAAATATTGGTGCTACATTGGCTTTTCTCCAATCAGCTGGTACCATTCCAGCCCTTTATAGGCATACTATAGACACCCCCCAGGTATGAAATTTAAAGGGATATTACACTTTTATTGTTTCACTTTAAGCATTATTAAAATCACTGCTCCCGAAAAAACGGCCAGTTTTAAAACTTTTTTTTGCATTGATACATGTCCCTTGGGGCAGGACCCAGGTCCCCAAACACTTTTTATGACAATAACTTGCATATAAGCCTTTAAAATTAGCACTTTTGATTTCTCCCATAGACTTTTAAAGGGTGTTCCGCGGCATTCGAATTTGCCGCGAACACCCCAAATTGTTCGCTGTTCGGCGAACTTGCGAACAGCCGATGTTCGAGTCAAACATGAGTTCGACTCGAGCTCAAAGCTCATCACTAACTAGGAGGTGATCAATCCTAGCATAGGACGTGTGGGGGTGGGAGAAGTGTGTGTAGTCCCTTTTAGTAGGATTCAATTCCCTCCAGACATCCGCTAACCCGTGGGCATGAATGAGTCTGGCTATCTTGAGACTTTGTTTGGTTGGGCGGGTAAGTTGATCTGCGGGAGACCTGGATTTGTCCAGCCCTTGATCGAAGGTGGCATTCGAGTCTCCACCAAAAATAACCGTGCCCTCTAGTGCCGGCGAAAGGGTACTTAGGAGGTTTTTGAAAAAAGATGCTTGGCCCTTATTAGGGGTGTAGTAGGGGACTAGGGAGTAGATCTGTCCGTCTATTGTACCTTCGACCAAGAGAAACCTGGGTCTTTGATTTCTGCAAGCCAGCTAAAGTTGCATAATTTGGCAAATGCTATGGCCACCCCCTTGGTCTTATTTTCGGTGCTAGCTAGATAAAAATTTGGAATGTGGGAGTGAAGGAACTTGGGGCAGTATTTGGCCGGGAAGTGAGTTTCCTGCATGATGATAATATCTAGTTTAGAGGATTTATAGGAGTTAAAGACCTTCCGTTTTTTAAGGGGGGAAATTAAGCCCTGTACATTGTGGGTGGCAACCCTTAAAGTGTTATGTGTGCGGTCAGCCATGAGACCTGGGTGAGGGAGTGCTATTTAATCTACCGCCACTTACCGATGCTGGTGCCTTCCGATGCAAAGCTGAAAGGGGGTACAGTGTTCTGTCAACCATGGGAACCTCAGTTCGTAATGGTGAACCTCTGAATTTGTCTGAAACGAAAAAAAACCTGGTAAGTGATGTTCCGTGGATTGGGAGTGAAAGAGAAGAGAGGAGAAAGAACAGGGAAAGAGAGAGAGGAAAAGGAAGGTAAGGGAGAGTTCTCTCCCCCTGAGGCTACCTAGAGCCCAAGGAAGAAAGAAGACCCCCCTTATCATCTCACTGTAAAAAAGTGAGAAAATCTGTGGTCAAAAATCCAACCACGATCGGACTTCCCATCCCCCAGAAACCCTCGGGCGACTAAGAGATAGGAGGAGGCACATGCAATCCACCCCAAATCAGGGCGCCCTACAACCTGTGATGATTGCTAGCTAACTGTTGCTATAACCATAAAAGTAGTAACAGGTTGTGATAAGTGTAACAGAAAAAGGGTTTTTCAAACCCCAGATATACCCCAACTTGAATGCACCGCCCCCGTCTCTCCACAGAGCAAAGAGAGGAGGCGGAGCTACAGGGACCTGAGCATGAAAAATAAAAAAGTAAAAATAAAAATACAAAAGAGAAATCACGCTAGGAAAAAGCAAACTTTTCTCTTGTCCCCTTTCAGTGGAGGGACATCAGTGAACTGAACTTCTCCCAAGGAGTGGGAGGGAGTCAATTTCTTCTAACAGAAAGCCAGTCAATAGCATAAGCAATCGACTTCAGGAGACACAGAAGTTGGTATGTTCATGTGGTCATGGTGGAACGTAGTGGGATGATCTTCTGGACTTGTTCTTGTTCCATAGAGGATTCGGCGAGCTGGCCGGAGGAGGACACTTGTTGGAGCCAGTTGAGGGGGGGTGCTTCCATGTCCATCTCCTGCGAGATTATCTTCATGTTAAGTAGCAGCTTCTCTCCCGTTGTAAAACTGGAGAAAGAGTGGTTCTGTCCCATGTTAGAAAATTTGACCGCAAACGGGAAGGCCCATCTGTACTTGATGTCCTTCTGAGCCATAGCAGACAGGAGGGGTTTCAGAGTTCTTCTTAGCTGTATGGTGGAGGGGGAGAGATTTGCATAAATTTGCACTGTGTGACCTTGACAAGAGACTTGGGGGAGGGCCCGGGCCTGTTTCATGACCGCTTCTTTGACATCATAGTAAAGTGGTTTAGCAATGATGTCCCTGGGGGAACTGTCTTTCTTGGGGGGACCCAGGGCCCTGTGTACCCTATCCAGCTCCAGACGTGATGTTGGAATATTTGGGATCAGTTCCCTCATTAAGTCCTGCATGGCTGCTGTGATGTCTGTAATTGTTTCCGGTAGTCCTCTGATCCTAAAGTTAAGCCTCCGAGATCTGTTCTCCAAATCATCTATGCATGAATTTGCTGTGTCTAATTGGTCTTGGAGGGATTGGATCAGGTCAGAGTTCTGGTGGGAGACTGCAGCAGTCTGGTCAAGCTTGCCTTCAATGGCGTTCATTATGGAGCCTATATTCTGTAGGTCCACTTTGATATCTCTTGTTATTTTAGCTGCCGTGGCCTCCAGACCCCTTTCCTGAAGATTGTAGACTTTAGAGAAAAGTTATTCCATGAAATGCTGGGTATTTTGGGTCGACGGGCTGAGGGGGATAGGTGCAGCATAAATGGATGCCATCGGGCCAGCCGGGGAGAAGGCCTGTTCCCCAAATGTGCGGCTGAGCAGGGACTCTGTGGAGGCTGGTGAGGGAGTCTGTGCCTGCAATCCTGTGCTGTGAGACCCAGGGGTAATGTGGGGAAGGGCAGGGGTCAGCACTTGCCTGTGTTCCGGAGTTGCTTCTGTGAGAGAAGCATGGTGCTGTGCTGTAGCAGCGGCTGCAGTGGTCATCTTGGTACACCCGGAGCGGGTGGAGGCAGCCCTCAGGCTTCTCCTGGCCCCAGATCCAAGCATATGGGGGTGTTCTCCGGCTCTTGGGGGGATCCTAAGCCATTTGTATGGCTGTCGAGTGGGGTCGGAAAGGCTTCCTGAGCGCACCTAAAGTGGTGAGGTGCAGAGCTCCTGGCTCAAACGGCCATCTCGGAACTCTCGCACATGCGCACTCTGATGATGGTAATTTAAAGCAATAGTGGGGAAGAGATAAGGGGATTATAGCGGTGCCAGAATTTTGGATATTATGAAGTAACACATTAGTTTTAAAAATATAATATTTTATTAACAAACAGGTTAAGATAAAGGTATACAAAAAGAGTATACACAACAAGGGTGTAAACAAACAATGGGGAAATATACAAAACCAGCATATGCGGCAATAATACAAGAACCAGCCAATGGTGTAACAGCAGGTCTTGTTCACAGGTATTATGTTCCTACATGTTTCGCTAACCTTGGCTTCCTCAGGGAAAGATGGTTATACCTTTATTAATTTCATGAATTCTAAATAAAGAAATAAACAATCAGAAAAGATGTATAACAATATATATAGACAATGACAAAGTTAACTTACACATTCAGAGGCTGCCGGACATGGCCAAAAAAGTCCCCCCACAAAAGGAATCGCCAGGGCAAGCGACCACTCCAAACCCCCCAAAAAAGGGAACACCTCTCCGCCCATCAGGTCACCCCAAACCCCACCTCCCGTTCCAATAGTTCTTGAGCACCTACCGGTAATTCATAGTGGGCGGCCATGCAATCCCCCGGAGTGAACTGAAGATCCTATGTTGCAGATAGGATGGCTGCAGGGGGCGAAAAAAAGGGGCCTGACAAACAAAGAGGAAAACAGCGTATAAATTCCATAATATTGGTGGATGCCCAAGAAAGGTCTAAATATCCAACCATAACAAGATAAGGCTAACATAGCCTCAAAAATTACTTACAATCTGTTTCTTAGTAAAAGCAAGAGAAAATAAGGGCACCCAGTATGCTGACAGTCGTATAAAAAGTTAGATGGGGTCACTGATGAGTGATTACTGAAAAAAAAAAAAAAGGGGGAGAGGAACAAAAAAGGGGAAGTAGGAGAACAGGTGGGGAAATAGTATTTTTATCTTAAAGGTGTATACTCAAAATAAGAGAACAGGGCCAGTGGTACTCAGATACGCATAAGAAGCCCAGAAGATTCCTTAACTTAAAATGGGAAAGCTCACCCATAGGTCTGGCATGACTCTTGGAGATATACTTTGGGCCATAAGAGTGCAATATGTATAAGTTGGTGTATGGGACCAACGGAGCTATGGCTATAAGAGAAGATCATGTAGTCATGCTTGATATTCAGGGTATAATGAGCCAAAAAGTCACCCGCATTGGATACAAAGAAGGCTTACCTAGTATTAACTGACAGCAGGTATGGGTGCCCTTGAACACCGGCAACGAAATGGCCAGAGAAGCCGGCCTTTTATGCCCCCACACACGTACGGCATTTGACGTCACCAATCGTGTGAGCGGACACACATAGCCATTGCGCATGCACCCGTCAACAACTCCATGGGACTACAAAACCCATAGAGCTGTGCGGGATCATGTAGCGCGTCATGTGATGTGAAATGACGCGGACTGCTGGACAGACTGGGGGCAGCAGAAGGAGAACCAGGGAAGGGAAGGGACCAGACATGAGCTCCCAGCAATGGGGGGAAAGAACGGCGGGATGTAGGCGGGGACAGTAAAGACCACAAGTCACACATACACCAATGGGGAAGCAAGGGGTCGGCTCCCCGCGAAGGTCCCGCTCGCTGGCCATGTCAGGCGACCAAACAGTGCTCAAGTATATATTTCAACGTATGGATTGTTACCTTAACCAGAGTCAATATGTAATAGTGTAAGTAAGTTGATAATAATCATCAGGGGAAAGAAAAAAGGACAACATTCAATTTAATAAAATATTAACAAATATAGGAACTATTACAGATTTGAGTACAGTCTACAAAGAGGTAATAAAAATATATAAAATTTATATGTTCCGTGGATCCATGGTAAGACTTCAAAGTGGGGAGGGGGATGGGAGGGGGAGATAGGGAGATTACAGTATTTATTGTGAAAGCTATTGTTGTCAAGAGAAAAAGTGAGACAATTAAAGAAAGCGTTTGAAGCTAATGTATTCATTCAGCCCTTGAAATTTAGTAGCTTCCAGGGTATGTATCCACATAGTTTCAAGTTGAAGTAACCTTTGGTCAATCCCACCGCCCCTAGCATGAAAAGGGACATTCTCCAAGGCGGTGAAGCCAATGACTTGGGGATCAAAATCATGTTGTAGAGCAACATGTCTATTAATAGCAGTAGTTGTAATGCATTTGTACAGTGGTTTTATATGGTCTCTGATGCGTATGTAGAATGGGCGTTTGGTCTTGCCAACATAATAGCATCTGCAGCGACATGTGGCTAAGTAGACTATTCCCACAGTTTGGCATGTGACTGTGTATTTAATGGTATGGGTAGAGCCATTAGGAAGAGGTATTTCTCGAGAATCATAAATTAATTGGCATATATTGCATCTTCCGCAAGGAAAAGTGCCAAGAGCAGTTAAAAAGGACACTTGTATAGGAGAGTGGTGGCTAGTTATCAGGCGATCTCTTAATGAAGGGGATCGCCGATAAGTAATGTCGGGGTAAGGTTTGATATATTTTTTGATAACTGTATCTGCAGTTAATAATGGCCAGAATTTGTTAAGGATGTCTCTCACTTGGTTATGGTGTTTGGAGAACTGTGTAATAAGACGGACGGGCTGGGAAGTCTCATGGTTTTTTGTGGAAAAAATAAGGTTTTTCCTATCCAGCTTTTTCACCCTGTTATATGCTCGCTTGAGGAGTGAGTGGCTGTATCCTCTATTTCTTAACCTATGATAATCATAGGATGCTTGGATGAAATCCATTTCATGTTAGCAGTTTTGTTTAATGCGAAGATACTGACTGAAAGGGATACTCTTTAGTAGTGACTTTGGATGTGCACTGCCTGCATGGAGGATAGTGTTACCGGAGGAGGGCTTCCGGTATAGTGCGGTATAGAAGGGTTCCATTAGGATCCAAATGGATTTCTAGATCTAAGAATGTAATTTTAGTTTGGCTACACTCCATGGTGATTTTCAGATTGTAGGTGTTAATAGCAAGTAGGTCCACAAACTCGCGGGTGCCTGACCAGAAAAAAAGCACATCGTCTATATATCTGTGCCATGAAACGACATAGGAAGTGAGCTAAGTCAGGGTTAGCAAAAAGTTCCCTCTCCCACCCCCCCAGGTACAGGTTGGCATAGGAGGGGGCACACTTGGTCCCCATAGCCACCCCCTGTACCTGGAGAAAATGGAAAGGGCCAAACATGAAATGATTAATGCCGCGTACACACGAGCGGACTTTGCAGCAGACTTTGCCCGGCGGACGGGAAATGGTCGGACAATTCGATCATGTGTGGGCTCCAGCGGACTTTGTTTTCTCAAAAGTTGGACGGACTTAGATTTGAAACATGTTTTAAATTAATCCGTCAAAATCGAGTCCGGTCGAAAAGTCAGTTCGTCTGTATGCTAGTTCGACGGACAAAAAGCCACGCTAGGGCAGCTATTGGCTACTGGCTATGAACTTCCTTGTTTTAGTCTGGTCGTACGTCATCACGTACGAATTCGACGGACTTTGGTGGATTGTGTGTAGGCAAGTCCGTTCATTCTGAAAGTCCGTCGTAAAGTCCGTCGAAAAGTCAGCCGAGCAAAGTCTGCCGTAAAGTCCGCTCATGTGTACGCGGCATTAGTGTAAGAATGAACTGCAAAAGTTTTATAACAAACTGACCATAGGATTCAAACTCTGGACCTCTTTCTTGTAGTTGTTTCTTAACAACTTCAATACCTTTTTTATGGGGAATAGCGTTATAAAGACTCTCTACGTCTAGGGCAACTAGCCATACATTGTGGGGCAAGTGTAAATCTTCAAGAGTGCAAAGAAGGTGTATCGTATCCTTAACATAGGAAGTTAGTGATGTAACGTGAGGGCTAAGGTATTTATCAACAAGCGCACTTGCATTTTCGGTAAGGCATTGGCACCCGGACACGATGGGGCGGCCGGGCGGAGATTTCAGGGATTTATGCAATTTTGGTAAGGCATAAAAGGTTGGTATTTTTGGGTGTTTGACATTCAGGAACTTCCAAGTATTGCAGTCAATTGTGCCATGTTGATAAGCAGAAAAAATCAATTCATAATACTCCATAGCAAAATTATCAATGAGTAGCCTAGAAATGGGTCGATACCAGTCTTTGTTGTCAAGGATGTTGCGGCACATGGTCTCATATGCCGCAACATCCATGACAACGACATTTCCGCCCTTATCGGCCGGTTTAATAACCAGTCCTGGATGGTTTTGCAATGATTTGAGAGCTTTCCTATGGGCAAATAACAGATTGGAAGAATGAGAGTTAGGTAGATCTAGGCATTTGATAGCATTGGTTATAGGGCTCGGCATGTTCCTTGAGATGATCCAGATAGACCTGAATGGGATCTCATGGAAGCATTTGAGCCACGTCAATCTCACTCAGATAGAACGCCAAGCACTAAAAGAACTAAAGGAAGCCAAGAACATCATAATAAAAAGAAGTGATAAGGGAGGCAATGTCATCCTAGTGGACAACACTAATTATGAAACTGAGGTCAAACGCAATTTGGGGGATACCAACACGTATTAAAAACTTGATGGGGACCCCTTCCCTAGGGTAGTACGGGAGATGAATAGCAAGTTGGATGATGCAGTGGAGGCGGGACTACTGACAAAACGAGAATTTGAGTATCTGTCCGTAGATGATTTCAATGTCCCCACCTTCTACTGCATTCCAAAGGTGCATAAACTCCTTGAAAAGCCATCCGGGATACCAATTGTCTCAGCAATTCGTGGGCCTCTGGACAGGATTGGGAAGTATTTGGACAACCTCCTTAAGGAGATGGTAGGTGAGCTCAGGTCATATGTACAAGATACATGTCATACCAAGATTGCTGACCTTGAAATTGAGGGGGAAGCATGGTTGGTCAGCAGACGCTGAATCACTATACACATCTATTCCGCATTAATGTGGAATTACAGCAGTCAAGAGCTCCCTAGATAAAAGCTTTCCACACTTTGGTCCCCAAAATGAATTCCTCATTGAGCTCTTGTGTTTTGCAACAACTTCTTCCAGTTTGCCTCACGGTTTTATCAACAGATTAAAGGTACCTCGATGGGGGCGGCATGGGCACCTGCTTATGCATGCCTCCACTTGGGCAACTGGGAAGAGGAGGAAGTCTTCTGCCGTCCGTTGTACCTCGGCCATGTGCATACACGGCATGTGCACGAATCCTTCAAAATGGAGCTGCTAGCAGTAAGGCTATTATCTGCCATATGACACCGTCACAGCCCGAATTCACAGACCAGCTGAGTGTCAGCAAACATGCTAAACATGCAACATTTTATGATCCAGACAGCACTTGCGGTTTAATCTCCCTACAACGGTCGGAGAAGTTACAGAGCTGACGTGTTGCTGTGGAAGTGCAGGAGATCTCGAGCGTCATCCTTATACTAGGAAAGAGGGCGGTAATGTAACCAAAACCATCACTTGTTTACACTTGCATTTTTACACAAATCTCTTGAAACACATGATCGGCATGGCCTGGGTATGATAGCAGATTCCGGGACAACCCGCAGTTGATGATGATGAACATTGAACCACTGCTAGCTGATACACATTGATAACCAAAGGCAGGTTTAAATTACCCTCATCTACCTCATCCCGAGTAAGGCTGTTATCATTTGACAGTAGTCATCTAAGCACTGTGTGATCATCTATTTACGTTTGAATACGTTTGAATATATCCTGTTAGAGATTTTTGAACTCCACTATGTTTATTAAATTTCTGGAATGGACACATTCTCTGAATGAAATGCTTGGAGCATGCGCATGCAATTAAGTTTTTTCATTCCATTCAGCAAGAACTTTTAATACATTGTGGCAACTCTACAGAAAACCTACTTCCTGCTTAGCGGCTTACTTTTGGCAGCATTATTGTTATCAGATCTCCGCCACCCCGGGGGCCACACATGCACAGTACCCCTTTGTAATTTGTTTACTTTGGTTTCTATTTTCTTATTGGCGTTTAGCCATGGGGTTCTGTGCATCTGTGGTAACGTAGGCGCTTGCACCGTGTGTTATATGTATGTCATTGTTTGTCCATTTTCTGTGCCTCTGTTTTATGGGCATACCATATGCAATCTTGCACTCGTTATGCCTTTTTTTATTGATGTATGATGGACCAGCATTACTCAAGTTTCCTACCGAAATGACTCTTGTGTAAATTTTAGTTCTTGGTACTTTAATAAAATTTTGGAATTTTTTACACACTCTCCCATTATTGTCCACTTTATCCATAGTAGCTGTCTTTGTTCCAGGGAGATCACCTTCTCCGTGATTCTCTCTGGAATCCCACTTGTTTATTTATGCTTGTTTTTGGTTACGGATATAGCCTCTGTTTTTGAGGAGTGGCACCGGGTGAGTGATTATCACCTACTAGACGGCATGAGCTATAAGGGTGGTCCCCCTTTTTGGTTCTCTATATCTTAAAACATATCCTTTTATTCTGTGATTGCTGCCTGTCTGCTGACCATCTCTTACCAGAACATCTTAGATTCCCTACATGCTTCTCCGAAGCTGTTTACATTTTATTTCTAAGGACTATATATTCCATGGTACCTTGCTGCCTTCAAGCAGTTATTCCTGTAATGACTCCACCTCCTGAAACCCCTCCTCTCAGAACCCCTGGCACCTCTGTAGTTTAGAAGGCAGGCTGTGAAATTTGTGACACAGCAGGGCCTACTCACAGGACATGAACATGTGCCACAGAATTCAAGGAAGAAAATGTGTGGGGATCTTTGCAAACTAAGTTTACAAATTTCAGGATTGTTCAGGTTAATAGAAGTAAGATAGAAATAATTAAAATACAAAATGGAAATGAATATGTGATTTTACAATTTGACCATAAATGCGCTATAATAAAATTATTTGTTTGTATTGTTAATGATTAAAAGATTATACATTCCAGCTAATATTTCTGAGAGGGGTTGACTCTGGTGAACAGAACCCTCAACCTATTTGGAATTTCTCCAGTAAGATATCGAAACTGGGGATGCCCTGGGGGATTGTCACATACCTGGTTGAGATCAAACTGTAGAGGGGGCTTCTCTTGCACCTCCTATCTAGCACCCCTGGTCAAGCAAGAGAAAGGCAGAAAACGCATCAGGGCACAGGCAAACAGAAACAAGCTGAAAGACCACTGAGCAATGTGTTCATGTCATTGTTCAGTTTAAATGGGCCGTTTGGTGCCAGTGCATGCACTTGTGTGCTCACACGCACATACGTTCGCACCTGCGCCTATGCCCATTTCCTCTTGTGCCCGCACATGTGCACCAATGTGCGTTTGGATTTAACTGGACTTCTCTTACAGGGATGACACTGATCCTGCAGCATATCTCAAACTGTATACGACAGTATAAGAAAAAGTTAAGTAAAAAAAATTCAACCAAACAAAAAGAATGAGGTTTCTACCAGTACTGAATGCAAAGAAACGGAAGAGCAGAAGATTCTTACCACCTAAATACTAACATGAACACAGTGGATTTAATTTGCTAAAGGAATAGAGACTATTCATTTAAAAGGGTATGCTCACTTAACCCTTTATAGTAAATACCCAATCATAGGGAATAAAAAAAATGGATTTTATCTAGCATATAATTGGAGGATTAAAGTGCACAAAGCTTCACCTCGTTTACTAAGCTAAGTGAACATTTACTTTGCAATAAAGTAAGCATATATTTTACAATGTGAATATGCTCTATTTTTAACAAATCAAACCTATCAGATGACATAATATTTTAAAAGGATAAGTTCACCTTTTGAACATCTTCCACCTGTCACATGTTCTAGCATCTGCACCTCTCCCACCAAACCCCAATCCCTTTCACAGCAGAGAATCCTCTCCCCATGCACACAATTTGAAAGCAGTGCAGCTGTGCAAGGCTCCGCCCACATGGTCGCATCATTCATTCATAGTTACCTGTAAATGAATGCCTACAAGTACCGTCAGAAAGTCCAATGTCTAGATGCACCACTCCAGGTACAGTAGATACTCAACAACCAGCAGGCAGACCCAAGACTGGGTGCAAGCCTGGCTAATAACTGAGAAGCAGTAGAAGCAGAAACTCAGTCACAGGAGCATAGAACAAATGTTAACACGTTTCACACAAAACTGCACTTAATCATAACATACAAGAGCTGAGAGCATAGTTATTTAAATACATTCCATCTGACAATCATACAGCTGTGCTCAATCAGCAGTGCTATTAGCTCCCACAAGTGACATTCAGATAAACAATTAAAAGTGTCACAGAACAAAAAAAAATTGAAAAAAGAGGAAAAAGAAAAAAAAAACAAAACACTGTCTACTGTCTACTGGTGTGAGCCCACAAGCAAGCAGGTGACACGGGATTCCCCAGGGTGTGGAATCTAAGAGCCAGCCGGTATTCTGCCAGGGATCCCCTCACAAGGGTTTGGGCTTAGCTGTGTGCTGACCCCAGGTCACAACCCCCAGGTTCACCGTGCTCCCAGAGGAGAGTACCAGAAGACACTGTCAGACACAGGTGGATGGATGGATGAAGCCAAGGAGAGCTGGATACCAATCCAAGGTCAGGGCGGGCAGCAGACAACGTACTAAAGAGAACTAGCCAAGTCGGTACACAAAAGATCAGTTCACGAGAGGTCAGGTTAAGCAGGTTATACAAAGGGCACTCCGGAACATGTGTTGCTCAAGCAACCAGAAACTGATCTGAGTGGAATTTAAATAGAGAAGCACATGGGAGGCTGGACAGAAAGTAGCAGGAAGGAAGGATATAAAAGGCAACAGGTGAAGCCGGCGACACCCATAGATGCTGAGTGCAGCAAGAGCTGAACACAAGCATGTGGAACCACAGGAACCAGCCGACCTACAGCAGTAAAAGGTAAGACAGATTAGCACCACAGTTGATCTGTGACACTCACATTTATAAATTCACAACCAAGAGGCAAGCAAAAGGTACCATTATTTAACATATGAAATGATGTTAAATCATCAAACTTGAACAGGATGGGAAACAAAATAAGAATATTTTTTATTATTACTGTACATGATTTATAATATTATATTATAATATTAACACGTATTAATAATAATTATTAATTTATAGCAAGGTAAAAGGGGAAAATCTCACAACCCAAGTAGGAAGGAGGTGCACCAGGCTATGTCACGCCCACTCAAAAATGAGACTGTGAGGTCTGCAGGTTTGTAAACGGAGAATCCAGTACACCTCTCTCCTGCAAAGAAACCAAAAGACATCCTCACCCCCTTGGTACTTGGCACTTGATTATCTGTAGTGATACGGCTGATTTGTCCTCCATATGGCATAAATTAAAATGTTGTGCCACATTTATACATTTTTTTTTCAATATTATACAGATGGTCATGCAACTGTGAGTTTTTTTTTCTTTTTCCTCTTTTTTTAATTTTTTTTTTGTTCTGTGACACTTTTAATTGTTTATCTGAATTTCACTTGTGGGAGCTAATAGCACTGCTGATTGACGTCTAATCATTCTCCCTACATATTGAAGATGACAAATTATACAAGTGATGACATACATAACATGTGTTGCAATCATAAAAGGAATCCAATTTAGATGGGGCATGATCTGAGCCAAGATGGTGGCGTAGAACGCGTGCTCCACCGACCAACGGGATACATTAGCAGTTCACGGTAACAGCAGGCATCCGTTTACTCTCCCGCTACACTAGTTTAGTGCTCCAGCACTCCTGCATTCCAGCGCCATGTTAAAAAAGAAAAAGAATGCACACAAGCCAAGGAAACTAACAGCATACTTCTCCCAGCCTCTGCAGCCACATTGGGCAAGAAGGCGCCGGCTCCAGTGTTTCTACTGTCACAGTGCCTGGAACACGATACAACTTCAATGGTGCTGCATGTCAGAATGGCCATTGCTCCTTGGGGAATTCACAGGCTTCCACTCCTGATTGCAGGAGCCCAGCAAAGGTTAAACCCAGAATGGAGAAATCAGGTCTGCAGCACTGCGAGGTGAGATCTAACACCGACCCCCAAGATGACACCAGGGAGCTCCCTGACTCCATCACTGCATTCCCCATACTCCCCAGCCCATCATGGACACTACACTTAAGGACATGCTCACTAAGGAGCACTTTACACACAGACATGATGGCATGTATGAGAAAGTTCCATTCTGACCTTACTGCTGTTGGTGAAAGAATAGATCACGTGGACATTAAAATGGGGGAATATATGACCACAATAAATGATTTAATCGATGCTCATGATGCAGCAGAAGAAGAACAAACCCTGAAAGCAAAGATGGCAGAATTAAAGGAAAGGTCAAGGAGAAACAATGGAAAAATAAGGGGCATTATAGAGTCTGTAACATCAACTGAACTGCACCCCTTTGTCACTTCTCTCCTCTCCACCCTCATGCTGGATCTCTCCTCTATAGAAATTTCTATAGATAGAATTCACCACATACCAAAACCCTCATTTATTCTGGAACATGTCCCCAGAGATGTTTTGCGCCTTATGCACTTTTACCAAACCAAGGAACACCTTATGCAGATTACCCGTAAAGGGGAACACCACTCCACCGCCTACTCTGACCTACAATTTTACGCTGACTTATCACAATAGACTCTACAAATCCGCAGAAACCTTAACTCTATCACTAAAGCCTTGAGGAACCACAGCATAAACTACCGGTGGGGATTCCTGACCAAACTGATAGTGAACAGGGAAGGATTCATCCATGTGATTACCTGCCCTGGGAAAGGCTTTCGACTTCTGCAGTCCTGGAAACTTTTTCCTGATGAATTATCTTCCTTCTCCTCATCAAGGAGCCCTAACGACATTCCAAGAGAATGGCAACAGGTGAATGACACTTAAATCTTTCCTCTCTCAATCGACCACATGGATGCCTTATCACCTTTCTACATAGCATCTACACGAGGCCCAGTCATCTGTAGCTCCACAGTGGAGATCAGCTCCTATACACCTGAGCAGACATGTTCTGCACCTGGGTTATTATCACCCTCCTTTTAAGTTTTTCCTGTTTATTCTGTTTATATTTGTTGCTTTTCCAGAGACTGTTGTTGTTTTTCACCCTACTCGGGGTCCTCGATTCACGTACTATCATTTCAGCTCTTCAATCAGAACACTCCCATGGCTTTCCAGGATTTGCGGACAACCCAACTCTCCTCTCCAAATGAATTTCTCACAAGGGCTATATGTAAGTACCCATTTGATAACCAGCACACCTTCTACACACCAAAATGCCAGTTAAAATACTAATGATAAATGCACATGGACTTAACCACCCAGCCAAAAGGGCTTCACTCTGGTGAGAAGCAGATTCTACCCGTCCCATTGTGACATTCTATGGGAGACACACTTTCACCAGAACGCTCCCCCTAAATGTACCAATAAGGTTTTCCAGCATTACTTTATCTCCAGTTTGCAGGCAAAAAAGAGAGTGGTTTTGACTGCGGTCAAGGACTCTGTTACTTTCAAGCTCCACTCAGAGATTTCCAACCCCTTTGGCCCTTTTCTTATCTTAATTTGCAATATCAATACAACCCGATATACCTTAGTTAATGTCTACGTACCTAATAAACAAAAATTTGATTCCTGAATAAGCTGAACAAATTAAAAAATATTCAACAAGGATCCCTCCTAATCTGTGGAGACCTTAACAACATACCCGATCCAAATATGGACTCTACGTCGACACCTACTAAAAGATCCTTGTCTTTGTCACCCTTTCTGCGTAACCACGAATGATATAATGCATGGCGCTGTGCTCAAGCAAATGAAAGAGACTACTCTTTTTATTCTCATAGACACTGTGTATGTACCAGAATTGATCTGTTTCCAGCGGACAAGTGGCTTCTCTGAAAAATTACACAAACCAAAATTAATAATATTACATTGTCGAACCATGCCTCTGTTCTCCTTGAAATCAGAGACGCATATCCAAACAATAGTGCATATATATGGCATTCCAATTCCCAGGTCATTCAAAATCCTTCCACTAAAAAAAATTCTGGAGAACCACTTGACTGAGTACTTCCAAAACAATTCCTCCCCTACGATTAACCCTTTTGTTTTATGGAATGCCCAAAAGGCATATATACCTGGCATCTTTATTCAACGGGGAGTAAGGATTAGGAGGCAAAGGCAACAGCAGGTCAACACCTTATTATCCAAAATTAATACCCTAGAGACTCAAAATAAAGCCAATCCAACTCCCCTTATTAGCACATAACTTTCTAATCTCCGCCATGAGCTTAGAGCTATATTGTTACATTCCTTTGAACAAAAGGAAAAAAGGTTGAAAACGGCATTTTATTCCTCCAATAACAAAGCGGGGAAAGCCTTGGCTCGTATACTGCATGGACACTGTTTCAAGACTAGGATCCCATATATAGTGCTACAACTAAACAAAAAGTATTTGACCCACAAAAAATAGCTGATGCATTCAGCGAGTACTATGGTTCCCTATAAAACCTGAACCGAGACAGTGCTACCCCCCAACCATCGTTTATAGATATATCTCCACATTTCCTTCATCCCCTCCCTTCCCCCCCTACTCACCATTACCTTTTTATGATCACACATCCTGCCCAACTCCCTGGTGATTCCCCAGGTGTGTCTCTTTTTCATCCCTATTCTTACTCCCCACACAGGCTTGCCTCGAAGGTCCATGCCAACCCTGGATGATGCCCTTTGGGCTGCCCGCATTGACTCGTCTACCTCAGCTCCCGAGGGGTGGTGCTTCCAAATGGCCGGTGGTGTCCGGCACCCAGTCACCATCACACAAACCTTAATGTGTAAGCACATACCCTGTGTGAGGATTCATTACCCCACCCCTGCTCCATGTTTGCAATTAACATATCATCCTTATATCATTCTTTATTTTTTTTTATTTATTATTTTAGATTTCACACACTGACGAGTGGCACTCTAGCCACGAAACGTCTAAAGCTACCAAATGTTGTGTGCTTTATAATTTTTTACATATTCCACCTAAGTTTCTACATTGCTATATAACTTACCCCTCAGGTACCGAGGCCACTTGTCACGCAGGCATTACTCCATGTCCTAAGGTTTTATATAAAATTCTGGAAGGTGTACTGTGGAAATAAGCAATGCCTATACTATATTGTATCCACGCTGTATTTTTGTTTATTGTCATATATTCTATCAAGTGTAACTGATATCATCAGTATATGCATGTTTTATTTCTTATGAATCTAATCATTGTATATGCATGTTATATTTTTTATGAACTAAATAATTTTCCAAGTTGTACACCTGTTTACCTTATTGCAAGTATGCACTTCATTTAAAGTCCCACCCTCGTTGCTCCCCCCACTTTGGTCAGTACAGGGATGGAAACACGTGACCTTACCAATTTCACGCAAAGTCCCTAAATCTCCTTCTTCCTTTATCAGTCTATAGATATAGAAAACTTCTTAGCAGGGATCAATCTGCCCCAAGTCTCTCCTGCACAACTCCAAGCACTAAATACTCCCTTCTCTATACAAGAAATATTATTAGTTATAAACACAATAATAACAAATCCCTGGTACCGGACAGCCTGACAGGAGAGTGCTATAAAACCGTTAAACTTATATTAGGCTCCTATCTCCATGAGGTGTTTGAAACTGCTGCCTTGGCTTCCTTTCCAGCTGAAATGTTAGAAGCATTGATAGTAATTTTACCAAAACCTGGAATATCTCTGGATTCCCCTTAAAATTTTAGACCCATTTCCTTATTAAATAATGACTTAAAAATGTATGCCAAATTACCAGACTAGATCAATCTGGCTTCACTAAAGGTAGACAAACATCAGATGCCACTAGACGACTTGATATTATCTATCTAGCAAGGAAGAAAAAGGTGCCTCCTCTGCTCCTAGTTTTGGATGTAGAGAAGGTGTTTGAGAGTGCACTGGCTATATCTGACGAGCCCTGGAGAAATTTGGTTTCACTGGGCAGATACTTTCAGCTATATTAGCTCTATACACCTTCCCATCAGCTAGGGTATACACATCTGGATTGGTATCCAAACCATTTTGGATCACAAATGGCACTGGCCAGGGATGCCTACTATCACCCCTGATCTTCAACCTTCTAATAGAACTAGAACCACTAGCGGCTATTAGACAAAAGCAGGACATACAGGGATTTCAAATTATCTTAATGCTCACAAATCCTATGACTTCCCTAACACACGCCTCCAATGTACTTAAGATAAGGATCAGTGTCATATTATAAAGTCAATGAAACAAAATCTTTCATACTTGATCTGGGGATCCCTCCACAAGACAAAAGTTTCTTACAATCTAAATTTCCGTACATATGGAATGAATCTGGGAACTCTTACCTGGGAATAACTCTTATCCCACACTCAAAACAGCTTTTTAAGGCTAACTACATTCCACTCTAAACTAAACTACAAGCAGGGCAAACATATATTATCATGGTCGGGACGATTGGTGGCTTTTAAAATCCAACTTTTACCACAGCTGCTCTATGTATACCATTCTGTGCCTATACCTACACACAAACAATTCTTTAAATCCTTTCAGGCTGAATTATCTAGATTTCTCTGGGAAGGTAAAAAAGCCAGAAACGCCTTTGCTAAGCTTAGCAAAAGGAGAAGGGCTGGAGGTCTGGAGTGCTGGTATTATCACTTGGCAGCAACCCCAGCTCAACTCAGAGGTTGGACCTCCAACACACATGTTTCACTTTGGGGTGAAATAAAGCAATCCCTAATCCCGGAAGGATTATATGATTATACTTTAGCCTACCCTTATCTTACGAATACACACAAAGACCTCCCTTTCCCAGTCAAGCAACTCTACAATCCTGGAAATACTTAACAACACACTACGCTGGGTCTACCCCGAAGGTCTCCTATACCTATTCCAACCTTGGCTCTCTTGATCCCAGATCTTAGAGTGGATCAATGGACCAAAACAAAGAAATATATATCTTATATCAGGGATCCAACCTGAAATCCTTTACTTCCATACAAGCACAATACGGGCTATCTAACGCGTAATACTTGACATACGCCCGAATAGCATCTTTTCTAAAACACACCCTGATCTTAAAATATGACCTATTTTGGCAAATCCATACTTATCTCACTTCCAATGCTGATCGTAAAGGGGGTATTTCCCTATTTTACAACTTCCTTCACAACAAATATATATTTGCAAAACCAAATTCAATGTTAGCCTGGGAAAGGGATGTAAATGAATCCTTCTCAGATGAACAATAGAGTATAGCACTACAATACATATATTCTGCTACAAAATGCACTAACCTCTGGGAACTATCACACAAAGTTACACAAAGATGGTATCTGACCCCATACAGAATAGCCAAATTCAATTTCTCTTTATCTCCATTACGCTGGAGAAAATGCTCTCAATCTGGCACCATTCTCCATATCTTATGGACATGTAGTAAACTAGCAAAATTGTGGCCCAAAGTATTCTTTATTCGACGCCAAGTGACAGGCCTACCAATACAGACCTCCTCACCACTAGCCCTTCTGAACATAGGCATAGAAGCTTTACCACCATCTTTCAGACAGTTTACCACTCATTTATTCCTGGCTGCCAAACTAGTGATTCTTAGATTATGGAGATCCCCAGATCCCCCTGTGGTGACGGAAGTCGTGCGCACTCTTTATACACATTTTACCTATGAACAAATGCTGGCATCAGTGGCTGGGAAACATACTGAATTCCTTGACCACTGGCAACCGTGGATTGACTGGTATAACATATACAAAACCTTATAGATCCTTATCTGATAACCAATAGCATTCTGTGAACAATCCTGACTAGGGGAACTTGGAAACTTCCCTTTTCCTATTTCCCTCCCCAGTTCATGAGTTCTTTTCCCACCTGTTCTTCTATTCCCATTAAGATGATTACACCACTCAGCATCCTTTTATATATTCCAAACTGGATATGGAATTCCACACTTTATGTACAGAGAACATTTTGGATATTAAGGATTAGGGGTGATGCCCTTCTCTTGCGACACAGTTAGTTCCCATTGGGGTGTCTGAGTAGGATGGGTTGCCCTGTTTGCCTAGAGATCAACATCTATTTTTATCATTTGAAAATGTACTAATGATGGTTATGTAGTTATTTGCATACTCCATACTACTATTATTCCTTTATGTTTTCTTCTTGACTGTATAACACCCTCCTATGCTTTGTTATATGGTAAATGGTGAATGTTGAAGCTACATTTGTACCAACAATTATCTTGAATAAAAACTATTGAACTAAAAAGGAATCCAATTTAAAGCTCCTTTGTGTGGAACGAACAGCATTGCCACCAAACATATGGGAGCAGCAAGGATAATTTGCAGCACCACAGAGGTAATTGCCGTTGAAAATGCAAGACAAGACAGACAAGAACAAATCTCAAATCTTTATCTAGTGCAAAGATCAGGTCATCAATGTGGTGATAATGTACTTTAATAGATGTCTTATAGGGATTGTCACCCCCATAGACATTGGACTGCTCCCACCAACCTATGCAGAGGTTGGCGAGTGAGGGCAAAAATTTTGCCCCCATCACTGCCCTGCACCTCTGGGGGTAATAATTCCCCCAAAAATGAAGTAATTATGTGACAAAAGGAATTCTAAAAGTTCCAACATGTATAAATGTAACTCGATAGAAAAACCAGTGTATTATTCAAGAAAGAAAGAAAGAAACTGCTTCAACTGTAAGGTGATGGGGAATTGAGGAATACAAATTAGCAAAGTCACAGGTCATGAAAGCAAAACCAGCCTGCCAGGAAAAATTGTTCATAATTTGTAAAATAGGCTTAGTCTTTTAAAGAAAACTAGGAAGCCGTATAACTAGAAGTTGGAGTTGACTATCAAGCCAGTGTCCTTACTGCTCATTTAAAGAGCTGATACCTGCTATGGTTGGTCTTCCCTGAAGGAGATTTACCCCTTAAAATGTAGACAGAATTCAGGGACCAGACGTTATGCTTCTTTTTTATTTTATATTTTATTTCAAATATTTTTTATTTGGTTATTCGATAAAAGAAAAGTTAACAAAAAATTCAAACTTAATATGGTCTTACATATAACAATTTGTGAATGAAGAGTAAGCATTACATACATAGCATGAAAAGTCATCATTATTGTCATCATTCACTTGTAAGTATCATGCGCCGTGCAGGCTTAGTATTTTACTAGTTTCACATAAGGAGGCTACCTCATTCACATGCTTAAGATTTGTGTAACACTTATGCCCCGTACACACGGTCGGATTTTCCGATGGAAAATGTCCAATCGGAGCGTGTTGTCGGAAATTCCGACCGTGTGTGGGCTCCATCGGACATTTTCCATCGGATTTTCCGACACACAAAGTTGGAGAGCAGGAGATAAAATTTTCCGACAACAAAATCCGATTGCGTCAATTCCGACCGTGTGTGGCCTGTTCCGACGCACAAAGTGCCACGCATGCTCAGAAGAAATTCCGACACGGAACAGCTTGTTCTGGTAAACTTAGCGTTCGCAATGGATACAGCACTTTCGTCACGCTGCAATGTTAAAAATGGTTTAATACAGCGCAATCTCTTATAATGTGACAAGAATATAGTAGTTTTGCCGCTCATATTCACACAGACTTCTCACAAACTTATTTCGTTACTATTTATCGGGATTCCCTCAATATATTTCTCACATCTGACAACATATTTTTGTTGTATTTTTTTTTTTTTTGGCTTTAATCTAGATTCTTTTTTTGTGTTTGTATTTTTTTGAAGGGTGTTATTTTTTGGGGGGGATTTTTATTTGTAGTTTGAAAATGTTTGTGTGTGTTTTTTGTGACAAGTTCCCACAACACCATTGATATGTTGTTCTATTTAATCTGTAGGAGATTGTTTGGTGTTGTTGTCCCTTGTTAATTTCACATTTTATGTTAGAAATGTACCTGAATCGTCACCAACAAACTGTCCTTTTTGGATGAAAACACACATAGGAGAGTCTAATTTCCCTAAACATTTTTTATTAAGGGCTCACAACTAAACAAAGAGGGAGGCAATGCTGGAGAAACTGCAGAAGTGGGTGAAGCCTTGGACCCCCAGGGCAGACATCAATTATTTAAAAGCAAAATTGGTGGCCTGAGGAGTCCTTATCTAAGGGAGGGCAGTCTGGTCCAGAAGTCCCAGAGATCCGGAAAGCAGCAGATGACATCTGTGTCCCCAGGCTGTGGTCATACAAGAGACTGCAGCTTCTGTCAGACCAGACTGAACCCAGGGTCATCACTCTCTGGTCTTCCTTCCACGCTTCCTTCCACGCGGTGGCTGTGGTGGTGGAGTTGTGGCAGCAGGAGGAGGAGGAGGATGGTCCAACTCAATGACGTCGGTCTTGGGTGTTAGTTCCCCACTCACCCCCTTACGTAGGACTTTATACAGAAGGTCCTCACAGAGCCTGCGTTGACCCTCCTGCATGCCCTGCAGTTTTGTGGCAGCCATGCAGGCAAAGGCCTCTTCAGGAGTGGGTAAGGCTCGTAGGGACGCCGAAGCCTCCTGAATGAGCCTGAACGCAGAATCCTGCACGGGACTCGGAGTCGTCTTCCTCGGTCTTTTGTATGGAAGGCGGAGGGGAGGAACCTGTGATTCTGTCAGGCTGCGACTGGTCCCAGGCTTCTCTTGGCTGACACTTAACCCCGCCTCCTCCTGGCTGCCACTAATCCCCGCCTCCTCCTGACTGCCACATTCCACAACCTCCTCCTGGCTGAGGTCTTCCTGTGTATGAAAAAGGGACATAGTTTTAGTATTTTTTTCATCAATCACACACAATTTTCACCTTCTGACTGTTGCAAATTGAATGTTAACAAATATAACAGACTATCATTCTAAACCCAGCATTTTTTATTCTTGTCCCAAATTTGGGTGCCCACTACTGTCTATTGATATGTAAAACATTTTTTTCAATCAGCAATTAGTGATCAATAATAACATCTAGTAAAGATCATTTAGTTATTGACCAGAAATCTGGAGAACAATGCTATACCTGACTCCAGCTGGGCTCCTCCACTTCTTCCTGGCTGGAAGGCCCAGGTTGGACATTGGAAGCCTCAGCTGGGGTGGAAGGAAGTGTGGAAGGAAGAGTAGAGAGGGATTCCCTGACTTCAGTGTGGTCTGACAGAAATCGCAGTCTCTCATAGTACCACAGCCTGGGGACATAAACGTCATCTGCTGCAGCTCCGGACCTCTGGGAATCTGTGACCTTCTTGCGCTCCCTAAGATAAGTGCTCCTCAGGCCACCAATTTTGGCTTTTAAATAAGGGATGGTTGCTGTGGGGACCACTGGCGTCACCAACTCCAGCAGTTTCTCCTGCTTCTTTTGTTTATGGTTGTAATGAGGATGTCTCACTTGCCACAGACAGGGCAGATCCATGTATTTGTCAATGAACAGGGGGAGGAAATTGTGGTCGTTGAACCCATCCATTTTCTCTGCAAGACACAACACAAGACAAACCCTAATGTCAGGCCAAACTCCCCTAATCTTGTTACAATATAGGCTTCCATTTCAAAGCAGTATGGGCCCAAGTTTAGATCCTACCTTCGTTATCACGATCGGCGCCTCCGATGCGCCTTCCTCCGCTCACAGATCGTACGTAAGACACACGCGTGTTACGCTTTATACACACTGCGCATGCGTGTAACTCCGCCCGCCCCTGACGTTCTTTCTAGTCTATTCCCCACCCCTTTTCATTTGGCGCAGTGGGGGAAGAGCACATGGCGGAGACACAGCAGGATCATGCTAATTGTCGCAACGAGGAGGAGGAAAGGTCGGATCCTGACACGTCCCGATCCAGAAGGAGATTTAAGGACTCAAATATGTCCTTTGGGGAGATGTTGGAGATGGTGGACATCCTGAAGAAGGCCGACTATGATGGAAAGTATGGGCCTTACCCCAACCCCAATGTTAGAAAGGCCAAGATCATGGCGAAAGTGGTCAGGAGTCTGCACCGGAATTTCGGGGTACGACGATCGAAAGATCAGCTCGGGAAGCGGTGGTCGGACCGCAAATTACGAGAACATGAGCAGTACAGAAAGATCCGGAGAGTGCTGCAAAAAAGTAAGTAGTTGTGCTGTGTTCCTATTCTTTATGTTTATTACGTTCGTGCTGCTCCATGTGCTTTTAGGAACTGTTGTACAGTTTAAAATGGCAACTTTCATGTTCATGGGCACATGATTCGTTCGTATCAAACATTTTTCTTTCGGACTATAAAATACCATTGTTTAGGCCATATGCATTTGGCCATTTTTAAGCCCTATACTTGTCTTAAAAGAATTTGGTTGTGTAGATGGCTTTGTTACTAGAATGAAATGCAAACTAGATTCTGTGTAAGGAGAGGACACTGAGCAGCTGTTTTCACATCTGGACACTGGAGCACTAATGTGGGACAAAAGAACACCATTTTTATTAGGGGGCCACACAGGTGTTCCAGTGTATACTATAGGGGGGGGCTACATCTGTGAAGCTTGTACCAAACAGGTAAAGTATTGCAGCTTGACAAAGGACACTGAAAATGCTACATTTTTGAACTCTGCTAAAATTGACAATTGTACCCCACTTCCAAGCAATGTTTCCTATTTCTAGTTCTGCCATCAAATATCTGTGTGCTAAGTATACCATTTTGTTTTACATAGGGGAGAAAAGACTCGGAGGACACCCCTCATCCGAGGAGACCAGAGCCAACCCCCCTCTGGAAGAAGGGGAATTCCCCCAACACAATCTGAGCAGGAGGAAGAAGACGTGGTGGAACTAGTCACCACAACAGGTGAGTGTCTGCGACCACAGGCTCAGGTAAGAGATGGATGGTGGCATATTTTTGAGACCTAATTTTTTTTTGGGGTTCCTCTCTTTTTAGGTGATCGTAATGTTTTGGATCCAGATCCTTTCACATCCGAAAGTGCCCAGATCCTGATCGGGGAGATCATGGGGTGTAATTTACAATTGGAAAACATCAAGAAAAACATCAATGATGTTATTGATGTTATTCCAAAAAATAAAAACATCATTGATGTTTTGGGGCGAGTTTAAAGCCCCTCCAAATCCCTTTGTTTTTTGGTGTGCTACAATGTGCAAAATGTTTTTGAGATTTTTCACAAAGCCAAATTTGGAGGATGCACACAGTGTCAATGTGCTATCTGCCATCACGGGAGATCAATAGACGCGTTTTGGGGGTGCAACCCCTTCCTCAATAATAAAGTAGCTGAGAGGAAGGGGTTGCTCCCCCAAAACACGTCCCTTGATCCCCCGTGATGGCAGGTCGCACATGTTGACATTGGTAAATTGGTGTGCATCTTCCAAATTTGGCTTTTCCTGGGGTGACTTCACCCCATCTGAACGCAATATCAAACACAGTTCCTAAATACTCATGTCTGATATTGCCTTCAAGTTCTACCAAATGTGACGTTTGTTACATAGTTACATAGTTACATAGTTAGTCAGGTTGAAAAAAGACACAAGTCCATCCAGTCCAACCATAAAAAAACAAAAAAAACAAAAAAACAATATACCCAATACTATACCCACAGTTGATCCAGAGGAAGGCAAAAAACCCCAGCAGAGCATGCTCCAATTTGCTACAGCAGGGGAAAAAATTCCTTCCTGATCCCAGAGAGGCAATCGGATTATCCCTGGATCAACTTTACCTATAAATGTCAGTACCCAGTTATATTATGTACATTTAGGAAAGCATCCAGGCCTTTCTTAAAGCAATCTACTGAGCTGGCCAGAACCACCTCTGGAGGGAGTCTATTCCACATTTTCACAGCTCTTACTGTGAAGAAACCTTTCCGTATTTGGAGATGAAATCTCTTTTCCTCCAGTCGTAAAGAGTGCCCCCTTGTCCTCTGTGTTGACCGTAAAGTGAATAACTCAACACCAAGTTCACTATATGGACCCCTTATATATTTAAACATGTTGATCATATCCCCCCTTATTCTCCTCTTCTCAAGAGTGAACAAATTCAGTTCCTCTAATCTTTCCTCATAGCTGAGCTCCCCCATGCCTCTTATCAGTTTGGTTGCCCTTCTCTGCACTTTCTCCAGTTCCCCGATATCCTTTTTGAGAACTGGTGCCCAAAACTGAACGGCATATTCCAGATGAGGTCTTACTAATGATTAGAACAGGGGCAAAATGATATCTCTCTCTCTGGAGTTCATACCTCTCTTAATACAAGAAAGAACTTTGCTCGCTTTGGAAACCGCAGCTTGGCATTGCATGCTATTATTGAGCTTATGATCTACCAAAACCCCCAGATCCTTCTCCACTACGGATTCCCCCAGTTGTACTCCCCCTAGAATGTATAATGCATGCATATTCTTAGCCCCCAAGTGCATAACTTTACATTTCTCAACATTAAACCTCATCTGCCACATAGTCGCCCAATTAGACAGTGCATTGAGGTCGGCTTGTAAATTGGAGACATCCTGTAAGGACGTTATTCCACTGCATAGCTTGGTGTCATCTGCAAAGACAGAAATGTTACTTTTGATCCCAGACCCAATATCATTTATAAAGATATTAAAGAGTAAGGGTCCCAGCACTGAACCTTAGGGTACACCACTGATAACCTTAGACCATTCAGAGTAAGAATCATTAACCACTACTCTCTGAATTCTGTCTTTTAGCCAGTTTTCTATCCATTTACAAACTGATATTTCCAACCCTGTAGACTTTAGCTTACACATGAGCCGTGTGTGCGGAACTGTATCGAACGCTTTTGCACAATCCAAGTAAACCACGTCCACAGCCACCCCTCTGTCCAAGGTTTTACTTACCTCTTCATAAAAAGAAATCAGGTTTGTCTGACAACTTCTGTCTTTCATGAATCCATGCTGTCTGTTGCTTAAAATGTTTTTTTCCAGCAAGAACTCGTCTATGTGGTCTTTTATTAAACGCTCCAGTATCTTCCCGACTATAGAAGTTAAACTAACAGGTCTATAGTTACTTGGTAAAGACTTTGATCCCTTTTTAAATATAGGCACCACGTTCGCCCTGCGCCAATCCAGTGGTACCATTCCTGTCATTAATGAGTCCCTAAAAATTAGATACAATGGCTTTGAAATTACAGAGCTCAATTCTTTTAGGATCCGTGGGTGGATGCCATCAGGTCCAGGTGCTTTATCCACTTTTATTCTGTCTAAATATTTCTGGACCATATCCCTTTTGAGCCATTGTGGATCATTGGGGGCTGTGTCAATACCACCCCCATTATGGACATGAGCTTCCTTTTGTATACACAGAGCTGAAGAAAGTATTTAATAAATTAGCCTTCTCCTTGTCCCCAGTCACCCACTCTAGATTATTTTGTAAAGGGCCTACATGCTCAGACATGACCTTTTTACTATTAATATATTTGAAGAATTTTTTGGGGTTTGTCCTACTATTTTTTGCGATCTGTCGTTCATTTTGAATTTTTGCACCCTTGATTTCCTTTTTACATATTCTGTTAAATTCTTTGTAGCATTTAAACAACTCTAGTGTTCCTTCATTTTTATATTTTTTAAAAGCTCTTTTCTTATTGTTTATAGCTTTTCTAACTTTGACCGTGAGCCACATAGGTTTTCTTTTTAGCCTTTTAAACTTATTGCCCATGGGAATATACTTTGCAGTGAGGCCCCAAACAGTCTTTTTGAAGAATTCCCATTTCTGTTCTGTGTTTATCGCTGCCAATATTCCCTCCCAGTCTAAGTCCTCGAGAGCAGCCCTCATCCTTGGAAAATTTGCTCTCTTGAAGTTAAGTGTTTTTATCTTTCCCTTATGTATTTCTTGTTTACAGCTAACATCAAATGAAATCATGTTATGGTCACTGCTACCCAGGTGTTCCTTTATCTGCACATTAGTAATAAGCTCTGCATGGTTTGAGATTACCAGGTCCAACAGAGCTTCATTCCTAGTTGGGGCCTCAATAAACTGGACCATAAAGTTGTCCTGTACTAGGTTTATAAATTTTTGCCCTTTAACTGTCCCAGCAGTGCCATTATTCCAGTCAATTTCTGGGTAGTTAAAATCTCCCATTATTATCACTGTCCCAGCCCTTGCAGCCCTTTCCATCTGTGCAAGGAGCTGAGTCTCCACCTCCTCGTTAACATTGGGTGGTCTATAACAAACTCCAATGATTAACTTTGAACTACGCCCATCTATATGCAGTTCCACCCATAATGCTTCAGACTCATCACACTCTCCATCAATCAGGTCCTCTTTCACACTTGCTTTGAGATCACTTCTCACATAGAGACAGACCCCACCACCTTTCCTTTTTACCCTGTCTCTCTGAAAGAGTGCATAGCCAGGAATATTAATAGCCCAGTCATGTGAGGATTGAAGCCAAGTTTCAGCAATACCGATTACATCATAGTTCACCTCATGCACCAGAGCTTCCAACTCACCTATTTTGCTTGGCAGACTTCTGGCATTGGTGAACAAACACTTTAATGCATTATTACATTTTGGTCTGGTGTTTTTCATATATTTTTTAGTAGTACAAATGGCACTACAGTTTCCAATGGCTGTTTGCAACATGGGAAATTTCTTGACACCTGCCATAACCCTCCCCCCATCTGTCCCCATTCCACCCTCCATTAATGTCTGACCCCTAACTGACCTGTCTTCTTGATGTAATTCTAGTTCACCCTCCCCCCTCAATCCTAGTTTAAATACTCCTCCAGCCTTCCTATAAACCTCTCCCCCAGCACAGCAGACCCCCTTCCATTCAAGTGCAAACCGTCTTTAGCATATAGGTTGCACCCCAATGAAAAGTCAGCCCAGTGCTCTAGAAACCCAAATCCCTCCTCCCTACACCAGGTCTTGAGCCATGCATTCAGCTCTCTAATCACCCACTGCCTTTCCTGTGTTGCGCACGGCACAGGCAATATTTCAGAGAATATCACCTTGGAGGTCCTTCCCTTCAACTTGCAGCCTAGTTCTTTAAATTGATTCTTAAGGAGCCTCCACCTTCCATGTATACTGTCATTGGTTCCAACGTGGACCAAGACAGCTGGGTCATGCCCAGCCCCTCCCAGTAATTTATCCACCCGGTCCACCACATGCCGAACCCTAGCACCAGGGAGACAGCAAACCATTCGGTTGAGGCGATCCTGGCGACAAATTATTCTATCAGTCCTTCTGATTATAGAATCCCCTATAACCACCAACTGTCTAGGCCTACCTGCACTCCCCTCCCCACCTCTACTAGATGGGCTGCTCTCCCGGCTGTTAGGGGTAGCAGTGACATCTAGGGCTGCCACCTCTGTGTTTGCCACCTCCACATCTTCACCCAACTTGGCAAATTTGTTTTGATGCACAAACACAGGACTGGCCTTCCTTTTCTGCGAGCCCCTTCCACTCCCTCTAACTACATTAACCCATCTTCCTATCTGATAATCCTGACTTGCCCCTCCACCCTCCACATCAACCCTACTGACCACCTGCTCAGCGAGCAGAGGACCCCCTTCAAGGTTGTCCTTTCTGCCCAGTGTTGCAACTTGCTCCTCCAGATCTCTAATGCGAGCTTCCAGAAGGGCAACCTGCTCACATCTGTCACAGCGGTATCCATCCTGGAGCTGTTGCACCAATTTTGCATACATGTGGCACACTGTGCACTGAGCAAAACCTTCAACCCTGCTAGCACTCATTTCCCAGTTACAATACAATTACTTAAGGGAAGTTTAAGATGTTACTTACAGATTAGAAGACTTCTGTTTAAACTCCTGTTTTCAACTCCTGGTTTTTAACTCTCCACTTTAGTTCAAAAATTCCACTTGTGTTCACAAAATCCACATGCAAGCAACCATCAGCTGGGAGCAAGCTCCAGGGGAGTGTGTGTAGACACTTTTATACACCTGGGAACAATTAACCACTCCCCTGCTCAGTAATTTGATTTTTCATCCAAGCATAGCTGTAGTACTTCAGTCTATTGCACTCCCTTATCAGTAATCGTGTGATCCTGGAACACACCTGTTTAAGATGCTGGAACATATACTTCAGGCTCCCTGCTGCTGCTCACTTAAAGAAAGCCTCCGTAGCTATAACCTTTGTGAGGAAATTCAAAGTGCACAGTCCACATGTCTTTCCATGTGGTTCCACATTGTAAGTTCAAGATTTGTGTCTTTCTTGTTGGTTTTACACATGCCTGTTTTCTCGTAAATGGACATTTCTATTTTTGATAATGCTACCGCAAAAATTGTTATACAACAAACATGTTGTATGTGTTTTTTGGTGTGCTACAATGTGCAAAATGTTTTTGAGATTTTTCACAAAGCCAAATTTGGAGGATGCACACAGTGTCAATGTGCTATCTGCCATCACGGGAGATCAATGGACGCGTTTTGGGGGTGCAACCCCTTCCTCAATAATAAAGTAGCTGAGAGGAAGGGGTTGCTCCCCCAAAACACGTCCCTTGATCCCCCGTGATGGCAGGTCGCACATGTTGACATTGGTAAATTGGTGTGCATCTTCCAAATTTGGCTTTTCCTGGGGTGACTTCACCCCATTTGAACGCAATATCAAACACAGTTCCTAAATACTCATGTCTGATATTGCCTTCAAGTTCTACCAAATGTGACATTTGTAAGTTCAAGATTTGTGTCTTTCTTGTTGGTTTTACACATGCCTGTTTTCTCGTAAATGGACATTTCCATTTTTGATAATGCTACCGTAAAAATTGTTATACAACAAACATGTTGGTTTGTTTGAAAAACCTTTGGTAAATGCACATGTGATTGTGCAGGTATAAAAAAGTTTGTTAAGCAAGAATGTGTGGATTATTGTCTCAACGCTACAACACTTTTGGGGTGATGTCATTGGTGTTTTCAGAGAAAATGGGGGTTATTTACTAAGGACAAATCCTCTTGGCACTACAAGTGCAGTTTCAGTGCAGTTGCAACTGCACTTGTAGTGAAAAGTGTCTTTGCATTTAGTCAATAACACCCAACACTGCTTTGTATAAGTTTACACAATCACGCCATTTTCTGGACTCCACACATTTCTGTCAGGGTCAGCTAAAACAAACACAAGCAGTAAATGTCCACAAAGAATTTCTTTTTTTTTTTTTTAATAGAAAAAGGCTTCACATATTTGCTGGCATATTGATGGCCCCCCTTCCCGCAAAGAACTCCAGGTAGCGTTAGCGGACATCACGGGCACTCAGGGAGGGCAAGCCAGGATGGCTGCTTTCAAGCGCTTTCAGTGTGGTTTGATGTATCATTCCGGCCTCAGGCCCAACTGAGCCAGCATAGTTGGCCGAATGTTTCCTTAAAAAGTTATGGAGAATACAGCACGCCAGTATAATATGGTTCAGTTTATACTCCGCCATATGGATGGGTGTCATAAATAGGCGGAACCGGCTGGCCAGGATTCCAAATGTGTTCTCCACCACTCTTCGGGCTCAGGCCAGCCGGTAATTAAAAACCCTCTGTTCCGGGGTGAGGGTCCTCACCGGGAATGGCCGCATCAGGTGGTCCCCCAGCGCAAACGCTTCATCAGCAACGAACACGAATGGGAGTCCTTCCACATTGTCCTCTGGAGCTGGCAAGTCCAAGCTGCCATTCTGGAGATGCCTGTAGAACCCCGTCTGGGTGATGACTCCACCATCGGACATCCAGCCATTCTTCCCCACGTCCACATACAGGAAGTCGTAAGTAGCCGACACCACCGCCAACATCACAATACTATTGAACCCCTTATAGTTGAAATAGTACGACCCCGAGTTGGGTGGTGGGACGATGTGGACGTGTTTCCCATCAATTGCCCCTCTGCAGTTAGGAAAATCCCACCGCTGGGCAAAGTGGGAGGCCACAGTCTGCCATTCTTGTGGCGTAGAAGGAAACTGTTAAGGAAAAAAAAATAATAATTGCTATTTTTGCTCAGAAATATGGCAAGCAGATTAGGCACAAACATTATGGGGCAACCTCCAGATAGCATTTATTAAGGGGAATTTAACAACGCCAAAGTATAAGCTACACCTATCATATCCCCCCCCCCTCATAGGCCATTTCTAACATTATGGGGTGTGTGGAAATCTTGGACAGGTAACCCTCTTCACTTCATTGAGAGATGAATGCCTAAATACAGGGTATTACTTGGAACAGCCCCTCCTTAGTTACACTATTGGCAGCCCACTGGACAGGTAAGAAGTGTCATAATACAAAGATATAAATACACATTGTACACATTTGAGGACATTTGGACATTCTGCTATTACCTGTCAAGATAATAATAGGATACAAAAACGTGAAACAGTACCATTTGAAAGTATACAGGCAGGCCCTTGTACTACATGCTTTGGGGAATTCATCCATACATCTGAGCACAAAACAGATGGGTATAGTGTGTATGGGTTTGGCAAAGTCAGCAGATAGATGATTGAGGATAGATAGAGAATTGGGATCAGCTGACTTAGCAGTTGGGGGAGGGTTACTAAAAATTATTTGGGGACACCACAAAAAAAAGCCTATGGCACTCTGCCTGAATTTAAAGCAAAAATAACATTTCAAAACATTTTAGGGGGTGTTTGGGGTAAAGCACTACTATGGAGCACAAAAAATACATTGTTAAGTGACTACATGAGGTGAACATAGGGCCAGGAGAGAACATGCTGCGGAGGTTATTGAAGGGCAAATATGTATGAAGGACCTAAAATAATAATTACATAAAAATCCTGCATGCATGAGGACAAAGGGGACATTCGCAGCATATTACAAGCATGGTAATTAGGGAATGAGGAAAGAAATACAATATATTAGCAAACATTCAATACAATAAAATGTGATATTAAAGGATAAAAATCTTACCTTCATATACTCCTTCTGCAGGACCTGGATGATGGCAGAACAGGTCTCTGGGATAATGATCCCCAAAGCCTGGGGGGAGATGCCTGTCGAGAACTTCAAGTCCTGCAGGCTTCTCCCTGTCACCAAATACCGCAGGGTAGCGACCAACCTCTGCTCCGCAGTGATGGCTTGCCTCATGCAGGTATCCTGCCTGCTAATATAAGGGGTCAGCGAAGCCAACAGACGGTGAAACACGGGGTCCGTCATCCTGAGAAAGTTCCTGAAATCATCAGGATTATTCTCACAGATCTCACGGAGCAAAGGCATATGAGAGAACTGGTCACGCTGAAGCAACCAATTCTTGGTCCATGAACTCCTCCTCAACCTGTTCATGAATTGGACTTGTGTCAAGGTCAGGACCCCAACACCAAGCCCCCACACAGCACGAACTCTACGAGGAGTACGTATACGCAACATGGCTAGAAAACGGTCGGCTGCTCAGAACGAAGTAACAGAACACACTGAAGAACAGCAAGGCCTGTGAAGAGCGACCTGAAAAACAGTAACGAACGAACAAGAATACAATGACTAATTAAAGTCACGCGGAACTTGCTTGCACGCACTGAAGAGCAGATACAAACCCACAAGCACAAACTGAACGGCAGAAAACGATCTGAAAGCCACGAGTCTGAAAAAGCGCGAATCATCTCTCACCAAACTTTTACTAACACGAGATTAGCAAAAGGAGCCCAAAGGGTGCCGCGCTTGGTTCTGAACCGGCCTTTTCTAGTCTCGGCCTGACCGCGTGGTTGGTGATCGGAAATTCCGACAACTTTGTGCGACCGTGTGTACGCAAAACAAGTTTGAGCCAACATCCGTCGGAAAAAATCCTAGGATTTTGTTGTCGGAATGTCCGAACAAAGTCCGACCGTGTGTACGGGGCACTATGGTAAGGTGAAGAATAAGGAAAGCAATAAAGATAAACTGTAGGGAAAGGGGAAGGGGGTAATGTGACACCCAGTTATTTCAGCTTATAACCCATGAATTGTAAACTTTGGATCTTTTAGAATGTGAGGATTTAGTTTATGTTTCTCTCCAGATAAGCCACTGCTCATAAAATTTAGAAAGACAGTCTTGTTTGTATGCCATTATTTTTTCTAGGGCGTACGTCTCTGAAACAAGATTAATTACCTCACCAACATTAGGGGTGAGGGTTGTCTTCCATTTCCTCATGAGGATTAAACGTGCGGCGTGTAGTATGTGCATAACCACATGTTTGAAATTGTGAGGAAATTTTTCTAGTTCAATACTTAGGATAGCCAACTTGATGTTGGGTCTAATTATAAACCCTGTCAGTTTCTTTATAAGTCTAAATACTGAGTTCCAGTAGCTACGCAGACTAGGGCATAACCACAGCATGTGGGACAAAGTCCCCACTAGGCCGCAGCCTCGCCAACATTGGTTGGCTTGTGCTGATTTGAATTTGGCCAGCATGTATGGCGTGTAGTACCAGCTAAGGTGGATCTTCTGTGCCATTTCCCAATATGTGGAGCTTTTTGAAGTGGACATGTTGTTTACTATTGCCTTTTTCCATTGATATTCCATGATGGTAGTGTTAAGTTAATTTGCCCATTTGAGCAGGGGATTGGAGATTTTAAAAGTAAGTTTATCATGGAGGGAATTATAAAAAAAAGAAATGCCCTCCCGTTTGGGATTCGGAGACTACCAGTTTTCCCAAGCCTCTTGTGAAATCTCCATTACTGGGGCCTGGTTGGGTGGTATTGTGGATTGTAGTTGGGTGTAGGTTAGAAATTCCCCTGTTGGCAAGGCAAATCTGGAAGATATTTCCTCATATGGAATGAGTTTGCCCCTCTTTAGGATAGTTGAGATATCTGTTATCCCCCTCTTCTCCCATCTGGGAGTTGCTATGCTAGGGTTTATGAATCTGAATGTTCCTACTGTTATTGGGACTTTCGTTTGTCTGGTTGAATGGTTACCATGTTGTAAAAGACGTTTCCATGCTAATATGGAGGCTGAGATTGTGGGGTGATCTAGGCCAATTTTAATCTTAGGGGATAAGGTATTAAAAGTGACTGTGGGCTACCTAACGTTATGGAGTCTTGTTCCACAGAACACCATGATTTGAGATTTTGAGATTTGGTTGAATAAACCAGAATCTAAGCTGGTCTAGTAATGTGGCTGTGTAGTAGTCATGCAGATCTGGTACTCCCATGCCACCTGCCCTTCTGTGTTTTTGTAAGGTATCTTGAGTACATCTGGATTTACCTTTGGACCATAACAGGGTAGAGATTATTTTTTGCATAGCTTTAAAGAAGGTAAGTGGGATTCAGATCCCACTTCAGACGGGGCATTCAGATCAAAAAATTCTTGTAAGGCTTGCTGTATTTGATGTCTGTGCTCAGGGCAAGACATCAACAAAGCATTGTTGCGCCATCTGTTTGCCCTTGTCCTCAGATTCCCCCCTCCCACTGTGATAGACACTGGTGTGTGATCCGACCACGTAATGTTACCAATTTCAGATTTATACACATTCTGTAAAAGAAACTTGTCTGTTAAGAAAAGGTTAATACGGGTATAGGTTTTATGGGCATGAGAAAAAAAAGTGAAATCCTTTTCTGTGGCGTGTTGACAACGCCAAACATCAAACATAGAGGAGGAGTCAAGGAAGTTTGACAAAGTATCTCTGTGGGAGCGATTCAGTGAAGAAATAGATGTGTCCATCTTTTGATCTACTATGGCATTGAAATCGCCACACATTATGACATGTCCCTGGCAGAGAGGTTGGACCCTTTTCCAGATTTTTCTCAGTGAAGAGATTGGTCTGACATTCGGTAAGTAAACATTAACGATAGAATAAAGGACATTATTAATCTGCCACACTAGAGTTAAATATCACCCCTACGGGTCAGATTCCTGGGAGACTAGAGTAAATGCGACAGAGTCCTTAACCGCTATGAGGACACCCCTTTTCTTAGAAGGGGCATTACTGTAGCTTGTGGTGGAATTTAGGCGGCGTCTGCATTTCCTGCAGACAGAAAATGTCACAGTTCAGTCGTTGTGCCTCTTTCCACACCATATGCCATTTGGTCGGGCTATTTAAACCCTTCACAATTAAGGAGGAAACTTTGAATTTCATTTCGGTGGTAATTCTCCTGGGGGGTATTAGGAGAGGGCTCAGCAGATAGCACAAATGGTGTGCACAATGGGTAGACTTTTAAATTGCTAAAAGTTCAAATGCAAAATCCAAATCCTTGATTGTAGTTAGAGAGTTGGTAACAGTAAGCTTGTTTAGCTGAACAACTGGGTGTTAGGTTAAACTGTCAGTGAAGAAAAAATGAATAAACAGGGAATTCCCTCTGGGTGGGAATGTCCAAACTGGGGAACAAAAAAGTATGGTTCCAGCCAGCATCTGAGCGGATGGTGAACTGCAACTTTCAGGGGTGCAACTGCAAAGCTTGCTGGAGCTATGTTAGTGTGATTGTAGTGTCAGTCATACAGGCCTGTGATTAATGAAAGAAGCCCTTCGGTCTGGTGAATCCTGATGAGGTGACATAGGTTGGTTTGGGGTATGAGATTCAGAATCTAGGATTTTCCAGTCTCGCAGCAATCTGATGCCATCAGCTAGGGAATTGATCGTATATATTCGATCATCTTTAGTAATGAGAAGTTTCGCTGGATATCTCCATTAGTATGAGATATGATGGTTTCTCAGAGGCTTCGTTATGGTAGCCAACTGTCTGCACTGCTGTGTAGTGTAAGCAGACAGATCGATAAACAGTGAGGGCGGCTGTAGGTGTTCTGGAAGCTGGTCTGCTTGTCTGAAGGCTGCCATTAGTTTTTACTTAGTGCGGAAAAAGTGGATGCGAGCTATAGTGTCTCTTGGCAAGTGGGCGGGGATATGCTTTGGTTTTGGGATCTGTGAATCCGATCAATTAATAGCTCTTCCAAAGGGAGACCTGGCAATGCGGCTTTCATTACATCAGTAAAAAAGGCCTTCAGGTGAGATTGTTTAACTGATTCAGGGACCCCTGTGATTTTTACATTATTGCACCTGGAGCAATCCTCCAGGTCTGCGATTTTGGATTTCATCCATGTGATGTCATCATCCTGTGAGTTATGTGCGTCAATCAGATCATTAAATGTGGAGGCGAATTTGCCCATCTTATCTTCAATATGTGTCACTCTATTGCCGATTTCAGTAACATCAGATTTAAATTGCTGGGCTAGTGATAAGATGTCAGCATGGAGTGTGCTTTTTAAGGATACTAGCATGTCCTTCAGAG
This sequence comes from Aquarana catesbeiana, assembly GCF_042186555.1. Classification (NCBI taxonomy): domain Eukaryota; kingdom Metazoa; phylum Chordata; class Amphibia; order Anura; family Ranidae; genus Aquarana; species Aquarana catesbeiana. The sequence goes on along the minus strand of NC_133324.1, from coordinate 178,478,317 downwards.
TGGTGTCTAGCACCAGCTGATAAGCTGTGGGGTATTCTAATATAGAATCCTGCAGTTCTATAGTGTCCTCAAGGGAGCCTGCTAGATCACTCACCTCCAGAGCTGGATTTGTTGCATCTTGAAGCTTGTGTTTAGCTTTAGCTGGGCTAGAGGAGCATGAGGAGGATTGAGAAGCCTGGCCACTGGCATGCTGTGCCCTTTGGATGTCTGGAGAGAAGTGTTTCAGGCATCCCTCCTTCTTGCTGGGGAAGCCACATGTGGTGTGTGGAGAGCCATCTGCACCATCTTGGCTGGAGAGGCAGCCAGGCTAAGTGTAAAAGTCCGTCATTCTCTTTGTTTGATTTCTCTCCTTTCGAGACATGTAGGGAATGGGTGCCCAACCTGAAAGAGGCTGGAATCGACAATTTTCGGTGCCTGTGTCGTCCGTTGTGCGCCCTGGTGACCTGGCTATGTGTGGAGCAGTTCTTTCAAGCGGCCATCTCCCGTGCTAGCCAGCCACGCCCCCCCCTTTATTTTATTTTATATTTTAAATGTACACCCTTATTTAGTAAATTTACAAGTATAGACATTTAAGTGGGGTCACTCTTTAACCTAATAAAGGTAGAAGAATCCTTTAATTGTCTCATAGCCTCATCTCTGTAAGCATCTGTCTCTGTAAGCATCTGTTCCCATAACTATGACCAAAACACCTTTGTCAGAGTTGCAGATGACAATGGATTTATCACTCTCAAGTCCTCTTAGTGCCGTTCTCTCATTCACACTAAGATTATCACCTCTAATGTGGATATCCTGAGAGACTTTGATCGCCAAATGTGTGAGATCTCGCTCAACTAATTTTTGAAACATATCCATTTCAGGACTCTGTGAATTGACTGGACAAGTTTTAATAGTGACACTTCTACAGACATCCTGACCTTCAGCTTGACAAGCACCAGCTAGATCCTCCAGATCCCTAACTGCACAATGTTCCTAAATGTGAAGTACTAAGTACTTTGTTCTTCATCTGCTGACACAGGTGTTAAAGTGATTGTAAACAATGACCTTGTAAAACAATGTATTTAGTATAAAATAGAAAAGAAACACAGAACATATTTGTATAGATATAAAAAACATTATAAATACTGTTTTCCCCTTTTTATATGTTGTATCATTCCTTCTGTTCTCAGTTGCATAAGAGCTGGGGAGGAGAAACAGCAGCACACTAAGCTTGCCAGTGAATTGCTGTGCAGCAGGGGGGTGTCAGGACAAGTCTGATCATTGGAGGAGAGCACACTGAACATAGCTAGAGAACTGACCATGTTGTGTTCTCCCGCTTTCACACAAAGGAAGCAATACAAAGAGAACAGGGTATTTTCTCATACAGGCACATGGTACAGCAGGCACATATCAGGAATATGAGGTGTTGGGGTAACAAAGCTTTAACCCTGTCTTCTCTTTATTATTCTCTGAAAAATACTGTTTTCTATTTTTTGTTTCACATTAACAAGCTTATTGAAGGCTTAAGTGAAGCAACATAGAAAGGCAGAACTAATCTACACAAAAATCTGAATAACAGAAATGTCAAGTATCGCTTTTGATAACTCTGATAAAAACAAGATGGTAAGGAAATTCTAAAATATAGAGATGATGAAATATTATCTTACATAAAGCGAACATCATCACTATGTTCATACAATATAAGCATGTAACCAGCATTATAAAACTTTCTCCCAGTGTAATGGAATTACTTAGTAATGTAATATTGCAAATCAGTGAGATAAGGTATTGGTCATGTTAACAAGAGAGAAAAAAATTAAAAACAAGCAGAAAAAGAATATAAAACCAAAAATATGAAATGTAGGGACACCCAGTATTGATGTATATTGTAGTAACCAGTAACTACACTCTGAGTACGTCTGAAAAAGTAACAACCTATTTAAGGGTGATGAGATAGACATGATGTTGGAAAGGAAAGAATCAAGGAATGGCCCACTCATATCCTGTTCCTTGACCTTTTAAGTTGGTGTATGTATTTGTATAGGTGAACATAAACCATGCATTCCAAGTTTTTTGAAATCTAGAAATGTTATCAGATGCAATAGCTAGTGTTTCTTCAGCATGTCTACTATGACTCCAGTGTAATGGAATAACCAATTTGGTGGCATTGAGGAGGTGTTTAGTCAGAAAATGTTTATATCTACTGTAAAGTTCAGGGAATCAGCTAGATCGCAGGACACAGCCTTTGCAATCAAAGTAATGTTTATTAAACTTAAACAGCTTCACGGCAGAAAAATAACACAACAGAGTTCAGAACTGCCATTGCAGTTAAACAGTCCCCGATTTTTTGCAGTGGGTAATTTCCCCTGCTAGCAGGTTTCCAGGCAGAACACTGCCATGAACTTTCACAGCTGCACACCAATCCACCATCTACAGTCTCCTCAATGCTCCTCCACCCCCACCTACAGCTTCCGTCCTTTTTTTTAAACCTACTTCCTCTGACCACTGAGTTAACTCTGTTGTTCCCGTAAAGGTACCACAGTCCAAACTGAGGGTAAATATAGCGCCCTTCCAGGACCCAGGAAGGGCATCCTGTACATATCCCCCCTCTGTCCCAACACCAAGGAGGTGGAGGCAACAATGAAGCTAAAACAATGAACTCGGGAGAGGGTATCTGCATTTTGATGCAGTCTCCTGGGCCTATGCTCCACTACAAACTTAAATTCCTAGAGTGCCAGGAACCAATGAGTAATACTGGCATTAGTCCATTTACCTTGTTCCATCCATGTTAAAGGGGCATGGTCTGAAATCAGCCTAAACTTCCTCCCCAAGAGATAATATCTGGGGGATTCCCGAACCCACCTAATGGCCAGACACTCTCGGTTAACTATAGCATAGTTTTTCCCCGCTGGTGTCAACTTCCTACTGAGAAAGACTACCGGTTGCTCCTCACCAAGAACAAACTGTAACAGAACTGCTCCCAATCCTACATCGGAAGCATCAGTCTGGACAATTAACTATTTTGCAAAATTTGGTGCTATCAAGACAGGGTGTTGGCACAGTGCCGACTTGAGCTCCAAAACAGCCTTTTTAGCGTCTGCATTCCACTCAACCATGACTGATTTCTGACCTTTAGTCAGATCGGTCAATGGAGCCGCCAATGTGGTAAAATTGGGTAAAAACCTCCTGTAGTATCCCACAATGCCCAGGAATGCACGTACCTGCTTGTTTGTGAGGGGGTGTTCTGTATAGCCTCTACCTTGCTGGCCTGAGGTTTCACCAGCCTTTTACCCACAATATACCCCAAGTATTTCACCTCCTCCCATCCCAAAGCACATTTTTCAGGGTTCGCTCTAAATCCTTCCTTCCAAAGGTAGTCCAGTATTGCCTGGACTTTGGCAAGTGTGACTCCCAGTCTCTGCTAAAAATGAATATGTCATCCAAATATACAGAGGCATACTCCCGGTGAGGTCATGAAATCCTATCCATGGCTAGCTGGAACGTGGCTGGGCAGTTTGTAGTGCAAAAGGCATTCTTTTGTACTGAAAAACTACCCTCTGGGGTAGAAAAAGCAGTTTTCTCTCTGCCAGCCTTAGTCAACGGGATTTGCCAATACCATTTAGTAAGGTCTAATGTAGTGATATACCTGGCTGGACCTAGGCTCTTAATAAGCTCATCTACCTGGGGCATGGTGTAGGCATCAAACCTTGAAATTTAATTCCAGAAATCATTGCATAATCGCAGAGTCCCGTTGGGCTTTGGGACCAACACAGTCGGGCTCAACCATTTACTCTGTGATTCTTCAATAATCTCCAGGTCTAACATCTTCTTCACTTTCTATTTCTTCCTCTGAGCCTCTGGGATACGGTAAGGCACAAATTCTGACTCCTGGTTTCGTGATAATATCATGCTCTATGACATTAGTTAGATTTGACAAGTCTGAAAATCTTTCTTTATTTCTCTGGAAGAACTCCTTTGCTTGCTGACTTTGGATTTTAGACAGGGTATTTGCTACTTGGACACTCTCCACCCCAATCTGAGACTCAAGTCTTGCACCAGCCAGGGAGGTCATCAGTTCCCTGTCCATCCAGGACTTTACCAAGTTTACATGATATATCTGATACAGTTTTCTCTTGCCTGGTAGGTGGACTCTATAATTTACCTCCCCCATTTTTCCACAACTTCAAAGGGACCTTACCATCTGGCCAAGAATTTACCTTCCACAGTGGGAATCAACACTGCCACTCGATCCCCCACTTGGTAGTGCCTTATTTTAGTGGACCTATTATAGACCCGCCATTGAGCCTCCTGGGCTTTTTGCAAATGTTCCTTGACAAGTGGCATCATGGTTAGGATCCTTTCCTGCATTTGGCAGACATATTTAAGAACACACTATGCTGAATAGGTTCACTTTCTCATTCCTCTTTAACAAAGTCAAGTAATCCACGATAGTCTCCACCCATACACCAATTTAAAGGGTGAAAAACCCAGTGGAGGCCTGGGACACTTCCCAGATAGAAAACAGGAGAGCTGGTAACAGGCAGTCCCAGTCTTTCCCATCCCTTTGTACACCTCTCTTGAGCATGGACTTAAGGGTCTTATTAAAGCGTTCTATCAAGCCGTCCGTTTGGGGATTGTAGACCGATTTCCGTAGCTGTTTAATCTGCCGCACATCCAGCATACATCAGATGATTATGGGTATAAATTTTTGATATTAACTGGTGTAGGGTACCAGTTACAGTTTGTTCGATTTTTCTTGAGTGCGGGTACTTATTGGGCACTTATGTGCCAGGACACAAGTCTTTCTCTACTGTTTATCAGAGATTTCAATTTACAGTGTCCATTCTCATAAAACGTTCAATTTATCTGGAAAGACAGCTTTCGATTGTTGTAGCCATGAATATGATAAGGAAGTGTGTTTTTTCTACAGTCTTGCCCCAGAGGCACAAAGTTTCAAAAGAGTTTAAGGGTCTAGTAAAACTAGCCTTCCTTTTGTGGCTAGTCAAATAGCTACTGTAGGTAATTGGAGGTAAGATCAAAAAGGTAAGGAGGGCACAGAACAAGTCTTTACCGTGTCTTCTTGAACAGCAGGAGGCTAAAAAAAAGGTTTGTCCTGCTCCAGTGAAAAGTGATTAACACACCCCGGGGGGGGGGGATATAATCTCAGTTATGGACTAAAAAAGTTAAAGGACTTGGTACTAAAGAAAAATCATACTTCAAACCTGGTTAAATACTTCCAGCGAAGCACCTATTTGAGGCTTTTTTTTCATAAGAGCGGGGAGTCTTGACCAGGGATTCTGAGGTGCAAATTTTAGGAGAATCGGAAAAGAACCTAATTCTAGAATATGTGGGAAGTTTGTAGCATCTATACACCTGTTTTCCTTTAATTCTGGAGTAACCCAGTCTATGAATCCCACGTGACAGAGGCACTCTAGCTAAGTGGGTGGCGTAGTGATATCATTTAAAATCCGGGAAGCTCATTCCACATTGATCCTTGGGTTTCATAATCGAGTTGAACCGTATTCTTGTTTTTTTGTATGCCCATGGGAACTGAATGTGTACAGATTGTAAGCATTTGAAAAAGCTGTGCAGTATTTTAATGGGTAAGGCATGCATAATTAGCATACCGCATATTTGATTTTTTATATATGTATGAATGATATAGGGTCTGAGATTAAAAGTACCATTTCAGGGGGTGTGGCCTAGTGCATGGAGCTGTAGGACGTGCATCACAGCAGCGCCTGGTCCTGACGATCTCCACAAGGCTCTATCTCATCCACATCATCCCCAAACCACACCGATGGGCAAGGGAAAGCCCAAGGAGCAGCCCAAGCCCACCACCGACTGGACACAGGGCGATTTAGGACATTTCCTGACCTGGGCTTCTGCGGCCTACATCTTACAGGGGAAATCCAAGATGGCGCCGACACCTCCATCCCCGGCCCGCTCTGAGCCAGCTGACGCCATGCAGGTACACTCCAGGGGCCGCTCTGCCTCCCTGGCTGAGCTTGAACCTTCACTACACAGCCCCCACAGCCACTCACAGGCATCTCTGAATTCAGGGGATGGATGGGACATGGAATCGCAGATGTGATCCCTCCACACATACATGCGATCCCTGCCTACCAAATCTGACTTTGAGCATTATGTCTCCCGCATTGAGAAGATGTATAGACAGGGGATCACAGGGCTTAAGAGGGACCTGGGGGTCCGCATGGAGGATATAGAGAGCACTACTGACGGTATATGCACCACCTTGCAGTCCCATGAAGAAACCCTGAACTCTCGTAACAGACAAAACAATATTAGAATCCATGGTGTTCCAGAAACAATTGAACACTAAGATCTGGCAGGGGCTGTTGCTGTCATTTTTAACTGGTTGCTCCAACAACCCAAAGACACCCACATTGAACTGGACAGAGTGCACAGGACCTCGGGCCCGAGGAACCCTGACTCCTCCTTCATCGTGACACCCTATGCAGGGTCCATTTTTATAAAATCAAAGAGAACATCATGTGAGCCGCCAGCACGCAAGACTCCATCAGATTGAATGACACACCTATCATGCTGCTCCCAGACCTCTCACGCCAAACTTTGACAATGAGACATTCTCTTAAACCCCTTACATCACTCTTTCAGGAGAGACAAATCAAATACCAATGGAGGTTCCGTTTCTTCTACGGGTTCATCATGAAGGCAAGACGGCCCTCTTCCGCACTTTGGGTGATTTACCATGGTTCCTGGGCACCCTGGAGCTACCACAGGTCTCACTGCCAATTGACCTCTCCCCAACTACCACCCCTGGTCTCCCATTTAATTCACAATGGCAAAGCCCGACAAGCATAAGCGCCCCAGATCTACTTCCCGAAAACCGCCTGATGACTGATATTGTCCTGGGCCCAATATTTTGTACACCACTTCCCTGGAGCTGAGACTGTTCCCTTAGCTCCAGCATGGGGCATTTGCCCTCCAGCCATGTTTTCTGGACAGATTGTCCAGGAGTGCCTACATGATATGCACACTGACTTTTATTTTTTGTGTAATCATGCCCAGTTTTGTTTTCTTTTTTCACCTCAGTTTTTTTATTGCTTTGCACTAATTGCTCCTACCCAGGGTTGGAGATGGAGGGAGAGGTGTGGTACAAGAAGGGGGAATTACATTCTCTTTTGTCCAGACTCATGCTTAGAAATGTAGGGCTTGGTAAAATATCTGGTCTTAAGATAAATCAGCAAAAATCAAAAGCCCTTACAGAAACAGTTACAAGACTCCCTTCCATTTACATGGTCAACAACACATTTACCATATTTAGGGATCTCACTAACAACTAATCCAGCTGACCTATACTCTGCAAATTATCCTCCCATGCTAACTCAATTATCAACCTTACTGAGAAAATGGTCTTCTTTACCGTTAGCATGGATGGGTAGAATCACAGTAGTAAAAATGTCCATATTGCCTAAAATCTTATACCTGTTCCGTGTACTTCCTATAAATGTTCCGGCTTATTTTTTCCGAATACTACAACGCAAATCAGCCCAATTTATTTGGGGTAAACTTAAACCACAATTACCACAAAATACCCTACATATGCCCCGAACCTGTGGAGGTTTGGGTGTTCCAAATTTCTCAAAATACTATTATGCTTCTCAATTAGCACAAATTATTAAATACCATGCCACTAAAGAAATCCCTCTTTGGGTAACTATAGAATCGGTGGAATGTGATCCACTTTCTATATCAAATCTGTTATGGCTTTCACCACCCCAACGATGTTCAATAACAAATCTAGTCACAAAACATAGCCTCTCAATATGGGATAGACTTAAATTCCGTTTTGGTCTCCAATCTCCACTAAACCCTCTCCTCTCCTTTCTAAACAACCCCTCCTTCTACCCAGCTTGAACTTTACCTTCCTCCTTTAAAGCTTGGATAAATGTGGGTCATACACAAGTTCATCACTTCTACGACTCTGATAAACTTATTTCATTTCCTACATTAAGCAAGACACACAACATACCCTGTAATGAAACATTTAGATTCTTACAAATTAAAAACTTTTTATCCCAAAACATCCCCACAAACTTGACAACTCCAGAATATACTTCATTTGAACGATCGTGTATGTCAGATCCACACAGACGAGGACTTATCTCTGACATATATGCTCAACTACTTTCACAAACAAATTCCTCTCCCCCGTCTTATACTACCAAATGGGAAGCTAATTTAAACCTTCCTCCAGACTCACTGGATTGGTCACAAATCTGTCAATCTACAAAATCAGCCACACCCAACATAGTTGCCCTAGAAACAAATGATAAAGTTCTTACCAGGTGGTATTTAGTGCCAGCACGTATATCAAAATACCTTCCCCAATACCCCCCTCACTGTTTTCGAGGATGCAGCGACATTGGTACACATCTGCATATTTGGTGGACTTGTCCAATAGTCCAAACATATTGGTCAAAAATATTTCAAATTCTCTCTACAATGTTTGAAACCACATTACAACCAGATCCATTGGTAGCCCTCCTAAATAATAAGCCATGAAACATAACTCAACGTCAATTTAAACTTTTACTATATGTCACAACAGCTGCAAAACAATCGATAGCAAAAGCCTGGAAAACCAATAAGCTTTGTGACATATCTGTAAAACAACGTGTAACTCAAGCTATGATCCATGCTAAAATGGAGGCAATCATACTTGATAAATTGGACAAATTTTAATCTCTTTGGCTTTCATGGATAACACACATACTACCACCGGATTTGAACTATTCCCTTCTTTTACCCTAATGAGATCTACCACCTTCACAGTCTATATTATTACATGTTCCCATAAATATTTAACACTCGCTTCTCTCTGGAGACTCCAAATTCCCTCCATAGCCCTTTCAGATCCCACCACATATTCCCACTTATTAAATTTTATTTTTAGTGATGTATAATAATAAAATATGTCTTTATCTATTTCTATTAAATTATTATTTGGTTAGGCAAACTATGTCTATTTTGGATGCAAACTAACTATAACTTTGATGGGGATGCTTTGGAGGGGCACCCATGCACCCGGGATATGCCGGGCCAAATAGCCGGACCTTGGCCCTGGTTGTTTGGGTGTCTCTCTAGGTCATCTCATTAATACCCGATTTATCCAATTTAGTCTCACTATTGTGACATATTGTAATTTTTTTTTATATACAGTATATATTTATCTACTTACTTATTTATTTATTTTTCCAATTACAAAAGCTCTATTAATTGTTATAACCATATAATTCAGATATGTACACTGGATAATAGATTTTCTTACTGATTTCTACAAGATAACTGAAGTATTATTATTCTAAGTTATTATTGAGAAGTTCCTTTTCCTCATATTTTGTAACCTTACATAAATTTAAAACCAGTACTGTAAAATTGTATTGTTGTATTCTCAATAAATTATTTGAAAAGAGAAATGTAGGGCTTTTCTTCCACACTGAGCTCGGCTTGGACCTACTCGATAAGAGGGAGTGTTCCCTTCCCCCCTCACCCCCATTCTGTTAGTCATATCCCATGCACAAAGGATCCCTGTGGTCCTCCCTGCGTATCTCCATGACAATGTGGAAGAATGCATTCATGCCATACAGTATTAGTACTCAAAGACACATGGTTGAAGATATGTATGACTGTTAATACCAGTTTAGTTTTTATACTTTTACCTCGTGAACCCCGGGACCGGGAGGCACTCTGTGTGCCTACCACGTTTACCCCCACTTAGGACTGATAGTGCGTATTTATGTACTGTACTGTTATTAGCCTGTTCTATTTCTTAGCATTACTAGCGTACTTCATTGTTGGTTTAATGTTGCCACCTAGTGGCAGGATTTTCTCCTTTTTAACTTGTTTTCAGTGGTGGATCCTATCTCCCAATCCTCTAATGCTTTATGCTACCGTACACTGGAGACGGGTCCTATCCATTTTCTCTGATCTCATTTTCTCTATCCTTTTTACTTTTCTCTACACTCATCTCCCATCCCCTTCCCCACCCATTCCTGCCCCCCCCCGTTGAGCAGGTCTTGGTGAGCATACAATTTGGTGTTGGCCGCTAGAGGGAGTTTGAGTGTCCTCTCCTCTCAATACCACCACGCCATTGCTTGACCATATAGCTTTATCATCCTTCAATTGCAGGGGATTTAACATTCCAGAAAAAAGGAGCCAGATATTGTATCATTTCCACAAAGCTAAATCTCAAATTTTGCTTTTTAGATTACATTTACATTTTAGAAGCTTGGCTATTCTAACACTAAACAGCCCTTAATACTACCAATGGTACCACCGCACTAACCCGCAAGCTAAGTCTAAAGGGGTGTCAATAGCCTTTCACAAATTGGTCTATACAGAAGTCATAGACTCCCTAATAGACCCCTCAGCTTGCTTCCTTTTCCTCAAATTAAAATCTAACTCCTCTATTTTTACAGTGGCTAATGTATATGGACCAGACCAAGACCAGGGGGGCTTCTTATCCATGGTCCTGAACAAATTGCTCTCTTTTGGCAGTCCCTGTTTCATTCTAGGTGGAGATCTCAATGTGATCCTCTCTCCAGCCGTGGACACCCCCTCCGGTAAGTCCTCCATTCCACACTCCACCCTCACACACACATAAAATCACTCTTGCACTCTGCCCAACTAGTGGATGTTTGGCGAGTGCAACACCCATTTGAGAGAGACTATTGTTACTCGGTTGCCAGTAACTCCTATAGTCGCATCGACTATTTCCTAGTCTCCCAATCCCTACTAGACATCCCATTTAAGGCATCACTTGGTAACATCTTATGATCTGACCATGCTTCCACACACCTTAGTCTGGCCCACCCCCTAAATCCCACAAAACATTCTCATGGCATTTAAATGACAATCTACTGAAGGACACCCCGTGTATTGCAGCTATTGAGCAGTCAATTGGCGACTTTGTCCAAGACTGACGAAACCAATCCCCTCACTAAATGGGAAGCACTAAAATGTGTACTCCGGGGGACTTTCATTCAGCATGGCTCCCGCTTAAAAAAGGCTAGGTCTGCCGACATAACCCGACTATTATCCGCTATCCATGCATTAGAACTCGCGCAAAAAAAAGACCTAGATCACGCTACCTATGTAGACCTTTCCAACGCCCGCAGAGAGTTACTCTGCGATTCACTCCAACCTCTCAGACCTTTATAACCTTAACTATCTCCCTCTACTGACCCATCTCCGAAAGGAAATAGATACATGGAACCCGTCACCGCTGCCTTGGTTTTTCTGTATTAACACACTTAAAATGGACACCCTCCCCAAATTACTTTATCTGTTCCAGACAGTGCCTATTACCGTCCCCAAACATTTCTTCAACTCCCTACGATCCATGTCCATAGGCTTCATCTGGCACCAAGGGCTATCCTGTATCCACACTCTACTCACATACCCCAAAATTCAGGGTGGGGCAGGCCTCTCAGACTTTGAATTATACCACAAGGCTGCCGTACTAACCAGGATCCTGGAATGGTTCCCCCGACCCTTTACTAAAGCATCCACCATGGTGGAACAAGATCTCTCCACCCTCGACCTCCGAGCATTACTATGGGGATATGGACAGAAACTGCACCTTCTGTCCACTTCCTCCCCATTAACAACCACAGCATTATATCTGTGGTATAAAAAGGGACTGTCATCACTGTTGTCCATGGATCCCTTGGCACTCACATCATTATTTGACCACCCTGCTCTCCCCCAGGGTATGGGCTCCAGTACAGTGGGCCCATATCTCCGCTCTACCTGGCTTATAGCAAGTTAATTTGTACACTCAACCTTAGGTACACCTGTTGTGCCAGGAAACCAGGGCAACTGGCTCACAGCTCTGTGCATATCTTCCTTCTGCTCAGACCTATTGTCCTCCTCCCAAATACATAGGTCCTTAACAACCTACGAACAACTGTGCTCTCTCTCAGACACGCCCAGACACCATTTATAAACTACAACACTCACTGATCAATGACCAGCCCCCCTCTTACACTAGGAGGTGGGCCACGGACCTGGGAAGAGAACTCTCTGTGGCTGACTGGCAAAAGTCATTCCACTTCATGCACAAATCCTCTACCTCTTGTTATACACAGGAGAACAACTTTAAACTCCTATCCAGATGGTACTGGGACCCCCAATCTCTCCATAAAATTTTCCCATCTGTCCCTACTTCATGTTGGAGGTGTGGAGATGCAGAGGAAAATTACCTCCACATTTGGTGGAAGTGTAAGGCCATACAACCCCTCTGGTTTCAGGTTTTCGCCATATACAGTAGTCTAAATGACCGGCCAACTTCACCTACCCCAGAGATAACTCTATTATCTATGCTCCCTTCATACCCTCTCAAAAACATACTTTATTATGCTTTTTCCTGTCAGCCTCCAGACAACTTATACCCCAATTCTGGAAGACCACTACCACCCCTCCCCTGTCCTCTTGGGTCTCAGTGATCAATGACATTATGCGCATGGAAGAGATGATAGCCTTGGACAATGATACCTTCGTTAAATTTACAATTCTCTTGCTCACCTGGATCGAATATTCTACCTCTGGTTTCCTGAAAGCCTTGTTAACTACCCACAGCTAAGCTGAACACACCTGATGATCTTGATTTCCCAATTTGTTGTACCAGGCCCTGCTCAGCCCCCTCTATTCTCCCTTTCCCCGCGCTACACCCCTACCCTTCCCCTTCCCAACTTCCAAATCCCCTTTCCCTCTCCCTATCTTTCTCACTTCCTTCTCCCCCCAATTCTATGTTTCTATGACTAATGCCCCATACACAGGGTCGGACATTGATCGGACATTCCGACAACAAAATCCTAGGATTTTTTCCGACGGATGTTGGCTCAAACTTGTCTTGCATACACATGGTCACACAAAGTTGTCGGAAAATCCGATCGTTCTGAACGTGGTGCTGTAAAACACGTACGTCGGAACTATAAACGGGGCAGTAGCCAATAGCTTTCATCTCTTTATTTATTCTGAGCATGCGTGGCACTTTGTGTGTCGAATTTGTGTACACACGATCGGAAATTCCAACAACGGATTTTGTTGTCGGAAAATTTTATAGCCTGCTCTCAAACTTTGTGTGTCGGAAAATCCGATGGAAAAAGTCTGATGGAGCCCACACACGGTCGGAATTTCCGACAACACGCTCCGATCGCACATTTTCCGTCGAAAAATCCGACCGTGTGTACGGGGCATAAGACACAGATGTTTTCATCCTCATCTCTCATAATATGATTCTCAATACATTGCGGGCTAAGCTGTTACTCTTTGGATAATGATCACACCAGTATATTCCACTAGTCTATAGCCTAGAGTATACCAGAAATAAAACCTACAATGTTTTGCTTTCTGTACTGAACATCTGGCTTTTATGTATGTTGTGTTGATTCATTCTGTTAAACGCAATAAAAACATATTTGACGGGAGCGCATGCGCGGGTCTCCCAACATGGCCGCGTAAGCCAGGAGCTCCGCTCTGCCCGAGCCAACGAGTCGCACTAGCGCAGGAACCGGCCCCGAAGGAAGCTTGATCTGGACGGGGATAACACGGGGAACAGCTCTAGCACACCGGGATGTCCAGCAGCTCGGTCCGCCGAGACCTGGGGCCACAATTTACGGCCAAAAGAAAGCAGGCCGCATCCAAGATGGCGGCCGCGTCTCAGCCACGAGACACACATGCAGGGGGACTCGCGGAGCACAGGCAAGTGATTAACCCAGCCACTTTATCCTTCACCCCCCAAACGAATCTGGGTAGCCACAACATTGCAACCCCCTTGCCTGCCTCAACAGTTTCACTGCTTGAACGCACATTTGAAAACTATATGCTTTCTCCAGGCCCAGGGAACACTAACGCTCCATTATGCAACCAGGAGTAGGCCTCGGGACAGACACAGGACATTCCCTTAAAAGGAGGGGATTTATTTATTAAATTTTCTGAAATGCTTGATCGAGGGCTTGCCATTACAGCCAGCAAGATCACTGCTGATATAAGAGCAGACTTCCAGAACCTGGGCTCTAGAATGGAAGCCATAGAACATAAGCTAGACATAACGGTCTCCAGGGCTAATCAGAATACAGACCATATACAAGTAATACAGGACCAACTGGAAGTGGCATTAAACCATATTGACGACCTTGAAAACCGCTCCAGAAGAGATAATTTTAGGGTGAGAGGTATTCCGGAATCAGTTTCTGACGCATCTAAAGCCATACAGGACCTCATACAATTTCTAATCCCTGCAATACCACCACACAAGCTGGAACTGGACAGAGCACATAGGTCACTGGGTCCCCCCAGGAAAGACGGGAACCCCAGGGATATAGTAGTAAAGCCACACCATTACAGTGTGAAGGAAGAGATCATGAGGATATCCAGGAAACAGTCAAGCATTTCATTCCAAGGTCAAGATATACAGATCTTTGCGGACATTTCCCGATGACCATCCAAAGACGCAGAGCATTAAAACCATTACTACTTGTTCTCTCCCAGAAAGAAATAAAATACTGGTGGGCCTTTCCTTTTGCCCTTAAGTTTACCTTTAATGGAAAAACTCACTCTTTCTCCACCTTCACAGAAGGAGAGCAAGTCCTTTTGGCCCTAAAATTCATTACCCTGGAGTCTGAAGACATGGACACATCTAACATGCAGGCAAGTTCCTCCAAAAGATCATCACCAGCCAGCCCCCTTTCTCCACTATGGAAGGCGAACAAAACCAAGCGAGCGAAGGATCAAATGCCCACCTGAAGTTCAACATTGCTGTTTATTCTTTCTTCTTTATGTTGCCCTCATGCAAGATCACGACGGGAAAAAACCTTACATACCCTCACGTCATCTTTAGTGGTTGAGTCCTTCTAACAGAATCTCAATATACCACCTATTCGGTTGGAAGCAGGGTTATGTAATCAAGATGGTTACCGACCATTCCCCACATTTCTCTATTATCACCTCTTTAATCCTTTCGGTTATGATAGAGATCGCTCCACAACGGGACACAGGAACTAATCCTATTGCATAAAGCAAGACGGACTCCCCTAAACCAGGGCATCATGCCTAGGGATAATCAGGGACTTCTTCACTGAAGATGCACATCATTATGGGTTTCTACACTTACATAATGAAGTCTCACAGTCTACGATTCCTCACCAAGTATCATATACTTGGGGATTCCCCCCCGTCCCGATATTACCAACTGCCCCTTCTTGTTTTTTATGAGGGGCTTTAAGTTTTTTGGTGTTTTTAATAATACCCCTACTCATTACTTTATTTTTTTAATTTTTATATGTTATTTTTTTATGATGTGATAGATCCTGACGGACTGGTTCCTTTCACAGTTTTTCATTTACACTTCTGGACTCTGAAGCATAGTCTATTTTTTATATCAATAAGGTTTTTTGAGTATCGGAGTCCTTAGTCGACTGTGGCTCGGGCAGCAGTCATGCGTGCTCTCCCATCCCCCCAATATGGCTATTCTGTATTTGGGAGATGGGATGTCAGTCCTCTCTGAGGGCTGCTCAATGTTGTTATCTACTAACGTAGGTGGGGGTTATTTCACCCTTACTGCGTTACAGGCCCCTGTTTGGCCTTCTTTTTCCTCTTCTTTACTTTCTTTTTTCTTCTATAACTAATCTTCTCTTTTTGATTGCCAGCACTCAGAGAATTCTTCTGTGTCCAGAGGCTCCAGGTCCCAGGTTTCACCACGCTACTATGTCAGGGCTGATCAATTCAAGGCTCCATGGGGTAAGTGTTAAACACAACGATACATCTATTTTCACACCTATTAACGCCTTCTAACACCGTAACCTCGTCATCGCTTAGAATTGTTTCCCACAACGTGCAGGGACTAAACGCAGCGATTAAAAGAAGGAAGGTTCTGCAGGAATACCGATCCAAAAAAATGGATGTGGTGTTCCTGCAGGAAACACATTTTCCAGTACAGTATAATCCTTCCTTTCTGCATGCACATTATCCCCTCTTCTATTTAGCAAACGCTCAGGACAAAACGAAGGGGGTAGCAATTCTGTTTGCTAAATCCTGCCAATTTAAGACAACTCAGGTCTATAAGGACACAGAGGGTAGATTTATCCTGGTGAAGGGAATGATAAATGATCAAATGTATTCCCTGGTCTCGTACTATTCCCCTAACAGAGGTCAAGCTCAATTTTTTCACCTTTTGTTTCAAACGCTAGAACCACTGCTGGAGGGAATAATGATTTTGGGAGGGGACTCCAACATGGCATTTGACTTATCCCTGGATAAATCTAGACCTCTTTCAACCCAAATGACGCGCCCTAAAAAGATTAGTACTAAAATTGCTAAAATGATCTTTAATCAAGATCTTGCAGATATCTGGAGAGAAACCAACCTGACCTGTAGGGACTACACTCACTTTTCAAATCCCCACCAATCCTATTCTAGAATAGATCACATTCATTTCAACTCATCACATACCCCTAGTTAAGAAATCTTTCATCAAGGACTCCTCCCTCTCGGATCACTCGATGGTCATTCTAGTGATGCGAGAGCTGCAACATAAACCCCCCCCCCTCAATGGAGACTTAAGGAATCCATCCTTAAAGACCCGATCCAAGTTACTATTATTGAAAAGGTTCTGAAGGAGTTCTTTATACTAAATGATGTAGAAGGAACCTCGGCGGAAACAGTCTGGGCTGCCCACAAGACAACGATCAGGGGTAAATTGATCCAAATGACATCACAACTCAAAAAAGAGAAAGCCTCTGATGTTATCAAACTGGAAAATAACTTTGAAGCTTTATGTAAGCAACATAAATTAGACCCTTCTAAGGTCAATACAGCACAACTCGATGCTGCGAGGGTGGCATTAAACTTGGCCCTAACGGTTAAAGCCGAGGTTTCCCTGCATTGGACAGGCGCAAAATTTTACCAGCATAGAGATAAAATGCATACAATTTTGGCCTCTAAGCTCTCCCCCAAAACACGTACATTCGCCCTACCCAAGATCAGGCAGCAAGACGGTACATTCTCTTTAAATCCTCAACGCATTCTACAATCATTTCAGGATTTTTACACAAACTTATACAAAAAGGGAAATCATATTGGGGAGTCCAGATTTAAATAATTTATGGCAGATTTAAAACTTCCTCGCCTTCAGAAAAGTCATGTAGATCTGATGGACGCTTCTTTCTCTACAGAGGAAACCCTAGAAGTGATTAAAAATTTAAAAGTTAACTTTTAAAGAAGGCCCAGGTGGCTTCTCAAACATCTATTACAAAACATTCGCGGTTACCCTAGCTCCTCATCTTACCAAATTTTTTAATTCCAAAAGAAGGGGTGAACCCATTGAAACCCATGCAAACTCAGCCTTCATTTCAGTTATCCCTAAACCTGATAAGGACCCTTACCTTGTAGAAAACTTTAGACCCATCTCCCTTATTAACAATGATTTGAAGATATTAACCAAAATATTAGCCAATAGATTAAGCTTGTTCATTGGACAATATATTCATAGGGATCAGGTGGGTTTCATCCCAGGCAGACAGGGCCCGGACCAAGTTAGGAGGGCGACGGATATTGTCTCAATCCTTCAATCTGCCTGGGATGGAACCCCCCAGCAGGAAGGAATGTTGTTATCACTAGATTTAAGAAAGGCTTTTGATTCGCTTTTGTGGTCTTACTTGTTCTCTACCCTTCATAGATGGGGTTTTGGGGAACATTTTATGGGGATCCTACAATCTCTTTACTCGAGTCCGGTGGCCAGGGTCAAACTTCAGGGATATGTCTCTAATCCCATTTCGATCTCCAGAGGGACCAGGCAGGGATGTCCTCTATCTCCAATAATCTTTGCCATTGCGATTGAATCATTGGCCATTGCAATCAGAACAAATGTCAATATCCATGGGGTAAGGTGCGGACACTCAGTCCATAAATGTGCTCTTTTCGCAGACGATATTCTGCTCTTCGTCACTTCCCCAATCACATCTTTACCTAATATTAACAAGCTCCTGGACTCTTTCGGGGATTTATCAGGACTACAAGTGAACATGGCTAAACCACAAGCACTGAATGTTTCTCTTCCCACAGCCCTGGTAGACCGACTGAAACAGTCCTTCAAATTTAAGTGACAACTCAATTCGCTATTTAGGGATAAATCTCACCTCAAAATTTGAACTCTTATATCAAGCAAATTTTCCTCCCATGTACCGAAAACTAGAGAAGGGTCTCCTTGCCTGGTCCCATCATAACATCTCATGGATAGGTAAAATTAATTCCATTAAAATGACCATTTACCCAGATTACTCTATCTCTTCCGATCCCTCCCAATTCCTATCAGGAAAGATCACTTAAAATCACTTCAAGACAAAATAATCAAATACATTTGGGGTAAGAAAGGATATAGACTAGCGAGAAAAGTCCTATACAGCCAAAAAACAAAAGGAGGTCTAGGTCTTCCAGACCTTTTCAAATATTACCAAGCTGCCAGATTAGCCCAACTATCAACGATCTACTTCAAACACGAAATCCCAGATTGGATTAATATAGAAAGACAGGCGGTCCCCACATACACGTTAGACTTTCTTCTTTGGTCTCTTTGCAAAAATAGACCCCCTATCATGTCCCCCGCTCTTTCACATTCCATGAGATTATGGGATGTTATAAAACACTCGCCCTCCTTGACGTCCGCCATTCAACCGATGGCCCACATCTTCCATAATCCCCTCTTCAGACCGGGTATGGATATCAAAACATTTCAATGGTGGTTAGATAAGGGGATGTACAGGATTGGACACTACTTTACTCTTTTGGGCCCCATTTCCCTGAAATTCTGTATGGATAAGCTGGAGATCCCGGCCTCAGAAAAACTTAGATTTTATCAAATTTCCCACTTTCTTCATTCAATTTGGAAAAACAAACCCACCCCCCGACCTTTTCGGAGTATGAACGCTGGTGTGGCCAGGGTTCAGAGTATAAAGGGGGCATCTCCATAATATATACTTCCCTATTAGAACCCGCCACTAAATTACCTTATATGGAGGCCTGGGAGAATGATTTACAAGAAGCCTGGGACCTGGAGACATGGCACGGAAGAGGAATCAGAGCTCACAAAGGTATAATGAACATTTCTTTGATAGAAGCTAATTGGAAAGTGATGACCAGATGGTATTTGGTTCCGTTAAGATTGAACAAAATGTACCCTTCCTTATCTCCTCTGTGTTTTAGGAAATACCAAGCCCAGGGTTCCACGCTTCATATTTGGTGGGAATGCCCACGAATTAGAGGTTTCTGGAATAAGATTTTTAATCTTATCCGCAAAGTAACAAACCTACCAATCCCTAAGACTCCACAAATTGCTCTATTGAATGAACAAATCCCCAAGATTCCTAAGTTTTCCCACCGGCTGATTACTTTCATGCTATTAGGAGCGAAAGTTACCATCGCTAAAGCCTGGAAGACACCAAAAATTTCCCTTGCAGCGGCTAAACGAAAAATCTCTTGGATCATGACCCAGGAGAGGGCAGTAAGCAAAATTCAGGACAATTTTAAAACCTTTGAAGCAATATGGGAGCACTGGGCTGGGCATTTAGGTATCTCCCTGGTTCCTGGAATCTCCTCATCAGGATAGTTATACATGAACTGAGTGCTGGCCGTCTCTCTCTCTATCCTTTTCTCCTTCTCTCTTCTCTTCTTTACCTTCTGTCTATTTCATCCATTTCCCAGATAATGCAAGAATAGATGACTACGGTTCTTTTGACAAATCAAGTTTATGTTGGTTATTCTTCTAATTTTGTACAAGATATTATAATTTGCTATATTATAAGGAGCAAAGGTTCACCCTTGGGGATTGGTGCAGTCTCTCCGTTGTGAATCAGTGGCTTCGGGGAGGCGGCTCATGATCTCTAATGGGTAGGGCATTTTCTATATAAATATCAATCAGGTCTAGACCAGGACACAGTGTGATCCCGTCAGGGGTGTCTGGTCAGTCCATAGCTTATTGCGCCCTATGAAGCATTAGATCCAATTTTGCTTATGATAACACTATGTCTCATTTCTCGTTTTATGTTGAGTATCCTTAAAGTTTTGGATGTAAAGAGATAATAATGTAAACTGAACTCTGTCTTTTGATGGACACTTTCTGTACTGTGAGTTATCTCAATAAACATGTTAAACCTTAAAAAAAAAAACATATTTGACTCTAAAAGTACCATTTCAATCTTTGCAGGTGACACTAAGCTATGCAGTGGAAAAACATCCTTACAGGATGTCTCCAACTTACAAGCCAACCTCAATGCACTGTTTAATTGGGCAACTATGTGGCAAATGAGGTTTAATTCTGATAAATGTAAAGTGTACAACTGGGAGAATCAATGGTAGAGAAGGATCTGGGTGTTCTGGTAGATCGTAAGCTTAATAATGGCATGCAATGCCAAGCTGCCGTTTCCAAAGCAAGCAAAATCCTTTCTTGTATTTAAGAGAGGTATGGACTCCAGAGAGAGAGATATATAATTTTACCCTTGTACAAATCAATAGTAAGACCTCATCTGGAATATACAGTTCAGTTTTGGGCACCAATTCACATAAAGGATAACGGGGAACTGGAGAAAGTGCAGAGAATGGCAACCAAACTAATAGGAGGCATGGAGGAGCTCAGCTATGAGGAAAGATTAGAGGAACTGAATGTATTCTCTCTTGTGAAGAGGAGATTATAAGACGATTATTAGAAGAGGGGATATAATCAACATGTATAAAAACATAGGTGGTCCATATAGTGAACTCGGTGTTGAGTTATTCATTTTAAGGTCATCTCAGAGGACAAGAGGGCACTCTTTATGTCTGGAGGAAAAGAGATTTACTCTCCAAATATGGAAAGGTTTCTTCACAGTAAGAGCTGTGAAAATGTGAAATAGACTCCCTCAAGAGCTGGTTCTGGCAAGCTTAGTAGATTACTTTAAAAAAAAACTCCTGGATTAGTCCTTAAATGTACATAATATATCTATATGGATATAGGATTGTGTATATAGTATTGTATAATTTTTGTTCCCTTTTATTGGTTGAACTAGGTGAACTTTTTCAACCAGACATACTATGTAACTATATAATGTACAGTAGTTTCGGAAGTATTGACATTTTTATTATTGCTGCTCTACCAAACCAGGAAAAAAGTTTTGAATTCCAGTTCTATTGATTTAACCACTTGCCCCCCCCCCCCCCCCCGCCATATAGCAATATAATGGTGGCAAAGTGGTTTAGTTATCTTGATTGGACGTTACATGACGTGATCAGGATAACAAGGCGGCGCGCGCCTGTCAGTCTGACACACCGCAACTCCGATCGTGGTATGGAGCCTCTGACAGAGGCTTCTTACCATGTGATCAGCAGTGACCAATCACAGCTGATCATCGTGTGAACCAGGAAGTGCCGGTAATGGCTTTCCTTGGTTCACGCTGACAGGGAGAGCCAATCGGTGGCTCTCCCAGTCAGAGGGGGGGTCTGTGCTAATAATCAGCACATTGATTATCATTGCAGCCCCCATGAGATGTGCCCATCATCTACCAATCAGTGCCTATCACCTGCCAGCCTGTGCCCCACAAAGAACGCCTGCCAGTGCCCATAACAGTGGCAATCAGTGCCCACAACAGTGCCAATCAGTGCCCAAAAAAGTGCCAATCAGTGCCCCATCAGTATTACTTGTCAGTGCCCTTTAGATGCCACTCAGTAATGCCTGTCAGTAGCTCCTCATCAGCGCTGCCTATCCAGTGCCACCTATCTGTGCCCATCAGTGCCGCCTATCAGTGCCATCAGTGCCACCCACCAGTGCCATCAGTGCCACCTATTAGTGCTGCATATAAGCTCTGCCTATCAGTGCACATCAGTTTTTTTTTCAAAATTGATGGTCTTTTTTTCGTTTATAGCACAAAAAATAAAAACCGCAGAGGTGATCAAATACCACCAAAAGAAAGATCTATTTGTGAGAAGAAAATTATAAAAATTTAGTTTGGGTACAGTGTTGCATGACCGCGTAACTGTCATTCAAAGTGTGACAGCGCTGAAAGCTTAAAATTGTCCTGGGCAGGAAGGGGGGAAGTGCCTGGTATTGAAGTGGTTAAGTAATGTAATATAATTGTGTAAAGTGATTGGGTAAAGAGAGATGATAGCTCAGGTGTTAGCCATATTCCAAGATAATTCAAGGCCTGAAGAACCCACTTGAATGGGCAGTTTTGCTGTATGAAAGCTAAAGACTCATTAGTTAAAGTGAAGAAATAAAAAAATGTGTGGTTGTGTCATAAAGAATAATAAATAATCAGCAAACGTTGCTACTTTGAATTCTCTGCCATATACCTGGAACCCCTTGACTGAGCTATTCGAGTTAATCATCAAGTGGTGACAAGGGGCACTTTTGTCTTGTACAATTTCTAATGGTCACTGCTTCATAAAGTATGCCATTAACCCTAATTTTTGTGTTAGGTCCACTATACAAGGCCACAATCCAGGAAAGCATATTTGGGGGTCTTGTCTTTTTAAGTTGTCTCAGAAGCAATTTTTTTTTCAGGGATATTTAAACTTTTCACATTATGTGATATCACTTTGGTTGTTTCCCTAGTAAAGTGTAAGCAATATCTAGTATGCATCAATCACACAGATAGGGTAAGTGATTCAAGTATAATGCTCTTTCAAAAATATGGATGGTAAGGTATGTGGGTTTTCTATAGAGGCTTAAAGTACAATTTATAGGTATAATACCTTCAGATAACTTTGTACCTCATTTTGGATTGGGAACGGAAAATATCCATGATGTTTTTTGCCGTGGAAGATGTGGTAGGTCGACGAGGGTGGGACTGTGGAGTGTGCCAAGTTAGTTTCCCAATATTGTGACTTTCAGGGGACCAGGAGAAAGAGCTACAAGCTGTCAGGATCACAGAGCTCCTCTAGTGTGCGTCAACTCTCTGCTCACCAGGCCACACTCCCCTAAAATAGTGCTTTTTAATAGTAACACCAAGAATGGTTTGAAATAAATTAAAATGTCTCTGTAGAAAGAAGTTTGGTGCTTTGGAAAATAAAGTTTATCAACAGAGAGTATCCTATTAGAAATACTTAATACGTTAGTCACATGCGTTGATTCTATGTGCGAAGGGGAAAGTGGTTGGTGCCACCAATGTTGTCCCCATTTCTTTCCTTTCTGGGTTTTCCTGTATTTTTGTTTTATCTCTTCCTATTGTGTTTGTGTTTGTGGTTCCTGTTTTTTTTGTAGATGTTGGATTCATCACCCACTCCTGATTCCTAGGCGAATGATCGCATGAATGGTCTGAAACCGAGGCATCCAGGGTTTCATCCATGTATTCTGTCTCAGTATCTGAGAAACTGACATGTTTCCTTCCCATATTATTATACTGCATGGAGCCTTGAGAAGTTACACCTCTCTGTGCAGGAGAGAGGTGTACTGTATTTCCATCTACAAACCCTCATTTCCGAGTCTCAATTTTGAGTGGGATGTCACTCATTTTTATGAGTGGCATAGGCTGGTGCACTTCTCTCCTGCTTGGGTTGTGAGATTCTCCCCTTTTTATTTTTACTTTTTTTTTTTTCAATAGTTTTTATTGTTTTACAGTGGAATCAAGAAAGACAATGTGAACATTGTTCAACGATTTACACAAAGTCGTACAAATACTTTTGAAATAAACTTGGTTGTCAAGATAACAGAAAAGTTGGAACTGTCATAATTGTGGCTGGTGTAAATATATGTTAACCATAACTTGTGTTTCACTCCCCCAGAAACCCCGATGGGAACTCTTTTATTACCTGGGGGAGGAATAACTCATACTGTACGCATATTATCTAACATATAATGGACACAGTACAAAAAGTGTTAATACCATCTTGTTACTACGTGAAGGAATGTTACCAGGTTTTTAACCATTAGAGGAAGTTCGCAGCTCCAGACCACAGCACCCACGGCTCCCATTTTGTCATTTCTTTGTCTAAAAAGCCTACGCTGGAAGCCATCATTGTTTCATAGCCATAGTGGAGGTTCACCATGTCAAGAGTGTGTTCTACAAAGGGGGATTTGTTGGTTTTTCACAGTCTCGTTATGCATAGCCTGGTGGCCAGTAAAATGTGGGTCGTCACATGTCTATATGGCTGTGGTACAGAGTCTATGTTCAGGTTTAATATCGCCAGGCGAGGTGTTGGAGATGTATATTGGTGTGATATGTCTGACAGTATTTGAAAAACTGTATTCCAGTATTTCTGGATGCGTGTGCATCTCCGGAAGATGTGGAATATATCTCATTTAGCTGAATTGCATCTCCAGCATTGGTCTTGTGTGGTGGAGTTAAATTTAGCAAGCTTTGAGGGGGTCAGATACCATCTGAGAGACAGTTTTTGGGTGGTTTCCCATAGCGCGGAGCATTTTGTGTATATCGATTGTAATGCCCGTTTCCATTGGTGTTCTGTCTAGGTCAATCCCAGGTCATGTTCCCAGTGGGTGTGTGGGGGCTTTTTAGTAAATTGAAGCTTTTGGTGTAGGATATTATTAAATAAAGATATCCCTTTCGTTTTAGGGGAAGAGGAAGTTAGATAATCCCATGCTTTGGAGTGTACTGTGTAGATAGGAAATT
Organism: Aquarana catesbeiana; assembly: GCF_042186555.1. NCBI lineage: Eukaryota > Metazoa > Chordata > Amphibia > Anura > Ranidae > Aquarana > Aquarana catesbeiana. Next base: position 178,453,700 of record NC_133324.1, on the reverse strand, counting down.
GGATTACTTTAAGGCAGTGTGTGACACGTATGTAAAGAGGTCTGTGTGGGGTAAGTTAAATTCATGTTGAAGGAGGGGGAAGGGTTTTGGCCTGTCGTTTTGGAGAACATCTTGGATAGTATGGATGCCCTGTTTGGACCATTGGGTCAAATATGGGTCAGATGAAAGATGATGAAGAGATTCAATCCGAATTGGAATGGGTGGGGTTTTAGGTATGTTGCGGCTGTTATGGATTCATCTTTTCCATGTTATGGCCGATGCTATCATGGTGGGAGGTGTTGCAGACAATATTTTTGGACCCCAGGGTGTGCTCATTACCCACCCTTTTAGATTTGGATGTAGTAAAGTCAAGTTCTCAATTGAACTCCAGATTTTGCCAGGGCTTGTCTGGAACCACTCAGTGAGTTGGTTCAGCACCGACGCTGTGTGGTAGTCTTCAAAGTCGATCGTTCCTGAGCTGCCTGCTTCTAAGTGTCGAGTGCGCGCTCCTAGGTTTGGCCCCATTCCATATGCATTTGTTAAACAGTGTTTGTAGAGATTTAAAATTTTTGAACGCGCCCTGTCCCGCCGATCTCGCATGCAGAAGCGAAAGCATACGTGAGTAGCGCCCGCATATGAAAACGGTGTTCAAACCACACATGTGAGATATCGCCACGATCAGTAGAGCAAGAGCAATAATTCTAGCCCTAGACCTCCTCTGTAACGCAAAACATGCAACCTGTAGAAATTTTTAAATGGAGATTTTTAAGGGTAAAAGTTTGCCGCCATTCCACGAACGGGTGCAATTTTGAAGCGTGACATGTTGGGTAGCAATTTGCTCAGCGTAACATTATCTTTCACAATATAAAAAAAATTAGGCTAACTTTACTTTTGTCTTATTTTTTAATTTAAAAAAATGTATTTTTTCTAAAAAAAAGTGTGCTTGTAAGACTGCTGCGCAAATACGGTGTGACAGAGAGTATTGCAATGACTGCCATTTTATTCTCTAGGGTGTTAGAAAGAAAATGTATAATGTTTGGGGGTTCTAAGTTATTTTCTAGCAAAAAAACTGTTTTAAACTTTAAACAACACATCTAAACAAGAGGCTCGGTCCTTAAGTGGTTAATCATCCGCCTTGTGGCATCTGGTGCTTGTCTACCCCTAATAAACCCTGACTGGTCTTTATGGATGAGATCTGGCATAACTACCATCAGGCGTCTGGCAATCGTTTTGGCATATATTTTCAGGTCTAGGTTCAGTAGGGAGATAGGACTAAAGTTTTGAGGGGAGGTTGGGTCTTTCCCTGGCTTTGGAATTGTAATTATAAGAGCATTTAATGATTCATACATGAACTTTGAAGAGGGGGCAGCAATGTTGAAAAATTCCATCATATGGGGGAGTAGGTGGCTCGAGAATTGTTTGTAATAGTCTCCTGATAGACCATCTGGTCCTGGAGCTTTACCTGAGCACATTGTGGATATTGTTTCAAGGATTTCCTGCTGAGAGAATGGCTTGTTCAAGAAGGACAGTTGAGTGTCCGTCAGTGTTGGGAGTTTAATTTGGTGCAGAAATTCATTGATGTTGTCGGTTGACGGTTGGTGTGTATTGGGGTCAAGTCTGATGTTATATAGGTTGCTATAGTACTCACTGAAGGCGTTTGCTATGTCCTGGGGATTGGTCAATTTATCATTGGAGTGGGGGTGGAATAGGTGGGCTATTCTAGATTTGATTCTTTGCCCCTTGAGGCATTGTGCTTGCCTCTTACCGGCCTTATTGGATGTGGAGTAGGAGGTGGCTTTAATTTTGCGTTGGATTAGTTGAGTAACAGACGTAATTCCTGTCACAGGGTCAGCATTTGGGCCAAGAGTGACGGATGTGGATTGGTCTTGTGTTGGTATTCAAGAATTTTGATTTGGGATGTAAGGGTATCTATTTGCTGCGTCCCCTTCTTTTTACTTATGGAACTCAGTTTCATTATTGCACCTCTAATCACTGATTTGTGCACATTCCACACCATGACGGGGTCCCCCACTGATCCTTTATTTAAATCAAAGTATTCTTGCAGGTGTTTTTTAATTCCTTGAGAGTAATTGGGGTGTTGTAGTATGTAATTGTTTGCACGCCAGAGGAAAGTATTCTGCTGGGGTGCAGTGTCGTTAATGGAAATAGTGATCGGAGCGTGGTCTGATCACGTCATGGTGTGGATTACAGATGCGCCAATGTTTTGTAACAACCACTTGTCTGTGAGGAACATATCTATTCTTGAGTACGTTTTGTGGTGGGGGGAGAAGTAGGTGTAGTCTTTTTCAGACCCATGATGACACCTCCAAACATCAAAGACATCATGTGATGCCAGGAGTTGTTTCAGGGGGATTCTCTTCTTTTCGCTGCTGAAGTAGTGTCCATGTGGATGTCCGCCACTATATTGAAGTCTCCACATATTAACAAATGGCCCTGATGCACAGATTGTGCTTTGCTCAAAGCTTTCCTGAGGAAGCTGATCTGGCGGGTGTTGGGGGCGTTCAGTAGGGTATAATTGACTTTGTTGAGAGTAAATATTAGTATTAGGTATCGGCCATTGGGGTTGGAGATTTCTTGAAGCAAGTGGAAGTCAAGTCCATTTTTTATTGCTATGAGGACTCCTCTTTTTTTGGAGGTGTAGGTGGCATGGTATATTTGGGGATATTTGCTGTTGGAGCATAGGGCTGTTGACGTGGGAAGTAGGTGTGTCTCTTGGACACATAGGATGTCGCTATCGAGCTTTACAGCTGTGTGCCACAGGGAGTGTCATTTAGCCGGGTGGTTTAGGCCCTTGGCATTTAGGGATAGGATGATAAATGGCATGGCTAGTGACCAGGAGTAGAGGTGGTGCAAGTGGGGGAATAACACTTACAGTTAGTTGTAATTCTGCGTTTGATGGGTAGGTGGCTGCCGCTTGAAGCTGTGTATCCACTGGAAGGTAGGTGCTGTGATGTTGTTGTCCTGGAGCTAAAACTGCGAGAAAGGGCTGGGGAAAAAGCAACAAGTCAGAAAAACTAAAAGATTAAGAGTGAGAACAAAAAAACGTAACAACTCTACTGTCATACGATGTTTCTTCAATGAAAGGATTGTGGCAGCGTGTGTAACAGGAAGCTAGATGTAGCTATGCTGCTGATGAGGGAAACAGTTAATAACTAGGAAAAACTTCACTTGAAATTCGCTTGAGGTAGCGAGGGAGAAATATTGTTGTGATTGTGGCCCAACTGGATCAGGTGATCATCTGGGATTGGTAGGTTCTGGATCCCTGGTTGCTGCGCCGTTGGTGAGGTTTCCATTGTGGCAGGGGTGGGACACCTTCTTTGGGGATTCCAGAATGTAGGAGGTGCATGCCTTTCATTAGGTAGCTGACAACATGAGTGGTGCCATTTTTAGTGATAAGTAAAGTCACAGGGTATCTCCATTTGTAGAGGATTTTATGATTGTAAAGGCCTTTAGTGATGGAGTTCAGCTGTCTCCTGAGTTGTAGTGTGTATTTGGAGAGGTCAGGGAAGATCTGGACTCCTTCGTACGGTCAGGGCAGAGGAGCTTTGGACCTGGCTTCTGACATAATTTTTTCTTTGATGTGGAAAAAGTGTACCCTCATGAGCATGTCTCTCGGCACAGATGCTGCTAAGTGTGAGAGTTTTGCTATTCTCTGGATCCTGTCTATTATGATGTCTCTGGGAGCCATGTCAGGAAAAATGGTGTGTATGAGATCTTTGGCATATTTTGGTAGATCTACCGGGGGTATAGATTCAAGGACCCACCGCAGTTTAACATTGTTATGTCTGGAGCGGTCTTCTAAGTTCGCCAGCTTGGCCTGGACCCATTCTTGCTCCTCTTTCACCTCATTAACTGCATCTATAATGTCATTTACTGTGGTTGTGCATTCTGTCATACCATGTTCAATTGCAGAGATTCTGTGTCCCATAGAATGCATGTCTGTGGAGATCTTGTTAAATAGGGATGACAGGTCAGTCATCAGAGATGTTTGTAGGGACATGAGCATGTCCTTTAAGGTAGTGTCTATGACTGGTTGTCCAGTGGTGAGAAAAGATGCCATGGAATTATGTAGGGCCTGATTTGATTGCAGTGGATTTAAGGCCTGGGTCTCAATCATGTTGTGAGGCGGCCGTGGATGCGGTGCATCTATCCGCATCCGGGCTTTGGCTGAACTGGATGTAAGGGGGTCAGAGTCTGGGTCCTGTACAGGGGATAGGAGTAGCGCTGCTGTGCCCATTTCAGTATGGATGGCATCCGGGAGGTCAGTGTAAGCCTCCCCCGGCTCTACTAGGCCACCGCCACAATCTTGGTGCTCTGACCTTATCCTGCTAAAGGAACATGAGCATGGTGAGCTTCTTAGGGCTGTGTTCTCCCATCCATTTGTGGAACATTGTTGGCTGGCACTCGGTACGGTTGAGGGGTGAGTGTGGGGTCGATCCGTTGCTCCTGCTGGGCCTGAGTCGTTCCGGTGTTCTCCCTCACATTGGAGCTGTAAGACTAAATGTTCATCTTCAGCACCGGCTATTTTTACTTTTTAATTTTTTTTGTGCCACTTTTAATTGTTTGCCCAAATTTCACTTGTGGGAGCTATCAGTACTGCTGATTGAGCACAGCTATATGCTTGTTTGATGGGGTGTATTTAAATGACCATGCTGTCAGCTGTTGTATGTTATGATTAAATGTGTTAACATTTGTTCCCCGCTCCTGTGATTGTTTGGTGAATTTTACTGCAATAAAGTTTTCTACTTGGATTTCTGATCCCCATGTGTGGCCATCCTATTTGCTACAAGAACAGTCAGTGGCTGATGGCTTGTAGTTCTCAATAGTTTTCAAGGGCGCCGGTGAGTGCTCTTGTAGTCCATTGATATTCCTGCTTTCAGGTGACTGCCTGTGTGTAAGGGGTATGAGCAGACAACCATGGAGAGAGTCTGCAGGAGTCTGAGATTACATTTTTTTTTTTACCAAAAACCATGTATTTTTTATTGTTTTTAAAAAGGTGAACTTAGCCCTTAATAGACCCACCATTTGGCTTCCTTTTTAAAAAAAAAGAATGAAACAGGAATTTTGATCACTAATGCCGCGTACACACGGTTGGACTTTCCGGCATACTTGGTCCGGCGGACCAGAGTGTGCCGGACAATCCGCCCGTGTGTGGGGGCCGGCGGACTTTTCCGGCGGACTTTTTCCCAAAAGCCCGCCGGACCTAGATTTGAAGAAAGTTTTAAATCTTTCCGCCGGACTCAGTTTCGGGCGGAAAGTCCGCACGTGTGTGTGCTGGTCCGACGGAAAGCCCGCTCGTGTGTATGCTGGTCCGACGGACCAGATACGACACGAGGGCAGGGTATTGCATCTCGCGCTCGCTGCAATAGGAAAAACAAATTTTCCTATTGCGGCGAGCGCGGGGCATACCAGGCCCTTAGGTCTGGTATGGATTATAAAGGGAACCCCCTACGCCGAAAAAACGGCGTGGGGTCCCCCCTAAAATCCATACCAGACCCCGATCCGAGCACGCAGCCTGGCCGGTCAGGAAAGGGGGTGGGGACGAGCGAGCGCCCCCCCCCTCCTGAACCGTACCAGGCCACATGCCCTCAACATGGGGGGTGGGTGCTTTGGGGGAGGGGGGCCGCCCTGCGGGCCCCCCACCACCCCAAAGCACCTTGTCCCCATGTTGATGAGGACAAGGGCCTCTTCCCGACAACCCTGGCCGTTGGTTGTCGGGGTCTGCGGGCGGGGGCTTATCGGAATCTGGGAGCCCCCTTTAATAAGGGGGCCCCCAGATCCCGGCCCCCCACCCTATGTGAATGAGTATGGGGTACATGGTACCCCTACCCATTCACCTAGGGAAAAAGTGTAAGTAATAAAACACACTACACAGGTTTTTAAAATATTTTATTAAACAGCTCCGGGGGGGGGATCTTCCTCCGGCTTCGGGGGTCTTCTTCCGGCTTCGGGGGTCCCTCCGCTTCATCTTCTCCCGGCGTCCGGTTGGTTCTTCTCCGCTCTCTTCTCTCCAGTTCTTCGGCCGGCTCCTCTGCTGTCTTCAGGTAGCTCTCTTGCCAGCAGAGGTCCGGACTTCTTGTCTTCTTCTCTTCTCCAGATGTTGACACGATGCTCTCTCCGGCTGGACTGCTCTCCGAGGGCTGCGTTGTGACTTATATAGGCGGAGATCCCGCCCCCTTTTGATGTCACAGTCCCTGGGCATGCTGGGACTGTGACGTTTTAGGGGGCGTGGTCACTGGGTGATGTTACCTGAAGACAGCAGAGGAGCCGGCCGAAGAACTGGAGAGAAGAGAGCGGAGAAGAACCAACCGGACGCCGGGAGAAGATGAAGCGGAGGGACCCCCGAAGCCGGAAGAAGACCCCCGAAGCCGGAGGAAGATCCCCCCCCGGAGCTGTTTAATAAAATATTTTAAAAACCTGTGTAGTGTGTTTTATTACTTACACTTTTTCCCTAGGTGAATGGGTAGGGGTACCATACTCATTCACATAGGGTGGGGGCCGGGATCTGGGGGCCCCCTTATTAAAGGGGGCTCCCAGATTCCGATAAGCCCCCGCCCGCAGACCCCGACAACCAACGGCCAGGGTTGTCGGGAAGAGGCCCTTGTCCTCATCAACATGGGGACAAGGTGCTTTGGGGTGGGGGGGCCCGCAGGGCGGCCCCCCTCCCCCAAAGCACCCACCCCCCATGTTGAGGGCATGTGGCCTGGTACGGTTCAGGAGGGGGGGGGCGCTCGCTCGTCCCCACCCCCTTTCCTGACCGGCCAGGCTGCGTGCTCGGATCGGGGTCTGGTATGGATTTTAGGGGGGACCCCACGCCGTTTTTTCGGCGTAGGGGGTTCCCTTTATAATCCATACCAGACCTAAGGGCCTGGTATGCCCCGCGACGGGGCTCGCAAGGTGTCAATCTCGCCGATAAAAGCGGCAAGATTGACATCCTTTTCTAGTCCCGTCGCACCTGAGTCACGTTCAAAATGAACGGACTTGTCCGTGTGTGGGCAAGTCCGTTCATTCTGAAAGTCCGCCGGAACTCCGGCGAAAGTCCGTCGGAAAGACGGGCGGACTTAGCCCGCCGGAAAGTCCGGGCGTTTGTGGGCAAGTCCGTCCGTTTTAAAGTCCGGCGCACCTGGCGGACAAAGTCCGTCGGAAAGTGTGCCGGACCAAGTAGGATAGAAAGTCCGACCGTGTGTACGCGGCATAATGATAACAACTCTAATGTTCTGCTCATCTTATCTTCCCACAGAATTAAGAGCAAAGCAATTGGTGTATATGCATGTTCTGCTTTTTAGTTGCTATCTTTGGTCATATGGTACATAGCATTATACTGTAGATATTGTGCTGTATTTTGCTATTAACTGATAAAAACAGTGGAATATATTTCTAAGGCTTTTTATTGGCTAACTGAATAGAGTTAAGTTAAAAAAAAATGTTACATTATCCATAGTCATTTGGTAAAGTTGACAAGTTTAGCCAGCTGGGCAAAATCTTTCATATGTATATTGTGAAAACTGATTCTACTTATGTTATCAAATCCCTAAGGAGATAACACTTGGCTATTTATCATCCATCTTATTTAAAAAGACACCATCCTTATTCCCTGCTGACAAGCATTTGTTTTACTGCACTCCAACATGTTAAGCTGATCAGCTACCGAGACTATGTATTAACTGCAGGCTTGATAGGCAATAAAATGAGTGTTATGGCATCCCACTGCGTATACACATCTATGTGTCCACTAAGCAATTGTAAAACCTATATTTGTAAAACTATGCTATTACTGCTCAGTAATCCAGTTTCCCCTTTAGTAAATTATTTGAAAATAAAGCTTAGTATGATGCAATATATTCTCACTTCAAAGTAAAACTCCAGGCATATAGCTAAATACACAATTGAGGTACATATATCTTTACTGTTTTACCTGTCAGAGGATTCGTTATTCTGTAAGGCCTATCTTGTGAGTTACACACATTGTTTACCCTGCACAGCCAGACACTTGACATACGTAGTTCCTAATTAGGATGGATCCTGCATGTGTTACCTGCCAAAATATTTGAAATTTTTGTTCAGCCACTCTTGGAAACATGACCTTACTGACTGACAGAGGTGTATTTTTTCCATGACTGACTGGCCCAAATTGCCTAGAGTTCCCAGAGTTCCTGTTCACTTTAATTATGCAATCATTTGTTATAAAAACTCCTGCTACCGCAATGTCCCTTGCACATGGTTGTGTATTAACAGTGCACATAACATCCAAATTTACTAAGCTGAAGGGACATTCTCCATTCCTGCAGACTGATATACTGTGGCTTGGTTCACTTCTATGTGATGTGATAACACTTGCTAAAACTCATTTTAGCATGTGTATTTGCAACACAGAATGCTGTATAATTGCATTGCCATTCATTCTGAAAGACAACCCCCAAGAACATGTACAGTAAGACAAATTACATTTCATTATAGTACACCAAAATTCACAGGTGTAAAGGCTATGTAAAGGCAATGTTTGTTGTAGTGCACTGTATTGCCGCAAAAAGTACACATCCACTCACCAAAACACTTAAAGAAGTGGCCAATGTTTTCTTGCAAAGTTGATGTCTTTTGATGCCTTTTTATTCCAACCATCCAAAAGAATGTGCAAATCCATTTTCCCCTGCAAACAACTGCGTATATAAAATATGACTGTACTGTACTGTATTAGTAAATCAACCCCATTGACTGGACTTTCTCTTCTTCTAATCTCCTACATTGATTGTAGAAATCATATAAAGTTTGACTTAAACAGGCATTTACTATACCTTGAGTAACTGTTACCACAGACAAGAATCTCTTTGAAGGTTATGGTAAATCCAGTAGTCTTTAGTCACATTAAACTGGATTTGTTCTGTAAAGTTGAAGACATTTCATAGCTTATCCAAACCACTTCTTCTGTTCTAATGAATTTTAGGAACATACCCCAGCATTTATATCAACATAGGTAACTCAGGCTGATTGTTTCAGTTTGACTGAGAGGTCCAGTTTACACCTCTTGAAACCCAGTCCAAAATGTGCACCTCATTGTCCTTGAGTCCTAATCTAAAGAGACTGTCCCCCTATGTTGGGCCTTATATTTAATGAAGGATTGTTGTTGCCTCCGCAATATACAGGTCTTTGCATTCCTCACTACACTGCACTGTATATACCAAGTTTTACTTTGCATGAATTACCCATGTGGATATACAGTAAATGCTGGGGTATATTCCTGAGTATAACTATAACTGAAGAAGTGGTCTGTTAAACACCTTCAACATTACAGAAAAAGCACAGTTGACTTTGACTAACCACTACTATCTAGAAACAAGTATCCTAGAGTTTTTTTGTTTACTTTTTTTTAAATAAATACACAGGAATAAATGATAATAAGTAAATATTTGATGCAAGAGATGTTTCATACCAGTTTTGCAAGCTCAGGGAAACACTACAGATAGGAAATGTTCAAAGTGTTCCCTTACTGGCAGAAAACTACAGGTGGACATTCTAAACCCTGCATAGGCTGAAGAGTAAGCAATTTCTTGATGTTGTGTATTTTCTTCTAAAGTGTGTATATTTTCTTTCTAAAAGCATATTATTGCTAATGAACGGCATACTTTTAGATATTAAATCATATGCTTACTCCAAGGCTCAGCGCTTACATGGTGCAAGTGTTCTGCAAACACTCAGTTCCTTTTTTACATAGAGGAAGCTTTGGAGGGAAAGGGAGGAAGATTACAGCCTTTTGCACAACCTGAAGGAGCTCAGTGGGTGTGGCTTGTCATGAGGGTAGCCTTCTAAGGGATTTGTTTTGTAACATATGTGCATAATTTACTTATTGTTTGGCTTATGGTTGGCAAGAATTTGAAACAAAGAATAGAACAAAAAAAATATTGATCCCAAAACAAATCAAAGTATTCATCTACAGGTTGCAAAAGAAAGGTGCATGTCACCAGAGTGAGAGATGAATGCTCATGTCACCCAAGGACATTAGTGTCACCAGAAAAATATGATAACACATCACTGTCCCTAAAGTGGTTCTAAAGGCTCAAGGTTTTTTACCTCCATGCATTCTTGCTCCCACTGCTGTCAATTACAGCCAGTGAACCAATGAAGAGAGAGGGGTGGGGCAGAGCTGTAACTCTGTGTGTGAATGGACACGCAGAGCCACGGCTCGGGAGTGAGCCTGCTTGGTTGCCCCAATTGCAAGCTGCTTGCTCTGGGGGCACTCGGCAGGAGGGAGGGGCCATGAGCACAGGTGGGGGACCCAAGAATTAGAGGATTGGGGCTGCTCTGTTCAAAACTGACCACAGAGCAGGAAAGTATAAAATGTTTGTTATTTTTATAAAGTAAAAAAAAGCCTTTAATATAACTTTATGGCTAGGTTCACATTTGTGCGCGTGGTTGCAGGACAGCATGTAAATCACACCTGTTCCCACACTTGCAACTACCCACAGCTAACCCACATTGCTCCTTTGCAGATGCACAGGGCTGCCATTTATTCTTAATGGTACCCCCATGCATCTGAAAATGCAGCACATGTTCTGTTGTGGGAAATTGCATGGTGCAAAAGCACCATGCAATTTCCTTCCAGCAGCTTTTTAGAAAACGTGCAGGAACTTTATTTAAAACAAAGATTCTTGACATACCACAATGCACGTCAATTCGTTAAATAGACACATCTTAGTCAAATTGTTCCATAAATTAAAGGACATAACATGACTTAAGAACAATCTCGTTGACAAAATAACAACTACTTCGTCTATACAATAACCTATAGGGATATAAGAACCAGAAGGCTTCAAGGGGTCCCCTGAACATTTGCCAAGTTAACCAAAATATACATATCTGATCCTGCGAATATGTGAACATATATCATCGCTTTAACAACCTGAATTGAAAACTCAATATATCTTATGTTCACTGTACTTATAAAAGCCGAAGTTATAACTGCATTATCAATACCTAATTAACAAGAAACAAGAAAAAGCAGCAGAGAGAGAAATAGAAGGAAGAAAAGGGAAGAGAGAGAAAGAAAAAAAAAAAAAAAGGGAGGGGAAGAGAGGGGATATGGATTGAACGGGGTCTCAATATCGTGCTCATTTCAGTAGTTACTTAGTTCCCTGATATCACAGACTCAGCCATCTCCTGTAGATACTCATTTGTACCCATGAAATATCTCCATGGCCTCCATTTTTCCCGTGTTAATTCCTCTGTATTATGGAGGGTGGCAGTCAATTCCTCCATACGGAGTATACATTGAACTTTAGAATACCACAGGACCTTCGTTGGCGGTGGAGATTGCCGCCAGAGTGCGGGAATGCATGCCCTTGCTGCATTAAGAAGCTGTATTGTCAAGGTCTTTTTATACTTCTGAATAGATCTCTCTGTCAAATGTAAAAGGCACGCAGCCGGGTTGTCTTTCAGGTCAACAGCTGCCAAGTTTCTAATTGTAATTGTCACCTCCTCCCAAAATGTCCTCAATAACGGACAGGTCCAAAAAATATGCATAATCATGCCAGTGTCTGCATTGCACCTTGAACACCTATCCGAAGTGGCTCCATCCATCTTATGTAGTATGTAAGGGACTCTATACCATCGGAACATTTTGTATCCAATTTCTTGATATTGATTTGCAATAGAGGACTTATGTGCCAAAGTCAACATTTTACCCACTTGCTGTGGCGAGAACTGTATCCCTAAATCCCTTTCCCATTGTGAGACAAATGACGGGGCTGACTCTTCATTCTGGTTAAACAGATATCTGTATATCAGAGAAAGAGTATGTCGCGAAGATTCCCCCGTTTTACATAGCAATTCAAAAGGGGTAGGGTCTCTAGGGACATATGATGTCTTCTGAAGGGACTGTAGAAAGTGTCGGAGTTGATAGGTGCTGAAACTATCGGTGGATCTATAAGACTGGAAATGGTCGCTGATGAGGGGAGCACCCCATTAGGCCAGACATCCATTAGGCGATATCTCCCTGATAGGGTTAGTTGTCTAATCTTCCTGCTAGTGAAACCTGGTATAAAATCGGGGTTACCTATCACCGGTGTCATAGGTGAAGGCAGCGGTGCAAGGCCCGTACTGCGAAGCGTTAATCTAGCCACCTTAAGGGTGGCACTTACCAGGGGATGGTTCCCTATGTCTTCTGGAAAAGAGCAGGTGAGCCATGGAGAGGTCAACAGAGGAATAGAGACATCCTCAATCTCCATCCTCACCCATTGTTTGAATTCTTTATTACAGTGCCAGTCCACTGTCCTCGAAAGGTGTACTGCTCTATAATATTGGAGGAGATCAGGGAGGCCAATGCCCCCCTTCTCTTTGGGTCTAGACAACGTTTGCATTTTGGTCCTAGGTGACTTATTTGACCAAATTAACTCTCTAATTATCGTCCGGAGCTGTTTGAAATATGTCGAAGGCACTCGAATCGGTATGGTTTGAAGTATATATAATATCCTCGGTAAAACCGTCATCTTCAGGGCATTACATCGCCCAAACCAAGTCAAGGTCATAGTGTGCCATTTACGAAGGTCAGCTTTCAGTTTCTGGAGCAAAGGTACATAATTAGAAGCATACAAAAGCGCCAAGTCCGATGTGCTATCAACACCCAAGTATCTTATTGATTTATCCGCCCAATGAAACACAAAGGACGTACGCATACTGCGAGCCTCCGAGTCTGGGATCGTAATATTGAGCACAGCGGACTTGGCGCAATTGACCCTAAAATTTGACAGTTCTCCATATCTCCCTACAGCTGCTAAAATATTGGGGAGTGAAACTTGCAGGTTAGAGACAAAGAAGATCAAGTCATCAGCATAGGCCGCTATTTTGTGGTGTCCTGAGGGTTTCCGCACCCCTGTGATATTTGGGTCTTCTCTTATATGGCACAAAAATGGCTCTAAGGTCAATATGAAAATAAGGGGGGACAGGGGGCAACCCTGTCTCGTCCCATTCGCGATTGAAAACTCTGAGCACCATTCATTCACCCGAACTGCCACCAACGGTTTAGAGTAAAGAGATGAGATCCAATTGAACATATTAGGGCCAAGACTGATGTATTCCAGGGTGGCCCGCATAAAATGCCAGGACACCCTGTCAAAGACCTTTTCCGCGTCTGTCGAAAGCAAGAGAAATGGTTTCCCCGTTGAACGAGCCTTATGAATAAGATTCAAAACCCTAATGGTATTGTCTCTTGCTTCTCGCCTCGGTACAAAACCTACTTGATCTAAATGTATTAATTTTAGAATATGCAGTACAAGTCGGTTAGAGAGTATTTTGGCAAAAAGTTTTAAATCTATGTTGAGAAGTGCGATCGGGCGATAATTCCCACACTTGGATAAATCTTTCCCCTCTTTGGGTATCAAGGATATATAAGCCCTCAACAAGTCTATTGGCATAGAGCTATCTCCTTTCAGCCCATTATAGGCCGCCAAAAAGTGTGGAGTCAGGGAGGTCATGAAAGATTGGTAGTAAGTCAGCGTGAAGCCATCAGGCCCCAGAGCCTTCCATGGTTTTGTTTGGGCCAAGGCCTCATGATATTCTTCAGCTGTAATCTCAGACTCCAAAGAATCTCTTACTTCCTCCGATAACATGAGCATACCTGAGGCCCTGATGTATTCAATCGCTGACTTTGTCTTGTCCATCAAGGCCTCGGTAGAATCCTTAGGGTGTAGATTATCCAATTGTCAGTAGTATTTGTAAAATTCATCTGCTATGCTCTTGGAGGTGTGTACTTTAGTCCCCTGGATAGATGTAATATATGGAATAAAGGTGCGCTTTCTCGGGCCACGTAGGGCTCTGGCTAAGATCAAGCCCGGTTTATTTGAAAATTCAAATAACGAGCGTCTCGCCCATGCTAGTTTTTGAGCCGTCTTTTAAAAAAGCAAGTCTTTCAATTCTCCTCTGGCCTTCAGAAGGGCCTTAAGATGGACTTCGGCCAAGGAACATTTGTGTAATAATTTGAGAGAGCGCACCTTAGAAATCAACAAATCAATCTGCTTAGTTCTTTCCCGTTTCTTTAAGGCCCCGATCCTAATCAGCTCTCCCCTTAACACACATTTATGTGCTTCCCAAACAATCATTGGGCTCAGTGATGGATCGACATTTTCCAGGAAGTAGTTTGTAAGGATCTTTCTCACTTCACTGCGTACTTCAGGAATTTGCAACAAGGATTTGTTTAATCTCCACGTCGGAGGAGAGCGATGTTCCGTGTCTAAACTTAAAGTCATATGAATCGGTGCATGGTCAGAGAGGGATATATAGTCAATCTGGGAGGGGGCGACAAGAGGTAAGTCCTTGTGCTGAATCATAAAACAGTCTATCCTGGAGTATGTCTGATGTACATGTGAGAAGTAGGTATAATCCCTAACATCCGGATGCATAATTCTCCATGGGTCAACCAAATACAAACTCAACAGCTCTGCTTTAAGTTTTTTAATATAGGAAAAAGAAAGATGTGATGCTCCTCTCGACACATCAAATAAGGGCTCCTGTGCGAAATTGAAATCCCCACCTAACAAAAAAACACCCTCCCAGAATTCTAATATGATAGGTACTAAAGACCTTAGAAAGGCCAAATGATCTGAGTTCGGGAAATACACGTTCACCAGGGTCACTATAATATTTCCAATTTTCCCTTTCACAAGCAGATATCGACCTTTTGGATCTACCCATTCTTCCACAAGGGTCCACGGGACCGATTTAGCAATTAAAATACTCCCTTAGATTTTGACAATGGAGAGGGTACATGATATACAGTGGGGAAGTCGCGATTATATAGCCTAGGGATCGCTTACTGCTTGAAGTGGGTCTCTTGTAAAAACACTACCTGGCTATGCGACTTTCTGAGATCATAAAGCAGTCTGGAACATTTCTCAGGTGTAGCTAAGCCACGAACATTGAAAGAAGTAAATTTGACCCCAAGTAAAATGGAGCGAGACCCAATCCCCCCAGCAGGGGTCAAACTGCTTAAAAAAAAAAAGGGGGGAGGGAGGGGCGGAGAGAATAAACTAAAAGAAAAAAAGAAAAATTAAGGAGATGAAAAAGAAAAAGAGACAGACACCAAAAATAGTAAGTGAAAAAGAAAGAATATCCGTAAAGTGTTAAATAGTTAATAAAGCGAGTCCACTTTCGTGGGAAAGAATTATAAAAAAGAATAACAGCAAAAATTGCTACTACGCTCTCCAGTCCTAAACTGGAAAAATGAGCGCTAACCTACAAGGGGGTGTAGTCGGAGAGGGTGCTCCCCTTCTCCCCCGACCCCCACCACTCTATTTATTTTACAGATTAAGTTTATAAATCTATTTATTTTGAACAGTACATAATGTTATAAGAAAACATACAATTGTACAAAACCATGTATATATAGCACGAGTTTTATCGCCTACTCCTACCTAAGTTCGAGAAGAAGGAGAAGGAGGGGGGAAGAGAGAGGAGAAAAACCTCCTCTCTCCTCCCACCCTCCCACATCATCCCTAATTGCGCTTAATTCATCTTCTCCTAACCACCTTTAAACCACCCCCCCTCCTCGGCTGTCTCCCCTCTATTCAAGGGGTCTTCTATCACAGTCCACTTCTCCCCCCCCACGACACCCGACCCACCCCCCTCCCATACTCTCCCAATGGCACAGAACAGCAGCCATTGGGCAGGTTGGAATCACTCCCAATGGCACAGAACAGCAGCGCAGCTGCATACCTCTTCCAAGCCCAAGGTCTATTACTTCTAATATCAAATCTACACACAAACACACAAAGTGTAAGTAACAAATGATATATCCGGGGGCAAAAAAAGGTAAAAAAGGGGGGGAGTGAAAAATTAAAAAAAATGTGTAGATAAAAACCAAACACCCACCTACTGTACATCCTAAAAAATATGTGACAAAAAGATGCATAACATATAAAGTCGTACAATATATATAAGTGCAATACTCAAAAAAAAGACAACAACCCTCAACCTCTCTTTAAAAAGTGAACCCCCCCACAGTGGATATATATATACCCCAATTAGTGAACTCCAAACTTAAAACTCACAGTATATTAGACTATTAGACTAGCAGTGTTCCCTAAAATACATAATTAAATTAGTTATATATAGTTATTAATATAGTTATATTCCAATATTCAGTGTCACTATTTGTGTCTATCAATGCAAATTACACCTACCATTCCCCTATTCAGGTAAGTGATCACAAGTGTCTTAGTATACAAAAAAAAGAAAAAAAAAGGCAAAAAACTTCATTAAGTTATAACACCCTAACTCAAGCGGGTGTTATGGCTCCCCCGCCTCACCTCCCGTGCATATATTAGAAGGTACCCCTGTACCCTCAGTGCAAAAAAAAAAGAAAAAACAAAATTCCCCCCTTTCCCTCTTTCCCTTCTCCCCTCCCTCCCCCCAAATCTGTACAACCCACCCCATTATTCAAACAATACATAGGGTCTCTCTAGATACATATTTACAAGACACAATTCATATTATACAAAATACACCCCTACATGATATATTCCAACCCATAACCTAATCATGGTGAGCTCCCATCCCTGCTCTAAAGCCGAGGGGAGTCTCATGTGTTCATTTAACTCAGGTTCATTCGAATATTCTTCCATCTGTATGCAATATTTGCTAGCTGTTCATATATTACCGGCAAATGAAAAGGGAGATTTCTGTCCATAAATCCCATGCCACAGTGAGATCCCAAGTCCAGGGATATCCAAAACTACCGATAGTTCTAAAGTCCCATGGGTAAGGGGTCTCAAAAAGGAAAGAGAGAGGGAAAAAAAAGGGGGAGGGGGGAACTGGGCAACAAGGGGGGGGGGCACTACCCTTGGGTGCATCATAAAATCTGTTGTTACCCATTAATGTAACCGTTCTGGCAATAATGATATTCATCTTGAGTATAGTGAAATTTTAACAGTCGCTTGGAAATTAATCATAACTCACGTGACCCCTCTGCAGATGGTGTTCAGGATCTCCCTCTGAGTCTTTGTGCTTGAACAGGCTGGTTGTTCTGAGTCGGGGCCTGGCCCAACCAGCCTGTCGATCTAGGGATATTCTGTAGCCAATTGCGCACTTGTACTGGTTCTGCATCCAAAAAAGTGAAGAAGGCTATAAGATCCGCTGGGGAGCGTAGTGTAAAAGACGACTGTGCTTTCCGGAATGTAACAGTTAATGGGTAGTCCCATCTATAAGTACAGTCATTACGCTTTGCTAGATCTAATATTGGTCGCAGTATGGCTCACCTTTGCAAAGTGGCTCTTGATATACCTGGGAGGATCTTCACTGTCTTTCCCTCGATTTCTGCATCTCCGTGTTCCCATGCTCTACGGAGAATAGTCTCCTTCTGTTGGTAACAATGTAACCTGCAGAGAACATCTCGGGGCCTGTCCAGGTCAGGTGACCTGGGTCCAGGGATTCTATGCACCCTATCCAGCTCCAGGGAGAGCGGTGGGGTCTCCAATACCTTATGAAAAAGGGCTATCACCGTTGCCTCTAACTCCTCTGATCCTACAGTCTCCGGGATTCCCCGTATTCGCAAATTTTTGTGACGACTATGGTCCTCCAATTCCTCCAAATGGAGCTGCATATTGCTAACCGTAGCCTCCTGTGATGACTGAGAGAGTTCTAAGGCTGACATTCTGGTCTCCAGGGATGATACAGAGGCCTCCCCAGATTCCACCCGGCCGGTAAGGGAATGTATCTCCGCTCTCACCTCTTGAATATCCCTGCTGTGAGCTTCCTCTATGCAGGTAATCAGAACTTCTTTATCCGCTCTCGTAGGGAGGGCTTGTAGCATAGACCTGAGTTCCTCATCCAATCTACTATGGCGTTGTGCGGGGCTTACCACATCTACATCCGCCCGGGAAATTGTCGCCATCCCTGGAAGCTGAACAGAAGCCTGAGAGGGGACATGTAACCCTACTGTAACTGCTCCATCATCCATCCCGGATACTCGTGGAGCCGCCACTGTGTCTTCCGGCGTCAGATGCTGCGGGTCACGGAGAAACCTTCGGATCCCACTCTGTGGCGTTGTAGGTCTGCTCCCCCTAGTGGCTGATCTACAGTAGGTGACCGCGATATTGTGTCAATCTTGCCGCATTTCTCGCCAAATTTTTTTCCTTTCGCGATGAGTGACAGGCAGTGCTGACAGCTGTCTGGTATGAATCCTGAGGGGGGAACGCCGCGCCAAATTTAAAATAAAAAAACGGTGTGGGTCCCCCCCAGGGGCATACCAGGCCCTTAGGTCTGGTATGGATTGTAAGGGGAACCCCCTACACTGAAAAATCGGCGTGGGGGTCCCCCCAAAATCCATACCAGACCCTTATCTGAGCATGCAGCCCGGCCGGCCAGGAAAGGGGGTGGGGACGAGCGAGCGCCCCCCCTCCTGAGCCGTACCAGGCCGCATGCCCTCAACATGGGGGGGTGAGTGCCTTGGGGGAGGGGGGGTGCCCTGCGGCCCCCCCATCCCAAAGCACCTTGTCCTCATGTTGATGAGGACAAGGGCCTCTTCCCAACAACCCTGGCCATTGGTTGTCGGGGTCTGTGAGGCGGGGGGCTTATCAGAATCCAGGAACCCCTTTAATAAGGGGGCCCCCAGATCCCGGCCCCCCCACCCTATGTGAATGAGTATGGGGTACATGGTACCCCTACCCATTCACCTAGGGGAAAAAAGTGTCAGTAAAAAAAAAACACAGTACACAGATTTTAAGAGTTATTTATTAGGCAGCTCCGGGGTCTTCTTCCGACTTCGGGGGGTCTCCTTCTGACTTCTCCCAGTGTTCCGCCTCTTCTCCCGGGCCCCTCTGCTATTTTCTTCCAGCTCTTTTGCCAGTGAGAGGGGCCCGGTCTGCTGCCGCTGTCTCACCGCTTCTTCTCCCGGGCCCCTCCGCTACCTTCTTCCAGCTCTTTTGCCAGCGAGAGGGGCCCGGTCTGCTGCCACTGTCTTGTCACCGCTGTCTCGCCGCTTCTTCTCTTCTTCTCTTCTTTCGATGTTGACACGGCGCTCTCTCCGGATGGAATGCTGTGTGCGAGCTGCAGAGCCATTTATATAGGCGGTGACCCCGTCCCCTTGTGATGTCACGGTCTCAGCATGCGCAGGGACTTTCACGCCCCCTTATGACGCCAGAGTCCCTGCGCATGCTGGGGCATGCTCCAGCCGGAGAGAGCGTCGTGTCAACATCGGAAGAAGAGAAGAAGCGGCGAGACAGAGGCGACAAGACAGCGGCAGCAGACTGGGCCCCTCTCGCTGGCAAAAGAGCTGGAAGAAGATAGCGGAGGGGCCCGGGAGAAGAAGCGATGAAACAGCGGCGACAAGACAGCGACAGCAGACCCGGCCCCTCTCGCTGGCAGAAGAGCTGGAAGAAGATAGCGGAGGGGCCCGGGAGAAGAGGCAGAACACTGGGAGAAGGCGGAAGGAGACCCCCGAAGTCGGAAGAAGACCCCCCGAAGTCGGAAGAAGACCCCCGAAGTCGGAAGAAGACCCCGGAGCTGCCTAATAAATTACTCTTAAAATCTGTGTACTGTTTTTTTTTTTTTACTGACACTTTTTCCCTAGGTGAATGGGTAGGGGTACCATGTACCCCATACTCATTCACATACGGTGGGGGGCCGGGATCTGGGGGCCCCCTTATTAAAGGGGGGCTACCGGATTCCGATAAGCCCCCCGCCTGCAGAAACCGACAACCAACGGCCAGGGTTGTCAGGAAGAGGCCCTTGTCCTCATCAACATGGGGACAAGGTGCTTTGGGGTGGGGGGCCACAGGGCACCCCCCCTCCCCCAAGGCACTCACCCTCCCATGTTGAGGGCATGCGGCCTGGTACGGCTCAGGTGGGGGGGCGCTCGCTCATCCCCACCCCCTTTCCTGGCTAGCCGGGCTGCATGCTCGGATAAGGGTCTGGTATGGATTTTGGGGGGACCCCCATGCCGATTTTTCAGCGTAGGGGATTCCCCTTACAATCCATACCAGACCTAAGGGCCTGGTGTGCCCCTGGGGGAGGAACCCACGCCTTTTTTTTATTTAAAATTTGGCGCGGCGTTCCCCCCTTAGGATTCATACCAGACAGCTGTCAGCACTGCCTGTCACTCATCGCGAAAGGAAAAAAGTTTTCCTTTCCCAATGAGCGAGCCAGCGCGACATGCACAGTACCCTGTCGCCGAGAACCAGCGCGATGGTATCGTGCTGGAAACACAATCTCGCGGTCAGGTACTGTAGTTCTGTACCTTCTGTGAATTGTCATTCCGTCTTCACATGTCAGACTGTCGGCTTGCAAGTGGTAGCGGTCCGGGGGAAGCCAGGAGCTTCACAGATGGACGTCCTCACCCGGTCATCTCCAAGCCATACCCCTCCCCCCGTAAAGTTCTGTTACTTGACCAAATGCTAACTTGTAACAAAGCAAAAGGTCACTAAATGTCTTCAACTAACTACAGTGTGCTTGGTGGTCACATCTGACCCAGGTATAAAACACGTGCCCTTCCTGTCTTCCTCATTGAGTGCTTTTTTTTCAATTTCTGTCCCTAACTTTATCCATCTGTCTTTAGCTAAGATTCTTGCAAATGTTTATCTATCAAACTGGAAGCTCAAAATCTGCCTAGATCATACAGATCATAGAGCAGTCAAAATACATTTTTCATTTCACACAACAGAATATCTGCATTCCAAACCTGAATGAAAAGATGCAATATATCATCATCCTAGATAAGAACTTAGATGCTAGGTATGAGCAAATAGATCTGAGTGAATCAGAGTCTTCTCATCATGTCTAATTAATATCATTTATAGGACAAAATCTAGCTATCCAAGCAGAGTTATAACTAAAAGCAGCCAAAACACCCAGAAAGATGCACACCCACACACTGTGTACATGACCATGGACACATGGTGCAGTAAACATAGCCATTGATTCTATATCTCCATCATTGCAGGGTAATCTTTTGGTGTCAGGGTAGGTGTCAGGACAGTGCACACCACTAGAATTGGTGTCTAACACCTTGGTGTCAGTGAGAGTGGAGTCACCATTACCTCCTCCTCAATGGTCTCGCCCTCTTACTCCTCAGAACCATCAGCTCCCTCAAGAGCCTAAGAGCCTATGCAACGGCCCAGGAAAAATGTTGCCATGGTGTTTTGCAGCTGGCATGCCTGGAGGACAGGAGCCACAGTTGTCCAAAAAATATGGAAGCTCTCTAGGGCAAGGCTGAGATTACCCCACACCATTTTTTGGCAGGCAAGGTCTTATGTGACACTTGCACCTTACCTGACACATGTCCTCAAACTGAGCTGATGGTTCGATCTGCACCTAGGTTTGGAATGAAATTTAACTGTTCAGGCATTCAGATGAATACCCAAACTATAGCCCATTCAGCCCCCTGTTTGATAGGAACTGAAAATGATATATAGAAGTGGTATTTCTACAGCTTCTGTATATAAAAGGTTCCTTCTCTGCACCCTGGCATCCCTCGGAAACTACTAATGTCATGGGGATATCCCACTCATTTTAAGCAAAAGGGTGGGGATAAGCAGTGACATCACTGCCCAAATATGGCCACTGGCTATATCTTGGCAATGGCAGGGACCAGGTATGGCAATATTTGGTCAATTATGTCACCACTATCCCCACTTCATCCCTTAAATAACTGATAAAACTCAGGAGTTCGGGATTGGTCATCTTCACGTGTTGTTTTTTTTTAAATGAGTCAGGGGTAGTGGGTATCGTGATTGATGATAGATTTACAATGAGGCATATTTTTTTTTTGAGGGGGGGGTTAATTTCTAAGAAAGGACTTTGGGTGTATTTATTTCTAGGTTACAATTTTTTTTTTTAAATGTGTAAGGGTACTATTTACCCTATATTCACATGGGGAGGCATCTGGAAGCACCTTATTATTAAAGGGGCTTCCAGATTCTGATAATTCCCCATCCACAAACCATACCAGTGTTGAGGGCATGTAGCCTGGTATGGTTCGAGGGAGGTGCAAGTTTGTGCTGTGCTCCTTTCTTGGCAGCTAGGCTGCATGCTCAGAGTTTGGTATAGATTTCCTGGGGAGCTTCATGCATTTTATTTTTTGTTTGTTTTTTTTTTTTTAAATATGCTACTTGGAAAAGGCACTGTGAAAGAACATCTTGGCTACATTTCTAAATATTTGCAGGATCTTACACATCTCATGCCAAAATGCCTTCAGTGTAACCTCCTAAAACTGTATACTGGCCCACTTTCAGAAAAATGAGCCAGTTCTGAAACAATAATGAGTATAAAACCCCTGAAGCTGATACTCATTTTTTCTTTCTCATTTGGCTCAAAAAATTATACCTTCCACAATTACTCGTTCTGCCACCTCTGATGGCCTGCAACCATTGCTAATCTGTACCTTTTACCTGCAATTGCCACCCCTTATGACCTGTCCTAATTACACATTTCTTGCCACTATTACCAGGTCCTACTACCTTTGTTGGACTGCCACCCTCAGCTACTACCACCCTTACTGGTCTACCACCATTACCAGCTCTGGCCACCTCTGCTGGTCTTCCATCAATACCAGCTCATGCCACCTCTTCTAGCCTGAGATAATTACAAGCTCATGACACCTTTTCTGGCCTGCCACCATTACCAGCTCTTGCCATTTCTGTTGGACTGCCACTGATATCATGCACAGTCTCCTCTCCTGGCCCATTCTGGTTCTCTGGCACTGTGAAGGAGACACATATAATGTTTCCACAGCTGGGCCTCAGTTGCAAAATTTGCAATGTATGCTGCTGATAAAATCTTGTGATGCATCTTAAAATGTATGGTCTATTTCATTGCTCTGGCACTGTGAAAGTGTCACACATGATGACTCTATAGCTATGCATTGGCTACAAAATGTCTAATATTTGTTTTGGGGTAAATTAGACTTCTAAATGTTTTTACCTATTCCAGTGCTCAGGCACATAGAAATATTTGTAGCTATTCCTATCTTGAAATGCACTCTGTTTATTTCAAGATAAAACCAATATTGTCTTTCCTTTTAAAATTTCACAGTAAAAATGTTTTAATAAAAGTAAGGCGCTCCCACACAAAAAAACAGAACCATCAATTCACGTATTGCGAAAAAACAAAAGCAAAGTAATTAAAATCTTTCATGTTTAAAATAAAAAGTCCATATAAAACAGTCTTTTTAAGACTCCAACCGCTGTGTCTTCTAATATAAAAGTGCTCAGATAGTTGCTTCAATTCGTGCTCCACCACTGTGTGTACAAGATGGACCCTTACCAGTCATATATAATGTGCGCCTTTGATAGCTTGGGGTATCACCTGTTTTCTAGTAACAGTAGGAACCAGCCACTGATCTCTCAGATTCCTTTTTTCTCTCCCCAGCAGCCCAGAGCCAGAAAAAATATAAATTCCAGAATAGTGTAATTCCGTTTTTAATAAAAATTAGAAGAGATAAAAACAGTTGTGCACTTACATTCCTTGGTGCTCAGGTCAGCACCAACACAAACAGCTTGGTTTGCAATACTGTAACTCCTGCAAGCCACTCGGACAAGCTGGCATGCATTCCAATGACTAGACATAGTAACCAAACCCAACAGGAAGTGAAGTCATGATGGAGGTTGCACAGCCTTAATGCATTTCACATACCAGTGTCAGTGTCATACCAGCTCACCTCCATCTGTGACATCACTTCCTGTCAGGTTTGTTAGTATGTCTGTTGTCCAAGCTATCACAAAGGTGGTGTTTAGTAGACATGTGCACACTGAAATATTTCGTTTCGGAATTTCGTTTTCATCTGAAAAATAAATTTATTTAGTTACTCCCGAAATTCATTTTTATTTATTTATTTATATTTATTTTCGTTAAAAATTGCATTCGTCCGAAAATCCAAATTAAGGTCGAATCTGTCATTGAAGGCTTATGGTGTCTGTCGAATGTTCAAAGAAGATTCGACGGAGCAGCTAAACTGTACAATGCCGTATAGTTTACCTGCTCCATCGAATCTTCTTAGAACTTTCAACAGACACCATAAGCCAAAGTACGTGTGTACTTAGATCTAGCTATTTTACTGCTCCACCTCTTTGGTTACAATCAGCCAATAACATTCATCATCATCATTATTTTTATTTATCTTTCCTCCCCTACGTCGAATCTTTCCTCCCCTACGTCGAATCTTTCCTCCCCTACGTCGAATCTTTTCTCTCTACGTTGAATCTTTTCTCTCTACGTCGAATCTTTTCTCTCTATGTAGAATAATCTTGGACTAATAGAGCTAAGGTTAGGCACATTCGACCACAGGTTTGATGGACACAGATTGTTATTGTCATCATCATGTCGAATCTCCTATCTATATCGAACTGTTGTAGCAACGAAAACGAAAATAAAGCATTTGTTTATGTCGGATCTTTCGTTTTTCGGACTCTGCACTTTCGTTATCGTTTCTTAAAACGATAACGAAAATACCTGAAATTCGGACGAAAATGCATTCGGACGAAAACGAATGCACATGTCTAGTGTTTAGTGCTGTGAGCAGGAATTGATTCTATAGAGAGGTTAAGCAGGGCTAGGCCGGGTGTAGGAGGAATTGGGGATTGGGCAATGTCTGAGATAAGATTTAAGATTTCTGCCAGGATACTGTTCAGAAATGGACAGCTTCATAAGATATGGAATAGGGACCCTTCTACTTTGTATCCTCTACAACATAGAGAGGGTAGGTGGAGTAGGTGAATGTGGAGATCCTCAATGGGGTTAGGAACCATCATTGAGTAATTTGTTCTCAGTGCTCGTTGCCACTGAGATGGGGTGAATTGTGTTCCTATGTCCCTTTTCCATTTAGTAAGAGGGGGGAACTTCGCAAAAGCCTGTTTTTGCTGGAGAAGATTATAGAAAAGAAAAATACCTTGTTGGGCCATGCTTGGTTGGGCATCTTAGGTAGGCAATGGCTAATTTGCAAGTATTGGAGCAACTCTGTTGGGGCTAATACTTGGTCCTGTTGTAAACTGGTGAAGGATTTTAATCTCCCCTTTACATAGAGGTCAATAAGGGATCTATGAGAAGTTATTCGTTTTGGTGGAAGACGTACTGTACTTCAGGTATCAATAACCGTAAAGCTGGTAAGGGTATGTTTAGTGGGACTGTGGGGGTTTGCTTCCAGTGGTAGTCTAAGAACCTCCACCAGGCTAGTGTGCTGGCCCTAATTGTTGGGGAGTAATGGTGGGGATGTTCCCTTTTGGGCCCATACTGTGCAGCCACAACTCCAGATTATGGCCGGTACTGTTGTTTGCTCTAGGTGCTTCAGTGGGTGTTAGATAGTAATGTGAGAGATAGGAGGCAGGGGTGTGAATTGAGAGAGTGCTAAAGAAATAAAACTGGGGGGAATAAGCTCATCTTGAATGCCGCTAAGTGTCCCGCCCAGGAGAATTCAAAGTGTGCTAGTTTGTCAAGTTCTCGTATGAATATTGATCTAAAGGGTATGAAATTCTACTTGTACAGCCCCTTGCTGGACTGGTCAGAGTAATGCTAGGGATAGGTTAGTTGCCAATTGCCAGTTGCATGTTTTGCCATCTATATTGGGGTCAAGAATATGACATTTAGTTGTGTTCACCTTGTAATATGAGGTGTTAATAAACTGTATTAGAGTATCTTGCACAACAGCCAGGGATGTAGAGGGGTTTGTGAGGATGAGGTTAACATGGTCTGCAAATATACAGACTTTGTGTTATTGTGAACCTATCTAGTACCCATTAATGGAGGGGTGAGGTCTAATGCTTTTAGTCAGGGGTTTCATGACTAAGTTAAAATCAGGGGGGCAGTGGATACCCCTGTCTAGTTTAGTTAGATATATGGAAAGGGGTGGAGAGCGTCTCAGGGACATAAACTTGGGCTGAAGGATTAGAATATAACACTATGATAGCAGATAGAATTCTGTCCAAACTTCTAGAGGATAGCTCGTAGGTAAGCCCAATGCACCCTATCGAATGCCTTCTCTGCATCCAAGGAAAGAAGCCTAGAAGGCGTATGCTTGCATTCTGCAAAATGTATGAAATTGATCAAGCTTCTAGTGGTTTCTGAAGTCTATCTCCCTGAGATGAAGCCTGTTTGATCCCTGTGGATTGAGGTCTGTATTAAGGAGGGAGATGGGGAAAAAATTTTGAGGGACAGATGGATCCTTTCCTGGCTTTGATAGGGTTATGATCAGCCCTCTTAACATGTCCTTGGAGAATAAAGAAGAGGAGGCAGCGTGATTACACTGGCTACAAAGTTTTGGGGCCAAGGTCAATTTATGTTGTTTGTAGTATTCTCCTGGTAGCCCATCAGGGCCAGGGGCCTTGTTGTTTGGTAGAGAATCTATGGCAGTACAGATCTCAGAATGGGTAAAGGGCTCATTCAGGTTTAGTAATTGCTCTGCTGATAGAGAGGGCAATTTATTATTATTTAGGAAGGCATTAATAAGTTCTGGGGAAGGTTGTGTGGTACTCATATCATCTTTAATATTATAAAAATAGTTGTAGTATCTACTGAAGGAGTCCGCTATCTTTTGGGGATCAAAAAGTTTGGTTTTGGTTACAGGGTGGAATAAGAAGGGGATTTTGGATTTACATCTTGCTCCTCGTATGCATGCTGCGATGGATTTGTCAGCTTTATTACTAGTGTTATAATAGGTGGCACACAGCTTACATTGCAGCTTCTCATGAGAGTCCAGCAGGAGTGTTCTAAGCTTCCGACGGAGAGAAAGTAGATCATTTTTATGGTTACAGTGGAGTTGGGATTTATTTATTCCTCTATGATGTTGATAGAAGAGTTGGTCAAGACGCTGCATCCTCTTTTTTTAGCTTGAGATCTCATGTGTATGAGTAAGTATACTCCTAATGAACGCTTTGTGTGCATTTCACAAGGCTGCAGATTCTTGTACCTGATCCCGCATTATGACAGAAGAATTCTTCCAGTTGCTTATGAAGAGTTTCAGCGTAGGGAGATGATCATAGTACAAACGTGTTAGCTCGTCATATATTAGGGATGGTGGAACAGGGTCTTCGCTAAGTGATAAGCAGATGGGAGAGTCGTCTGACCAAGTGATGGTGGATATGTTAGAGTTGCATAATTTTTTAAGTAACCATTTTTCCACTAGAAAGTAGTCAATAAGTGAGTAGGAGCTATGTGTAGCTGAAAAGAAAGTATAATTGCATTCTGTTGTGTGATGACATCGTCATACATCAAATAGGTCATTGGTGTGGAGGAATTTAGACATGTTAAAGTCTCTGCAAAGCAAAGTATGACCTTTTTAGATGCACCAGGTTCGCTTTATGAGTTTGTTTGGGAAATGCATTTGTCAGAAGTTGGGGGCATAGACCGAAACCAAGGTGTAGGTGACCTTGTCAATGATGCAGACTAGGATGATGTAGCGGCCATTGGGTTCCAGAACACAGTCCATGGCTTGGAAGGTAACTGTATCTCAGATGGCAATAAGCATGCATCTCTTTTTCTAAGCACGCTTCTCTTTTTCTCTGAGCTGTTTGCCATGACGATATAGGGGAAAGCTCTGCGTTAGCAATGTGGGGCCACTGTGGTTTAAAAATGGATTTCTTGAGCGCAAATTATATTGCAGCCCTGGTCCAAGGCGGTTTTCCAAAGTGAGGCCCGCTTGACCAGGTGATTCAGACCCTTCGTATTGAGTGAAAAGATTTTAAGTCTCATCTTTGTGTGTAGTGTGCTGGTGCAAAGAAGCTGTACTTGCAGTTGAGGAGCACTGATGGTGCTTGAGAATTTAGAGTATTTTGAGATGTGAAGAATGGCAACAGCTTGAAGAGCTAGCCAGGTGTGATCTCCCTTGCGTTGAAGAGAGGTGGTGGGTGGTGCATCCCATAATGGAACCAAGAAGAAGAAAGAAAATCATAAAAAACTGCAGTTGAACAAAACAAACATAACAGAGACAGTGGCGGTGTATGCTATAAGTATGCCGCTGTCAGCAACCCATGGGGGAAAGGCCTATAAGGCCAAGAATGGGACACAGTACAGGTTCAGCTGGAGCCAAGGACTGATAGGATTGTAACTTGAACTGGGGGGGACCTTTTTTAGAGCTATCTATTCCTGCATTGAGGTTTGAGAGAGGTTTTGTACCAGGAGGATATCTTTCCTGGAGGCTTGTGCGTAGGCGTTTGTTGTGGCAGCTCAGGTATAATGTCCCAGGTATGGAGGAGAGCCAAGCCTTTGTTGACAGTAGTAATATTGTGCAACACTCCATTCAACACTCAGAGCTAGGAGTTGCTTTTTAATGAGGAAAAAATGGATACGCATGATAACTTTGCACAAAACGTTGTCTGGCAAATGAGGAGGCTTGGGCTGGCGATGGATGCGGTCTATGTTTAGATCTAAGGGAGTTGCCTCAGGTAGGAGAGAACTGAACATATATTTGGCGTACCACAGTAAGTCACCTGGCTGAACTGATTCAGGGACTTCCCTCAGCTTGAAGTTATTCCATCGTGATCCATTCTCAAGGTCTGCTATTTTTGCTTTTATAAACTGCCTTTCCTCCAAATTATCATCATAGGCATCCACTAAGTCGTTTACAGTAGTGGTGATCTCCCCCAACGAGTTCTCTATTTGGTTCACTCTCTCTCTTAAGGAATGTATTTCAGAGGAGAATTTATGAGTGAGGGTGGCAAAATCAGTGTGTAGTGAGTTTTGCAGGGATAAGAGCATGTCTTTTAGCACCTTATCCATTGCTGACTGGTTTGAGATAGGAAAGCAGGCAATGGAGGAGCGATGGGTAGTGTGTAGTGTGGACTTATTGTCATCATGGTGTCCTGAAAGCCATCATCTAGTCGCATCCAAACTTTTGCTGGGCTTGGTAAAGAGGGAGAGGTTAGTGAGGTGTCCCCTCTATGGCTTCCTTCAGCCCCAGGTTGATCAGAGTAGTGCCTTGCGTGCAAAGAGGAGGAGGCAGGGGCTGGAGCAGCAGTGCCGCCATCTTGTCAGCCTCCTCTTGCGGGCTAAAGAAAGAAAGCAGTCAGCTTTTGAGGGTGCTGGTTGTCCTTTTGATTCCAGGACATTGCCACTGTGATCCTACGTGTGTCGGGCAGGTTTTGTGGTGTTGTTGGTGTATGTCCCCCGATAGCTGCTGATGGAACTGTTAGCTCTGGAGCTTGGCTCCTATGCTGCTATTCGAGGCGTGCGCTGGCCACGCCCCCACAATGCCACATTTTTAAGCAAGTGTAAATGAGCCCTAAGAGCAAAACATTCTCCTACTATGAAGTATTTTTTTACATGCTTTGCATTTATATATGTGCCCCATGGCATTTTCTAGTTCCCTATGCCTTTTTTTTTTTCAACGCATTGTCTATTAGCCTTGAAAATTGTCAAGATCGTTTTTTGAAGTTCTGCCTCCCCCCCATAGACTTCAATAGAGTTTCATTTTAAGTTTGGAATGTTTGTGTTTTTGGATACAATGGGAAAGGGTTAGAACCCCTGTCATGTTTTACTATCATTTGGGGCTCTATTAGAGAGTTTTCCCATCACATTCTGTTCTGGGAGCCATGTTTTACTTAAGAGTTAGTAAGGGAAAATATTCTTTCCTGGAGACAGCCTTCTTACCAAACAGGAAGTAACGGAATCTCTCCAACGGCAGTAAAACCTGACGGGAGCTGTAATCCTTCCCCACTTTATCCAAAACAAAAAAAAGGCTATAAATACTCTTCATGCTCACATAGATGCGATGCGAGAACCCTGCGAATCCACCTCGGACCATCGCACCCAACTCGCAGGCAGTTAATGATACCACAAAATCAGTTTGCATATCACAGTGCGAACTGTCAATTCGGACAGGAATTGGATCACATGGGCGTGAACAATCCGTGCAATCCAATTTTGGTGCGGACCAAAAAAAGGGTCCTGTGCGAGTTTGGTCTGAATGGGATGCGAATTCAGCCATACAATCTGTATGGATGAGTTCGCATTGCACAGACATTGCATTCAATATATGATACAACTGCTTCTGAAAATGAGGAGGCAGATACCAGAAGACTGAAGCTTTCCATACCATTTGAATTCAGTAACATTTCTGGTCTGAGTGGATTCCAGTTCCTAAGCCTCACCCGTTTCACAGCCAGCTAATCTACACTAGGGTACATACCTTGGAAGAGCTATCATGAGGGCTGTAACATGGCAGGGCTATGTGTGTTGATGATACATTTTATGATATAGTACAGAGAGAGTAAAGGAAAATTTTATTCAAAGAAATATTTAGGCAGTGACTGCCAACCACTTTTTTTACTGAAATGGAAGCAAGTAGCAGGTTAAGTCAGAATTTCTGAAATGGATACTTACTTCGGGTCAACAAGCACTGAATATAATAGAATAGCATGGCATCCAGGGAACTAGCATTTCCAGAAGGGTAGATCAACAATGACAATCTACATATTCTTTTAGTATAGCTGGGGAATATACTGTATGTGATGGCTCTTTAAGTTCTGAATATCATTAGGTCAGAAATCTATAAAATGTTACACAACAGTACTGTGAGTATTATGGAGTCTGTTAGCTGTGCACTGTGTTTGCTATCTAAATCTCTGCACATACATTTTGGTAAAAATACTGTACTGCATGTCATTTTTTTGTCATAAACTAAGATTTCAAAAATCAGGAAAATACATGTTTTTAAGTAAATGTTTTCTTTTCTTTTATTTGTATCAGGAGTTAAATTTCTTTAAATATCTACACCACATTGACAGTTTCTCCAGGGGACATGTCTATTAGAAAGGATATTTAAGATAAATAAATTATTAAATGTTTTACAAATGCAGCTCTGTGAAATTCATATACTTTCAAAGAAAAGTAATGCATTCAAAATCCTCCAGGGAATTTGCATAAAAACAGAGTTTCACTTAGAATCATTCAGAAGAGACTTTTGGGAGAATAGGACAATTTTGAAGCAGTCTTAAGAAAAAAAAATCTTATTCAACATTGACTTTCTAGAGAACAAAATTTGCATATTAATAAAAAATTAAAGTGCCCGTGAAAAAATTTGGGAGCAGTTACTTCCTCTTGTCTGTTTTGTTCTTCTCATAAACATATTTTCAAATAAAAGAATGTTGTTTCAGTGCATCTATTGGCATAACTCTCTAAGGTTTCATGTTCCAGTAAAACACAAGGAATTGTTATGATGGAAAGTGATTGAAATGGACCCCTTTGACTTTATTCTCTTTATTAAAACAAGTAAAGGGGATATGCTAACAAATTAAAATTCTATTGAAATACTGATGTAGGCAAGACTGGGGATTTGTATGAATTAGCCAAGTGTACATAAAATTGCAAGTCTCAAAATATGTCCTGTATACAAATTAATAAAAAATTAATAAAAGTCTAATTCAATTATAGCATGTATTGTAGATGAGTATGTTGTCTGCAATTAAAATCGTATTTGTTTTGCAGAATACAGCAAAGCTAAAATGAAAAACTACCCACTTACCAACATGAACTATTTATTGTTCCACTAAAGCTTAAAGGGAATCCATTACAAAGCATCTGGGTAAGAAGACTCAAAAAAAAAAACTAATTCCCCATATATAGCACCATAAAAATAGAGCTAAACCTAATAACCACTTCAACTCCGGAAGATTCACCCCCCTTCATGACCGGGCCATTTTTTGCGATGCGGCACTGCATTACTTTAACTGATAGTTGCGCGGTCATGCGACACTGTACCCAAATAAAATTGATGCCCTTTTTTCTCACAAATAGAGCTTTCTTTTGGTGGTATTTGATCACCTCTGCGGTTTTTAATTTTTTGCACTATAAACAAAAAGCAACCAACAATTTTGAATATCCAATAAAATAAAAAAGTAAAAAATGTAATTTCTTCATCAATTTAGGCCAATATGTATTCTGCTACATATTTTTGGTAAAAAATCTCAATAAGCATATATTGATTGGTTTGTGCAAAATATGGTGTATATTTATGGAATCCATACATTATTTTTCTAGTAACGGCAGCAATCAGCAACTTATAGCTCTCTTCTGAGCAATATTGCAGCAGACAAATTGGACACCTAACTGACACTTTTGACACTTTTTTGGGAACCAGTGACTCTAATACAGTCATCAGTGCTAAAAATATGCACTGTCACCGTACTAATGACACTGGCTGGGAAGGGTTTAACAGGGGTGATCAAAGGGTTAAATGTGTGCCTAGCTGGTGTTTCAGTGTAGTGGGGGAGGTGCATTTACTAGTGGAAGGCATGAATCGGTGTTCCTGCTTTACGGGAACACAAGATCCATGCCTTTTTTACTGACAGAACGACAATCTGCCTTGTGTACATAGTTTAGGCAGATCATTGTTCTGTCTGTGTGCAAAATGATCAGTGGGTACCAGTGGACATCGTGTTCACGGGACCCGATGATAAGCTCATGCTGTGTAGATTCACAGTGGGAGGGGGCGGAGTGCACTCGCATCCAATAGACAGAAGTGCAGGATCACGAATGTATAAGTGATCCTGCACAGCGTGGCTGCCCTGTAGCAGTAAATGTGCTATAGGGCAAGTGGATAATGTGAACCAATTAGTGACTGCATGAATACATTCCTGACAAATATTATTAAAAAACATTATTAAGTTCCAATTTGGTGACTTGGTCTATGCTGAAATTATCTCATCACTCTGCAACAAAAGGTGAGAGGCTCATACATTTGCAGATACAGCAAAGAGCTGCACACGCAACAGAATTTACATAGCTGAGTAGACTCTGAGCCAACATCTAAGCCTTGGAAGTAGATCCTTTCCCTGGAGAATGTCTGAACAAAAATAGCTCCATCATTCTATGACACTGTTTCAGTAGGAATCTGTCCTACCCACCACCACAGGAAGAGCTCGCGCTGGCCACCTTGGTTAAAGACCACACATGGAGTCTATATTCCAGTTCACAATATTCACCTTGATTTAGTTTGTATCCTGGATTATTTTGCACAGAGGCACTAGGTCCATCTTGGATGGGCAGATAGCAATGTGGATACAGTTCATTCCATCACTTGTGCTACAGCATAGTTTAGAGATATGAATGCATAGGTGTGCACAGCCTAATGCATTAGGGTGTGCACCCTTAAGCTCAAACACACATGCATGTGTATGTATCTACATATATATGACCCCGGCACATTGATCTCCCTGCTGGCACAGTGAAATAGAAAAGGATAAACACTTCTCTTATGGCAGAGCCGGTAAGAGGAAGATCTTTCCCATGTTCCTGTTGCTACACAGAACGATAACACTAATGGGGGGATTAGGGTGCGCACGCCTATGTATGAATGTTTAATATTTATGCATCTATCTTTATGTATATGTGTTTCATTACACAGCTCAGCTAAACCTGCATAAGAAGAAGCAAATGTAGATTTTCTGCAGGCATTTTTTTTTGGAATGGATAAACATTCCAACAGAGGCTATATTGGTCACTGCAACATATGACAAATATCTATGACATTTTTTGTTATCATAAATGAGCTTTAACCCAAGTATCTTTACAGGGCGCATTTCTTAGCAGTTATATTACAAGAGATCTGCTGTGTCCTGTTTGCACATTAGTCTATATACTAAGGAAAGCTGAATGTGCCTGGATTTGGTTCAAGGTGGATTTGTGTACCAAATCCCCATTAATGTCAATTGAAGGGGGGTTGGGTGTTAAAAAATAGTCATGGCTGTTTTCCAGGCTAACAGGCATAGGCTTGTCAAACAAATGGCATGGAGAGTTGGACACTAGCCTGAGGAAGGTGGAAAAGAGGGTTCAAAGGGATAGTAGGAACATTGAACTGGAGATGCTGACCTGGAAGATTCAGCAGGATTTTCAGGTAGGAGCATCAGACAAGGAGTCAACAAAATAATCACCAGAAGTTAAAGGGAAATTCTGGCTTGTGTGAAAGTTCTGGATGGCAGAGCTCACAGAAGATGTCAGCTGGTGTATAGCAGGACAATGCACAGAAGCAGGTAGTTGTATCAGCAGGTAAGGTAAGTAGACACTTGACAATGGAGTAAAGCCAAATCAACGGCAGAAGCACAGTCAAGCCATGGTCAGCAATAAGCAGGCAACAAAGTACAAATACTTTCCTTTAACTATTCACCTGCTTACTCAAGTAAAATGTTAAATGTAGCTATTTAATTCTAACTGTGATTATTTTTATATGTGCCCTAATGTTTCATACTAAAATCTAAATGTTAAGGTATAGGTTGTTTTTTGAGTAATGAACTTTCATGCATTGTGACTTGGTTCCAAATATATCCATAGGGAAAAAGTGTGCAGAAAAAAGTGATGGATGGGTGTCAGGTAATAAACCTGGGAGCAGTTAGTGACCATTTAGAATGCTAAGGAGACTCTACAGGGCTTGTAATGAATAACTAACACTTTTGTTTCTCCCTTAGGGAAAAGAAATATCTGCCACAAGAGTATAAGTTACTGCAATTATTACCAAGATATAATTTAATTGGAAGGTGAAGATATTAATTTTCTCAGCAAGTCATTGTAGGGATGAAAATTATGTAACAATTTGGAAAGTTCTGTAAAATACAAATTAACTTACTTATTATTTGAAATGTTTCAAGGTTTCAATTAAAAAATAATAAATATGGAATTGTTAGTAGTGTATATTTAGAAATAATTAAAATGAATCAGTTTATTCCAGTTAGATAGTGACAGGGCATTAGTTAATCAGTCTGTGTCATTTTAAAATGAAGATGGTAATTATCTTTACCTGTGATAGGAACTATAAACAAAGGTCATCTGAGAATATAAAGGTACTTATTTTGTTTTTAATTCATGGAAATTTTAGTGAAAATCTAGAGCTTTTGGTAAACAATTGCCATATTCATGAAATGTATTTGAGCCAGTGGGGAAAGTCAAGTTAAGGTATTTTTTGGTGGTTTATGAGTATAATGGGCTTAAAACCTGGAAGGTTTTTACTCCTGGAGGGTTATGGAAGCTTCTGTCAACTACACTGGACTTGCTCTTGTACCAGAAAGTTCTTCATTAACCTCATTATTTAAACTTTTTTATTTTTCAAAAGAAAGGAAAAAATAACAATCAGTGGAAAAGAAAAGTAAACCAACAGTACACAGCATTTTGCCTAAGCATCTCAATAAGCATCTTTGAGAGTTTCTATTTCTCTGACAGCTAAATCATTAATTTTGTGGTATAGTCTATGTTTCCAAAATCACTACTTAGAAGATCTGTCAGTGTCTGGAGCCTGCCTCCCAGAAGTGAGTGGATCCATGGAACTGTGACAATACATTTTCAAGATAAGTATGTTTTCTCATTTTTTGGAATTTATCAGTGATTGGCCTCATAAGTTGTGTGTTACATTTCCTCTCGGATGGACTGCAGCTGCACCATGTTCCAGTATGCATTCTAGTGACAATTGTAGAAGGAAAAGCTAAGTGTCTACATTCAAGGGAATGATGCATTATGTTGAACATGTGAAATGGATAGAGCTCACAAGGGGGCCATCTTTGGTTTGGGCAAGTACTACCCCAATGGCCATCTTGGAGTTGGGCAAGACTGCCTGGAAGCCAGCTCTGAAGTGGGCAAGGTGAGAAGGTTGCCAGGAGTGGGAGGCAGGCAGAAGAGTTGAAAAACATGGGTTTAAAAATACAGCGGCTTACAGATAGGGCATTCACAGGATAGGACTGCATGCCAGCATGCCCATAGCTGCAAAACCTGCATCAAGGGCCATTTCCTGCTACATAGTGAATAGATATGACCTTGCTCATGTCTCAGTGTGGCATTATTATTATACCTGACTAAATGTCATTGTTCAAGCTGCCCTGAGCTCACTGCATAAGAAAGATCCAGATGGTTCCTATAGGTAAAGGTCATCAGTCTATGTAGGTAGTTTGCTGCAAAAAGAGTGCAGGTGCTAATTGGCCCCTTCCTCTGCTAAGGAGCCCAGCCTGTCCTACTGACAGGAATATGCGTGAGAGGAGCACCAAAAATAAAGTCCAAGGTATAGAAATTCCTCTTCCATACTGCAAACGCCAACACTATGGCCTGAATAGTGTGTCAGGACTGCCTTTAAGGGGCAGACAGAAGCTTTTTGGCCCTTTATGCTTAGCCGCAAGGAGATGCTGTGAATCCTGGGTGAAGCTGTGTTTACAAAGTAAACAATGTGTCAAGATTGCCTTAAAGAGGGTGACAGAAGCTCTTCTGCCTACTATTCATAGCCGCAAAAGGATTGCTGAGTGAAGTTAACATATCCAAGTTATCACGAATAACTCAGGCTATATTACAATACTGTTGCTACCAACTGCATAAAGCCTCCTTCAGCCAAGAGCAGGCCAACTGCTGACAAGGAAGAACAGAGAGGATAAGCTGGTACTTTATGTTCAGCCTGAGGCTTTGCCCCTGCTGGCTATTTTCCTTTAACGTAGGCAAGTTTACCATGAGTGGAGAAGAACCAGAGGAGCCAGGTAAGAAACCAGATGAAGCTCTAGGTAAGGAATTTGATTAAGCATTTCCTCAGTCAAAAGAAGTAACCTGCGTGGCCTTCCAGGGACAGGAAAGGAACTTGCTACAGCATTTCCTCAGCCAAAAGAAGTAGCCTGCATGACCTTCTGGGGACAGGTTCTCTTGATACAGTCCATGTCAACAGCATTAGAGTTGAACACTTATTACTAGCAGAAGAGTACAGATTGCAAGGTTTTTTCTCCTTCTAATTGTTAAAAAGCACTTTTTCTTCTCTTGTGGACTCTGTATATCATCTGAAGGTTTTATGGGTCAAGGTGTTTCTGCCCCAGCAGTGGTGGCAAACAGTTCACTATGCAAAAGCCCATGATGGCATTACCTGGTATATTTTGAGGCTTTAGGGGCTGGATTCAGATGCACGTTTTCCATAGAAAAATACCAAATTTGCATTGCCTCCCTTTGTCTGGAACACTTTCTGCTTTTGGTAGGCATCAAAGATAATTAATGTTCCCATCCCTTAAGCGATTTCGGTGCCTTGCTATCGGACCTATGCACTACCAATCTGGGATCTTGCCCCTCGTCCATTGGTCAGCACCTCATATATTAGGATGCTGGACCCAGTACTAGCCTCATTGCCTTCCTGAAATATTCCTTTAGCAAAATCCTTAGATGGGGTTTAATTGGTGCAGGCTCTATCGAGCAGCCTGACATGGTCCTCCAGATATTCTAGTAATTTGGATAGGTTCAGAGCCTTCAGAGATCGTCGCTGGAACCGACTCACCTTGGGAATGTTTTAATGGCCTTAAGCTCAGGTCAGAGTGCATTTCCTAATTGATAACTTTTCACACTCTGGTCTCAGATTCAAGCTGTCTGGACCAGGAGAGATCTGGATCTCCACTTGTGACTTGTGGGATCCTTAGTAGGTTACTTGTAGCCTTCACTTGGGGAGGTTACTGTTCAAGACTGGTGGCCTTGTCTGGCATGGAACCTTTTACGGTTTAAAATAAAGTTGTTAGACAAAAGTTCTCCATCTTACTCGGGGTAGTTTCTATCTGTTTCCTCAAACAGGACATCCTTGTTCTTTGGTCTGCATCCAGTTCACCCAAAGGAAGTTTCCATCTCTTGGTTTGATGTGGTCAGAATGGAAAGTTTATCTCTCAGCCTTTACTTTCCTCTTGTTTTTCAAGATAGACCCTGTACTAGCTCCATAATGTCAAGTCAACTCAGCAAACCATCAAATAACTCCATGGTCTAGGGTTGAGGCTACATCCTGTCATGACAAGGTGCACTCTACTAAACCTATGAGTGTGTCCTGAGCTTTTGGCTGCAGATTACTGTTTCTCAGATCGACAAGGCTGCCACCTAGGCTTCAATCATCACGTTCCCTGTGTTTTACCAGGTGTTTGAGGTGATTGTAGCTGGATTAGTGCACTTACTAC
Organism: Aquarana catesbeiana; assembly: GCF_042186555.1. NCBI lineage: Eukaryota > Metazoa > Chordata > Amphibia > Anura > Ranidae > Aquarana > Aquarana catesbeiana. The sequence continues at coordinate 178,415,862 of NC_133324.1, read as the reverse complement.
AGGGGCATTTGGGTGCTGTCTGTTGTCCTTTTTCCATCTGCTCTGGCATTTTTGGGGCAGGCTTTAGGGGCATGCTCCTTTGAGGGGGGTGCATTCCAGTGGCCTGTCCTGGGGATTTGGATGTTGGTGCGGATAGGGAGGGTATTGTGGATAGGCCTCAATAGTTTTTTTCTACCTGGTGGACATTCACCTATCTGAAGCCAGCTTTTGGCATAAGAATTCTCGGGGAGGCTCTTCGAGCTGCAGGAAGTTCACAGCTTTGCTGTTGTCATGGCATCATAAGGCTGTGGCCATTTGTTTGCCTATCCCAGAGTGAGATTGCTATGACTGACTTAGGTGAAGTACTCCTTCAATACATCCAGATCAATTATGGCACTTGCAAACAGTCATTAGCTAGCCATAGAAGCTATACCTAGTTCCTTAGAAAGCAACAATGGCAGAAAGCTCCAGCGCACAATCACCTTGTGGTTCCTAAAGTTAATTCTAAAGTCCCATTATATGGCTGGGCTGCAACCACCAAAAGTAATTGCTGTATGTTCTTCCAGGAGCATCTGGACATCGTTGGCACCTTATGCAGAGATGTCAGAAAACACAACAGGCAGGAAAGCCAATTTGGTTCTATTATAGCACATTCTTTCAGCAATACTGATGGCCTTAGTAGTCCTCATACAGCTGTCTTTGGCGTGAAGCCAATAGCTTACTCACAATCTTATGATAGAATTTTCTGAAGCTTCCCACCCTTGGAGATAGTTATTGATCTATCATATATATGATGCCATGGAGGCACCAGTAAAACAGAGAATTGTATCACACTTATCATAATTTTCTTTTCCTGGTGCCTATCCATGGCAGCATACTGAACTCACCCAGTTTGTTCCTAGCGAACTACAGGAAATGGGCTGTTGTGTGGGTGTTAACTCTTTGTAGCTATGCACTGGTCCTGTGGGCAAAAGTAGGCAGGGCTATTATCATATGTATGCTGCCATGAATAGGCACCATGAAAAGAAAATTACGGTAAGTATGATACACATTTCAGGGTTTTTTTTTTTCACTTTGGATGGAGTAAGGGGGAATTACAACCCTTGACAGGTTTTTTTGCCATCTGTGTCCCATTGCGAATATTTCTCTTTAATTCATGTCCCATTGCCAAAGCAAGACGTGAGAAGAAATCCCTAAACAGGAAAACCAGTAAACAGGAAAAATAGAGAGGGCATATCTCCCTAATGAGGGCACAGACAGCATTAAAAACCTGACAGATGTTTCAATTCCCCTCCACTCTATCCAAAACTAAAAAAACAAAGCTTCAAAGCTTCATCATATTTACTAAGCTAATATTAACTTTGCAAAATTAACATCCTCCACTCCTTTCATAAATTAATTAAAAGTCATTTTGTATGACACAGAAATGTAGATGTCAAATATATAAAGCAAACACACTTGAGAATAACCTAAAGTGTACATACATTAAAAGTATTTTATTTTAGTTTTTGGATAGGGTTGGCAGTGGGGTTGATTTACTAAACTTACTAAACTAAGGCCTTTTCCCTAGCAAAGTGAAAATAGAAAGTGTATGTTCACTTTGCAAAGCAAATGTTTGAAAATAAGGTGAAGTCAATGTGAAGTATATGTAAATGTAAAGCTCTGCATAAATTGTTGGTACTGTATAATTACCTGTAATAATTAAAATAAATAAGATGTGTTCTATTTGAATACCCTATCATGTGCAAGGAAAAATTCTGTGTTATAATTTCCCTCACAAATGTAAGCATTCAGGTGAGTATAGCTTCACTGAATTTACTGATGTTCACATTGCACAAAGAACATGCACTTTCCATACACACACTTTGATAGATGAACAGCTTCCATTCCCTCAGTAAATCAATCTCCTGTCGGGTTTGATTTTTCCTGTCTGTGACCTTATAGGGAGATTTCCCCTCATTTTCCATCCTGGAGATGGAACCAGGAAATTAGAAAGGGAAAATCTCCCTAGTGGGAACATGGACATCAGTAATAAACAGATAGGGCACAGATAGGGGGACTAACCCTTCTATACTCTATCCAAAACTAAAAGGGAAAAAAAGGATTGACTTTAAAAACATACTTTAAAACTGACTTCCAAGGAAAAAAACTGTGTATGAGAAACATTAAAATTTAGTCTGCTGCACAGTAAATAATAGAGTAAATAACAGCTGGGTGGAGGCCTACTGTTGTTTATGAGCAGGCTGTAACATGGTGCAGTTAAAAAAATATGGTATTTAAACATTTGATACATTTGATGACTTTTTACATTTGATTTACATGATAGTAAACTCTTGTAAACGTGTTAATTTTGCTAGAGGTTTTTGAAGTTGATTACTCATTACTGATGTGAATGATTAATATATACAGTATAAAAGCACTGCGTAATTGACGGTGCTATTAAAGTATCTGTAATAAATAAATAAATACACATTTAAATACATCAGAGATCTTTGTCCATGTGCCATAAGGGAATCCCATAATTCTATTCTACAACATATGAAGAAGAAGAGGAAACCAAAGATATGTTAGTTACAATATCAGCAGCGTAGTAAGATTACAAAAAAATCATCTAAAACCTAAAAAAAACAAAAACAGGATCAGCATTCAAAAGGTAAATCACCTTGTATATTTGAGACATGGGATAAAAGCGTAATATAACCAGTGTATAAGAATTGCTTAGCATCCCCTCTCTTAGCATTCCCTTATATACTGGTAGTAATCTTTTGGTTAACCAGATGAATTTCCACAATACTACTTTCTCTATCTTAAAGTGTTACTAAACCCACAACAGTAAAATCAGTGTGTATATGCAGTAAAGCATGCTTGTTATACTCACTGTGAAACCTAAGGGGTTAATCCTCTGCACTGTGTATAAAGACTGTGTGTTCCTGTCTCTTTGATCCTCCTCTTTTTTTTAACAGACTACAACCCATCTCTCGATAGAACAGAGCATTAGGAGTCAGGCTGCACATGCTCAGTTTGGTGTGTATTACTAGAGAGTTGTTTTTTTTTTCTTGGGAGAGTGCATGTGATCAGCACAGGGCCAATCAGCACTGTCCAGACAGAGGATCAGGGTAGAATGAAGCTTTAGCAAACATTGATAGAGATCTTAAGACTCCTATATACTGCTGATGAGAAAAGGTATTTAGCAGTTTATATTTACTAAAACTATTGCATTCCCATGTTCTGTGTACTGTGGGAGACCAGACATAGTGAATGCAGGTTCTGGGTTTAGTAACACTTAAAGCTTATTACTGCTCATGCACATAAATATGTATATTTATTAGCTTGGGGGCGTTTTCTCAAATTTTACATTGTTTACTAATTTATACAGTTAAAGGGTAACTCTACTTTTGGGGGAAAAAGAGGAAATTAAAAAATAATTATATAGCATTTACTATTGCTACACAAGCAATATTGTAATTGAATGTTATTAAAATTACCTTTGCTTTTTAATCTGCAGCTGCTGAACTTTTCTGTAAAACTTAATGCATTTCAGTAACCTGGAGGCATTATGTACACAGTTGGTGTATGTACCTCCCCCAGGAATGTATTTTCCTGCTTGTGTGAGTAGCTCACTGATTTTTCCAGAACCCTGCACTAAGATACAAGTCGGGTTTTAGGCATCATCTGCAACCTGCAAGTGCCTCAGCTGATTTATAATGAAAAAAATCACTGCTATTCAGATTCCCTCTGCACACCGACATAGACAAATAGAGAATAAAGTTAAGGGAAACCATACTAGTGTGCAATGAATACTGCCATCATCCTGAATAATATTTAGAGGAATTGGTCTGCAACAGAATGCATGTAGGGGACGCCCCTTTGGATTTTAAAGGCAGAAAAAGAGTAAAGAAAGTATTAACCATAAAAGGCACCAACAGTGCCAACTTTATTAGTATACAAAAATAGATTAAAAATGTCTAAAGGGACAAGACAAACATATACAATCAATAATAGGTGTCTGTATAAATGACAAGGACAATTAGAGCATATAAAAATGATATCACCCAGTGCCAGCAACCCCAAACCATCCACCTGCATGAGGTAGGTCTGGTGGGGGGTAGGTGGCTAATGCATATTTCCCAACATGTTTCGGAGAGGACCGTAGTCACACTGGTATATTCCTTCTTCAGGGGAATTGTTTAACATACAGATGGGTGGAAGAAAATTATTTCTTGTCCATAATGAAGCTCATGTCATGAGAAAAAGAAAAAACAAAGGAAAATGTCAACGTGCTGGTTGTAGGGGTCCACAGGTGACAGATGGGACGCCAGTGATAACACGCAGAGCCGCAGGGGCACCTTCACAAGGTACGCTTGATCCACCCTGAATTAAGGTGGTAGATCAGGGACATTAGCTGCTGACAGTTTGAAGTCTATCAAATAGAGATGTTGGAACAAGAGTGACTGCTGCTGACAAACCGGTGTCTGCCACTGTGTTGGCACCTGACAGACATAGACAAATAGCTTTTTTCTTCCAGGCTGAAAGAGGTAGGAATCTGCAACAAAGTGAATTAAAATCCCTTTAATATACATTGATCACTCAGAGGGGATTTTTTTTTATCAAAGTCTGGAAACTATTTTGTACTTATAGAGTCAAGTGTCCACCACACACATTGACGAATTATTTCTTTCACCATATGGCATATATATATATATATATATATATATATATATATATATATATATATATTATTTATGGTCGGAGCCCTATGTCCGGGGGAGATGCGAACCACATAAACTCGTCACAAGACTAACAAAATGAAGTAGACCTGAAGTGTGCCCTGGTATGATGGACAGTATGCCAAGAGGAGGGGACATACCCAAGATAAGTGAGTATATGGTTTTGTAGAGAAACTGTTTTAAGAGAAGTGCCCTAAGAAGGGGAATGGGTGGGTGGGTACCGCACACTGGAACCAACAAAAGACCTTTGTGGGTGGTCTGCTTAAATAGCCCCCGGTGTCCTCCCATAATTTCAGGCCACCATACTGGCCTTCCTATTTATTGTTGGAGCCCTATGTCTGGAAGAGATGTGAACCACATAAATACGTCACAAGACTAACAACATAAAGTAGACCTGAAGTGTGCCCTGGTCTGGTGGACGGTATGCCAAGAGAAGAGGGCAAAACACTTGGTTAGGAAGGTAATTATTTATTTGAGCTGATAACGTACTACTGGGCAAGCTTGCTGAAGGCTTGTAACGTTTCTTCTTGCTGATTCGGAATGTATCGTGCACCTGCCCATTCTCTTGATAACATGGTCTGGTACCCTGTGTTTTGATACTGCTGATGCTGCTCTGATCCGGAAGGAATATCCAGATTATTGGCCGGGTCAAGGCCTAAGTTAAGTGAGAGGATCCTAATGTGTCTGGTGAACTGGCTACCACTCAGAGGGTTGGTAAGGAAAGGTAGCAAGGTCTAGAATGGCCACTGGGCACCAAATGTTGTGAGTCTGTAATAGCTTGAAATCTAGCCAGGGACTGGATTGCTGCATTTTTGGACACTACGAGGTGCAGGATGAAGCTATTCTGATGGCGTGTCAGATGGCATCTGCATAGTACCTGACAGCTGGGGCCGGTGCTGGTGAACTTGCTCAGATATAAAAAGCCATAAAAGGCCAGGTAGATGGCTGCTTGGAGGACCAGGCTGGGCAGTAACCCGAAAGGGGGGCGTGACAGGATGGTAGATATGTCTCTGAAGATGGCTTTAGTGCTGGGTAGGCGCTTGCTACTAGTTTTGGGGTTGCTGCCTGTGGATACCATGTAGGATGGTTTTGACTGCGTGGTCAGAGAACAAGGATGGCTTGGTAGGGTCCTGTAAGGAGACGAAATTCTGGATGCCAGCTAAGTAGAGTCTGATGGTATTATGTGATAGAGCCAGCTGCGTGTGGCAGTACGATATGAAAGCCAGAATGTGTTTAACCACTTGACCACTGGGCACTTAAACCCCCTTCCTAACCAGACCAATTTTCAGCTTGAAAGCCAGAATGTGTTTAACCACTTGACCACTGGGCACTTAAACCCCCTTCCTAACCAGACCAATTTTCAGCTTTCGGTGCTCTCACATTTTAAATGACAATTACTCAGACATGCAACACTGTACCTATATGAAATTTTTGTCCTTTTTTTTACACAAATAGAGCTTTCTTTTGGTGGTATTTAATCACCTCTGGGTTTTAAATTTTTTGCACCAATAAAGAAAAAAGACAGAAAATTCTGTAAAAAAAAATGCATTTTTCTTAGTTTCCGTTATGAAGTTTTGCTAATTAGTAATTTTACATCATAAATTTTGGCCAAAATTTATACTGCTACATTTCTTTGGTAAAAATAATCGGTGTATATTATTTGGTCTTTGTGAAAGTTATAGAGTCCACAAGCTACGGTGCCAATCTCTGAAAATTGATCACACCTTAAGTACGGACGGCCTATCTCATTTCTTGAGACCCTAATAAGTCAGGAAAGTACAAATACCCCCCAAATTACCCCTTTTTGGAAAGTAGACATTCCAAGGTATTTAGTAAGAGGCATGGTGCAAAATCAAGATTTTTTTTCTTTTTTTTTTTCCACAAAATTGTTATATTAGCAGGTTATTTCTCACACACAGCATATGATAGCACAAATTACACCCCAAAACACATTCTACTACTCCTCCTGAGTATGGCAATACCGCATATGTGAGACTTTTACACAGCGTGGCCACATACAGAGGCCCAATATGCAGGGAGCACCATCAGGCGTTCTTGGAGCATAAATTACACATATAATTTCTTGACTACCTCTTACACTTTTGAAGGCCCTGGAGCACCAGGACAGTGGAAACACCCCAACAATGACTCCATTTGGAAAGAAAACAACCCAAATGAAACCACATTTTTTTTACACAAAGTTGTCTATTTATACAATATTTCTAACACATAGCATGTACATACCAAAAATTACACACCAAAACAGATTCTCCTACTCCTCCTGAGTATGGCGATACCACATGAGGGAGATTTTTACACAGCCTGACCACATAGAGAGGTCCAACATGCAGGGAGTGCCATCAGGCATTCTGGGGGCATACAGTAAATGTCAAATCTAATTTGACTACCTATTACACTTTTGTGAGGCACTCTAGCAGCATGGAGGTGGCATGGATGAGCATGAATGGGGATGGATGAGTCGTGGATGGGGGTGTCTGAGTATGGATGGGATGACTGAGCATGAATGAGTATGGCTAGGTATGGCTAAGTACGGCTGAGTACGGCTGGGTACGGCTGAGTACAGCTGGGGACGGCTGGGCACGGCTGAGTATGGCTGAGTACAGCTGGGTACGGCCAAGTACAGCCAGGTACGGCCGGGTATGGCTGGGTACGGATGAGATGGCTGGGTACGGCTGAGTACGGCTGAGTACGGATGGGATGGCTGGGTACAATTGGGTACAGATGGGATGGCTGGATATGGCTGGGTATGGATGGGATGGCTAGGTACGGCTGAGTATGGCTGGATATTTCTGGGTATGGCTGAGTATGGATGGGTACGGCTGGGTATGGCTGAGTACGGCTGAGTGCAGCTGGGTAAGGCTGAGTACGGCTGGGTATGGCTGGCTGGGTACGGCTGGGTACAGCTGAGTATGGCTGGGTACGGCTGAGTACAGCCAGGTACAGCCGGGTATGGCTGGGTCCAGATGGTATGGCTGGGTACGGCTGAGTATGGATGGGATGACTGGGTATGGCTGAGTATGGCTGGGTATTTCTGGGTATGGCTGAGCATTGACGGGGTGGACGGGATGGCTGAGCATGGATGGATGGTTGAGTATTGCTGAGTATTGATGGATATATGAGCATGGATGAGTATTGCTGATTAGGGATGGATTGCTGAGCATGGATGAGTATTGCTGAGTATGGATGGCTGGCTGAGTATGGATGGCTGACTGAGCATGGATGGATGGATGGCTGGCTGAGCATGGATGGATAGATGGCTGGCTGAGCATGGATGGATGGATGGCTGGCTGAGCATGGATGGCTGGCTGAGTATGGATAGATGGATGGCTGGCTGAGTATGGCTGGATGGCTGGCTGAGTATGGATGGATGGATGACTGGCTGAGTATGGATGGATGGCTGGCTGACTATGGATGGATGGATGGCTGGCTGAGTATGGATGGCTGGCTGAACATGGATGGATGGCTGGCTGAACATGGATGGATGGCTGGCTGAGCATGGATGGATGTATGGCTGGCTGAGCATGGATGGCTGGCTGAGTATGGATGGCTGGCTGAGTATGGATGGATGGATGTCTGGCTGAATGGCTGGAGTGGGCACAAATCAGCGCCATGGGCACTACACATCCAGCCCACAGCACTGCAGCAGCATCTGATCTCTCCCCTCTCCATACTGATCTGTACAGAGAGGGAGAGAGAAACCGGATGTAACACCGGTTTTTATACAAGTGATCGCTCCATCATTTGAAAGAGCAATCACGTGGTAAACGACCGCTGTCCGGACCCAGTGGTCACGGATGTTCCCGGGTGTGCACCCCAGGGTGCGTGCAGGAGCAATATTCTGGGAGGACGTCAATGTACGCCCTCCCAGAGTTATCGAGCCACGCTGTAGCTGTCATTCGGCTATAGCACGGTCATTAAGTAGTTAAGATCTCCCAACACTGCCACGGGCTTTGGGGCTAGAAACCTGACTTAGGAATTCCAGGCTGTATGATAGGCCTACAGGGTGTTGCGGGATAACGACTGATTTACAAGGCGGGTCACATTGCGTAGGTGTTGTTTTAATCCAGTGTCAGCTGTGACCAAGGTGGGATGAGAGATGTGGTCGGGTTGGTTCCAGGTTCCTATGAGAAAAATGATGCAAAGTTAAAGTGGGTCAGCCGTGCACTTGCCCGGGATGTAGATTCAGTAGACTTTGAATTGATGCTGCAGGGATAGTTGCACCAACCTGCATCGGAAGGTGAGTACGGATGGGATGGCTGGGTACGGCTGGGTATGGATGGGATGGCTGTGTATGGCTGGGTACAGATGGGATGGCTAATTATGGCTGAGTATGGCTGGGTATTGGTGGGTATGGCTGAGTATGGATGGGTACGGCTGGGTATGGCTGAGTATGGATGGGTACGGCTGGGTATGGCTGAGTACAGCTGAGTACGGCTGAGTACGGCTGAGTACGGCTGGGTACGACTGGGTACGGCTGAGTACTGCTGGGTATGGCTGAGCATGGCCGGGTACGGATGGGATGGCTGGGTATGGTTGAGTACAGATGGGATGGCTGGGTACGGCTGGGTACAGTTGGGATGGCTGGGGATGGCTGGGTGCAGATGGGATGGCTGGGTACAGATGGGATGGCTGGGTACGACTGAGTATGGCTGGGTATTGCTGGGAATGGCTGAGTATGGATGGGGTGGATGGGACGGCTGAGTATGGATGGATGGATGAGTATTGCTGAAAATGGATGGATGGATGAGCATGGATGAGTATTGCTGATTAGGGATGGATTGCTGAGCATGGATGAGTATTGCTGAGTATGGATGGCTGGCTGAGTATGGATGGATGGATGAGTATTGCTGAATATGGATGGATGGATGAGCATGGATGAGTATTGCTGAGTATGGATGGATGGATGAGCATAGATGGATGGATGAGTATTGCTGAGTATGGATGGCTGGCTGAGTATGGATGACTGGCTGAGCATGGATGGCTGAGTATGGATGTATGGATGGCTGGATGAGCATGGATGGATGGATGGCTGGCTAAGTATGGATGGATGGATGGCTGGCTGAGTATAGTTGGATGGCTGGCTGAGTATGGATGGATGGATGGCTGGCTAAGTATGGATGGATGGCTGGCTGAGTATAGATGGCTGGCTGTTCATGGATGTATGGATGGCTGGCTGAGCATGGATGGATGAATGGCTGGCTGAACATGGATGGATGGCTGAGTATGGATGGATGGTTGAGTATGGATGGATGAATGGATGGCTGGCTGAATGGCTGGAGTGGGGACAAATCAGCACCGTGGGCACTACACATCCAGCCCACAGTGCTGCAGCAGCATCTGATCTCCACCTTCTCCCCTCTCTGTACTGATCTGTACAGAGAGAGAGAGAGGAATCGGACATGACGCCGGTTTGTTTACAAGTGATCACTCCATCACGGAGTGATCACGTGGTAAACGGCCGTTGTCAGCGGCCATTTACCGTGATTCATGATGCGACGGGTCCTCCTGACGTCATTCGGCTATTGCGCGGTCGTTAAGTAGTTAAGATCTCCCAACACACACCCCCGGGGTTTGGGGCTAGGAACCTGACTTAGGAATTCCAGGCTGTATGATAGGCCTACAGGGTGTTGCGGGATAATGACTGATTTACAAGGTGGGTCACATTGCGTAGGTGTTGCTTTAATCCAGTGTCAGCTGTGACCAAGGTGGGATGAGAAATGTGGTCGGGTTGGTTCGAGGTTCCTCGAGAAAAATGACGTAAAGTTAAAGTGGGTCGGCCGAGTGTTTGCACTTGCCCGGGATATAGATGCAGTAGACTTTGAAATTATGCTGCAGGGATAGTTGCACCAACCTGCATTGGAAGGACATGATGGCTACCGATTTGGACCTGCCTATATTTATGATATTAGCTGTGGCCTGATTGTCTGTGCAAACGTCACTGTTTGCCCTGCCCAGGTGCTGCCCCAGATTTGAGCTGCAGCCACAACGGGGTAGAGTTCGAATAGTGAGAAGGACTGTCTGAACCCAAGGATAAGGAGGATTTCTGGTTGCCATGCCTGTAAGCAATGATGGGCAAAAATTGCCATGAAGCCTGTAGAGGCTGCGGCGTCCGTGGCTACCCGAGGTGACGAAGAGGATGCCAACGGAATGAACATTGATATGCCATTCCAGTTCGTGAGAAATTCGTCCCACATTGACAAATCCGCTTTTGCTGCTGTGTCTAGCCTATGAATTTGGTCAGGATCTTTTGCCTGTGAGAGGAAACTAAGAAGCGTGAGATGAAGGACCGCCCCTGAGGGATGATCCTCATGGCGAAATCGAGCATGCCCAGCAAGGATTGTAGCTGTCTCTGTGTACACCCGCGAGTAAGGGTAAAGGTGTGAACGACCGACCTGATGCGGGTCAATTTTTCGGGAGGCAGGCTGGCCTGCATGGACCATGCATTGAGCGTGACACCCAAGAAGGTGATGGCCTGTGCTGGGCATTACACTTTATTCTCTGCTATGGGCACATTAAATCACCAAATACCCCTCTTAAGCTGTCAACGTCTACTGGGGGCTCACCGGGTATTTTGATGCGCAGGAAGTCATCGAGATAGTGGATGACTTTTCTGGCAACGTGCCTCATGCAATGGGGTCCAGGAAAGGAACTGGGCAAAAGTATCGCACAACCACGGGCTGTGTTTTTTTTTTCTAGTACCAAATGACAATTTGGTGGCAAAAAATTATAAGCCTTGCGATCTGTAGCTTATTGACATATGTTCAGCCTGCTAACGCTTGCACTGCCAGCAAGCTTGACGTTGAGCGACCTTGTCTGCATGGTGAAGGATCTCACTTTGAAAACAGAGTGAAGTGCACAGAAGTATGTGACAGTTACTAACGCCTTAGGAGCAACTCGAATCATGTATGTGAAGTAAAATATGTAGCGAAAGAGTGCTTAAGGGAAATGCAAGGGAGGATCACTTGTACTATGCACCTGACTCGATGCCCTAGCTGTGAAGTCCTGGTTGGGGTCGAGAACTGGGTTGACCGGGAACCTGTAGTAAGGTGACATAGGAAATTGATTAAAAGGGGGGGTTGCAAAGAGCTGTTTGGTGCATGGCTGCCCCCCTGGTGAAGGTGCACGCCCTGTTGTCAGTGTGTGTGTTTTTTTTTATGAACACACTTTTTTCTTTTTTTTCTGAGGGAATACCATCCAAACCTGGTGCAAGATGGACCAATTCGCTACTGGAGATGAAGAATGGCCAATTTGAGCCACTTGCAGAGATGCTTGTAACAATTGCAAGTAAACAGCCTTATAGGAAGGTGAAAACAAAAAGATAACAGAATTTGAGCATGTAGGAATGACCGAACGCAACAGCGTACAAATAGATGGAGTGAGATGTGTATGTTTATGCTTGATAAGAATAATGTAAAGCTGAGGACTCGAATCGTTGTGCCGCCACAATGTCATGCCGATGTGACTCGATTCAGATTGGGCTGCAGAGTGAGTAAATGGTGTTGAGTGTAGAGCCGAGGATCCGAATCGATGTGCTGCTGCGTTTGTACCGCTGATGCGACTAGATTCTAGCTGGCTTAAGTGTGAGTAATGGTGAGGATCCGAATCATAATGCCGATGATGCGACTAGACTTGTATCGGCTGTTGGTATGAGTAAGAGTGGGATTTGTAGTGCCGAGGATCCAAATCATTGTGCCGATGATGCGACAAAACTCGGATCGGGCTGTTGGTGTGAGTAATGTTGAGGTTTGTAGTGCCGAGGATCCGAATCGTTGTGCCGATGATGCGAATAGACTTGGATCGGGCTGTTGGTGTGAGTAACGGTGGGGTTTGTAGGAGGTGTGGTGTTTGTAGGAGATGTGGTATGTAGGACAGAGGAATTGGGACATAGGCTGCTGATGCAACTTGATTCAGAAGTAGCTGTAGTGTGAGTGAGTTACGTGGATTCGTAACGTTCATGCCACCTAGGTGACTAGATACGAATGGTCCAGAGCAATGGGCTACAATGAGTTGTTACGTTGCTGATGCGAGTGGGCTCAAATGAGGTATAAATCTTAATGAATGAGTACGAATACATACAATGATATGATGAAATTTCTAAGAAGCATTGAGAATGAGGCATGGGACTTACAACATGAGGTGATGACAGTTTTACGAATGGGGAACATGATAGATAATGGTTTGAACGTATGAAATTATATCTGCTACGAATTGGTTTGTAAAGAGAGATGACTCCGATACGAATTGGTTATTAATGTATGAAACAAATCTGATACAAATCGGTAGTAAGTGGTATTAAATGGATCTGATGTGAATTGGTTGTAAAGTGTATGCCACCCCTAGCTCTGAAACCAAACACAACCAACCACCCAACCTCCAAGGCTAATCAAGGTGCAGGCAAGGCACCAGGTGGGTCTAATTACCACCTCAATCAACCACAGGCTGATTATATATACTATACTATACTATATATATACTACTATATACTATACTATACTATACTATACTATACTATACTATACAAGCAATACATGCTCATCTCCAAATGGATGAGATGGCAACCCCATGGACAGTGAATCCTATAAGCAGTGAATCCTATGTCGAGTGATATCAGATGACTGACAGCGGCTCGGAGACTTGGATCTACAAATGAATCGTATGTTTGCAGATGGGTTGACAAGGCAGAAGAACCTACGAATGTACTACGTTTGTGCCAAATGATGTCGGGACATGAGCGACAACAACTTGGTTGCAGGTTTTTTAACAAAAGGGATGCGGGATAGGAAGCATAGAGGCATAACAAACAGCAAGATTGCACGTTACGAAAAAGTTCAAATCCTACCTGCAACAGTGAGCGGGAACCACCGTCGAAGACCGGAGAAGCTACAACGCACTTGCGATCGAATGCACAGACTCAGGAACATGACATGAGCTGGAAGAGTCAGCCTAGTGACGTGTAGTACTGCTCACTGGAACCGACAAAGACCAGTGTGGGTGGTCTGCTTAAAACCCCCCCGGGCTCCTCCTATAATTTCAGGCCACCATACTGGCCTTCCTATAGATACGCAAACACACACATATTCCCAGGGAAGCCATGACACTCTGTGTTTGAGGTAAATGCAAATCCAAAACTGGTATAGAGGCACTCATGGGTCCTGCAGGGGAGATAGATCAAAACAGCAGCATTTTTATTGTTGACGTTTCCATGAAACTTCTGAAAGATCTCTCAGATGTCACTTATGTTATGGGGACTTTTTGGATGATTTTATGAGTTAGGGTCCTTGATTGTTGGTTAAAACATTCTTTATATGGAAATAAACGTTTGATATTATAACTCGTCAGTGCAGCTTTGTGTGTGGGTTTTCTCTTCTTCTTAATATGTCATACATTAATTGTGGCCCCAGCTAGCAAGATCTGGATGAGCAGTCCCTTTCTCTGTTTGGATTATATTCTGCAGTAATATTGTAACTCATAATATACATAATTTTGAAAGTATTAGCCATAATGCAAAAAAAAAGTAAATTTCCATGTAAATCTGCACTGATGTTCTTGTACTAGGAATATAGCTATAAAGTTTTTTTACCGTAAAAGCAAAAAGTTACTTGACATTTGCGTCTTCGTTTTTTCAAAATAATTAAACTTAAATATCTAGCAAGAGCTTCAGGTCATCCCGAAGGAATTTGGCTGAATCATTACATGTCTGTTTTAAGTGTTCACACTCTGGATAGCACCAGCCTTGATTCTTGGAACCATGTTTAATTCAGCACATTAAGGAATTAACTAGTGATTAAAATCACAAGACATCTAATGGTCTAAAAGTGTAAAATCCCTGTTGGTGCATGTAAAACAAAATAATTATTTTAATCACTTGCCATGATCAGCTGAAATTGCAGGTGCCTTTGGAGAATAGTTTTTCATATTAGTTGGTACACAAATGATAGGCCCAATCCAAGATATTTTATGTAAATGCATATCATATGTTGCAGGGTCTTTTTAACAGATTTCATTCTAAATATGCTGGTGTATTAAAAGGCATCAAAATATGTGTAATAATAATAATACATATATAAATACAGTATTACATTATAAATAATAATACCTACTATAATGCAATAGTATTAGAATTAATAACGTGTAAAATATTACAGTGAAAGATACTAAACTTATTGAATAGACAAGTTGAAAGATTTGGAAAATTTTTATCCAAAGACAAAAAAGGGGCAGTTGCATATGTAGGAAAGAAGATATGCTATCCGCTTAGGAAAGATTTGTTTACAGCCAGCTTGGTTAAGCACTAGAATGCTTTACCACTGTAGGCAGCATTAGTAAAAACTAGACATGTGCATTCATTTTCGTCCGAATGCATTTTCGTTCGAATTTCAGGTAAGCGCAGAATACGAAAACCGAAAGATCCGACATAAACAAATGCTTTATTTTCGTTTTTGTTGCAACAACAGTTCAATATAGATAGGAGATTCGACATGACGCTGACAATAACAATCTGTGTCTATCGAACCTGTGGTTGAATGTGCCTAACCTTAACTCTATTAGTCCAAGATTATTCTACATAGAGAGAAAAGATTTGACATAGAGAGAAAAGATTCAACATAGAGAGAAAAGATCGCTGCTGGAATTGGGTGGGGGAAGTAAAATAAAAATAATGATGATGAATGTTATTGGCCGATTGTGACCAAAGAGGAGGGGCAGTAAAATAGCTAGGTTACTAAGTACACACGTACAGCCAACTTAATTTCACTTACGATTTGCTAGCAGAGAGAGACACACACACTGAATTGTTTCAGAAGACAGTCAATTTTAGCTGGTCCATTTGTCAGAGAACCTGAATTATTTAGCAATTAAGCATAAGCACAGCAGCAGAACAATAGTGAAGCAAGCTACAGTTCAACTTAACTTTTTCATAATAATCTGCTGCTATTGTGTTAGTGTTGTGAACTTGATAGTGATACTAGTGTTGTTAGTGTTGTGAGCCTCAGAGGCTGCCCGTGTTGTGGGGGGGATTTATTATTATAGATTCTATATTATAATGCCATATCAATATCTGACCACAACGTCGGATTGCACTTGGAGATTGAGAAACGAATGTGAAAGTTGGCTGACTGTTGGGGTAGAGTAGACCATTCAACATGAAGGACGAAGATTCGTCAAAGCAACGAAAAACATACAAACATCAAATCTTTGGCTTATGGTGTCTGTCAAAAGTTTTAAGAAGATTCGACGGAGCAGCTAAACTGTATGACGCCGCAATCGTACATTTCCGGTCAAATGCATCCGCCCATAGGCTATAGAAAAATTCTAATGTTGGTTGACTAGTAAAAAAATTAATAAATATAATTATTACTAGTCATACAACATTAGAATTCTACTACAGCTAGCTTGTAGGCAGAAAATTCGAACGGAAATGTACGATTGCGGCGTTGTAAACTTTAGCTGCTCCGTCGAATCTTCTTTGAACATTCGACAGACACCATAAGCCTTCAATGACAGATTCGACCTTAATTAATTTGGATTTTCGGACGAATGCAATTTTTAACGAAAAACAAAATAAATAAAAACGAATTTCGGGAGTAACTAAATAAATGTATTTTTCGGACGAAAACGAAATTCCAAAACAAAATATTTCAGTGTGCATGGGTCTAGTAAAAACAGTTGTGAAATCTCAAAAAGGCTTTATGTATTTTTTTGCAACTAAAATATCCAAATTGCTAAAAGCTTATATAACAATATTTTGATCTAGGTAATGGATCCAACTGTCCTCTGGGGTGTCAGGGAGAATTTTCACATGGATCTGCTGCTTTCCTGTGGACCACAGCTGCAGTGGCTGTAGGACAGTAAACTTGATGGATATCACTATCTTTTCAACTTTGATAACTATGTACTGTAACTAGTCTTACCTGCACAAGAAGATGTAATTCTGTTCCATCACCTCTTTTTTTTCAAGCATGTTAATCTCATTACACACCTTACAACATGTTTGCACAATCTTCTTTAGATCTATTAACAACTATGTAATGCAAGTATAATAAAGGTATTCCTGCACTACCTGATTGGAAAAAGAAAAGGAGAAAACGTATGCGACTGGACAGCTGCACGCACCGAAAAAGGGCCGAGCAAAAAACCCAAAATAAGCAGAAAATGGAGGAGAGGGAGGTGCTGTGCTAACCAGAACAGCGGGCTGCTGTTAATCTCTATAAAATCAATTAGACTGTATGCTGATACCCCATTGTGAATAAAATCACATACATTTGTATAAACACTGAAGACCACCCCACTTCTGTCTATTTGAGCACAGAGGACTGTTTTTTGCACCTTAAAGGACATTAGCACATTGCACTTTAAGTTGTTGCACACGTTTGCATGCTATTTGTTGTTTTCTGCTTAGCAGAGTATTATAGAACTACTATCGTTGGGACACTTTATTACCTATTACATTATTTATATTATTTATTTTCTGATTGTTTTGATTGATTAGAGATGTTTTGGTCACCATAGCACTCGCACTTTATATGTTATTTTTTTGCACAGAAATATTTATTAAGGATTAATTTATTTATTTTTATTTATATGAATTGAATGTTTTTTGCAATACCCACCATTTATTGTTTACATATAGCTGCTTTTGCACATTGATTTTCACCGGCACATGATCTTAGCATTCCTTAATATTGCACAAGGTCTTCAGTGTTTATACAAATTTATGCGATTTTATTCACAATGGGGTATCAGCATACAGTCTAATTGATTTTATACAGAGATTAACAGCAGCCTGCTGTTCTGGTTAGTGCAGCACCTCCCTCCCCTCCATTTTATGTAATGCAAGTGCCTGTACACAGATCGTATGGTCAGATTGTAACATGTATAGTGACCTTTATCCCCATACACACTAGTAGTTTTTTTTTCCTTCAACCCAGGAGGGCTGAACAAAAAAACTGACAGTTAAAGAGGAGCCACTATACTAACTACCCTACACGGTGCAGCGATCTCCCCTGCTGTTCTATTGTGTTCTGACAGAACACTTCAGACAGAACACTCCAGTCAGTGCTCTCAGCCATAGGCTGAGAGTGCTGATCGGGAGCCAGTCAGCAGACCTTTTTCGGTAATGTCTGTTTGACCGGCTTTTGTCAGACTCCAGTACACACGTGCCAAATGTCGGACGATTTGAATGGAACCAGCCGATGCCACGCGATATTCAGCCCGTGTGTACTAGGCTTTAGCCAGGTCCCTGATCTCACTTCATTGCAGTTAAACAGTACAGATTGAAAAAAGGTTCTTTCCTATGCTAACCCTTCTGCAAACATATACACCTCTAATGCCCTATCTGAAACCTTTCAAATTTCTAACGGTTCTAGACAGGGGTGCCCACTCTCTCCTATTATTTTCACCCTAATAATGGAACTGCTGGCAGAATCAATTAGAGCCAACCCCGAAGTTACAGGTATTACAGTAGCAGGACAGCAACATAAAATTGGACTCTTTGCGGAAGACATAGTCCTTACTCTTACTAACCCAGAATCTTTGTTAAAAACAGTCCAATCCATTATATACAAATTAAGCAATATGTCCTATTACAAACTTAACACCACTAAATCCACTGTTTTACTGATAAACATCTCCAGTACAATTCTAGGCCACTTAATAAAACAATTCCCCTATATCTGGGCACAAGGTAAGTTACCTTATCTAGTTATAGTCCAGACGACCCCCACTGCCAACACATATAAAGCAAATTTCCAGCCACTTATACAGACCATCTCCCAGGATACCCAACGTATTGCAAAATTTGAACTGAATTGGCTAGGATGCATAGCAGCATTCAAAATGATGGTACTCCCCAAGATCCTTTATCTTTTTAGGACAATTCCTATCATAATATCAGCTAGTTTCTTTAAAAAAATTGACACTCTGCTCAAAAAATTCATTTGGCTACAAAAAATCCCTAAAATCTCATTTTCAATGCTTTTAAAGTCAAAACAAGTTGGAGGGGTAGGTCTCCCAGTACTGGAAAACTATCATATAGCAGTGTTATTAGAACAACTTCATGCTTGGTGTGACTCTACTTCTGATAAACATTGGGTTATGTTGGAAAAGGCCTTAACGGCCTCTTCAGATCTTATATCCTTATTACTGGCCTCTAGAACTGGCCTTACAACACATATGCCTGATCTCCCAGCTATCCAGGCATCTGTGTATGCCTGGAATTCGATCCATCATAGACAAAACAACAAAAATAATCAGCTCCATATCAAGGCTCTGATTCCAGTACTAGAATATATAATTCCATCTATAAAAATAAAACCTTGGCTCTCTCACGGGATAAATTACATCAAAGACATTGATGTAACGCCCCCAATGTTTAACCACTATGAAACTTTCCAGGTTAAACACTTACTCAATGACAGCGATATCAGGTCTATTGCAGTGCATAAAGGGATTTGAGAGGAA
Source organism: Aquarana catesbeiana (assembly GCF_042186555.1). NCBI lineage: Eukaryota > Metazoa > Chordata > Amphibia > Anura > Ranidae > Aquarana > Aquarana catesbeiana. Next base: position 178,396,678 of record NC_133324.1, on the reverse strand, counting down.
CTACAGAACAGACCATATAAAAAAGGAGGTATTTCACGATTTTATGCCCACTTACAATCTAAGGAAGAAGATACAAAAACAGCCCATATGTTAGCATGGGAAAAGGATCTGGGGATATCGTTTTGTAGCATTAATTGGAAACAGGCAAGAGGAACTACCTTTAGGGCCTCCAGATGTGCCAACCATTGGGATGAATTTCTAAAAATGACAAATAGAGGCTATCTTGTTCCTGTTAAGCTATCCAAAATCTTTTCTAATACTGACACTAAATGTTGGAGAGGGTGTGGAGATGTGGGGACTATGTTCCATGTTTTCTGGAACTGTAAATGTCTCCACAGCTTCTATAATGGAATATTCTCTCTAATCTCAAGGATTACAGGCTTTTTCATCTCCCCAGTACCAGAAATGGCACTCCTTCATCATAAATTAGGTAATGTCCCAAAGCAATTTTGTTTTCTAATCATTCAAATTTTCACAGCAGCCCGTATGACCATAGTGTCACTTTGGAAATCCAATTTAGCTCCTAAAGTGTCAGAAACAATTAAAAGGGTACAGAATGCTGCTCAATTGCCTACGACATGAAGTCTATTAAATAATTTTATGATAACTGGAACTGTTGGCTCTGTGAATACCCGTTAAAGGACTTTTAGGCAGAGGATGCACGATACTGTGTCATTTGAAAATGAGGATTCTTGGTATTATGTGGTGTCTATAATGGTTTGTTGTTGCTTCTTTTTATGTTAATTCCTTTATGGTTTTCTTTTTCTGTTTATTCATTTATACTCTCTCTGTTATGTTAAAATAACTCTCTAATTGTAAATTGAACTATAGCAATGTTCTTACTGGTGGAAAACACTGATTACTTTTGATTTCCATTACTTGTTATATATATTGCGATGGTAATTGCATTGTATTCTGCATTTGGTTCGATAAAAACAAACTGAAAAGAAAAAAAGGTTCTTTCCACAGTCTGATTCTTGATCATGAGAACATCATTCTGCTCTTACTTCCTGTCAGCAAGCTACCAGTTTCAGGCTGACACTTAAAAATGCACTAGAGCCTAATTGGCTATCAGTGCTGGTCCGCCAAACTTTTTTCCTGCTTTTATGCCCCATACACACGGTCGGATTTTCCGACGGAAAATGTGCGATCGGAGTGTGTTGTCAGAAATTCCGACCGTGTGTGGGCTCCATCAGACTTTTTCCATCTGATTTTTCAAACACAAAGTTTGAGAGCAGGCTATAAAATTTTCCGACAACAAAATCCGTTGCCGGAATTTCTGATCGTGTGTACACAAATCCGACACACAAAGTGTCACGCATGCTCAGAATAAATAAAGAGATGAAAGCTATTGGCTACTGCCCCATTTATAGTCCCGACATACGTGTTTTACGTCACCACGTTCAGAATGATCGGATTTTCCGACAACTTTGTGTGACCGTGTGTATGCAAGACAAGTTTGAGCCAACATCCGCCGGAAAAAATCCTAGGATTTTGTTGTCGGAATGTCCGATCAATGTCCGACCGTGTGTACGGGGCATTAGAGTGGGGAAGGATTATAACTTCTGCTAGGTTTGTACTGCCATCAGAAGTTTTTTTTTTTTTTTTAGAGAGAGATTTAACCGTATGTTTTGTTCTGCTTACAATGGCTTCATCAAACAGGAAGAGAGGGAAAATGGGCATAAGAGACAAAACAACTAAGACCAAGATTCTAGCCTTTCCCTACTTTATTAGAGAAATTGTAGTTTCTGTCTGTGTGGTGATATTTTAGAGTTACCTTTATTTACTGTCTCATAGAACATTGTGTGTAGGACAGTGAGTGAGGTCAAATCTCCCTAATAAAGCCCCAATAACATTGAAAACTTAACCTGAGTTCTAAATTCTTTCCAAAACTTTCCAAAACTAAGGAAGCAAGTTGTTACTGGATATACATTTTTGAGTCTATTTACAATTTTCTTCTAAGCCTCGGTTCACACTGGGACGACTTGTCAGGCGACCTAGTCGCCTGACAAGTAGCGTCCCATTCTGTGCAATGGAACCATTCTAATCGGAGCGACGCAAGTCACTCCGACTTAGAAAAAGGTTCCTGTACTACTTTGGGGGCAACCTGCATTGACTTCTATGCAGAAGTCGTTTTGCAAGTCGCCGCTGAGTCGTGTCCTGGGTCGCCTGAGGCAGTTGCGCTGCAAGTTGTGCTACCTTAGTGTGAACCGACCCTAAGAAGATTAGCAATGCTTTCACCCAAAATATGTGAATCTTTGGTGAAAGTTTTGTTAATGGTGTGTTAAAAATGTTTAAAAACAGAACCCATTCAGTTTATTGCCATTGCATGCTACTCAGTGGGAAATTCGATAAGCCAGCTTCCAGTATTTTAATAAGTTATTTATAAGTCCAAAGTTGCCTTTTCTCCAGTTTTGTAGAAATATCTAAACATTCCTTCCTCTAAATACTTCACTTATATATTTTGAGAACAAGCAAATGATCTGTTGTTTCTAAGTCCTCATGCACATGGACGTTTTAAAAAACGAGCTGTAAAGCTAGGTTCGACGCCTGGAAAAACCGGCGTTAAAAACGCGATTTTTACCGCGTTTTGCATTAGCGTTTTTGCGCGTTTTTGCGCGTTTTTCCGCGTTAGCGCTAAGTAGCGTTTTTCAATGAAAAACACATCTCTCAGCTATATACACTCCCAAATTTCCCACAATGCCACAGAAACCAAAGAAAATATGTTAATGAGCATGTGTCGGTGCCATTTTGGTAGGAGAGAGAGAGAGGAGAGAGTGTTTCAGAGTGTTTCAGAGTTTTCAGTATATTTCAGTATTTTTCAGTATTTTTCTGAGAAATATGGATCCTGTCATGCAAAAGATCGATGAGGCAATCCTTCTGATTGTGTTGCGGAGGCAGAGGAGAATGAGACAGGAGGAGGAGAGAAGCAGCAGACGTCGATTTTGGGTGCATCCAATGGTATCCAATCGGTTTTCTACGGGGTACTTTGGCAATATTTATTCCCAACTGCGCTCATATCCAACAAAGTTCTTCAACTTTACAAGGATGTCAGTGCCGCTCTTTGATGACCTGTTGGAGAGGCTCAGGCCAAGGCTCACAAGGATGGACACTGTGATGCGTAGCTCTGTGTCACCGGAGGAACGGATGCTAGTGACACTCAGGTAAGTGAATACACATATGGGAGGAGGGGCTAGGGTTACGGTTAGGGGGTTAGGGGTTAGGGGTTAGGGTTAGGGGTTAGGGTTAGGAGTTAGGAGTTAGGGGTTAGGGGTTAGGGTTAGGGTTAGGGGTTAGGAGTTAGGGTTAGGGGTTAGGGTTAGGGGTTGGGGGTTAGGGGTTAGGGTTAGGAGTTAGGGTTAGGGGTTAGGAGTTAGGGTTAGGGTTAGGGGTTAGGGTTTAGGGTTAGGGGTTAGGGTTAGGAGTTAGGGTTAGGGGTTAGGAGTTAGGGTTAGGGGTTAGGGTTTAGGGTTTAGGGTTTGGGGTTAGGAGTTAGGGTTAGGAGTTAGGGTTAGGGGTTAGGGTTAGGAGTTAGGGTTAGGGGTTAGGAGTTAGGGTTAGGAGTTAGGGTTAGGGTTAGGAGTTAGGGTTAGGAGTTAGGGTTAGGGGTTAGGGTTAGGAGATAGGGTTAGGTTTATGGGTAGGGTTAGGACTTATGTTTATGCTTTACTCTTTCAATAACTAAATTTATTATGTTATCTTAGGTTCCTTGCCACGGGACAAAGTTATGCCTCCTTGCATCACTACTTCCTCCTTGGCCTCTCAACGGTCTCAAAAATAATAAAGGAAACATGTGTGGCAATATGGGAGGAATTGCATAACGTTGTAATGCCAGAGCCAACCGAAGACATCTGGGAATCAGTTGTGGACACTTTTTGGGAAAAAACTCAGTTCCCAAATTGTATAGGAGCCCTTGATGGGAAACACATCAGGGTGAAGAAGCCTCCCCACTCTGGATCTTCATATTTTAATTACAAAAAATATTTTTCGGTGGTCCTCCTGGCATTGTCCGATGCACACCTCAAATTTCTGTTTGTAGATGTGGGAGCATATGGAAGCCAAGGTGATGCCCGCATATTCCGCGAGTCGGCCTTCGGACGTCGTCTACATGAGGGACGACTCAATATTCCTGAAAGCAGGCCTCTACCCTGCACTGAAGAACCCAGCTTGCCATTAGTCATGGTGGCAGATGAGGCCTTTGGACTGGCTGAAAATCTAATGAGGCCATACAGTGGCACTGGTCTCAGCCGACAACAAAAAATTTTCAATTATCGGCTCAGCCGTGCACGCCATGTTGTTGAATGTGCATTCGGGGTGTGCACGGCCAAATGGCGAGTTTTGCTGACATGTATGCAATTGGATGTTGACAACGCCATTCAAGTCGTCCTGGCATGCTGCGTTCTGCACAATTTTCTGCGGGACAGTGACAGAAATAATGTTGAACAGGAGCCCATTAGACAACTTCAGAGGGTTCAATTTATGGACTTGCGTTCAACTGCACGTGTCATGAGCATTCGAAACCAATTTGCAGAATTTTTTGAAACACCTGATGGAGAGGTATCATGGCAGAATGATTATGTCTAAAAAATATTTGCAATACATCTACCTTTGCTGTCTTGTGTTTTTTGAAATAAAGCATTTCAAAATGTAAGTTTGTTATTTTTTGGTCCATTTGTCAACGATTGTTCTACAAGTCAATTTGACTCTGCCTTCGGGGTAAGCCTAGGCTAAGCCCAAAAAAGAGCAAGCTTACGCTTGTCCGAAGGCAGAGTACGATAGAGTCCTTTGCACTCTGCCTTCAGGGCAAGCAGAGTGCAAAGGAGTGCTGTTGTGCATCATATAAAAGACTTTTCAAAAAAAATAAAAAATTAAATAAAGGATTGGGATCACAACTGGTATTTCAAGAAAAAAAAGATTTTATTTTGTGATTACAAATGGTGATAGGTGGTGGTGGATGGTTGATTGCATTGGGGATGTGGGGATTGGGGACGGGGTAACGGTTGGGCCTGGCGATCACTCCCAAAATCTTGCTGGTAGCGGGGTAGAGGGTATAAGGGCTGAAAATGGGAGGTGGAAGGTGGACAATCAGCATACGCTTGCAGGCTATGGTATGAGGTCTGGGACGGCATAGGTGGTGGTTGGCGTGGAGGAGGGGGCTGATAGTGAGAGTGGGGTGCTAGCACTGCTGAGGTCCCAGGGGCCATTGGGGGATCATGAGAAACATTATATGGATCGCATGGAGGTGGGCCGCCACTCAATTTTGCATGTCTGTATTGCATTGCAATACCGTACATGCGATCCATACAAAGTTTCTCTTGGTCTCCCCCAATGTCCTCCAGGATGTGGTAAAGGCTGCGGCAGAAGCAGGCGCGTGGGTTATTGGGGTCTAAAAAGGCATCCATACTGCGCCTCTCCTGCCGCACTTCCTGCAGCAGTGCTAGCACCCTGTCATCAGCCTCGGGATTATAGCCGCCCCTCGCCTGACGTCCACGCCCACGGCCACGAACACCGCCACGACCGCGCTGCTCTCCACTTTGTAAACTGGCAGGAGACGGGGTTTCCACAGCCCTCGATTCCTGCAAAAGAACAAAAATGTTTACATTGACATGTACATGGACAGACAGACAATGAGATAGACAGGCAGACCGAAGCAGTTACCTCATCTGTGCCCTCAACAACTCCCTCGCTGATCGGTCGTGGAGATCCAGAGGTGGTCATTGGACTGTTTGGTCTCTGAAGCTCTGTATCTTCCTCAGCCACCTCTCCAAGTCTAAAATTTGAAGTTGTCCTGCAAACAATACAAATTGTATAAACGTAACTACTTTAGCCCCGACCATTTTTTTTTAGTAGTAATGGGGGAGATCAGCGATTTTTAGCATGACTGCGACAATACGGCTGACACATTGGACAATTTGGACACATTTTTGGAAAAATTGACATTTTTACAGCGATCAGTGCGATTAAAATTGCAATGATTGCAAATTTTTTTTTATTAGTAATGGGGGAGAGATCAGCGATTTTTAGCATGACTGCGACAATACGGCCGACACATTGGACAATTTGGACACATTTTTGGAAAAATTGACATTTTTACAGCGATCAGTGCGATTAAAATTGCAATGATTGCAAATTTTTTTTTATTAGTAATGGGGGAGAGATCAGCGATTTTTAGCATGACTGCGACAATACGGCCAACACATTGGACAATTTGGACACATTTTTGGAAAAATTGACATTTTTACAGCGATCAGTGCGATTAAAATTGCAATGACATACTGTAAAAATTACACTGGCATTGACCTCTTCCTCTCCCTGAGACGATCGCCGGTGTGCCCGCGGACATTGAGTCCGCAGGACCCGCTGTCAGACTCATGGACCTCAAAATGGGAAAGCGCGCCGCCAAGGCGGCAACTTAAAAGGGACGTACAGGTACGCCCATTTGTGCTGCCGTGCCATTCTGCCGACGAATATGTACATGTGGCATTCGGAAAGTGGTTACAATAGCCATGGAACATACTGCCTGAAAAGCAATGTACATAGGCAAATATATGCAAAAAACTTACGGTCTGGTATGGCTCTGCATATTTTGCCTGAGGAATTGGAGATTGGTGTGGTAAACGTGCTTTTTTTTGGTTGGCGCTGGTGCTCCGCTACGTGCCGCCTTGTCTTCGTCCGTGAGGTCCCTCCTGACACGGTCACGTAGGGACTTCCAGCGCCGCTGCATAATTTTACCTAAAATAACATGGAAAACAAAGGGTTAAATATGCAATCTTCATTTACATTACACACAAACAGATCATGCATTCAAGGAAAATAGACTTACTTATCTCCTTTCTTTCAGAATTTCTGATTTGTTCCCAGCCAGGGGTAATCGCAGCACATATGTCCTCCCAGGCTTTCACCTTGCGGACGTGGTCTCCATGCAGTGGATGTGCCACATCCCACAATTCTGGATGGGCCTGTACCGCATTGATTAATTCGACTTGAGAGACTGCACTAGCCATCTTGGTGCCAATATCACCACAGTCACACGGCTGTGCAAAGGACTCTTGGGTAATCTAATGTCCAGACAGGAAATTCCTGTTTTTACAGAGATTACAGTGTCCAATCATCTCTTTTTAACCAAAAAACGCTGGAGTTAAAAAACGCGAAAAAACGCCGCGGTCGCGTTTTTGCGCGTTTCGCGTTTTTACAGCTCTAGCGCCGCTCCTCGGAACGCACTGGTCCTGGGTTTTTTTTACAGCTTAAAAACGCCTAGGCTATTTGCAGCTCAAAAACGTCTAGGTGGGCATGAATCCATAGACTAACATAGACAGGCGTTTTTAAGCTGTAAAAAACGCTAAAAAACGCGGCTGTAAAAACGTCCGTGTGCATGAGGACTTAGAATGAAACTACTTCCAAGACCTGGGGACTTTTGTTTATTTGTTATTGTACAAATTCACATACAGTCCTGTTCAGATGTATTGGCATTTTTTTCTACAAAGAATCACAAGTAATTGGTTCACACCATTCTTTATTTGACTCTCAATAGTAGACACTGCTTTTGATTTATGCCATACCACATTTTTGTAAATAATAAAATTAACTACATCATTTTGGTACACCTTACAATAAAGCTACTTAAAGGCAAAAAATGCAGTCCATAGTCATAGTTTTTTTTATGTATAAAATTGCATTTAATTCAATAAATTTTTATTAAATTTTCAAAAGGAAAAAAGTGCAGACATAAACAGAAAGAGTTTAAGATCATGTTGAATACAAACTCGTATAACAAAGAATTGGTGAATGATATACTATGAAGCTACATAAATCACATTACATCTGAACAGATATTGAGGCTATCTTGTTAAATGATCAGCTGGGACATCGCCCCCCCAACCAGACACCCTATCCGGGAGCAAGCTGTGTCTAAAGGCGGGAGGCAGTATGATCAACCCCACCACATGTTCAGAGGAGTTAGGATCCATAGTTAAGTGTATTATAGACTTCAAAAACATTTTTATAACCGTCTAATAACTTGTTAGATATATCTACCACTCTTATAAACTTGTAAGTTATCTCCTTGTTAACCAACATAAGGAGCAGGAAATTTTAGGGAAAGGAATTGGGCTCCGCGTGTACCCAAATATCTCTGATCAAGACCTATTCTATGTGTGCTCTTAAACCACCTGTATATATGGAATTTGTTTTACACCTCTCCTTGGTGAGCTCTCCATGGAGACCATTGCTTGAAAAATTTTAGTAGCATGCCATGTTTGTACGCCATAATTTGTTCAAAGGAGTAAGTCTCAGAAATGAGATTTATTACTTCACCTACATTCGGGGCCATAGCTGATTTCCACTTCCGCATAAGTATTAAACGTGCGGCAAAAAGCGTATGCATGACCAAGTGTCTAAGATCTGGGGGAAATTTTTCTATTCCTTGTCAAAAGAAGTTTATTGAGTATACAATGTTATAAAGATACATAAAGTAAGTTTACAAGGATCTATAAAGTAAGCTCATTGTTTTACAGTAGGGTTTATATAGGTAAATATCATGAAATTTCAAATATTAAACATTGGGTTCACGTAAACCTAAATTAAAGATATATATAATTTCCTTAGTTACTTTTGTAGGTATTTAAATGATTTATACCTACTATACATATTGTTTACAAGTAGAGTGTATATAGGTCAAATAAATTCTGATAATGAGCTTTAATCGTAAGGTGGAGAAAAGGAAAGAGAAAGAAGAAAAAGGGTTGAAAGGTAGAGGTATGGTCCACAAGGTTGTCCCGCTCGTCAGTTTATTATTCTTTTTAGTTCTCTTTGAAGCCTTAGAATGGGTGTCTCTGTAAGTCATTTAATCAGTTACCATGGCAACAGGACAGAGTCATTGAAGTTTGACAGGAACTGTTGTTTTTCAAATTTTGGAATTTGATTTTGATCGATGGCTACCATCTTAGCATGGGACATTGTATTATTCATTCTGTGAATTGTTTCTGCTAGTACCAATGTAGGAGATTTCCATGCCTTGGCCACTGTTTGTTTTGCAGCCGTTATTAGTTGGATCATTAGTTTGAATTGAGAGAGTGTTAACCATTCCGGTTTTAGATTAAGTAAAGTTAAATATGGATCTGGTTGTATTATTTTTAAAAATATTTTAGATGCAATCACGAAGACTTCCTTCCAGAAGGTTTGGATTACTGGGCACGTCCACCATATGTGTAAATATGTGCCTATTTCTGGGCATCCTCGAAAACAAAGAGCTGAGGTATTAGGTGAATATTTTGCCACTCTAGCGGGTACAAGGTACCAGCGAGTTAGGACTTTATAATTTGTCTCCAGTGCTAAGATGTTGGGTGAAGATGACTTAGATGTGAGCCATATGTTAGACCAGTCCGTGTCTTCTAAAGTTCGTCCCAGGTCCTCCTCCCACCTCTGAACGTAAGAGGGTCTATTAAGATTTGCTACTCCATATAATTGATTATAAAGTGATGAAATTGTACCTTTAGAAAATGGATCTTTTGTACAGATTGATTCAAAAATGGATAATTGGGATAATGGTGTATCCCCCTTTAGGAATGGTGTATAGAAATTTTTGATTTGGAGATATCTAAATATCTCAGAGTTTGGTAGATCATATTTTTCTCTAAGCGATGGGAATGAAAGGAATGATTTAGATGCTATGAAGTCATTTAGTGTCTGAATGCCTGATGTTGTCCAAGCTTTAAAAGAATTTGGGTAGATCCATGCCGGATAAAAGGCCGGATTTCTGATAAAAGAAAGGAGAGGATTGTGTGAAGATTGTAACTGATATTTGGTTTTTAGTTTATCCCAGAGAGATAAGAAGTGTTTAGTTATGGGATTATGAATTTTAAAGCGGTCTTTAGGGTCAAGCCATAATAAATTTGATATTAATAGATGGTCATTTTCTGAAGCCTCTATAAATACCCATAATGGGATTTCCTGTTTTGCATGGTATTTGGACAGACTGGCCAAATGTGCTGCTCTGTAGTAGTTAGTAAAATTAGGGTATCCCAGGCCTCCTTTATTTTTGGGAAGATGTAGTGTGTGTATAGGTATACGTGGTTTAGAAGAGCCCCATATAAACGAAGTTGCTCTTTTTTGTACTATTCTCAAAAAATTGGAAGGAATTGGAATAGGGAGGACTCTGAATTGATAAAGCAATTTGGGTAGACTAGTCATTTTGATTGCATTAATCTTCCCCATCCAGGATAAAGGAAGTTGCGACCATTGTTTTATTAGATTTGTGATCTGTCTTAATACAGGAGGATAATTGGTTGAGAATAAGTCACAATGAGATGCTGTTAAATGAATTCCAAGATATGGGATTGATTTTTCTGCCCATGTGAATGGGAGTGCAGCCCTAGCCGGGATCAATTCCATGTTTGGGAGTGAAATATTAAGCACTAGGCATTTCTTAGGATTAATCATAAGGCGGGATAGGGCTGCAAATCCATCAAGAGCTGGTATTAAGTTAGGACCAGAGACCTGTGGTGATGATAGAAAAAGTAATATATCGTCTGCAAATATACATAATTTGTGTGTAATACCTCCTACTTCAATGCCAGTTATAGTTTGGTTTGTTCTGATGTATTGGGCCATGGGTTTGAGTATAAGGGCAAATAATAAGGGAGATAATGGGCAACCCTGTCGGGTACCTCTTTCGATATTAAAGGCTTCAGATTTGTATCCAGCATATTTTATATAGGCTTTGGGTTTATTATATAATGCTTTGATCCATGTTAAAAAGTGGGGTCCAAAACCCCATTTTTGTAATGAATATTGCATATATTGCCAGGATACTGTGTCAAATGCCCTCTTAATATCGAGAGATAGAAAACATAAAGGGATTTTCCGTTTTTTAGCAATATGTGCCAATAACACTGCCCTGCGTATATTATCGCCTGCCTGTCTATTTGACATGAAGCCTACTTGATCTCTATGTATTAATTTTCCTATAATGCTATTGAGGCGTTTTGCTATTATTTTTGCTAATAATTTAATATCGAGGTTTAACAGAGAGATAGGCTGATAATTCACACAGGAAGTATCATCAGAAAGGGGTTTTGGGATCATACAAACAATTGCCATTAGTGTTTCTTGCCGAAAAGAATGTCCATCTAGAAGTTTGTTAAAAGTTTTAGTGAGAATGGGAGAGAGTATTTCTGAGAATGTTTTATAGTATAAAGCCGAGTAGCAGTCTGGGCCTGGTCTTTTGTTAAGTTTTAGGTCTTTTATGGCGTTAGCAACTTCATCTATAGTTATAGGCTCATCCAAACTGCTTTTTTGATTCTGAGATAACTCAGGTAAGGTTATTTTTGAGAAGAAGGATTCAGCCTCTGTAGGATTAAATTCATTGTTTGTCTTGTATAAAGTTGCGAGATGTGAGTGAAATTTATGGTCTATTTTAACTGGATTACAAGTGTAAACATTTTTTGATAATTTCAAACGTATTGGTTTGAAAGATTTGTTAGTTGAATTTAATGCCCGAGCCAAATATGTACCTGGTTTGTTTGTATTCATGTAGAAATTGTGTTTGGAGCGTTTGAGGGATTTATCAACTGACTCAGTGAGAAATAGATCGTATTCCAATCTAGATTTTTCCAGATGAGATTTTGTACTCTGAGATGGATTATCTTGAAATGATATGTAGGCTGCATTAAAATTGAGTTCTAGTTTTTTTGCTAGATTTTTGCGTTCCCGTTTAAATAGTGCCATTTGTCTTTGTATTGTACCACGCAAGACAGGCTTATGAGCTTCCCACAGTGTTATTGGGGAGATGTCTGTTGTATTATTAATTGATATGTATTCCTTTAAAGCTTGTTCAATGGCCATCTGATGTAGTGGGTGTTTGAGCATTATGTCCGGTAAGTACCACGTTGGGTCATGCCCTTTTGGTATGGCTGAGGCTATAGTAGTGTATACTGCATTATGGTCAGACCACGGAATCGGAATTATATCTGATGCAATAATTTCTGGTATCATTCCTATTGTTAGAAAAATATGATCTATTCTGGTGAAGGTTTGATGAGGGTGCGAGAAATAAGTGAATTTCTTTTTCATTGGGTTACTTTCTCTCCATGAATCTACCAGATTGTATTTGGAAAGAAGTTGAGAAAAAGGTAATCTAGAGGTTATTTTGGATGGTGTAAAAGGTGATTTATCTAGAAATGGGAGGAGGACCTGGTTCGAATCCCCACACATTATCACTGTTCCTATTTTGTGTGTATTAATCACTTGTAATATATGTGAGAGGAATGGTGTAGGTTGTTTGTTAGGAGCGTAGTAGGAAATCACCGTGATTGCTGTATCCATTATATAACCCATGAGTATCAGGTATCTACCTTCTGGGTCTTTAATTTCTGATGATAAAGTGAATGGTGTGGATCGGTGAAATGCAATTAGAGTTGCCCTTTGCTTGGTACAGGCAGAAGCCGTGTAAATTTGTTGATAAAAAGGAGAAATATATTTTGGAGTAGAATCTTTGGTGAAGTGTGTTTCTTGGAGGCATACTATGTGAGCCTTCTTGTTATGGAAAGTACGGAAGGCTTTGGTCCTTTTTTGAGGGACATTTATTCCCTGAACATTCAGGGAAAGTATATTCAGTGGTGCCATGGCAATAGATCAAATAGTTTTGACTTACTTTTTGTTATGCAGAGCTGACTGCACAGATCAACCTGTGTGGACTGAAGAGATGAATAGATAGAAAAGAAACCAGTGAATTCTGGAGTAAAGAGTAAACAAAAAACATATGAGATTAGATGATACATTGTATAAATTATTTTTTGCAAGTAATCACAATTTACCCGTGAAAGAGAATAAATATCTCTCTCAGGGGAATAAGTGCCTTTGCCACACTCCCACATAATATGGTTGGGAGAATGAGGAGGGCTAATGGGGGTACACGGATCTTCCGCTTACAGGAGAGAAGTGCTATGTCAAAAGACATCAAAATGATGTTTCATTAATTGGAGTGCAGAATATAGTTTTTGTTGAAATTATTTATTCCAGGGTGGTTGTATATGGTTAGTCTTGCCCTAGGCTAAATAATTCAGTTAGAAAGGTACTGTTAATAACTTTGGTATTGATGAAGATTATTTTGGGATTTTAACCCTTTTAGAGTAAACAATTACATATTTTATTCATATGTAACTGTTTAGATATGTTAACTCATAAAATTGAGGTTGTATTGCTTCAGATTAGAATAAACAAAAACATAATTCTAGGAACTAGTTAGGTAATAATATATTTGTTTTAAGAAAAGCAAGAAAAAGCTTCCATTACTTCTGGATTATTGAACATATTTGTCCTAAAAAGTAATAAATCTATTATTATTACCTGATAATATATAACTGAACAAGAATTTCCTTATTTCACTTATATATTCTAAGGCTATATGAATCAGAAGTAATAAGAAATATAACTGGAATGTAACATGATCCCACACAGTGTGTGACTATCAGAATGCAGTTACATTCAGTTATAAATACAGGTTTTTTATAGAGAACCATCTCTTAGTATAATAAATGAAGAGATATCAGGAATTAGGATGTCAGTCCATTGAATCTTCTTGGTCCATGGATGATGTGGCATAACGGCCTCTTTTGTGAGAATGATGATTCCCATTTTGTTCTGAAATTTTCTGGGTGCTGCCTGAAGGTGAAGATGATGCCATTCTTCTGCGTGTGGAAGTGTTGCTGCTTGTGGGTTCTGTCAGATTTAATTTTAAAAGGGTTTGTTGTAGTTCATCTGCTGATCTGCTTCTGTAAATTGTACCTTGGTAGTTCAATCTGACTGAAAAGGGGAAGCCCCATTGATACATAATGTTGTGGCGTTGCAGTTCCATTAGTTGGGGTTTCATGGATCGTCTTTTAGTAATAGTAAGTTGGGATAGGTCAGCAAAAATTTGATAATTGTGTCCATGAAAATTAAGTTCCTTTTTTTCTCTTGCAGCAATTAGTATTTGTTCTTTCGTTCTGTAATAATGAAATTTTGTGATTATATCACGTGGGGGTCCATCTTTCTTTTTGGCTGTGAGGGCTCTGTGTACTCTGTCCAGTTCTAAACGTTCAATAGGGATATCTGGCTTTAGTTCTTGTAATAGAGCAGTAATAGTAGATTGCAGGTCTGTCACAGTTTCAGGTATTCCCCTTATGCGCAAGTTTGAACGTCTGGCTCTATTTTCGTAATCTTCAAGCTTAGTTTAAAGTATTAAATTCTCTTTTTTTAATTGTTCCAATTCTGTTATATTTTCTTGGGTTGTAATTTCAATTTCATCCATTTTTATTTCTAAGGCTGCGGTGCGGTTTCCCAGCTCTCTTATTTCTTTGGTTAGGCTTTTTGTTATTTGGTCTGAGGTTTGTTTTAAAGCCTTATGAAGCATCTTTTCAAATTGTAATAATATTACTGGGGATACTGAGGAGGCTTGTGGAGAAGTTTGTGAGAGGATTTATTCTGTATCTGACTCAAATGGAGAGTCTTGCTGTGACATTTTCTGTCTGTGAGAGCGCCCTGATACTGTATCTTGTGAGGTGACTGGAGCTGCTTCAGCTGCAGTGAGTGCCTGTGAGCTCTTTGTGAGGTGATTTTTATTTCTGCCACGGTTTCCTCCCAGTACCATATTTCCTGCCCAAACTTTCACAGTTTGTTCCCGGGGCAAAAAGGTTCAAATGGATACCTTTTGAGTCTGCAGGCTCCGGTTTGTCCTTCTCTTCTCTCCTCAGCGGTGTGGAGCTCTAACAATGCATGTCTGCTCCGCTAGGCTCCGCCTAGCGGAACCCCCCCCCCAAAAAAAAATTTTCTATTCCAATACTTAGAATAGCCATCTTGATGTCGGGCCTAGATATAAACCCAGTCAATTTAGTTATAAGTTTAAACACTGAGTTCCAGTAACTGTGCATATTAGGGCAGTACCACAGCATGTGAGATAATGTGCCCACTAGACCGCAATTCCGCCAGCATTGATTGGATTTCTCGGCCTTAAATTTAGCCAACAAGTAAGGTGTGTAGTACCACCTAAGGTGAAATTTCTGTGCCATCTCCCAATACGTGGAGCTTTTCGAGGCAGACAGGTTATGCACAATCGCTTTTTGCCACTGGGTCTCCGTGATGGTGACATTAAGTTCTGCTGCCCATTTCCGCAAGGGGTTAGATACTTTAAAGTCAAGTTTGTTATGTAGGCAATTATAGAAAAAGGAAATGCCCCTTCGTTTGGGGTTCAAGGATGACCAAAATTGCCACGCTTCTAGAGAAATCTCTATTTCTGATATCTTATTAGGCAGTAGTGTGGATTTTATTTGGGCATATGTTAGGAATTCTCCTTTTGGCAAAGTAAAGCTTGAAGACAATTCTTCGTAGGGAATGAGTTTACCTTTCCTAAGAATTGTTGGTATGTCATTTATCCCCTTCGCTTCCCATCTAGGAGTTGCTATATTGGGGTTAATAAATCTCAATGCTCCCAAATGGATTGGGACCTTTATTTGTTTATTCGAATGGTTACCGAGTTGTAAAAAACGTTTCCATGCCAGTATGGAGGCCGATATTGTAGGATGATCCATGCCAGTTTTGATATTAGGGGATATTGCAATGGTGTGTAAGAGAGATTGCAAGCTCCCTAATGGTATTGCCTCCTGCTCTAGGGAACACCATGGAATTGTGTTTGGTTGTGTAAACCAGAATCTAAGTTGGTCTAGCAAAGTAGCTGTATAGTAATCTTGAATGTCGGGCACCCCCATTCCACCCGCCCTTCTGTGCCTATGTAGTATTTCATGGGCGCATCTAGATTTACCACTGGACCAGAGGAATTTAGAAATAATTTTCCTTATATTTGAGAAGAAGGAGAGTGGGATTTGAATTGGCAGTGTCCTAAAGACATACAAAATCTCGGGAAGTATAGACATTTTGAATGCTGCTAGACGACCCGCCCATGATAAATATTGTTTACCCATTTTAGAGGTATCTTTTTGGGTTTCTGTTAGTAATGGGGCAACATTTTCCTTGTATAAGTTAGATAAGGGATAAGTCAATGTAATTCCTAAATATGATAATGAGTTGGAGGCCCAAGGGTAAGAGAACTGGGATTGTAAAGTGCTCTTTAGATAATTATCAATATTTATTCCTAGGATATTTGATTTGGATTTGTTTACTTTATGGAAGGAGATTGCATTGAATTCATTAAGGACCTGGTGAACAGCTGGTAGTGATCGTGCTGGATCATCTAATGTCAATATAATGTCATCCGCAAAAAGTGTTATTGAGTGTGGTTCCCCTCCTGTCGTTATACCTTTGATATCAATATGGGACCTAATTCTCTCCGCCAGGGGCTCCATTACCAATGCAAAAATGAGTGGAGACAGGGGGCAGCACTGCCTCGTGCCATTTGAGATTGTGAAGTTTTTAGAAAATAGCCCCTCAGTGTATACATATGCTGAGGGGACTGTATATAGAGCTGTAATGGCTGAAAAGATCTCACCTCGGATACCGAATTTCTCCAGTACCTTGGACAGGTAACCCCAAAGGACCCTATCGAAGGCCTTCTCGGCGTCCAGCGTCAATAGTAGAGAAGGCCTTCGAGAGGATCCAGCTTTGAGATCTATGACCCGTCTTGTGGCGTCCGGAGCCTGACGACCCTGCACAAATCCCACCTGATCCGGCTTTACAAGGGTGGGTACAAAGGACTGCAGTCTGGTGGATATAAGTTTGGCATAAATCTTCAGGTCAACGTTCAATAATGATATAGGCCTAAAGTTTTGTACCTGTGCAGAGTCTTTGCCCGGTTTTGGTAGAGTGATTATATTTGCAGTCAACATTTCAGCCGGGAAGGAAGCCCTGGACACAGCGGCGTTGAACGCCTCCTCTAAGTGTATAGATAATATATGGTGAAACAGGTGATAGTATTCGGATGTAAATCCGTCCGGACCAGGGTCCTTGTTATGTGGGAGTGTTTGAATAGCTTTAAGAATTTCTCTTTGTGTAAAAGGCTTGTTCAAAATTGACCTATCTTCTGATGACAATGAAGGCAGGGTTACTGAGTTCAAAAACTCGTCTATTAGATTTGGCGTGGGTTCGTGGTGCACCTGCTTGGTTCTTTAAGTTATACAGTGAGCTATAATATGCACTGAAGGTGTCTGCCATATCTTGTGGGTTTAATAATTTCTCACCTGTATGGGGGTGGTGGAGGTAAGGCAATTTTTGTTTAAACGTTCTATCTCTTAGTTGGTGGGCTAGCAGTTTACCCGCTTTATTGCCATGAATGTAAAAATTTGCCTTTAGTGATTTTACTTGTGAGTGGTGCTGACTCAGTAGGATGTTTCTAAGGTCCAGTCTTGCTTGATTAAGTTGCGTTAGAGTATGAGGTAATGGGTTTTGTTTATGGGATTGTTCTAAATGTTTTATAGAGGTTAGTGTATCATTCAGCTGCTGCGTCCTAAGCCTCCTAGCTCTGGAGCTCTGCTGTATTAAAATACCACGTATGAATGCCTTGTGAGTATTCCACAATGTGAAGGGGTCTTCTGTGGACGAGGCATTCAGATCAAAAAATTCTTGTAGCGCTTGTTGTATCTGATGCTTGTGCTCAGGGCGAGCCATTAGCACAGCATCGTTACGCCATCTGTTTGCCCTTGTCCCCAGCCCCCCCTACCCAACCGCGATAGACACCTGTGCGTGGTCTGACCACGTGATGTTACCTATTTCTGACCTCTGTATGTTCTGTAAAAGAAACTTATCTGTTAAAAAAAAGTCAATACGGGTATAGGTTTTGTGGGCATGAGAAAAAAAAGTAAAATCCTTTTCTGTGGCGTGTTGAGATCGCCATACATCGAATAAAGAGGAGGAGTCCAAGAAATTTGACAGGGTTGCTCTATGGGACCGACTCGGCGAGGAAACAGAAGTGTCCATCTGACGATTTGCAATGGCATTGAGGTCACCGCACATCACAATGTGCCCTTGACAGATAGGTTGTGCCTTCTTCCAGATTTTTCTTAGTGAGGAAATTGGTCTGACATTTGGTAGGTAGACATTGATAATAGAGTATAGCACATTATTTATTTGACATATTAGAATTAAGTAACGACCCTGCGGATCCGATACTTGCGAGATCAACGTGAAAGCGACAGTGTCCTTAACTGTAATTAAAACTCCCCTTTTCTTGGAGGAAGCATTAGCTTGATACACATGGGGAAACTTCTTGTGGTGGAAAACAGGAGGTTTCTGTGAAGAAAAATGTGTCTCCTGTAAACAAGGAATGTCACAATTGAGCCTTTGCGCCTCTTTCCATACCATATGGCATTTAGCGGGACTGTTTAAGCCTTTAACGTTTAAAGAAGAAATTTTAAACTGCATCTTGCAGGGTATCAACCTTGGGGGCACCAAAAGGTGAACCAGTAGAGATTTCACTGCCAGCGGTCGTTATGCAATGTATCCTGACACTAGGCGTATGGTCCAGGCTGCGGAGCGTTTTCAAGCAATGGGAGGTGAAGAAGTATGAAGATCGAGTATCTGGGTGAGGGAAAGACAGTCTGTAAGATAAGGAACAGAATACAAAATTACGTTTGAGATTAACTAACCAAAACGGGAAACAGAAAAAAAGTATGATTCCAGCCGGAATCTGAGCGGAGTGTAAACCGCAACTTTCTGGGGAGCAACTGCAACCGTAAAATATCAGTGACTATTGTATGTACAGTACAAGCTCGCCGGAGCCATAATAGCTTAGGTATGTTATGAGTCATACAGGCCTGTGTTTGGTGGAGGATGTTCGCTTTTGCAATTCTTGATGAGGAGATGGCGGACCTTCTGATGTGGAATTTTCAGCTTCTAGGATTTGCCAATCTCGTAGTAAGCGGATGCCATCTGCTAAAGAATTAATCATGTACAATCGATCATCTTTAGTAATGAGGAGTTTAGCCGGATACCTCCATTGATAGGAGATGTGGTGATTCCTTAGTGGTTTCGTTATTGTGGCCAGTTGCCTACGTTGCTGTGTGGTGTGCGCTGACAGATCAATAAACAAGGAAAGTGAGTGTAGTTGCTCTGGAAGTTGATCCACTTGCCGGAAAGCAGCCATTAATTTTTCTTTAGTTTGGTAGAAATGTATACGAGCGATGGTGTCTCTGGGTAGGTGAGCAGGAATATGTTTTGGTTTTGGAAGTCTATGTATTCGATCAATTAATAATTCCTCTAAAGGGAGTTCTGGCAAGGCTGCTTTCATCACATCTGTGAAAAAGGGCACCAGATCAGCCTGTTTAACCGACTCCGGGACCCCTCTGAATTTTACATTATTGCGCCTGGAGCGGTCCTCCAGGTCTGCAATTTTCGACTTCATCCACATGATTTCATCTTCCTGAGCGTTATGGGCATCAATGTTAAATGTTAAATCAATTGTTAATAGTGGAAGCAAAATCCCCCATTTTATCCTCAATATGCGTCACTCTATTACCGATTTCTGTTACATCTGATTTAAACTGCTGGGCTAGGGACATAATGTCTGCATGGAGGGTGCTTCTCAGGGATACCAACATGTCTTTCAGTGTTGTGTCAAGCACTGGTTGATTAGCAGTGGGGAACTCTGATATGGAGTCTTGGAGCTCCCTGGTGTCATCAAGGGAGCCTGCCATATCACTTACCTCCAGGACAGAGTCAGATGGCTCCTGTTGTTTGTATTTAGCCTTAACTGGGCTGGAGGAGCATGAGGAGGATTGTGAGGTCCGTCCACTTGCCTGTGGAGAGTGGCAGAAGTCCTGTGATAGATGCTGCAAGCGTCTCTCCATTGTGCTGTGGAAGCCGCGCTTGTTGTTATGAGGCTTGCCGGCGCCATCTTGGATAGAGGAGCCGCGAGGCTGTGAGTAGAAGTCCGTCATTCTCCTGGACATGCTGTGTTCTTTTTTCCTGCGGGCCATGTACTGTGGATGTGCCCGATCTGTATGTGGCTAAAACCGCTGGGTTTCCTGGCACTGTACTAGCGCTTGTGAGCTCCGGCGAGTTGGCTGTACACAGAGCAGCAGTATCAAGTGGCCATCTCCCGTGCTAGCCGGCCACGCCCCCCCTAAAATTGCATTTAATATGCAATATATGTAAATAAGAACACTCTAGATAAAAGAATCCCGGATTTCAAATATTTTGACAAGAGTTCAATGGAGTACATGGTTGCTTCAGATCTTTGAGAACTACTTTGGGTGTACTATTCTGGATGAAATATTCTGACATTTCCTTTAGTGCTCTGTATCGATGGGTAATGCTGTTCTTCACTCCCTTTGGAAGTTCTGCATACATCTGTTCAAAACTATCCAGCTGAAAACATGGGTCCTATCTAAAGTCCTGTGGCCCCCATGGAGATACTATTTGCCAAAGGGTTTTGCCTCTAAAGAGAAGTACAGAGTCATCTGGATTTCTAGTGCTGTAAGCAAATGTGCAGAGGGCATAGGTTGACTTGTCCACAAATCCTGTTAACATCCGATGTAAACCGTCGGGTTTTAGCTTATCAAGAAACCCTTTTTTTATAAGGACCTGGAGGGCATCCTACGGCATTAAACATAAATATGTGTCTTCAACAATAACTTGGCCCTGAATCTCTTTTGCCACTTCTTTGCACTTGTGAATTGAGATTCATCTGGTTCTCCTTGGTACTCGGGCAAATCAATCTTTTTTGCCACTAATTTACATGGGAACTTGTCTCCCAGGATCTGGACAACCTCTTCCAGCTTCTTGGCATTGCAGGTCACAAACATAATGCTTCTAGCACTTCCTGCAGCCATTGATGTGTAAATCTGAGCACACAATTTGATCTGAGAGCATGACAAGTGACAAATGACAAACTAGAAAATTCTGTGGCCTGCCATGCAGCAGCATGAGAAACTTGCTTTATATGGAGAAGCAATGATCCCTTTGCATAGGTCAGACATGCCCCCTGCTGAGTTAGAGCCAGAGCTCTCCAATTAGACTTAGAAAGGGAAGTGTCATGCTTCTGTAGAGAGACCAGTGTGTCCCTACAGAGTTGAAGGGTCCTTCTTTTCTGCATTTTGTCAGAGGAAATAATTTTTAAACTCATGCTGTGGTTACTTTAGAAAGAAAAGGAACTGTAAATGAATGTGCTTTGAGGTACCTGAAATGCATTTAGGTAATCTGATGCACCTGGAATGTAGCTAGTTAATTTGAACTAAGTGTTCAGTTGGGCCTTAAAGTCCATGTCCAGCTATTTTTTTAATGGGTCAAACCCCCTAAACAATGCCAATCCCTACTCTCACACTCTTTATAACCTAGCACTGCTCCATACCTCCTTACCTCCTTCTACATCCTTCACCACTGTATATTCTGCTGTTGAATGATATTTAGTGTTATTTAAGCCACTTCCTGTAAGTCCAGGGCCTCATGGACACATGTCATCATGCATACCTGAGATCACATGGGAACCATAGGACCACTTACAGTCCAAACAGAAAGAAGAGAAAGAGGACCCCACCTGTCATGTGATGGGTCATAGAAAGCCAAAAAGTATGTATTCTAAATAATCTTAAAAAACAAATGATATGGGAAGAGTCCAGGGAAGGGAGCTCCAGTGAAGGGGGGAAAGCTGCTCAACCTGTTTCTGCACCTTGTAATATCTATGCAGGCTCTGTGTAGGCCTCGATTCAGATGAGAGACAGATAGAGTTAACTGACCCCTTGAAGGATGTTTGAAAGCAAACCTTTGAATGGAGCTAATCATTTTAGATACTGTATATTTAATCTCTACTTAAGGATAGAACTGTGTTTTGTATTTTTTTATATTCCTCTTTTTCTCTTCATATACGGTAAATGGGATTAAATATGTATTTGTATTTGTTTCAGGCCTAAAACATGGTAATACTTTAAAGTGGTTGTAAATTGTATTTTTTAATTAAAATACCAAACATGGTATACTTACCATGCTCAGAACCTGCTATTCTGGGGTCCCTCGCTGGCACACTTGGCTCCTCCTCTTCTCTGTGTGCCACCATAGGAAGCCTCTTCCTATGGTAGGCACACCTGCGGGCTTGCTCCTGAGCTGGGTTTTGTGTATTCATTTACACACACACTGTGACTCGGTCCCACCCCTTGCTCTCTCCTCACTGGATTTGATTGACAGCAGCAGGTGCCAATGACTCCCACTGCTGTTTCTGAGCCTGTGAGGAGACAGAGAGAGAGAGAGAGATTAGCACTGTTGCAGACAGATACAGCACTGGATCAAGATAGGACTCAGGTAAGTATAAAGGGAGGTGAGGGGGCAATACAACTAGTGGGACATTTTTTACCTTAATGCAGGGAACGCATTAAGGTAAAAAATGTCTAGCCTTTAGAACCACTTTAAGAGTCCCATATATCAGCACAGATTATCCCGTTCATACTTTTTTTGCCATTAAGAATATTCATTAATTTATTACATAAAGTACAGGTCCATCATAACAGAATACGTTGAACATACATGAAAAAGGCACCGTTCATGCATTATGTAGCTTGCAACTTCAGAAATTTCCCAGCAAGCAACACTTACACCAGGTTAATTGTGAAAAAAATCACATTCAGTTTTCCAAATCCTCAAACATGTGATATATAGTAGAGTAAATAGAGAATTTGAATTAACGAGCAGAAATAATGATACACTTAATTTTAGCTGTTTCTCAACTAACTGGAGTGCATTGTTTTATACATTTTTTATGTTATAAAAGTTGGGAAGTTTTACATTGTTCATAAAGGATTGTTTTGCTAAACCTGTATTGAAATATTTTTCTTATCTTTCCGTCTTGCCTGTGTTCTATATTTACTGAATTCCTGCTATGCGTATTGCTGAAAATTGTTTACCTACAGTATACATACCAGAATTGCCTGTTTTTTTTTTTCGTTTTTTTTCTTTTTGTTATTAAAAAATTGTGCTGGCTTAATAAGCATGATTGAAAACTGCTCTGTTGAAAAGAATCACTTCATACGTGTACTAAAATCATTGTGTCACACATCTTACTTATGTAGTTAGTTCATAAGCTATTTAGCACTTGTCTGTATGCAGTGCACATCTTCATGAATACACCCCAGGATCAACTCTGTTGCCAGCAGTCTGTCAAAGTGAGTCCCGAAAGCTATCTTCCCTATGAGATATTACATATAATTAAAGTGAACTTGACAACCTGTTAGTGTGTCAACTTCTTAGCTGCCATATTGATTGTGATGGAGCAATACATCCACACACAAACAAGAAAGGGTATGCTTTATTATAAGAGCATCATTGTGAGCAAAGGAAGGGGAATTGATACATTAATTTACATTAAATGAAATCAATATCCTGTGTGTTGTCACATTAAATACTAAAACACTAGAGGTGGTATGCTAACTAGTTAAACTATGCCAATTAGTTAGATGTTTTGTCTCCACAGCTGTACATAAACTGTGACAATTATTTTATTTTGTTATTTAAGCCTGCCAGAATCTGATTCTGATGATGATAATGTTATCTCTTCAGTTCCAAGATGCAAAATCCCTTATAGAATTAAAGTATTAGTGGAAGGGAGATGATTGATAGGGATTTCAGATTTTTCAGCCTACGGTTAATGGGATTTGTAACGCACTGCAAGCCTGCTTGTTATTGCCCTATCTGCTAGGAAAAGGTTAAGAACAAAATGTGTTTTTTAATATTAGTCTGCAGTATGGCAATTTTGGTTATTTTAATTTTTTTCCTTTAATATTTACTTTGAGCTATCTGAAGATATCTTTTCATACATCAGTGGAAAGATATGTAGATACAATGAATACAGTTTTTTTTTTTTATTGAGTAGAGGCCCATTTTCAAACTGACCTCCATTTAGTAATTATGTAAATAATATATATGTCTATTGTATTGTATAATATATAATATATATATATATATATATATATATATATATATATATATATATATATATATATATATATATATATATATATATATATATATATATATATATATATATACACTTTACACACCATATGGAATTATTTCAAAAATGGTTTCTTCCAAACACTTTTTCTCAACTTGCTTCATGCACTAATTATTTTTAATCTGGACTATTGTAATGTTTTATTAGGAGGCTTACCAGCACCACTCACTATGCTGGCACTGCTTCAGTCACTTATAAATGCAGCTGGCAGACTTATCTCTTCTACCAACAGTGCTGAATTAATATTTCTTACCCCCAGGGCCAACTGTTTTGTGCCCCCCCTTCCAATTCCCACCCCAGTTATTTTTCTGAATTTAACATTGAATAGTATTTATGTTGGAGGATACAGATTTTTAAACACCATATGAAGAAGAAGCATTTTAATATGGGTATGATTTT
Organism: Aquarana catesbeiana; assembly: GCF_042186555.1. NCBI lineage: Eukaryota > Metazoa > Chordata > Amphibia > Anura > Ranidae > Aquarana > Aquarana catesbeiana. The sequence continues at coordinate 178,372,359 of NC_133324.1, read as the reverse complement.
GTACTGTTGTTCAGATTAGGAACAGGTGGTAAGAATGTACTTTTTTTACATAATGTAAAATAGATCTGAGCAGTAAATATTAATATCAATAATAAATCCAAACGATATGTAACAAGAGACTCATACAAGTACCCATTTACATGCAGATTATGATACGGAACAATGATTCCGTGAAGCCTATAGCATATATATGGGAATAGGGAATTAGTATTGATGCCAAAAATTAGCAAAGAAATGCTACTATGCCATGCTCCATCAGGCATAATAGCAGGTCTTGAGAAATACAACAGGTACACCAGATACATTATATTATGCAATGTACATACATATTAGGAACAAACACTGAAAATTATACATAGCACACAAAACAAAAATAGTTATTACCGCACAGCCTCCATACATACTATATTACAAAACAAATCTTGAGAATTAAATTTCTGCCCCTGCTTACACACCTTCACTGCTGTGTGCACCTGGTGCTATCTCTGGTGAAAGCGCACTGTTATAGGTGCATACGAGTAAAGAAGAACTGCCAAAATATTGCTTAAGGAGGACATAGACACATAAGCATTTTGGCTGCTGATGAAGAGGTTTTAACCATACAAAGCAAAGCAAGTGTTAATTCCCCACAATCGCTGTTCATCACCTAATCCTGGGCTTCTTCCTCTATCCATTTTGGTTTGTTATAACCTGTTTTTTACAGATTGTTATACATAAAAGCACATGGTCTTTATTACGTCACACTTTTATAATGTGAAGCAGCTACACACAATCTCACTTTTGACGTGGAAATATAATTGTATTCTGGTTAGATCCTTTTTCTTTTGGCTCTGTTTACTTGTTACACCACCAAAAACTAGTATATGAGACACTGCTTAATAACCTGCATAGGAAATTTCAATCAAAGTATAGTGCTTATGAGTTATCTCAATATGTTTGTTTCTCTTTAAAAAAAAAAGCAGGTATGAGAATTTGTGAGTTTGAAAAAAGTTTTATGTTTTTAACCATTTTCCTCTTCCTCTGACTTTTTGATACAATATGTGAACACATACAGTTTGTGTTACATTATCTGCAGTATATGTTTTGTGGTTGTAGCAACTCATTTTATGTGGTCTTTTCTGTGTTTTTATTTAACTGATATATTTCCCTAGGTCAGCAAACCTGTGCTACCTGTATACAACAGGTCAATTTCATTCTCTGCTCTAGCTGTTTTAAGAGTCATATTATAGCTCCTGTTCTAGGCCTAGAATATGCATGTACATTGCTGAAAAATGAGTATGTACTATATACCCTTGTATAAAGCGCTATGGAATACATGGTGTTGTATCAATAGGGCTCCTGCTGAAGGGATAAAAAGCATAGGGATAAAGAACCAGCATCACTGTCCTGCTCTTCCATTCTGTTTATACTAGCAAAGTCTAAGACATCTGAAAACACATGTGGCTTATCACTGATAGTGGGAGTGACTTTTTCAAAGGGACCTTAGGCGGACTTTTCAAGTCGAAAATCTGATGGACTTTAGATTTGAAACATGCTTTGTTGCCGAAAAATCCGCTCGTGTGTACGCAGCCTTATATTTACAAATGCATGGAAATAAAAACTCTTTTTTTAATGAAAATTGTTAGATTGTGCCATTTTTTTTAACTATCTGTTAAATGTGTTGGGAAAAGTACTGTTTGTGTGAGCATTTTTAAAGAAACCTGTCAGGATATCAAATACAGGAGTTTTCAATGTCTTAAAGCATGCATATGTATATCTGGTGTCAGGAGTCCTGTAATACAGGTTTATAGTAGTTCACTAAGCCCTTGTTCACACTGATGCTATTTTGGATGCTTTCCAGAACACATGGAATCGCATGACAAGTGAAATAACATGATTTTCTGTGGAGGCCATTCACATATATGCAGTCCAAATGCAATGTGATTTAAAAAGGGTCCTGTGCATGCTTGGAGGATTGCGATGTGATTTTGAGCTCCATATAGTTTAATGGTAACCACAAGCAAAAGGTATAGCTGTTCAAAAATGATGCAATTCCAGTGAGATTTGTACAAGTTTAAGTGAGAAAGGGAGAGAGGTCCCAGGCATAAATTCAAATTACAGTTGCATCCAAATTGCATACAAAATGCTTAGGAATTACAGCTGAACCCTCATCGCAGTGGACATGAGCCTTGAAATCGCACCAACACTTACTCAAATTGCACTGCATGAGTGTAAGCCTAGTATAAGTGGTAGCTACCATATTTATATTCTGACAGGTTCCCTTTAAGTGCCTTAGACAAAACAATGCACAACAATGGTGTAGCTATTGCTTGAAGCAGTGTGTCACTACTTCTTGTTTTTTCTATAGCGACTATATTGCGTCCACAAACTATGGGATAGATTTAGGGACTTTTTTATATTTTTTAATTTCTTACTAGTAATGGCAGTGATCAGCAATTTTTAGCAGGATTGCGACATTGTGGCGGACAAATGGAACACTAAGTGACACTTTTTGGGGGCCAGTGACACCAATACAGTGATCAGTGCTAAAAGAAATGCACACCCGTGGTAATGCCATTTAGGAGCCAGTCCACTCTGAGTGAAGAATCCCTGCAGCTGCCACACCAGGTTTGGTTACATGACAGTGTTCCAGATGCTGTTCATTCATCCTTCCCTACATACACAGTGAGCGTGCCTAGAGGTGTCACAGCTGATCCTTCACTCTCAACCACAGTGCCTGATGTTTTAATTCTGTGAGTAGAACTATTGGTTATTTTAATAAACTTCTTCAGCTGTGATTCTGCACTATGGCATGTGCACTGTTCCCCCCCTCAATTTTCTCTGAAGTACTGACTGCCTACAATTTCTTGAGGCCATAAAATATAAGGACAGCACAAATATATTTTTGGAAAGTAGGCCGTCCAAGGTATTTAATAAGAGACACGGATGTTTTATTTTTAAGTTGTAAATATTTTGCCACAATTTTTTGGATAATAAAACAAATAAATACTTTTTTTTCACAAGTGTGTCATTTTACCAGGTTATTTCTCACACACAGCATAGGCAAATGTACTATTATACCCCAAAACACATTCTGCTACTCCTCCTGAATATGGAGATACCGCATGTATGAGACTTTTTCACAGTTTAGACACATAAAGGGGCCCAAAATCCAAGGAGCACCTTTTGACTTTCAAGGAGTATAAGCTAAGAGTTTAATTTCCTGATTACCTATCATATTTCTTGAGTGCCAAGGCACAAGAAACAACCACAAAATGAGCACATTTTGGAAAGAAAATCCCCAAGGTATTTTCTAAAAGGCATACTGATTCTTTTGAAAATATACTTGTTTGCCACAAGTTTTTGGAAAATGTAGGAATGAAAATGAAATTTTTTTTTTTACACAAAGCTGTCATTTAATAAGATATTTCTAACACACATAGACATACTTAGAATTACACCCCAAAACACATTCTTTTACTCTTCTAGAGTAGGGATGAGCCCAATGTTCGAGTCAAACAGAAGTTCAACTCAAACATCGGGTGTTCACCTGTTCACCGAATAGCAAACAATTTGGGGTGTTCGCGGCAAATTCGAAAGCCACGGAACACCCTTTAACCACCTCAATACAGGGGACTTAAACCCCCTTCCTGCCCAGACCACACTTTGAATGACAATTACTCAGTCATGCAACACTGTACCCAAATGAAATTTGTGTCCTTTTTTTCACACAAATAGAGCTTTCTTTTGGTGGTATTTAATCACTAATGGGTTTTTAATTTTTTGTGCTAAAAATAAAAAAAGACCGTACATTTTGTGAAAAATTGCCTTTTTCTTTGTTTCTGTCATAAAATTGAGCAAATTAGTAATTTTTCTTCATACATTTTGGCCAAAATTTATACTGCTATATATCTTTGGTAAAAATAACCCAAATTAGTGTATATTATTCGGTCTTTGTGAAAGTTATAGAGTCTACAAACTATGGTGCCAATCACTGAAAATTGAAAACATCTGATCAGGCCTTCAGTACATCAGGTGAATCTCATTTCTTGAGGTACTAACAAGTCAGAAAAGTACAAATACCCCCAAATGACCCCTTTTTAGAAAGTAGACATTCCAAAGTAAGTAAGTAGCAAGGTAAGTTTCTTTAAGTTGTAATTTTCTTTGCAAAATGAAGATTTTCTTTTTTTTTTTTACAAAATTGTCATATTAATTGGTTATTTCTCTCACAGAGCATATGCATACAATAAATTACACCCCAAAATACATTCTACTACTCCTCTTGAGTATGGGGATACCACATGTGTGGGACTTTTACACAGCCTGGCCACATATAAAGGCCCAAAATTGAAGCACCATCAGGCGATCTACGAGCATAAATTGCACATCTCATTTCTCAATCACCTATTACACTTTTGAAGGCCCTGGAGCACCAGGACAATGGAATTACCCACAAAATGACCCCATTTTGGAAAGAAAACACCCCATGTATAATCTATGAGGCATAATGAGACTTTTGAACAGTTATTATTTTTTTTCCAGAAATTTTTTTTAAAACAAAGTTGTTAATTTATAAGATATTTCCAACACATAGCAAATACATAGCAAAAATGACACCCCAAAATACATTCTGCTACTCCTTCTGAGTATTGTGATACCACATGTGTGGGACTTTTACACAGCCTGGCCACATACAAAGCCCCAACATTGAAGTAGCACCATCAGGCAATCTACAAGCATAAATTACATATATAATTTCCTGGCAACCTATTTTTTTTGAAGGCCCTTCATATTTCTAACACATAGCATGTACATACCAAGAATTACAATCCAAAATAAATTCTATTGAGGAAAGGGTAAAAAAAAAGTATTACCTGTTTTTTTAGTAGTGTCCACAGAAGAGAGCACTGGTCCAGGCAGCAGTCAGGGATGTATTTAGCTACAGCAATAGTAATTATCTAGGCAGCAGGCAGGAATGTTGTCTATGTTCAGCACAAGGATATTGTCAGCACAGCCAAAGCATTTGTCCATAGAAATTGTCCAGACAGAGACAGCCAGCACAGCCATAATATTGGTCCTGGTACACTGTTACCTGCAGACACTCATTATTGTACCGCTCTCCAGGCCCTTCATAAACATACTGCCTCTTGCTACAGCTAATTATTTGCATAGTCCAGGTAGCAGGCAGAGGTGTGGTCCGTTCATGCGGCAGGCAAAAGCATGATGGCAGTAAGTCTGCAGCAGGCTGTGGGCCACAATCGGGTAAGACCTGTGCACAGGGATAGAGGCTTCGACCCACCCAAATCTCTATAAAGCCTCCAGACTGCAGACCCTAGTCCAGAAGTTATGAAACCCGGAGAAAACAAAAAAAAATTGTTTTCTCCATCCAGAAAAACTATTCTGGAGCCCCTCACATATGTGAGACCCCACAGTAGCAGGACAACAGATCAGTTCAAGCGGTAAGCAAAAGCATAGTCCATAAAACAAGCCAGGGTCAGTTCATGTGCAAACAGTAGAAGCGGTAGGCAGAAGCATAGTCACAAAACAGGCCAGGGTCAGTTCACGTGGAAGCAGTCCAAACGGTAGGCAGAGGCATAGTCAAAAAGCAGGCAAGGATCAGTTCACGTGGAAGGTAGTGGCATGATTATATGGGGAAGCATGGAAAATGGTCAGCACAGATGATGAAAATGGGGAAAATATGGGTTAATATTTTAGGGATGTATGATAAAGTTCGAAGCATTCACCAATGCAAAGGCCAGGTTGGAAGGGACACGGGGGACAATGGTAGCTGGTATCTTTTCAAAATCCTCTTCTGCTGCACACGCGACATCTTTTTTGCCATCTTTGGCCTGTTTCAGATGGGGGAATGTTGTACGGGAAGTGCCGTTCATGAAGTCGGCTAACAGCATCAGAGCGAAGGTCTTCTGGGGGGGTCTTTGTTGATAGATGAGGGATTAATTCAATTAATTTTAGGAAGGGGGCAGGGCTTTCTGTGGATTTGGTGTAGACTATGTAGGAATTATAAATGGCCAAATGGATGAGATAAATTGCTACCTTCTTGTACCAGAATCGGGACCTCCTTATTGACAAATAGGGCTGAATCATTTGATCACTGAAATCCACCCCCCCATGTAGAGATTATAATCTTGGACACATGTCGGCTTTTCAATGGGACCTCGTCTGCGCTGAACTGCAACTATAGTGTCATCGTGAATGGTGGACATCATGTGCACATTCCTGTTATCCTTCCACCTCAAGGCCAGCACTTCATTGCATCTCAGTGTTGCTTTTTCCCCCCTTCGCAGCTTTTTGTTTACTATGGATTGTGGGAAGCCCTTCCTATTTTTCTGGAGGTTCCGCAGGCCAGGTTTTTTTTTATGTATAGGTGTTTGAAAAGGGGCAGGCTGGTATAGAAGTTGTCAAGGTATATATGATATCCTTTTTTCAGAAGTGGGTAAGCCAGGTCTCATACGATTTTTCCAGTTGTGCCCATGTAGGCCGGGCACTCAGGGGGCTGGAGCTGGGAATCTCTTCCTTCATATATGCTGAATGCATAAGGATATCCCGTGACTCTCTCACAGAGCTTGTAAAATTTTACTCCGTATTTGATCTTTTTGCTAGGAATATATTGTTTTATTCCTAGTCCGCCTGAAAATGGTACCAGGGACTCATCCACACATATATGCTTCTCGGGGACATAGAGTTCTGCAAATCGTTGGGAATATAAATTTATCAGTGGGCAAATTTTATATAGCTTATCGGAATTTGGATGATTGCGGGAAGGGCACTGGGTGTTCTTGTTAAAATGAAGGAATCTCATAATCATCTCACATCGGGACCTGGGAATTATGGCAGAATACATAGGCATGTCTTGGATGGGGTTGGTGGACCAATAGGCATGTCCTTCATTTTTTTTTGTAAGCCCCATGTTTAGGATGAGGCCCAAAAACAATTTGAACTCCTCCAAATTCAGATCTCTACACTCAAACGGATGGGCATAAGATGATTGGGGGTTGTTGGCAATTTACTGCTGGGCATATAAATTTGTCTGGTCCACAATGAATTGCAGTGAAGTGTCGGGCAAAAACAGATGAAAGCAATCGATCTCTGTGAAATTTTGGATGTTGGCCTGCACACCTGTACAAATAAATAGGGGGATTGAAGCGCTTCACTGTGTGGTCAATGAAAAATAAATAGTATAACCCATATACAGAATCACATAAGCAATCACATAAAAAATCGCATAAAAAATTGCATAAAAAAAAATTTCACCTCCTGTGCAATAAGAGTGCAGCTAAAATAAGTGACCACATGTGTTAAACTAATAAATACCTAGTGTCACAGTGTCAGCTGTTAAAAATAAATATATAGTGAATTGTTAAACCAGAAGATTCGCCATAAATACATGATGATTATTTATCCAGTGATTGGAATTAGCCACATTGATAATATAATATAAATACGTGAAAGAACAAGATAGCCAATTCACATGGAAAATAAAATGTAGTCCCAGTGTTAAAAGTTCTAAAATTGCTTAATTGGAGTACTCGCTTGTTAATCCTGAACAATGGTGTCAGTCAGCTCCAACCTCATAAGATGTGGTTTTCAGCGCCAGCAATCATATGTAAAGCAAAATGAGAAGAAAAATTTCATTGCGCAATGCTCTGTAAATATGGTACACCAGCAGTGCTATGAGATCCACTCACGTGCGCCCATAATAGGAAAGGCATATGCAGATGTAAATAGCAGTCAGCCGCCAAGGACGAGAGCAGGATCGCTGCAGTACACAGCCAATACTGACAGACTGCACAGTGCGTCCTAGGCTCCTCCCACTCCCTCCTCCCTCCTGCTATTCACATCTGCACATCTTTACATATGAGTGCCGTCTGTACAGAGAGCCGTAATTGGCCAAAGCCAGGGTGGCTTTGGCCAATTATGGCTCAGGGGGTTTAGTACACGCCCCACACTATGTAAGGCCGCCTGCATGTAATGTGTTGCGGCAGCTGCAGAGAGATAGACAGAGAGACAGTGTCATTTGATTTAAGTTAGATAGAGTAGGCAGGCGAGTCAGTTAGCTTCATTTACAGTGTATTGTGTATATATATGCATCCTAGGTGTTGTATATATATATATATATATATATATATATATATATATATATATATATATATATACAAGTATTCAGACCCCCTTAAATTGTTCACTCTTTGTTATATTGCAGCCATTTAAGTTCATATTTTTCCTCATTAATGTACACATAGCACCCCATATTGACAGAAAAACACAGAATTGTTGACATTTTTGCAGATTTATTAAAAAAGAAAAACTAAAGTATCACATGGTCCTAAGTATTCAGACCCTTTGCTCAGTATTTAGTAGAAGCACCCTTTTGATCTAATACAGCCATGAGTCTTTTTGGGAAAGATGCAACAAGTTTTTCACACCTAAATTTGGGGATCCTCTGCCATTCCTCCTTGCAGATCCTGTCCAGTTCTGTCAGGTTGGATGGTAAACGTTGGTGGACAGCCATTTTAAGGTCTCTCCAGAGATGCTCAATTGGGTTTAAGTCAGGGCTTTGGCTGGGCCATTCAAGGTCAATCACGGAGTTGTTGTGAAGCCACTCCTTCGTTACTTTAGCTGTGTGCTTAGGGTCATTGTCTTGTTGGAAGGTAAACCTTCGGCCCAGTCTGAGGTCCTGAGCACTCTGGAGAAGGTTTACGTCCAGGATATCCCTGTACTTGGCCACATTCATCTTTCCCTCGATTGCAACCAGTCGTCCTTTCCCTGCAGCTGAAAAACACCCCCACAGCATGACGCTGCCACCACCATGCTTCACTGTTGGGACTGTATTGGACAGGTGAAGAGCAGTGCCTGGTTTCCTCCACACATACCGCTTAGAATTAAGGCCAAAAAGTTCTATCTTGGTCTCATCACACCAGAAAATCTTATCTCTCACCATCTTGGAGTCTTTCAGGTGTTTTTTAGAAAACTCCATGTGGGTTTTCATGTGTCTTGCACTGAGAAGAGGCTTCCATCAGGCCACTCTGCCATAAAGCCCCGACTGGTGGAGGGCTGCAGTGATGGTTGACTTTCTACAACTTTCTCCCATCTCCCGACTGCATCTCTGGAGCTCAGCCACAGTAATCTTTGGGTTCTTCTTTACCTCTCTCATCAAGGCTCTTCTCCCCCGATAGCTCAGTTTGGCTGGACAGCCAGCTCTAGGAAGGGTTCTGGTCATCCCAAACATCTTCCATTTAAGGATTATTGAGGCCACTGTGCTCTTAGGAACCTTAAGTGCAGCAGAATTTTGTAACCTTGGCCAGATCTGTGCCTTGCCACAATTCTGTCTCTGAGCTCTTCAGGCAGTTCCTTTGACCTCATGATTCTCATTTACTCTGACATGCACTGTGAGCCGTAAGGTCTTATATAGACAGGTGTGTGGCTTTCCTAATCAAGTCCAATCAGTATAATCAAACACAGCTGGACTCAAATGAAGATGTAGAACCATCTCAAGGATGATCAGAAGAAATGGACAGCACCTGAGTTAAATATATTAGTGTCACAGCAAAGGGTCTGAATACTTAGGACTATGTGATATTTCAGTTTTTCTTTTTTTCTTTTTCAATAAATCTGCAAAAAATGTCAACAATTCTGTGTTTTTCTGTCAATATGGGTGCTGTGTGTACATTAATGAGGAAAAAAAAAGAAACATAAATATATATATGTATACAGTGTATTCAGTTTAGCTAGACCCATTCCTGCTATTCTCTTCCTACTGACAGGCAGGCAGGTGTTTTTACAGTATTTACAGCTACTTGAAGAAAATTGGTGGTGTTCTTCTGATCCTATTATACCGCAGGCAGCTGCAGTATTTACAAGTTAGTGTAGTGCGTCCTCTGCACAGTGTGCACCTAAATCTACCTGAAGAAAATTGGTAGTGTTCTTCTGATCCTAATAGTACCGCAGGCAGCTGCAGTATTTACAAGTTAGTGTAGTGCATCCTCTGTACAGTGTGCACCTAAAGCTACCTGAAGAAAATTGGTGGTGTTCTTCTGATCCTATTAGTACCACAGGCAGCTGCAGTATTTACAAGTTAGTGTAGTGCATCCTCTGCACAGTGTGCACCTAAAGCTACCTGAAGAAAATTGGTGGTGTTCTTCTGATCCTATTAGTACCGCAGGCAGCTGTAGTACTTACAAGTTAGTGTAGTGCGTCCTCTGCACAGTGTGCACCTAAAGTTACATGAATAAAATTGGTGGTGATCTTCTGATCCTATTAGTACCGCAGGCAGCTGCAGTATTTACAAGTTAGTATAGTGCGTCCTCTGCACAGTGTGCACCTAAAGCTACCTGAAGAAAATTGGTGGTGTTCTTCTGATCCTATTAGTACCGCAGGCAGCTGTAGTATTTACAAGTTAGTGTAGTGCATCCTCTGCACAGTGTGCACCTAAAGCTACCTGAAGAAAATTGGTGGTGTTCTTCTGATCCTATTAGTACTGCAGGCAGCTGTAGTACTTACAAGTTAGTGTAGTGCGTCCTCTGCACAATGTGCACCTAAAGTTACCTGAATACAATTGGTGGTGTTCTTCTGATCCTATTAGTACCGCAGGCAGCTGTGGTATTTACAAGTTAGTGTAGTGCGTCCTCTGCACAGTGTGCACCCAAAGCTACCTGAAGAAATTTGGTGGTGTTCTTCTGATCCTATTAGTACTGCAAGGAGCTGCAGTATTTACAAGTTAGTGTAGTGCGTCCTCTACACAGTGTGCACCTAAAGCTACCTGAAGAAAATTGGTGGTGTTCCTCTGATCCTATTAGTACCGCAGGCAGCTGCAGTATTTAAAAGTTAGTGTAGTGCGTCCTCTGCACAGTGTGCACCTAAAGCTACCTGAAGACAATTGCTTTTGTTCTGCTCCTATTAATAACACAGGCAGGCAGCTACAGTATTTACAGTTAGTGTACTGTGTCCTCTGCACAGTGTGCACTTAAAGCTACCTGAAGAAAATTGGTGGTGTTCTTCTGATCCTATTAGTACCACAGGTAGCTACAATATTTACAAGTTAGTGTAGTGTGTCCTCTGCACCGTGTGCACCTAAAGCTACCTGAAGAAAAATGGTGGTTTTCTTCTGATCCTATTAGTACCGCAGGCAGCTGCAGTATTTACAAGTTAGTGTAGTGCGTCCTCTGCACAGTGTGCACCTAAAGCTACCTGAAGACAATTGCTGTTGTTCTGCTCCTATTAATACCACAGGAAGTTAGCTACAGTATTTACAGTTAGTGTACTGTGTCCTCTGCACAGTGTGCACCTAAAGCTACCTGAAGACAATTGGTGGTGTTCTTCTGATCCTATTAGTACCACAGGCAGGCAGCTGCAGTAATTACAGTTAGTGTACTGTGTCCTCTGCACAGTGTGCACCTAAAGCTACCTGAAGAAAAATGCTGGTGTTCTTCTAAACCTATTAGTACCACAGGCAGGCAGCTGCAGTATTTACAGTTAGTGTACTGCTTCCTCTGCACAGTGTGCACCTAAAGCTACCTGAAGACAATTGCTGTTGTTCTGCTCCTATTAATACCACAGGCAGGCAACTACAGTATTTACAGTTAGTGTACTGTGTCCTCTGCACAGTGTGCACCTACAGCTACTGGAAGAAAATTGGTGGTGTTCTTCTGATCCTATTAGTTCCACAGGCAGGCAGCTGCAGTATTTACAGTTAGTGTAGTGCGTCCTCTACACAGTGTGCACCTAAAGCTACCTGAAGACAATTGCTGTTGTTCTGCTCCTATTAATACCACAGACAGGCAGCTACAGTATTTACAGTTAGTGTACTGTGTCCTCTGCACAGTGTGCACCTAAAGCTACCTGAAGAAAATTAGTGGTGTTCTTCTGATCCTATTAGTACCACAGGCAGGCAGTTAATTCTGCTACAAATAAAAAAAAGGAAAAAGAATTGCACTAGGTGCGTGTTTAAAAAATGAAGAATTAATGAATGAATTGAATGAAAATGAAGAAAAAACCATGAAGGATATCCTGCAGCTAAGCACTATAACCCCAATATAGGGCACAGAGAAATATGTATAGAAATAGGAGTGCAGTGCTGGATTATAATGTGTTTACAAAAGTGCAAGTAAAAGCAATTTCCAATAAACAAAACATATATGATCATGAATCAAAATACAAAAAGACCATCCAGTGAAAAAACAGTCCATATGTGATAACATTTAAAAATGTGCATAAAAAATCAAAAATTATAACCAAATTTATAAAAAAAAGATGCATAAATATGGAAAAGAAGGAGTCCATGTATAAAAAAAAGTGCCCAAATGGAAACATTTATTTTTTCCGTGAAGGACCCAAGGTCTGTATTTTCCACCACTTGTGCAGCCCATCACCTTAAAGTACAATGGAGGCTTACCAGAAAGCCTGTGACCGCCATTCTCAGGGGGGTCAAAACAGGCTTAGTAGAACCGATAGAGATGCTGCTGGAAACCTCACGGACTTCCCTCATGGATGATCAGCTGGTATAGATGAAAAGTGCCTGCCTTAGCACACTCATAGAAGACAGGTGCCGCACATCAATAGAAGACCAAGGAAATGGAGACTGCACACCGATGGGTGACCACTTCCACAGCATTCAATGGGTTTAACCAAGAAAGGGAAATAAAAAAACTCCAATAGTGCAGAAGTTCCTTAAAAAGTTTATTGGACAAAGTCCCAATGATATAAAAACATTCCTTGCAAGGATAGATAAAAAAGCTCTGCTAGTATCTTTAAATTCAAAACGCGCATGCGCCGTGCATGTGTGCGCAACAGACCCTACGACCATTTCGGCACAACCTTTTTTTCGGCAGCTGGCCGTGTTGAGCCACAACATGCAGAAGACTTGGTAGAGTGGATGACCAAGCCATTCTCATCCTCCTCATCCTCTCTCACCCAGGCTCAGGGTACTTTGTCTGGCAAAGCAGCTGCCAACGCGGCCTCTTCCCTCGGCTCAATAGCATCAGTCACTCCTTCCCTAGCCCCACCATGTCCTCCTGAGGAGTCCGCCGAACTGTTTGACCACAGTGTTGGGTACATGCTCCTGGAGGATGCCCCACGTTTTGAAGGCTCTGATGATGGTACCCAGCTAGAGGAAGGCAGTAACGTGAGCCCAGAGAGAGGGGGTGCCCAAGAAGGACAGCAATCTGGCAGTCATGTTCCCCCAGCTGCAGCATACTGCCAGCTTTGCTCCAGTGGTGAGAAGGGAGGGGATGATGAGATCACTGACTCCACGTGGGTGCCTGATAGGAGAGAAGAGGAGGAGGAGGCACATCTTCAATGAGGCAGGATGCCCTCCAGGGGCCAGCTTAAGGGCAGCACATCAACTGCATGACACCAGTGAGCTCAGCATGTGCAGGGCGCTGCTGTCTATGCGCATTATTCCAAAAGTTCTTTGGTGTGGGCCTTTTTTGAGATGAGTGCATCAGATCCCACCGCTGCTATTTGCAACATATGTCTTAAGCGTATCTCGCGTGGCAAAAACATCACCCGCTTGGGCACCACATGCTTGACCAGGCATATGACAACCTGCCATGCAGTTCGTTGGCAAGCGTACCTAAAAGACCCACACCAAAGAACAAAGTGGACCTCTCCTTGCTCCTCATCAGCTGGGATCTCCAACCCCACTATACCTTCAGTCCTCTCTGAAACCTGCACTGAGAGCAATGAAGGTGTAGAATTAGGTGTGTCACAGCCAAGTACTTGCAGGAAATCTGCTATTGGTACACTGACGTCAGATTGTACCAGGCAAATTTCCCTGCCTCAGCTGGTGCACTGCCAAAAGAAGTTCTCTCCCAGCCATCCACATGCCCAGCGGTTGAATGCTAGCTTGGCTAAATTGCTAGAACTTCAACTGCTGCTTTTTCAGTTGGTAGACTGTGCCCCCTTCCGTGAGTTTGTGGAATATGTGGTTCCTCAGTGAAAGGTTCCCAAACACCACTTTTTCTTACGGAAGGTGATTCTGGCTTTCTACCGGCATGTGGAAGGTAATGACTTGGCTTTGCTGGACAGGGCGTTCAACAGTAAGGTGCATATCACCGCTGACTCATGGTCCAGCAAGCATGGAAAGGGACGTTACCTATCTTTCACCACGCACTAGGTGAGTCTTCTGGCAGCTGGGAAGGATGCAGGACAGGGTGCAGTAGTGTTGGAGGTTGTTCCGCCACCACGCCTCCAAAATTCTACTAGTGGTGATTCTGCCACACCTCTCTCCTCCACCCCCTCCTCTTCTTCTTCCTCCATGGCCTCTTCCTGTGCTGATTTGTCCTCGGAACCAGTGGTGCTCCATAGGTGTTCAAGGGGCTACACAAGCATGCAGGCAAAAAGATGCCATGTGGTGCTTGTGCTGGTGTGCTTGGGGAACAGGAGCCACAATGGGGCAAAGATTCTGCCAGCTCTGCACGGGCAGGTTCAGAGGTGGTTGATGCCATGCCAGCTTAAGGCAGGTATGGTGGTTTGCAACAATGGGACCAACCTCCTCTCCGCCCTCTGACAGGGACAACTGACCCATGTGCCCTGTTTGGCTCACGTCCTTAACTTGGTGGTGCAGCAGTTCTTGGGCAGGTTCCCGGGCTTACAGGCCAGGAATATCTGTGTGCATTTCTGAAGGTCATATAATGCCAGTGCTCAGCTGGCTGACCTCCAAAAGGAATTTAACCTGCCCAAGAACCGCCTAATCTGTGACATGCCCACTAGGTGGAACTCAACATTGGCCATGCTGCAGCGGCTGCGCACGCAGCAGATGGCCATCAAAGAGTACCTATGCCACTATGGCACCAGGACAGGGTCAGGAGACCTTGTTTTTTTTCCCCACGCCAGTGGGCTATGATCAGGGATGCATGCACTGTCCTGTCACCATTCGAGGAGGCCACAAGGATGGTGAGCAGTGACAGCGCATGCATCAGTGACACTGTCCCTCTTGTCCACCTGTTGGAGCACACGCTGCGTGGAATAATGGACAGGGCACTTGAGGCAGAACAGAGGGAGGAAGAGGAGGACTTCCTTACCTCTCAAGGCTCCCTTTACCCAGACAGTGTTCCTGCATGCCCGCCGATCACACAGGAACAGGACGAGGAGGAGGAGGAGGATTGTGTCAGCATGGAGGTGGAGCCTGGCACTCAGCATCAGCAGCAGTCTTCAAGGGATCATTTACAGTCCGAAGAAACTCATGGACTTGTACGTGGCTGGGAGGAGGTGGCTGCGGATCATGTCGTCCTTAGTGACCCAGAGGACTCCGGACCGAATGCCTCAGCAAACCTATGCTGCATGGCCTCCCTGATCCTGCAAAGCCTGCGGAAGGATCCTCTTATTCGTGGTATCAAGGGGAGGGATGAATTACTGGCTAGCAGCCCTCCTTGATCCACGTTACAAGGGTAAGGTTGCAGACCTTATCTTGCCGTCGAAGAGGGAGCACATTTTTTAGTCCGCAGCCCCAAGGTGGGATCGGTTCCAGCAACCATTGCCAGCGTCTGATTCACATGGTGCAGGATTACCTAGGGGCAAGATCATGTATATAGTATAATGAACCACAGAAGGGAAATTACGTAACCTTCAATATGTTGCCAACAACCCAAATTAGTATAGAAAAGTAGGAACTCTAGGGTAGGGAACCTATGTACCCCCCGATACAGCGGGACTTTTTAGGCGAACAGAACAATTGCGTTTTATAGTAAAATTCTTATTTATTTTATTAGAAAAAAAGAAACATAAAAACAGGACAGACTAGACATAGATCTGTACAAAAGTGCCTATACAGTAGATTTGGACACCTTTCCCACCGAAAATCCTCTGGGTTACTGTGTCTTGAGGATGGATCACTGGCCAGAGCTTGCACAGTATGCAATTGAGCTACTGGCCTGTCCTGCATCCAGGGTTCTAGAATTTCCTAGGGAAATTGAGTAGCGTTGGGGTCTGCGATCCAACGGACCTCCCTCTGGAGCAAGATCTTATTCCAATCACCACCCCTCATATCCGGATGGATTCAGTCCAGAATGGTGAAATGGATAAGGGGAAATTTACCTATGTGATGGTCTCGCACATGTCGCCCCAGAGGGAGGTCCGGGTCCGCTTGCCTCATACTAGTAATGTGTCTTGCCGCCCTTCTATGAAACTCTAATTTTGTTTTTCTGACATAAAAGCATTTACATTGGCATGTCAGAAGATAAATTACCCCAGAGGTCTTGCAATTAGCAAAGTGGGCCTGTAAATGCATCTAAGTTTGGTCTGTGTATTTATATAACGGCAGCACGAACAACCGCAACAAGTAAAAGTTCCAAGTCTTTTGCATGTATCGGATCGAAAGGTGCCCGTGTATTCACTTTTTACAAGATGGTCCCTCAGTGAACGTGCTTTTCTAAAGGTGATAGTAGGTGGCGTGGATACGTGTGGTTTTAGATTAGGATCGATTTGTAGTAGATGCCAATGTTTCTGTAAGATGCTTTTAATGGTTTAATGTTGTTTATTATAGGTAGCAATCAGTCTAGTGATTGATTGGGAATTTGAGGGTGTTTTTTTAGAGAACAGGATATTATGCCTCAATTGTCCCCGTACTCGTTTAAAGGCCTTTTTCAAACATGTAGGCGAGTAGCCTCGATCTAAATGTCTTTCTCTTAACTTAATTGCTTCCTGGACAAAGTCGTTCTCCGTCGAGCAATTATGTCTAAGTCTTAGGTATTGTCCATATTGAATAGACAAGACCAGTGATTTGGGATGTGAGCTTGACGCGTCTAAGATAGTGTTTCCGGCGGTCTCTTTCCGGTAGAGGCCGCTGGATAAGGAGCCATCTACAGATTTTGTTATGCTTAGTTCAAGAAAGGTAATGGAGGTGTCATTAAAGGTCATCGTGAAATACAAATTAAAGTTGTTTTGATTCATGGTCTGTATGAAAGCATGTAGGGCTTCTGGTGTGCCATTCCATACCATGAATATATCGTCTATATACCTGAACCATGCTGCTACATGGGTGGTATATGATGAAAGGCTGTCATCTGACAGGAGAGACTGCTCCCACTCCCCCAGGTACAGGTTGGCATACGATGGGGCACAACAAGTCCCCATCGCAACCCCCTGCACCTGGAGGTAGTGGGAGCTGTCAAACGTGAATATGTTGTGTGTTGGTATAAAATCTAACGCTTCCAAAAGGAAAGAGTTTAGTTTTCGATCGACTTTGTGGGATTGTGACAGAATGTGTCTGATAACCGAAAGGCCTGACTTGTGTGGAATAGAACTGTATAATGCCTCTACGTCGATGGCGACTAGAAGCGAGTGAGGCAGTGTATGTAACTCTTCCAGGTTTTGCAATAGGTGGATAGTGTCCTTGATGTATGAGAATAGGCCTGCAACATAGGGTCTGAGATGACTATCTAAGTATTTGCTTAAATTTTCGGTTATAGAGCTGTTACCGGAAATGATAGGGTGACCAGGAGGAGTTTTTTTATTTTTATGTATTTTGGGAAGGCAGTATAGAGTGGGAGTACGAGGATATGGTGTTCTAATGTATTCCCAGACATCTTTGTTGATGGCCCCACTACAGAATGCTTCATTGACCAGATCGTAAAAGGCACCATTAAATTTATCTATGGTTCCCTTTGAGATTGGTTTGTACCATGATAGATTGGTGACAACTTTGACACACATGTCTTTGTACTGTTCATTAGTCATGATGACGATGTTCCCACCCTTATCTGAGGCTTGATCGTAAGGGAATGTTCGCTTTTTAGGGATTCTAAGGCTTGTTGTTCTTCTTTAGTAAGATTTCTTTGGGAAATACGTGATTTTGTTTTTTTTTCATTTTTCAATTTCCGATGTGGTCGATGCTATGAATGCTGCTAAATTGGGATTATTCGTAAAGGGTGGAAATTTATCCGATTTCTTCTTAAACTGCATCTGTTTATCTGACCGTAATGGGACCTCTTTTGTGATGTGTTCCTCTAAGAGGCTTTCAATGTCAATTGTGTCAATAAGATCGCTCGGATCTTGTTCCTCAAGAAGGGTTAGAAGATCGTCTAACGCTTCATCTGATCTCCTTGTCTCTATTTGAGAGATATTTTTATCTTTTTCTTTTAAAAAGAGGCTTTTGTAATAGAGTTTTCGAGCAAAAAGATGTAGATCTTTTATTACAGTAAAGGTATCTAAATCTGCGTCTGGACAAAAACTGAGACCTTTCTGCAACAAGTCTCTTTCAGCTTGTGTGAGTGGGTGATTAGAGAGATTAACAATGTTTAAGGTGTTGGAAATAGAAGTATGTGAAAGTTTTGAAGATTCGGAGGCATTACCTCCATTTAATGGACTAAAAAATCTTGGTCTGATTGGTAATCTTGGTAGTGATAGAAGATAGAGTGGTATCACCCATGGATGTGGATGTAGTAGAACCTGCACCAATAGATTCTCCTAGAAGAGGTTGAATAACACCATGTGTATTACCTTTACCAATAGAAGGAAGATTGAGAGTAGAAGGGGTGACAGCAGCGTCTGTGATTCTCTTCTTGTTATACGCTGAATCATCTCCAGATGGTGGTCTTTTATTCTTTTGTGATTTACAATTCCTGTATCTGTTATAAGAAGAAGATGAAACAGAAGAATTTAAAGAGGAGTTAGATTCCGAGTTACTTGAAGTTCTATTTAAATTGCCCCTATGTGGACGTTGAGTTAAGGAGGTTTGGTGCCATTTGTAAGCGATACCTTCCTGAAACGCTCTTTTATCTCTCCAAAATTTTTTGTCCCTTATTACTAGCCTTTCTTGAGATTTTTGATTCAATCGGGTTTTAATTTTTTCCTCATATTCTTTGAATATGGGCAGGTCTTTAAAGGGAAGCAGTTTGGCATAGATTGCATCAATATCTTTGTCAAAATTGACAATGCGTTTTTTATACTCTTCGCTTAGTAGTGACATCATGGTCTTAGTACATAATTGTAAATTATTCTCCCAATTGGTTTTAAAAGTGGAGTCAACATCTTCCAAAATGGGAAAAATTTGAATTCGTAATCCTAGGGGATTAATATCCTCCTGAATGTATTTATCAAATGTATCAGCATGCCAAAAGCATGCCACTTTTTTATCAACAATTTTTCCCAATTGAAAGAATAAAGAAGACATTTCTGATTGTGAGGATGATTTTAGGGTATAATCCTTAGAAAATCCTGCCATTAGATTGTCCCATTCTCTGCCCTGAAACATCTTGGAATGATCCTTGCAAAGTTCTATGTAACTGTTCAAAAAGTTCTTGCAAAATTTGTATCAGAACAACCTTTATCTTTTATTAGAAAGAAAGACAAATATATAGAAAAACCTAATGAAAAAACATAGAAAGAAAAAAATATAGAAAGAAAAAATTTGTGTATGTGTGGTTCAAAGGGAGAGGGAAGTGGGGGATGGGTATTTGCTACCCTATTTAGTATGTATATAGTATAATAAACCACAGAAGGGAAATTACGTCACCTTCAATATGTTGCCAACATCCCAAATTAGTATAGAAAAGTAGGAACCCTAGGGTAGGGAACCTATGTACCCCCCGATACAGCGGGACTTTTTAGGCGAACAGAACAATTGCGTTTTTTATAGTAAAATTCTTATTTATTTTATTAGAAAAAAAGAAACATAAGAACAGGACAGACTAGACATAGATCTGTACAAAAGTGCCTATACAGTAGATTTGGACACCTTTCCCACCGAAAATCCTCTGGGTTACTGTGTCTTGAGGATGGATCACTGGCCAGAGCTTGCACAGTATGCAATTGAGCTACTGGCCTGTCCTGCATCCAGCGTTCTTACGGAACGCACATTCAGTGCTGCTGGAGGTTCTGTAACCAATCACAGGGTGTGCCTGTCCACTGAATCGGTCGATCGGCTGACCTTCATAAAAATGAATCAGTCTTGGATCACCAGCTACCATGCACCTGATGCTGATGTAACCGATTGATCGCCTATGCTGATGCTGAGTGACTATCCTGTTTTGCTAAGTCACAATCCTCTTCCTCCTCAATTTTCATGCTGATAGCTTGTAAGAACATTTTTGGTTCTGGGCACTGCCACCAGTGGCCAAGACCCAATTTTTCTGCCCCTGTTTGACAGGGGCGTGTAATTACAATTTTTGATGCAATACTTTGCAGCAGGGCTCATTCCTGCACTCCAACTATAGTATCTCTGAGGGGTAGCAGTGTTGTAGCACCAGCACCAGTGCCCAAGGTTCAATTTTTCTGCCCCTGTTTAACAGGGGCATACAATTGCAATTTTTGATGCAATATTTTGCAGCAGGGCTCATTCCTGCTCTCCAACTATAGCATCTGTGAGGGGTTGCAGTGTTGTGGCACCAGTGCCTAAGGCCCAATTTGTCTGCCCCTGTTCAACAGGGACAAGTAATTACAATTCTTGATCTAATATTTCACAGCAGGGCCCATTCCTGTGCCCACCAAGAGTAACTGTGAGGGCTTACAGTGTTGTCGCAACACCACCACCAACAAAGGCCCAATTTTTCTGCCCCTGTTCAACAGGTGCATGTAATTACAATTCTTGATATAATATTTCACAGCAGTGCCCGTTCCAGCACCCACCAAGAGTAACTGTGAAGACTTACAGTGTTGTGGCACCAGCACCACCACCACCACCGAAGGCCCAATTTTTCTACCACTGTTCAACAATGGCATGTAATTACAATTCTTGATCTAATATTTCACAGCAGGGCCCATTCCTGCGCCCACCAAGAGTAACCGTGAGGGCTTACAGTGTTGTGGCAACACCTAAGGCCCCAATTTCTGCAGATTATATAGGGCAGGCCCTTACTTTCAAACATCCAACTCATCCTACTCATCAGTCATGGAGAGGATCCGGAATGCCTTCTCACTGTTATATTCTCTTTTGGACATGGCTGTGTGGCGGGTAGCTGTGCAATGACAGATGGGTGGCAGGTGACGGTCACTGATGGGCTGTGCGATGGGTGGCAGGTGACGTTCACTGATAGGTGATGATGGTGTGACGGGCGATGGTCACTGATGGGTGACAGGCGATGGTCACTGATGGGTGACAGGCCACGGACGGTGATGGGTGATGGTCACAGATGGGTGACAGGTGACGGTCGCTGATGGGTGATGGGTGACAGGCCATGGTCACTGATGGGTGACGGGTGCACCGCTGATGGTCACTGATGGGTGGCAGGTGATGGATGACAGACCAACGTCACTGATGGGTGACGGGTGCACCGCTGACGGTCACTGATGGGTGATGGGTGACAGGGCAGTTAACTGATGGGTGATGGGTGATGGGTGATGGTGACAGGGCATGGTCACTGATGGGTGACAGGGCACGGTCACTGATGGGTGACGGGTGACAGGGCAGGTCACTGATGGGTGACGGGTGATGGTGACCGGGCATGGTCACTGATGGGTGACGGGTGACAGGGCAGGTCACTGATGGGTGACGGCTGAACCGCTGATGGTCACTGATGGCAGTCTCTTATGTGACAGGTGTACTTTTATGGGGTGACTGTTGGGACAGATGACAATTGGGGGGCGATGGGACAGGTGTGGTATTGGTGCAGACACTACTAAACATAGTTCTGTAACTCACTGCTCCTAGCTCTTCTCTCCTCACACTAGAAACAGTGTGTGAGGAGAGAAGAGCTGGTAACAGTTAGTTAGTTACAGCTCTATGTTTACATTTAGTGATCGGCTGTGAATGGATCACAGCTGATCATGTGGTACACAGCCCTGGCCAATGGCTGTTTACTATCGTCGGTGGCGAGCAGAGTTCCCGGGAACAGGCTGCCACCGACAGACACGCGCAGCATGCTCGCGATCACGCACATGTGCCGTGATAAGTGGGGGAGTTACCATCCATGATCGGCCATGACTTCATCATGGCTGATCACGTGGTAAACAGCCATGCCCAGTGGCTGTTTGCCCCTGTCAGTGACGAGCGGTGTCTCAGTGACATGCCGCCACCGACAGCACAGGGCTGCATGCTCACTATCGTGTGCATGCCCTGTTTAAATGGGCTCACGTCATATGCCATCCGCCCAGAACGAGAGCCTTACCGTCCCGCCATCATATGACAGTGGGCGGTAGGCTAGTGGTTAAAAATCTATGGGAGAAATCAAAAGTGCTTATTTTTAAAGGCTATATGCATGGTATTGTCATAAAAAGTGTTTGGGGACCTGGGTCCTGCCCCAGGGGACATGTATCAATGCAAAAAAAGTTAAAAAAATGGCCGTTTTTTCAGGAGCAGTGATTTTAATAATGCTTAAAGTGAAACAATAAAAGTGAAATATTCCTTTAAATTTCGTACCTGGGGGTGTCAATAGT
The DNA here is from genome assembly GCF_042186555.1 of Aquarana catesbeiana. Lineage (NCBI taxonomy): Eukaryota > Metazoa > Chordata > Amphibia > Anura > Ranidae > Aquarana > Aquarana catesbeiana. The sequence continues at coordinate 178,350,054 of NC_133324.1, read as the reverse complement.
ATGCCTGTAAAGTGGCGCATGTTTCCCGTGTTTACAACAGTCCCTGCACAAAAAGACATTTCTAAGGGAAAAAAATTAATTTAAAAGTACTCGCGGGTATAATGAATACATACATTGAGTACTTAAAAGTGGGGTATGCCTGTACTTGCGGCTATAATGAATTGTCGGGTCTCAGCAATACACATAAAAGTCATTGAAAAAAATGGCATGGTATTCCCCCACAGTCCATTACCAGGCCCTTTGGGTCTGGTATGAATATTAAGGGGAACCCCGAACCAAAATTTAAAAAAAAAAATTGTGTGAGGGTCCCCCCAAATTCCATACCAGGCCCTTCAGGTTTGGTATGGATATTAAGGGGAACCCCCGCGCCAATTTTTTTTTTAAATGGCATGGGGGTCCTCCTCAAAATCTATACCAGACCCATCAGGTCTGGTATGGATTTTAAGGAGAACCCTGCGCCAAAATTAAAAAAAAAAGGGCATGGGTCCACCCAAAAATCCATACCAGACCCTTATCCGAGCATGCAACCTGGCAGGCTGCAGGAAAAGAGGGGGGACGAGAGAGCGCCCCCCTCCTGAACCGTAACAGGCCACATGCCCTCAACATGGGGAGGGTGCTTTGGGGTAGCCTGTGTCATGTCATTTTTACCATTTTCACACTTTTTTTGTGAAATGGTAGGGGTACATTTGTACCCCGTTACCATTTCACACAGGGGGAGGCCAGGATCTGGGGGTCCCCTTGTTAAAAGGGGCTTCCATATTCCGATAAGCCCCCACCCCCACACCCCCACAACCACCGAGCAAGGGTTGTGAGGATGAGGCCCTTGTCCCCATCAACATAGGGACAAGGTGCTTTGGGCGCTACCCCAAAGCACCCTCCCCATGTTGAGGGCATGTGGCCTGGTACAGTTCAGGAGGGGGGTGCTCTCTCATCCCCCCTCTTTTCCTGTGGCCTGCCAGGTTGAGTGCTCCGATAAGGGTCCGGTATGAATTTTTGGGGGGACCCCATGCCAGTTATTTTTTCATTTTGGCACGGGGTTCCCCTTAAAATCCATACCAGACCTGAAGGGTCTGGTATGGATTTTGAGGGGGACCCCCACACCATTTTTTAAAAATTTTGGCGCGGGGTTCCCCCTAACCCCCTGGCGGTATTCCCGAGTGTGGCTCGGGGTGGATTTTCAGTACCAAAAGCGGTAACCCCGTGCCACACTCAGGATTGCATCGCATGATCCAGGAAGAGGTTACTTACCCTGTCCCCAGGATCCTGCAATGTCTCCCTGCACTGTGTGCGAGCCATCCTCCGCTTGATCCATCACGGAGCTGAGCTCCGTTCCTTGCGAGTGTTGCGACGCATGGGGACGGAGAACGGCGTCAAATTCAAAAAGTAAAACACACAATACATATACAGTACACTATAATCTTACAGATTACATTACTGTATCAATTTATTTCACATCCCTTTTGTCCCTAGTGGTCTGTCCAGTGCCCTGAATGCAGTTTTATATTATAAATACTGTTCTTTCTACCTGGAAATTGGAGATTGTCCACAGCAACCAAAACCATCCCTTTACATCAAAAGTGGTTTTACACCAACTAGAAAACAGTGATAATAAATTAGAATCACTTGCAGAATTGAGCGATAGTGATTTGTGGGAAAATCTATCATCAAACACTGAAAGTAATGACAGCGACAATTCTGCAACTGAGCAAATTTCAGTGTTTTTGATTTGATTACATTATTGAATAATTTTTATTATTATTATATTATTTTTTGTTTTAATTATTTATAGTTATTTATTATATTATAATTCATGATTTTGTTTTTCAAACTTTATCATACCCGGGATGTCTACTAGACTCTTGTTTGGACAGATTTAAGTGAGTTATTCCTAAGAATTACAGGCCTACAATATAAAACACCAAATTTCCATGCAAAATAATTGTAATGCTTTCAGCATCAAAAATCTGAAATAATCATACTGCCAGGGAGGTTAATATCCATACCAGACCTGAAGGGCCTGGTATGGAATTTGGGGGGACCCCCACGCATTTTTTTTTTAATTGTGGTTTGGGGTTCCCCTTAATATTCATACCAGACACAAAGGGCCTGGTAATGGACTGTGGGGGATTCCCATGCCGTTTTTTTCAATGACTTTTATTTGTATTGCCGAGACCCAACAATTCATTATAGCTGCAAGTACAGGCATACCCCACTTTTAAGTACTCAATGGGGTTTATTTACTAAAGCTGGAAAATGCAAAATCAGGCTCACTTCTGCATAGAAACCAATGAGCATCCAGGCTTTATTACCAAAGCTTAATTGAACAAGCCAAGGTTAGAAGCTCATTGGTTTCTATGCAGAATTGAGCCTGATTTTGCACTTTCCAGCTTTAGTAAATAAACCCCATTGCATACTTAAAAGTGGGGTATGCCTGTACTTTTAAATGACTTTTTTTGGTTTAGAAATGTCATTTTGTGCAGGGACTGTTGTAAACACAGGAAACATGCACCACTTTACAGGCATACTATAGACACCCCCAGGTAAAAAAATTTAAAGGAATATTTCACTTTTATTGTTTCACTTTAGGCATTATTAAAATCACTGCTCCCGTGAAAACAGATCTTTTAAAAACTTTTTTTGCATTGATACATGTCCCCTGGGGCAGGACCCAGGTCCCCAAAAACTTTTTATGACAATAACTCGCATATAAGCCTTTAAAATTAGCACTTTTGATTATTCATGTTCGTGTCCCATAGACTTTAAGGGTGTTCGCGCGTTCAAACACATTTTTTGCCTGTTCGCATGTTCTGCTGCGAACCGAACCGGGGGTGTTCGGCTCATTCCTATTCTAGAGTATAGCAATATGTATGAGACTTTTTTTTTACGCGGTCGGGCTCTGTGTTGGCGCCAATGCAGAGCCCTGACCAAACAAATCACCTAGTTTGTTCTGGACATAAAGAGCGAGAGTAAGTTTGTGCCAAATCCTGATTTACAAAGGTCAAAAATGGAGGCGGAAAGAATCATTAATCCAATCAGAGATTAAATTATGAAAATAACTGTCTATATTCATACCAGGTATCCCACTGTTTATGAAAAAGAAACATAGTATGATGCAAAGTATGATACATATGCTCTATAAGCATGATAGAATCTAATCTATTTCTAATAAATATAACAGGCACGTCTCTTGATGTCTAGTGAAAGGGGATAGCCCAAAGGGTTGCCACACAAACAGTATGTATCCACTTTTCAGAGGAGCAACAGACTTCACATATTGGAGCAAAAAGCGGGCAGTTAGCCATAGATAGTATAAGAGGGTTACCCACTATCTTATTAATCTTGTGCCAGACTGAGGCTACATTTATTGCAGGACAAAAATGTATGTACAAAGTTACCAGGAAGGGGGCAATCTTGAAAACAATGCAGAGATACTGTGGGGTAAATATTGTGAAGTTTGGAAGGGGTTAGGTAATTTGATAAATAATTTCAAAGCAGTTTGTCCTATATTAAGGGATTTAGTACACTTGTGAAGTTTATTGATAGAAATATGTCATTCTGCAGGAGTAATGGTAAAATTTCCCTCGCTTTCCCATTTTAGCATATACAGTAGTCTAATTTATGAGTGGGATCTTCATTAGTCAAGTACTTATATAAGTCCGAGATACTGCCTTTCCCTCTCAGGTTATTGTGGCAGATAGTTTCATACAAAGTTTTCATACAAAGTCATACAAAGTTGGGGAAGGGGATCCCGTGAGAGAGTATTGGGTGAAGTAAACATGTTTAGTTTGGGTATATCAAAATTTCTCAAGATGTGGAACACTCCTCCCCTGGGCAAGGTGGGCAAAAGTCATGAATAATGAATCATGTTGTAGTTTTGTGTGCCTTTAAAGTGAGGTTGTTACAAACCAACCATTCAAATTGTTCAGGTCTGGGGAAAGCCGCTGGGAATATATGACCATAACACATATCGTATTTCAAATGACTACAAGACCAACTTTTAAATGAGTTAGCAACTATAGTGTTATAGGGGCTAAGTCTGACGAGGAAATAAATTTCAACCAAAGTAACCCAGGTAAGTAGTAAGGGTAAATGGAGTCACGTTAGAATCTGACCCAGGGTTTTTTAGAGTTCAAAATATTCTATTGGGCCAGTTGAGATGGGTCACAGGACAGAAAAAAATACAGCCAAAGATATGTGAGACCTCCTCTGCAGGTGGATCTGTACAGCATTTTGCCAGAAAAACACTGACAGGTAAAGGAAATATCTCATTACAATGGCATCTGAAAAATGGTGGGATATGGTAGGCAGCAAGTGAACATGTTGTCCATGAAGTTGATGTGGGGAAATCAGAAAAAAATGGGCATCACAGTTTGTTGTGTATGGGGCTGTGAAGCCCATGGTGACCCATGTCCACAACCAAAAGCTTCTACAATGGTCACATGAACATCAGAACTGGACTATGGAGCAATGGAAGAAGGTGGCCTGGTCTGATGAATCACATTTTCTTTTACATCATGTGGATGCCGGGGTGCATGTGCGTCACTTACCTGGCGAAGAGATGGCACCAGGATGCGGTATAAGAAGGCAAGTTGGCAGAGGCTTTGTGTGATGCTTTGGGCAATGTTCTGCTGGGAAACCTTGGGCCCTGCCATTCATGTGGATGCTACTTTGGCGTCCATGCCTCAATGGGTCAGAGCTGTTTTAACAAAAGGGGGCCATACTCAATATTAGGTAGGTGGCCCTATACTTAAGGCTGATCAGTGAATATATGGTATCTACCTGTGGATTAGGTAGACATATAGGGGTTGATTTACCAAAGGCAATTAGACTGACTGTGCACTTTGCAAAGTGCAGTTGCACTCTGCAAGAGCAGTTGCTCCAGAGCTTAGTAAATTAAGTAAAGCTTCACTTTGCAAAGAGTACCCAATCATATGCAAGGAAGATTTTTAAAAAACAGCATTTTTGCTTGCACATAGTTGGATAATGGAAGCCAGCAGAGCTTCTGCTCATTTACTAAGCTCTGGAGCAACTGCACTTCATGAGTGCAACTGTACTTTTTAATGTGCACAGTCTATTTACCTTTAATAAATCAACCCTTAGGGAGGTGGCCCTAATGTGAGAAAGGGATTAAAGTAGCTAGGAGATAGTCAGTAAAGAAGCAATGTATTAGACTTTTTCACAGCCTAACCACATAAAGAAGCCTAAAATCCAGGGGGCACCTTCCAGCTTTTTAGGGGCATAAATTATGCATCTAATTTCCTGACGCCCTTTCAGAATTTTGGAGGCCCTGGAGCACAGGGACAGTAAAAACACCCGCACAATGGCCACATTGTTTTGGGAGTAAACACCCAAAGGTATTTTTTAAGAGGTGTGGTGAGTCTTTAGAAGACTTATTTTGCCACTTGTTTTTAGAGAATACTGAAAGAAAATGAAAATTAATTTACAACACCCCTTTGGGGTTTATTTACTAAAGGCAAATCCACTTTGCATTGAAAGTGCACTTGGAAGTATTTTAGCTTGCAAATGATTGGATGATAAAATCAGCAGAGCTTCCATTAATTTCAGATCTACCACTTAGATTTAGAGGGACTGCACTTCCAAGTGCACTTTCAGTGCACTTTCAAGTGCACTTGCAGTGCAAAGTGGATTTACCTTTCGTAAATAACCCCAAAGTTGTCAATTTAATAAGAAATTTTTACACGCAGCATGGGAATAGTTACATAGTTACATAGTAGGTGAGGTTGAAAAAAGACACAAGTCCATCAAGTCCAACCTATGTGTGTGATTATGTGTCAGTATTACATTGTATATCCCTGTATGTTGTGGTCATTCGGGTGATTATCTAATAGTTTCTTGAAGCTATCAATGCTCCCCGCTGAGACCACCGCCTGTGGAAGGGAATTCCACATCCTTGCCGCTCTTACAGTAAAGAACCCTCTACTTAGTTTAAGGTTAAACCTCTTTTCTTCTAATTGTAATGAGTGGCCATGAGTCTTATTAAACTCTCTTCTGCGAAAAAGTTTTATCCCTTCAACTTTCACAACAAAACACATTCTGCTACTCCTCTTTTTAATGTCTCTACTGATTATGTATCCGATATTGTATTATGTGTATCACATAAATCAACCAATTGTATAAAAAAACAGTTTGCTTCTGTATAAGTGGCCAGGGAATATAGCTTAGTGTAGTGCCAACTACAGTATAGCAATCTCCATTCCTATATGCCAAGCAGTCTTAGCCTATTGATACATGGCTGCCTCCAGAAATGCTATAAGAACTGGCCAGGTAGTACAGGAGGCTGATTAAAGAAGAAGCAAAAGAGTTTCTGTGGTTCCAGGAGTATAATTGTCTCGTTTGAACATAGTCAGTAGGATGTGCAGATGGGTCAGTTCAGGAAGCAGGCAGAGATATGGTCAGTGGGGATGGGCTGACTGTTTGAGTCGAACATGAGTTGGTCTAGAACATCAGCTGTTCGATCGTTCGATGAAGGTCGACATTATGGGCTGTTCACGCCAAATTTGAGCGGCGCGTCACGGCTCATAATGTACTGCGTCATCGCAGTGCATTGCTGGCTGATGATTGACCAAGCATGCACTATGACCTGCATGCTTTGACCAATCACAGCGCCGTAAGCAAACAGAGCCATAATTATGCACATGCACAGTTGCTATATATATATCCACTGTACCCAGTTTAGCTAGATCTCACTGCAGACCATTCCTGCTCTAATAATTCTAATACTTCAGGCAGTCAGTTGATTCAGTTAGCTGCAGTGTATTTCATATATATATATATATACAGTCAGTCTAATATATATATATATATATATATATATATATATATATATATATACACACTGTATACAGTTTAACTAGATCTCACTGCAGACTATTCCTGGTGTACTGTTGCTAATATATTTCAGGCAGGCAGGCGATACAGCTAGCTGCAGTGTATTTAGTATATATATATATATATATATATATATATATATATATATATATATATATATATATATATATACATCCTGGCTTTGTATATATATATATATATATATATTTATATATATATACACACTGTATACAGTTTAGCTTCATCTCACTGCAGACCATTCCTGGTGTACTGTTTCTAATATACTTCAGGCAGGCAGTTGATTCAGCCAGCTGCAGAGCATTTAATATATATATATATATATATATATGGTATATACAGGCTTGTATATATATATATATATATATAGTCTAGCCAAGCCTATACCTGACTGTAGGCCATTCCTGGACTACGAGTTCAAAGACACTTTAAGGCAGGCAGGCAGGTGACTCAGTGAGCTGCAGATCATAAAATATATATCCTCTGCATTGTAGTCCAGCCAAGCCTATACCTGACTGTAGGCCATTCCTGGAGTACGTGTTCAAAGACACTTTCAGGCAGGCAGGTGACTCAGTGAGCTGCAGTTCATAAAATATATATCCACTGCATTGTAGTCCAGCCAAGCCTATACCTGACTGTAGGCCATTCCTGGAGTACGTGTTCAAAGACACTTTCAGGCAGGCAGGTGACTCAATGAGCTGCAGTTCAAAAAATATATATCCACTGCATTGTAGTCCAGCCAAGCCTATACCTGACTGTAGGCCATTCCTGGAGTACATGTTCAAAGACACTTTTAGACAGGTGACTCAGTGAGCTGCAGTTCATTTAATAAATATATATACAGGCTTTTATATATATATATAGTCTAGTCAAGCCTATACCTGACTGTAGACCATTCCTGGTGTACTGTTTTTAGTAAACTTCAGGCGTTGTTTTGCTAATTTAATTGTACAGTATGTCTGGAAGGCCACCAAGGAGAGGCAGATGCTCACAGGCCACCAAAAGAGGGCAAGCAGGCTCTGTGTCTACAGCCAACAGTGCTGGTCGTGGACACGGTGCATCCTCAACATGTGGCCGTGGGGCACGCTTGTCCTTTTTTTCAGCAGCTGGACATGTTGAGCCACAACATGCAGAAGAGTTGGTAGAGTGGATGACCAAGCCGTCCTCATCCTCCTCATCCTCTGTCACCCGGGCTCAGGGTACTTTGTCAATGCAGCTGCCAAAGCAGCCTCTTCCATCGGTTCAATGTCATCAGTCACTCTTTCCCAAGCCCCACCATCATGCCCTGAGGAGTCCCCCAAACTGTTTGACCACAGTGTAGGGTACATGCTGCAGGAGGATGTGCAGCATTTTGAAGGCTCTGATGATGGTACCCAAGTTGAGGATGAAGACAGTAACGTGAGCCCAGAGAGAGGGGGTGCCCAAGAAGGACAAGAAACTGGCAGTCATGTTCCCCCAGCTGCTGCATACTGCCAGGTTTGCTCCAGTGGCGAGGAGGGAGGGGATGATGAGGTAACTGACTCTACGTGGGTGCCAGATAGAAGAGAGGAGGAGGAGGAGGCACATCTCCAATGAGGCAGGTTGCCCTCCAGGGGCCAGCTTAAGGGCAGGCAACCGACTGCATCACACCACAGAGCTCCCCATGTGCAGGGCGCTGATGACTCCACACGTTTTTCCAAAAGTTCTTTGGTGTGAGCCTTTTTTGAGACGTGTGCAGCAGATCGCACCATTGCTGTTTGCAACATATGTCTGAAGCGTATCAAGCATGGCCAAAACAGCAGCTGCTTGGGCACCACATGCTTGACCAGACATATGTTGAGCTCCCACGCAGTCCGTTGGCAACAGTACTTAAAAGACCAAAACCAAAGAACAAGGCAGACCTCTCCTTGCTCCTCATCAGCTGGGATCTCCAACTCCACTATAACTTCAGTCCTCTCAGAGACCTGCACTGAGTGGAATGAAGGTGTAGAATTAGGTGTCCTAAGCACTTCTGGGCAATCTGCTAGCGGTATACCAACATCCAATTGTAGCAGGCAAATTTCCCTACCCCATTTGCTAAACTGGCAAAAGAAATTTGGTCCCAGCCATCCACATGCTCAGCGGCTGAATGCTAGTTTGGCTAAATTGCTAGCACTCCAACTGCTGCCTTTTCAGCTGGTAGACTCTGCCCCTTTTCGAGAATTTATGGAATGCGCGGTACCTAAGTGGCAGGTTCACAAATGCCAATTTTTTTCTCGGAAGGCTGTTCCGGCTCTCTACCGACATGTGGAAGGCAATGTCTTGGCCTCGTTGGACAGGGCAGTCATCGGTAAGGTGCATATTATCACTGATTCATGGTCCATCAGGCGTGGACTGGGACGTTACCTTTCTTTCACAGCACACTGGATGACTCTGCTGGCAGCTGGGAAGTATGCAGGACACTTCGCCCATGTTCCCTGTTTGGCTCACATCCTTAATTTGGTGGTGCAGCAGTTCTTGTGCAGGTACCCGGGCTTACAGGATCTCCTGAGGCAGAAGAGGAAAATCTGTTAGGCGTTTTCGCCGGTCATATAATGCCAGTGCTCGGCTGGCTGACCTCCAAAAGGAATGCAACCTGCCCAAGAACCGCTTCATCTGTGACATGCTCACCAGGTGGAACTCAACATTGGAAATGCTGCAGCGGCTGCACATGCAGCAGAGGGCCATCAATGAGTACCTGTGTGAGTATGGCACCAGGACAGGGTCAGGGGAGCTTGGCTTTTTTTCGCCATGCCAGTAGCTCATGATCAAGGATGCATGCACTGTCCTGTCACCATTTGAGGAGGCCACGAGGATGGTGAGCAGTGACAGTGCATGCATCAGTGATACTGTCCCTCTTGTCTTCCTGTTGGAGCACACGCTGCGTGGAATAATGAACAGGGCACTTGAGGCAGAACAGAGGGAGGAAGAGGAGGACTTCCTTACCTCTCAAGGCCCCTTTTATCCAGACAGTATTCCTGCAGGCCCGCCTATCACACAAGGAAGAGGAGGAGGAGGATTGTGTCAGCATGGAGGTGGAGCCTGGCACTCAGCATCAGCAGTAGTCTTCAAGGGATCATTTTAAGTCCTCAGAAACCCATGGACTTGTACGTGGCTGGGAGGAGGTGGCTGCAGATCAGGTCATGCTTAGTGACCCAGAAGACTCCAGACCGAATGCCTCAACAAACCTATGCTGCATGGCCTCCCTGATCCTGCAAAGTCTGTGAAAGGACCCTCAGATTTGTGGTATCAAGGAGAGGGATCAGTACTGGCTGGCAACCTTTCTTGATCCACGCTACAAGGGTAAGGCAGAACTTTTTGATCAAATATTTAACAGCAGGGCTCATTCCTGCACTCTACAAGAGTATCTGTGAGGGGTTGCAGTGTTGTGGCACCACCACCACGACCTAAGGCCCAATTTTTCTGCCCCTATTTAACAGGGGCGTGTAATTACAATTTTTGATCCAATATTTAACAGCAGGGCTTGTTCCTGCGCTCAACAAGAGTATCTGTGAGGGGTTGCAGTGTTGTGGCACCACCACTACTGCCTAAGGCCCAATTTTTCTGTTCCTGTTTAACAGGGGCCTGTAATTAAAATTTTTGATCTAATATTTCACAGCAGGGCCTGTTCCTGCGCTCAACAAAAGTATCTGTGAGGCTTTACAGTGTTGTGCCACCACCACCACCGCCTAAGGCCCAATTTTTCTGCCCCTGTTTAATAGGGGCATGTAATTACAGTTCTTGATATAATATTTCACAGCAGGGCCTGTTCCAGCACCCACCAAGAGTAACTGTGAGGGCTTACAGTGTTCTGGTACCACCAACACCTAAGGCCTAATTTTCCGCAGAGTGTATAGGGCAGGCCGTATATTATATACAGGCAGTCCCCTATTTTCAAAAATCCAACTTACAAACGACTCCTACTTACAAACGGAGGGAGACAACAGGAAGTGAGAGGAAATCTACCCCTAGGAAGGGAAATTATCTCCTGTAAGCGTTAATATGGGGAAAAGGTCTCTCCTCCACTGATTTATCACCAATCCTTGTTTCCCTTAAAAACCCCAAATTTTCAAAATCCGATTGTCATTGGGACAGAAAATGAGGTGAAATCTTCTGAACGGGGCACAGACAGCAAAACAAATGTTACAGGGGTGATAACTCTTCCCTATGTTTTCCAAAAAGCTTTAAAATAGATTTTTTGTCTGTAGCTACACTTACAAAATGTGCTTGTTCCAAATTACAAACAGATTCTATATAAGAACAAACTACAGTCCCTGTTTTGTTTGCACCACCTGTATACTTCTGTTCAGAGTATATAGGGCCTGGGGGCCCAACGCCTTTTCTTTTTTTTAATTTGGGTGCAAGGTTCCCCTTAACATCCATACAAGACCCAAAGGGCCTGGTAATGGGCTGGGGGGTACCCATGTCGTTTGTCTCAGTGATTTTCATCCATATTGCCGGGACCCGACATTACATTAAAGCCTCAAGCAGTTTTAAATGACTTTTATTCCTTTAGAAATGTAATTTTGTGCATGAACTGTTCTTAGCCACTTTACAGGCATACCTATCGTACCTGACACCCCCCAGGTACGATATTTAAAGGAATATTTCACTTTTATTTTTTCACTTTAGGCATCATTAAAATCACTGCTCCCGGAAAAAACGACCATTTTTAAAACTTTTTTTTCCATTGATACATGTCCCCTGGGGCAGCACCCGGGTCCCCAAACCCTTTTTAGGACAATAACTTCCATATTAGCCTTTAAAATTTGCATTTTTGATTTCTCACGTTCGAGTCCCATAGACTTTAACGGTGTTCGAATGTTCGCGCAAACTTTCGGTCTGTTCACATGTTCTGCATGCGAACTGAACCGGGGGGGGGTGTTCGGCCCTTCCCTAAAGGTCAGCAAACAGACAAAGGACCAGTCCAGGCAGAAGGCAGAAACATGATCAATAAACAGGCTAGGGTCAGTATAGGAGGCAGGGAGAGGCCTTACTGCATTGGAATTATCAGGAACACTGTTGCTGGCTGCACTGGGTCTGGTGACACTGTACTGATATGGTGGCAAACAGGGACACTGTTGATGGCTGCACTGTTGATGAATCTGGTGACGCAGGCACTAGTTTGGCAGCAATCAGCAACACTGTTTCTGGTTGCATTGGTCTGGTGATACTGGGACTTGTGCAGTGATGAACAGAAACATGGTTGCAGGCTTAGACCTCATGCACAATGGACAATTTTTCTGCTGCTCCTAGGGGCATCTGGCTTTTTTTTTACTGCCTATAAACACCCTCAATCATAGCCTATGTGTCCATGCACACATAGGTGTTTAAAGGAGTTTAGATGCAGGAGCAGAAAAAAGAAAATGGAGCCAGTGCATCCAGGAGCAGCAGAGTTTTGCCAAAATGCTGCTGTCAGGAGGAAAATAGTCTATGAGAGTTAGCAAAATGTCCAGTGTACATGAAACCTTACACTGGACTGGTGACACTGGGACTGGTGTGGCAGTGATCAGTAACACCGTTACTGGCTTACACTTGTCTGGAAACTCTGGGGACTTAAGTGGCAGCAATCAGGAATACTGGTCTGGCAACACTGTGACTGGCGTGGTGATGATTGGAGACACTGCGACTGGCTGCATCAATAGGACCTGTTCACAATTGATGTTGGGGCTCAATTGCAAGGTTTTACTACCCCAAACTGCTACCCTTTTAGCTGTAGAAGTAATGGCTGGAGGTTGTACAAATTCTGAGGCTGACACTGGTCTGGTGACAATGGCACTGGTGTAGCAATGATCAAGAACACTGTTGCTTGCTTACACTGGTCTGGTGACACTGTGACTGATGGTAAAAAGGAACACTGTTGCTGGCATACACTGGTCTGGAGAAAATGGGACTGGTGTGACAGAGAGGAAAATTGTTGCTGGCTGCACTGGTCTGGTGTGGTGGCAATAAGGAAAACTGTTTCTAGCTACACTGGTCTGGAGACACTGTGAGTAGTGTGGTGGTGATTGGAGACACTGTTACTGGCTGTACTATTAGGGCTGAATCACGCATGAGGTCAGGGCTCAACCGTGAGGTTTTACTGCTCCCCAACTTTTACCCACTTAAGCTGCAAAGGCAGTGGCTAGGGGTATACACATGCCATGACTGCAATGCTTTGCAACTGTGGCAGCAATTATACCCTCTGTCACTTTCAGTGAATGGGGGCACTTGTGTGGGAACCAAGGGGTAAAGCAGGCGGTGAGAGGACAATACAACTCCTCCTCACTGTCTGTCAAATGCTTTCTGAAGAGTAATTGGACTATGGATCACTCTTCAGAGAGCACCGCACATGTGAATGAGGCAGTATGGTGACACTGGGACTGGTGTGGCGGTGATCTGAGACAATGGCTGGCTGCACTGACATACAGAGATATCAGAGCAATCAGCCATTGTACATGATGACACTGCACTTGCTTTAGTGACAGTATGTAAAAGAAATATATGACGGAGGCTCCTTACCATGTGATCAGCTGTGATCAATCACAGCTGATCACTGCGTGTACCAGGAAGTGCCGGTAAACGTTTTTTCTCGGTTCGTGCTGACAGGGAGAGACGATCGGCAGCTGTCCCTGTCTGAGGGGGGATCTGTGCTGATCAGAAACACCAGTCAGTGCCCATCAAAGTACCAATCAGTGCCCACAACAGTGCCAAACAGTGCCCACTACAGTGCCAATCAGTGCCTATCACAGTGCCAATCAGTGCCCACCAAAAAAAACTGTCAGTACCTCATCATCAGTGCTGCCCATCAGTGCCATCTATTAGTGTCCATCAGTGCCACCTGTCAGTGCCAATCAGTGCCGCCTATCAGTGCCAATCAGTGCGGCCTATCAATGCCCATCAGTGCCATCTGTCAGTGCCCATCAGTGCCACCTATCAGTGCACATCAGTGCTGAATATCAGTGCCCCTTGTCGGTGCGCATCAATTCTACATATCAGTGCCTCCTTATTATTGCCCATCAGCAGGCCCGGACTGGCCAAAGGGCACACTGGGCACTTGCCCAGTGGGCCGGGGGCCGCTGGGCTGCATGTGCTTGTGGGGCTCAAGGCAGCTGAGCTGCTCCTTGAGTCCCTGTCACTCACCCAGCCTCTCCACAGCGAGCTGGCTGCCTGGCCGGACGGCTGCCATTTTAGTTCTGCCGTCGGGCCAGGGGGCGGAGACTACAGGTCACGTTACCTGTAACCATGAAGAGGGGGGGAATCTACACAAGACGCGGCCGACGGACAGAAGGGAATGTGAGTGTGGCTCCCCATGCCTGCACCTGGATAGGAGGAGCAGCTGCATACACAGTAGAAGAATCCATCTCTTTATTTTTCTCTTACAGCCTCTGAATGCCTGCTTCTCATTCTCTCTCTCCCATGGGCATTCAGAGGCTGTAGGAGAAAAATAAAGAGATGGATTCTTCTACTGTGCATGCAGCTGCTTCTCCTATCCAGTTTCTTTCTACTTCCCCCTAGTGATCTCAGGCTCCCGCAATCCTCTTAGAGGCACACCCCCGTGCTCTCAGGCTCCCCCACTGCTCTCAAGCCCCCCAGTGATCTCCAACTCCCCCAATGCTCCCCCCAGCCCCTGTACATTCCAGCCCCCCAGAACTCTTCAGCCCCTCCCAGTGCTCATCAACCCCCTGTACTCTCCGCCCCTGTGCTTTCCAGCCCCCCTAGTGCTCTCGAGCCCCTCCCAGTGCTCTTAGGCCCCCCTGTGTTCAGCGGCCGCCCCTGTGCTCTCCACCCCCCCAGTGCTCTCCAGCCCCTCCCAGTGCTCATCAGCCCCCTTGTACTCTCTGGCCCCCCAGTGCTCTCCAACCACTCCCAGTGCTCATCAGCCCCTGTACTCTCCACCCCCCCAGTGCTCCCCAGCCCCCCATGCTTTCCAGCCCCTCCCAGTACTCTCAGGCCCCCCTGTGCTCATCAGCCCCTGTACTCCCTGGCCCCCTTGTGCTCTCCAGCCCCTCCCAGTTCTCATCAGCCCCTGTACTCTCTGGCCCCCTAGGGCTCTCCAGCCCCTCCCAGTGCTCATCAGCCCCTGTACTCTCTGGCCCCCAGTGCTCTCCAACCCCTCCCAGTGCTCTCCAGCCCCTCCCAGTGCTCATCAGCCCCTGTACTCTTCAGCCCCCTCAGTGCTCTCCAGCCCCTATGCTTTTCAGTCCCTCCCAGTGCTCTCAGGCCCCCCCTGTGCTCATCAGCCCCTGTACTCTCTGGCCCCCCTAGTGCTCTCCAGCACCTCCCAGTGCTCTCAGCCCCCCTGTGCTCATCAGCCTCTGTACTCCCTGGCCCCCCAGTGCTCTCCAACCCCTCCCAGTGCTCATCAGCCCCCCTGTACTCTCAGCCCACAGTGCTCTCCAATCCCTCCCAGTGCTCTCCATCCTCTCCCAGAGCTCTCAGGCCCCCCTGTGCTCATCAGCCTCTGTACTATCTGCCCCCTAGTGCTCTCCAGCTCCTCCCAGTGCTCTCAGACCCCATGTGCTCATCAGCCCCTGTGCTCTTTGCCCCCCCAGTGCTCATCAGCCCCCCTGTACTCTCCAGCCCCCCAGTGCTCTCCAACCCCTCCCAGTGCTCTCCAGCCCCTTCCAGTGCTCATCAGCCCCTGTACTCTTTGCCCCCCGTGCTCTCCAGCCCCATGCTTTCCAGCCCCTCCCAATGCTCTCAGGCTCCTCTGTGCTCATCAGCCCCTGTACTCTCTGGCCCCCTAGTGCTCTCCAGCCCCACCCAGTGTTCTCAGGCCCCCCCTGTGCTCATCGGCCACCCCTGTACTCTCCGGCCCCCCAGTGCTCTCCAACCCCTCCCAGTGCTCATCAGCCCTTGTACTCTCCGGCCCCCCTAGTGCTCTCCACCCCCTCCCAGTGCTCTCGGGCCCCCCTGTGCTTATCAGGCCCCTGTGCTCTCAGGCCCCCCAGTGCTCATTGCCCCATCTGTACTCACTGCACTCAGTGCTCTCCAGCCCCTCCCAGTGCTCTCAGGCCCCCTCTGCACATTGGCCGCCCCTGTACTTTCTGTCCCCCAGTGCTCTCCAGCCCCCATGCTCTCCAGCCCCTCTGTGCTCTCCACCCCCTATGCTCTCCTCCCCCTGTGCTTTTCACCCCCTGTTCTCTTCGCCTCCCATGTTCTCTGCCCCGGATTGTGCTCTCGAGCCCCCCCATGGTCCCTGCCCCCTCATTGCTCTCTGACCCCCCAGTGCTCTCCAGCCCCTCTGTGCTCTCCGCCTCCTTGTGCTCTCTGCCCCCCTGTACTCTTCACTCCCCTGTGCTCTTCGCCTCCTGTGTTCTTTGCCCCTGCTTGTGCTCTCCAGCCCCCCATGGTCCCCACCCCCTCAGTGTTCTCTGATCCTCACTGTGCTCTCCAGCCCCCTGTGCTTTCTGGCTCCCCCTAGTTCCCCCTGTGATCTTAACCCCCCCATGCTCTCCAGCCCCCCTAATGCTCTCCGCAATCCCCTGTGTTCTCCACCCCGATATTCTCTGCCCCCCATGCTCTTCGTGCCTCCTGGTAAATATCCCATGGGCTGCTCAGTCTAAAATGCCCAGGCCTATTTTTTGTCCCAGTCTGGGCCTGCCCATCAGTGCCACCTTATCAGTGCTAACTCATCAGTGCCCATCAGTGTCCCCTCATTAGTGCCCATCAGTGAAGGAGAAAACAAAGAAAAACTTTTCTCTTTCAAAAAAACCCCAGTGGTGATCAAATACCACCAAAAGAAGGCTCTATTTGTGGGAAGAAAATGATAAAAATTTACTTTGGGTACAGTGTTGCATGACCGCACTATTGTCATTCAAAGTGTGACAACGCTGAAAGCTGAAAATTGTCCTGGGCAGGAAGGGGGAAAGTGCCCGGTATTGAAGTGGTTAAACTTGTCTATATTGGTGGCTAATTCTCACCTTCTTTTGCCTTTTGTAATCCAATAATTAATTATCTTGTATGATTTTGGACTGTGTCTGTGGCTGGTCTGGTTTTGACAATGTCTGCTTAATTAATGTGCCCCATATCAGTTCCTAATTGATCAATTTATGAATCCTTCCCTGCCCCATCTCCCTATAAATTTAGATCAGCTTATGGGGGAAGTGACATTTTTTCTGCCTGAGTGTGTTTTCTGCAGGAGTGTACTCTTACTAACTAAATAGTAAGAAGATGGTGTCCATTGTCGCCCCTGCTTTTTTGCCCTTGCGTTGGAACCCTTGGCGGCTAGTATCAGAGGATCACCAGATATTGTGGGTTTTAGACGGAACCATAGAGAAGATAAACTTTTGTTATATGCTGACGATGCCTTATTGTACTTAGGAGATACGGATGGTTCCCTGGTCGCTGCTATGCGAATCATCAAGCTGTTTGGAGCGTTTTCTGGTTTCGCCATTAACTGGCACAAATCAGTGCTCCTCCTGCTGGATGATCTCCCCTCGGCGATGCCAGACAGTGTGGCCCGGATACAGATGGTAGAGTCCTTTAAATACTTAGGAATTGTAGTGACAAAAGACCCTATGGACTATATACCCCTAATTTAAAGCCCCTACTACAGAAATTTAAAACTAAGTGTGCTGCCCTGGAAGAGTTAACTTGACTAAGATGATCTGGACCCCACAACTGTTATACATCTTGCACAATGACCTGGTGTGGACACCGAAATACTGGTTCTCTAATCTGGAAAAATAAGTTAGCCAAGATAAAACTTACCACCCTACAGTAACCTAAAGATCAAGGAGGAATGGCTGTTCTCCATGCTCAGACATATTTCTATGCTGCGCAGATACAACACTTCACAGGATGGAATCAGCCTAATGCTTCAGATCCCTCTAAATCCTTACTCATAAGTCCTACCATGACATATTCTGCACTATCTCATATGGAGATGGGTTTCCCCACGGTCCCTTCATTATGCCCTACAGTCTGTCTCCTTAAAAAGCTTTGGAGTAGTATCAAACAGAGATTAGGAATAAATGGCTTCCTACCTAGCACGCCAATTTGGCAGAACAGTTCTACACCAAGCTGGCTAAACTCAGTGGTCACACACGGTAGGAGGCGGCTAAATATTTGTCCCAAATTTTTGATGAGACGGGCCTGAAATCCTAAGCGAAACTGAGGGAGGAGTTCCCACTATTAGGCAATTTCCACTATCAGTATATTAGGCTGAGCCATGCAATCCGATCTCAGAGCAATTGCTCATCCCTGCATCTGCATCTGATAGACTCAACCTTCTTGGAGTCTGTATTTGATGAAACTTTAAAACTTATATGCAAATGCTGGCTCATATTCAGGCACCTGATATTCTGCCCTGCAGGGAGAAATGGGAGAGGAATATTGGTCCCATTGACGGGGAGCAATGGGAACAAATATTGAATGCTGGACCCCTGGTGTCAGTGTCAGCGGCACAAAGACTGTTGCAGTTGTTTATATTGCATAGAGTGTATAGGACTCCGGTACAACTACACCATTGGGGAAGTAGAGACACACCCATATGTCCTAAGTGTCAGATTCATTCAGGAGATCTCCTGCACATGTTGTGGAAGTGTCCCAAACTTGTGAGATATGGAACAAAGTGGTCGCAATAATCAATTCTATCTTTCAGGTTCAGCTGCCCGTGGATCCACTGGTGTGCTTGCTTGGAGCTCTAGATGAGGTATTCCCCTCATACATACATTGCTCTTATTAGATACTCTATTTGGCAAGGAAGCTGGTAGCTAGATATTGGCTTTCTGCCCGGATTCCAACGAGCAAACAGTGGATCTAGGCGGTTAACGACATTCTTATACGGGAAAGAAATGCATATTCCCATAGAAAATCACCACAGAAGTTCCAGAAAATATGGCAGTGTTGGCTGGGTGCCCCAGAAGTAGCTCCTCCACAACTGGGCCTTCATAGGCTGCTACAATGTTGATAGTCCAAAGGCTAGGAGTTTAAAATGTGAAATGCATGTTCTGATTGGCATATCCTAGGGAGTGACGTAGTAGACTAGTGATCCTAGTGGTAAAGTGTTAAAAAAATAGTAAGAAGATACAACAAAGAACTCTGCTCCACTCTGGACTGACTGCAAGGAAACCAACATTTTGTAAATCATCTCTTACTAGGGTGGTTCATACTCCCACTACCTTTTAATATGCCCCCTCTACTCTTACTTCTCATATTAGTATCTTTATGTAGAGCAACAATCCTTTTTTTTTCAGATCCTCAGAGTTCTTTGCCATGAGGTGCCATGTTGAACTTCCAGTGACCAGTATGAGAGAGTGAGAGCGATAACACCAAATTTAACACACCTGCTCCTCATTCACACCTGAGACCTTGTAACACTAACAAGACACATGATACAGAGGAGAAAATGGCTAATTGGGCCCAATTTGGACATTTTCACTTAGGGGTGTACTCACTTTTGTTGCCAGCGATTTAGACATTAATGGCTGAGTGGTGAGTTATTTTGAGGGGACAGCAAATGTACTTTGTTATACAAGCTGTACACTCACTGATTTACATTGTAGCAAAGTATAATTTCTTCAGTGTTGTCACAAGAAAAGATAATAAAATACTTACAAAAATGTGAGGGGTGTACTCACTTTTGTAAGATACTGTATATGCACTTGTTCATTTTCTGATTATTTTAATTGAAGAATAGTTTTGATTAACTAGCGCTGTTTTCTTCACACAAAGTCAGTCAAGTGGATCACTTTACACTTTATCAACTCAATTGTTTGCAACAGCAGCTGCACCATATATGTATATATTTTTTTAAAATGTTGAATTATCTTAGTTTGGCGCAAGTGTATATATACTTTGGTATATATAGTATTCACAAAATTATTCATCAGTATAGGCCAATATCTATTCTACACATTTTTGGTAAAAAAAAAATCGCAATAGGCATATATTGATTGGTTTATGCAAAAGTTATAGCGTCTACAAACTATGGGATAGAATTATGGACTTTTATTTTTTTTATTGTTTTCACTGGTAATGGTGGCGATCTGTGATTTTTTAGTGGGACTGCAACATTGCAGCAGACAAATCTGACCCCAAGTGACATTTTTGGGGACCAGTGACATTACAGTGATCAGTGCTAAAAAAATGCATTAATCAATGTATAAATGACACTGGCAGGGAAGAGGTTAACATTAGGGGGTGATCAAGGGGTTAACTGCATTCCCTGGGTGTGTTCTGTGTGGGGGATGGGCTTACTGGGGCAACACAGAGAACGCTGTTCCTGATCATTAGGAACAACAGATCTCAGTATTGTCCCCTGTCAGAACGGGGATCCGACTTGTTTACATTACGGTCTGCCTCTCTGTACTGCGATCGTGGGTGGCTGGCGGACATTGAGTCTTCCGGACCTGCTGGCGTGCTCCCACGATGCGTGGCAGGCATGCTGCCACAGTATATGTGCGGTGGGTGGTCCGGAAGTGGTTAACATCCCCATCAAATGTCTCCCCTCTGTCTGTTATGAGACCCGAAAGACTGCAGATTCTGTGGGTGGGTCTGTTGTCTGGAGCTCGGTGGGTGGAGTCGTGATGTCAGTAGACTCCCCGCCCACCTCTACACTCCCCTTCTCAATATGCATTTTCTCCTGTGTATTTCTTACACTGAACTTCTGCTATGATCTCTAACATCCAGTGAAAAGACAGGAAAGTAACCACATAACTTCAGCATGCCAAATCATGCTGAGGTGTGGAACAGCCAATCCTTGCAGAGCTGCTGAATGAAGGAGTGGGGGGGGAATTAAAAAATAATGCATGTCTTAGGCTAGTGCACGAGATATTTAAATCACCTGTCACTCACAGCAAGGGGGAGGATTTGACAAAGTTTTTCTCTGTTTGTCAAGTTTTATCTCACTGAACAATAAAAGAGGATTGCTCAGAGCTGGATTAACTATTTGTGGTAAGACTGGGCTCAAATGATAGGAAATCTTATACTCTACATCATGACATAACAGTCTGGCTACATTTTGAATTTTCAACTTAACCTCATCATTTGATTCAACACAATGATCACAGTCCTGCACTCACTCTGATGGTAACATCCTCAACCTTGTTTTCTCCCTTCTTTGCACTTCTGGCAACCTCACCAACATCCCCTTTCCTCTCTCTGATCCCAACCTAATCACTTTCACAGTGTCCCTGTCTTTAACCACCTATCTTTTCATGCAGCAAACAATTACCTGCAGAAGCCTTTGCTACTTTAATACTTCTTTTCTACTCTGCAACTGACCACCTCTATGACAAAATCTCAGCCCTGTCCTGCCCTGACCTATCCACTTCACGTCATCCACACTGGACTCACTTGCTCCTCTCACTACACGAAGTATCAGGCCCCCATCATTACAAACTTTGCAGACTGACAACACCAGAAATTTTAAGAGACAGAGGCTGGGCACTAGAGCAAGCATTTAACCTATATAAATCTACCTTCCTAAAAATTCAGTTCCTCCCTTCATGCTGCAAAACAAGCCTACTTTGACACTTTGACACTCTCATTAATACCCTGTTATCCAGTCATCGTCATCTCTTTTCTAATTTTAACTCTCTACTTTGCCTTTCACTTCCACCCAGTAACTCACTCACTGCTTATGAGATTGCTAATCACTTCAAAAACAAGGCTGAAGTGATTCGCAGAAGCATTTCCATTGCACAGATATCTATCCCACTTAAAATACCATGTACAAAACCACATTCAATACTTTCCTCTTTTGACCTTGCTACTACCGAAGAGGTTGCTTAACTTCTCTCAGAAGCCCACCCTACCACCTGTCTGCTGGATCCCATTCCATCATAGCTACTACTGTCGCCCTCTTCCTCTCTACCTCAAAACAGAGACACTTATGCCACGTACACACGATCGGACATTCTGACAACAGAATCCATGGATTTTTTCCGACAGATGTTGGCTCACACAGTCACATAAATCTTGTCGGAAATTCCGAACGTCAAGAACGTGGTGATGAACAACACGTAAGATGAGCCAAGAAAAATGAAGTTCAATAGTGTGGCTCTTTTGCTTGATTCTGAGCATACATGGAACTTTGTGCGTCGGAATTTACGACAACAGATTTTGTTGTCAGAAAATTTGAAATCCAGATCTAAAATTTTGTGTGAGGGAAATTCCAATGGAAAATGTCCTATGGAGGGGGGCTTGGCCAGCTGTGAGGGAAGATGGGCACATAGTAAACCGGCTCTGTGACAACGGAACTCCCTGAAGCAGCTAGAAGTCATTTAAAGCAGCCCTGGACACACAAAATAACCCTGAAAGTAAAGGGAACCTGACAGACATGATGGGGAAAAAAAAAGAAAAGAGAAATTGAGTGAATACCGGCATTCGTCCGGGACTCAGAGAAAGGAAGATGGTGCTGGAATCTCCTCACAGCAAGGCGCAAGCAGTATAGAAGTACAAGCTGAGGATAATGTAAAAGTACAAAAGGAAATACATTCTAGTGACAATGAAGAATCTCATGATGACACTAATTATCCACCTAAACAGAAAAGAAAACTGGACAAACCTGAGGTAAATCTGACTGAAAATTTACATGGTCCTGATATCACTTTGTGTGATAATCCTTATGACGCTAAACTGAATGCCATTCCTACCACAGGGGAGCCTGTCTCAGACTCGACCATTAAAGAAATTGTAATGTCTTTAAGGGGAGCCCTGCAACAAGACATGTTTAATTTCATGCAACAATCTAAAAGAGACATAGTGGAAATTGCTGATAGAGTAGACTATGTTGAAAACAAATTGTGTGAATTCACTGGCGCACACAATGATCTGGTTGAAGCCCATTTTGATGTGGAAGAAGAATTAAAAAATCTTAAACTGAAAGTGACAGATTTGGAAGATCGAGCTACAAGGAACAATGTTAATTTCCGAGGCATCCCAGAGAATGTAAAACCTCCAGACTTGAAGAAATTCTTAAAAGAAATGATCACAGCATTATTACCTACTGTCCCTCAACAGGAATTAGCAATTGACCGAGCACACAGACTTCCTAAGCCCTCATATTTGCCAGAAAGAATTCCCAGAGATGTAATTGCTAAAATACAATTTTTTCAAGTAAAGGATCAGTTAATGCAATATGCACGACATAACTCTCCTCTCCGTGACCCTTACGCAGGAATAATAATATTATTATTATTATACAGGATTTATATAGCGCCAACAGTTTACGTAGTGCTTTACAACTTGAGGGTAGGCAGTACAAATACAATACACTTTAATAGAGTAGGAATCAAAGGGTCCTGCTCCTTAGAGCTTACAATCTAAGAGGGAAGGTCAAGAGATACAAGAGGTAACAACTGTGGGTGATGTGCTGATTGAGAAGATAAATGTACAGTTGTTAGGTGGGGGCCAGATAGGCTTCTCAGAAGAGATGAGTTTTCAGGGATTGTCTGAAAGTGGATAAAGTAGGAGAAAATCGTATGGATTGGGGTAGAGCATTCCAGAGGATGGGAAAGGCTCTGGAGAAGTCCTGAAGGCGAGCATGGGATGAGGTGACAAGGGAGTTTGAGAGCAGGAGGTCTTGGGAGGAATGAAGAGAATGCTCTATTCAGATCTTTCCCAAGCAACGATATTAGCAGGCAGAAATCTGAACTCAATAACCAAAGTACTCCAGAACCATAAGATACAGTACAGATGGGGATTCCCTACTAAAACACTAATCGATCGTGAAGGTACTTCATACAATATCCATAACATGGAAGAAGGTCTGAAGATTCTGCATTAATGGGGATTACTTACAATTGAAGAAGACAAAGGTCCAGACAAATCCCTACCTGTCACTGTACCTCGACAATGGCAAACCAAACAAGGAAGACCATCATCCTCCCTCTCCAAGGACCCTTTTAAATTACCTATAAAAACTATTCTGCTGAATATATGAGATTTATTATTTATTTATTTAGAAATTAGATTTATTCACCTACTTTAACCCAGGGTCTCTAATTACAAGGAGTCCTGAGACTGGGTAGATCTGTTTCTCCCCCTATCCTAGGATATCCTAGGAAATTTAGTACATTAACAATACACACAGGAGTTGCATACCAACCCCTAGTTTCTTATCGTAATTTGTTTATGTTGTTTATTTGTATGTTACTTACTTTTTTGTGCTTTATAAGGCTCAAATCTACTGTTTACAGAAGGTAATAACTACTACTGCATTAAAGAGGTAACTTTTTTTCAATTAATGTTAAATTAACTTTGTTTAGCAGCGATTACCACCAACACTATGGGCATTAAGTTTATGTCAATAAATACTAATGCCGCGTACACACGGTCGGACTTTTCGTCTACAAAAGTCCAACGGACGCTGACGGACTAAAGCTGGCTGGTAATCCGATCGTGTGTGGGCTTCTCCGGACTTTCAACGGACTTTTTTAGCCTCAAATCCGACGGACTTTAGATTTGAAACATGCTTCAAATCTTTACGTCGTAAGTACGACGGACCCCGAAATCCGCTCGTCTGTGTGCTAGTCCGACGGACAAAAACCCATGCTAGGGCAGCTATTGGCTACTGGCTATGAACTTCCTTATTTTAGTCCGGTGTACGTCATCACGTACGAATCCGTCGGACTTTTGTGTGGTCGTGTGTAGGCAAGTCCGTTCGTAAGAAAGTCTGCCGCAAGTCCGCCGAAGGTACGTCGGAAGTCTGTCGGACAGGCTGTCGGACTTTTGTAGACGAAAAGTCCGACCGTGTGTACGCGGCATAACAGTCTTAACAGTCCATATAAGAGAAGAGCTCTATGGAAGGATGCGATTAAATTCAATAATGTGCATACAGGAATCACATTTTTCAATGGACAAAACACCTAATTTTTCTCATCGTAGGTTTCCACATATTTTTGTAACAAAAATAAGAAAAAAGGTGTCCCCATAGCTATTAATGATACTGTCGCTTTTCAACTACTAGATTTTAAAACAGATGATCAGGGTAGATACATCATACTAGTGGCAAATATTGACAATACAACCTATTCTATTGTTTATATCTATGCACCTAATAAACACTCTCAAAGATTCATAAGGAAAACCATTATAACAGCAAAAAAAAATACAGAAAGGCCAATTTATTATCTGTGGAGATTTTAATGCTCCTATCGATCCCATTATGGATACCTCAAAAAAAAAAAGGCCTGGTCTAAATAAATTTAGAAGTTCTATATGATCCATGGAGATGTATTGATGCCACTGAACGAGACTATACATTTTTCTCAAACATGCATAAATCCTATTCCAGGATTGATTACTTTATCACAGATAGATTTTTGTTACAAAAGATAGAAAATGCTAAAATACATAGTATAACATGGTCCTGACCATGCTCCTATCATGATAGAAATAAAAGCAGGATCAACGCATAACAACAATACTTTATGGAGAAATAATACTTTCATTCTACCTCAAAGGGACAATCTATCTGTGATAAAGAAAAATCTAAAAGAATTTTTTGAATTTAATATTGAGGATTCTGTAAATATAACAAATGTATGGTGTTGCCATAAAGCATTTATAAGGGGAATATTGATTCATCCAGTAGCATCCAAGGAGGAAAAAAAAGAAACAAATTACATTAAAAAACTACTGCAAGATATTTCTGACCTAGAGGAAGTACACAAAAAATCCCATAGATGTCAATCTATCTCAGCAATTAAATATCCTTAGAATGGAACTAAGATGTGCATTAATAGCAGACCATGATAAATATCTAAAAAGAATTAAAATAAACTACTACTCCCAAAACAATAAAGCTAGCAAATTATTAGCATATCGATTACGAGAACGCCAAAACAAGAATAACATTACAAAATTAATTCATCATACTACTCAAGAAACACATTATAACCCCCAGAAGATTGCAGATTCGTTTTCGGATTACTATGAATCATTATATAATTTTAAAAAAGATAAAAATACCCCGCAACCTACACCAGCTAGTATAACGAGTTTTTTAGACTCAGTAAATCTACCTAAAATTTATACTATCACTCTTGAACAAATCAATGACCATATATCAGGAGAAGAAATTCTTACTGTAATAAAATCCCTACCTAAACATAAAGCACCAGGAATTGATGGTCTGTCTGCAGATTATTATAATGCATGTGCAAATATCTTAGTTCCACATCTTAATACATTGTTTAATCAAATCGCAAACACCAGACAATTCCCCAAGGAAATGCTAGAAGCAGTCATAATTACTATTCCTAAACCAGACAAAGACCCCTCATCCCCTAAAAACTATAGATCAATATCATTGTTAAACACAGATCTGAAGATATATGCAAAAATCCTGGCAAATAGATTAACCACTTCAGCCCCGGAAGGATTTACCCCCTTCCTGACCAGAGCACTTTTTACAATTTGGCACTGTGTCGCTTTAACTGCTAATTGCGCGGTCATGCAATGCTGTACCCAAACAAAATTTACGTCCTTTTCTTCCCACAAATAGAGCTTTCTTTTGGTGGTATTTTATCACCTCTGCCGTTTTTATTTTTTGCGCTATAAATGGAAAAAAAACAAAAATTTTGAAAAATGATATTTTCTACTTTTTGTTATAAAAAAAATCCAATAAACTCAATTTTAGTCATACATTTAGGCCAAAATGTATTCGGCCACATGTCTTTGGTAAAAAAAATGTCAATAAGCGTATATTTATTGGTTTGCGCAAAAGTTATAGCGTCTACAAACTAGGGTACATTTTCTGGAATTTACACAGCTTTTAGTTTATGACTGCCTATCTCATTTCTTGAGGTGCTAAAATAGCAGTGCAGTACAACCCCCCCCCCAAAATGACCCCATTTTGGAAAGTAGACACCCCAAGGAAATTGCTGAGATGCATGTTGAGCCCATAGAAAATTCATTTTTTTTGCCCCAAGTGATTGAATAATGACAAAAAAAAAAAATTACAAAAATTGTCACTAAATGATATATTGCTCACACAGGCCATGGGCATATGTGGAATTGCACCCCAAAATACATTTAGCTGCTTCTCCTGAGTATGAGAATACCACATGTGTGGGACTTTTTGGGAGCCTAGCTGAGTACGGGGCCCCGAAAACCAAGCACCGCCTTCAGGATTCCTAAGGGCGTACATTTTTTATTTCACTCCTCACTACCTATCACAGTTTTAAAGGCCATAAAATGCCCAGATGGCACAACCCCCCCCAAATGACCCCATTTTGGAAAGTAGACACCCCAAGCTATTTTCTGAGAGGCATGTTGAGTCCATGGAATATTTTATATTTTGACACAAGTTGCAGGAAAATTACAAACTTTTTTTTTCTTTTTTTTTTGCACAAAGTTGTCACTAAATGATATATTGCTCAAACATGCCATGGCATATGTGGAATTACACCCCAAAATACATTCTGCTGCTTCTCCTGAGTATGGGGATACCACATGTGTAGGACTTTTTGGGAGCCTAGCCGCGTACGGGGCCCTGAAAACCAAGCATCGCCTTTAGGATTTCTAAGGGCATACATTTTTGATTTCACTCTTCACTACCTATCACAGTTTTGAAGGCCATAAAATGCCAAGATGGCACAACCCCCCCAAATGA
Organism: Aquarana catesbeiana; assembly: GCF_042186555.1. Lineage (NCBI taxonomy): Eukaryota > Metazoa > Chordata > Amphibia > Anura > Ranidae > Aquarana > Aquarana catesbeiana. Next base: position 178,322,642 of record NC_133324.1, on the reverse strand, counting down.
CCCCATTTTGGAAAGTAGACACCCCAAGCTATTTACTGAGAGGCATGTTGAGTCTATGGAATATTTTATATTTTGACACAAGTTGCAGGAATATTACAAACTTCTTTTTTTCTTTTTTGCACAAAGTTGTCACTAAATGATATATTGCTCAAACATGCCATGGGCATATGTGGAATTACACCCCAAAATACATTCTGCTGCATCTCCTGAGTACGGGGATACCACATGTGTGGGACTTTTTGGGAGCCTAGCCGCGTACGGGGCCCCAAAACCAAGCACCGCCTTCAGGATTTCTAAGGGCGTAAATTTTTTATTTCACTCCTCACTACCTATTACAGTTTTGAAGGCCATAAAATGCCAAGATGGCACAAACCCCCCCAAATGACCCCATTTTGAAAAATAGACACCCCAAGCTATTTGCTGAGAGGCATGTTGAGTCCATTTTATATTTTGCCACAAGTTGCAGGAAAGTGACAAACTTTGTTCTCACTAAATTATATATTGCTCATACAGGCCATGGGCATATGTGAAATTGCACCACAAAATACATTCTGTTGATTTTCCTGAGTACAGGGATACCACATGTGTGGGACTTTTTGGGAGCCTAGCCGCGTACGGGGCCCCAAAAACCAAGCACCGCCTTCAAGATTTCTAAGGGCATAAAGGTTTGATTTCACTCCTCACTACCTATCACAGTTTTGAAGGCCATAAAATGCCCAGATGTCACAACCCCCCCAAATGACCCCATTTTGGAAAGTAGACACCCCAAGCTATTTGCTGAGAGGCATGTTGAGTCCATGGAATATTTTATATTTTGACACAAGTTGCGGGAAAGTGACCAATTTTTTTTTTTTTTTTGCACAAAGTTGTCACTAAATGATATATTGCTCAAACATGCCATGGCATATGTGGAATTACACCCCAAAATACATTCTGCTGCTTCTCCTGAGTATGGGGATACCACATGTGTGGGACTTTTTGGGAGCCTAGCTTCATACAGGGCCCCGAAAACCAATCACCACCTTCAGGCTTTCTAAGGGCGTAAATTTTTGATTCACTCTTCACTACCTATCACAGTTTTGAAGGCCATAAAATGCCAATATAGCACAAACCCCCCCAAATGACCCCATTTTGGAAAATAGACACCCCAAGCTATTTGCTGAGAGGCATGTTAAGTCCATGGAATATTTTATATTTTGCCACAAGTTGCAGGAAAGTAACAAACTTTTTTTTTTTGCACCAAGCTATTTGCTGAGAGGCATGGTGAGTATTATGCAGCTCTCATTTGTTTTTGAAAATGAAGAAAGACAAGAAACATTTTTTTTCTTTTTTCAATTTTCAAAACTTTGTGAAAAAAAGTGAGGTCTGCAAAATACTCACTATACCTCTCAGCAAATAGCTTGGGGTGTCTATTTTCCAAAATAGGGTCATTTGGGGGGGTTTTGTGCCACCTGGGCATTCCATGGCCTCCGAAACTGTGATAGGCAGTGAAGAGTGAAATCAAAAATTTACGCCCTTAGAAAGCCTGAAGGCGGTGCTTGATTTTCGGGTCCCGTACGCGGCTAGGCTCCCAAAAAGTATCACACATGTGGTATCCCCGTACTCAGGAGAAGCATGGCATGTTTGAGGAATATATCATTTAGTGACAACTTTGTGCAAAAAAAAAAAATGTGTCTATTTCCCGCAACTTGTGTCACAATATAAAATAAACCATGGACTCGACATGCCTCTCAGAAAATAGCTTGGGGTGTCTACTTTCCAAAATGGGGTCATTTGGGGGGGTTTGAACTGTCCTGGCATTTTATGCACAACATTTAGAAGCTTATGTCACACATCACCCACTCTTCTAACCACTTGAAGCCAAAGCCCTTTCTGACACTTTTTGTTTACATGAAAAAATTATTTTTTTTTGCAAGAAAATTACTTTGAACCCCCAAACATTATATATATTTTTAAAGCATATGCCCTACAGATTAAAATGTTGGGTGTTTCATTTTTTTTTTCACACAGTATTTGCACAGCGATTTTTCAAACGCATTTTTTGGAGGAAAAAACACACTTTTTTAAATTTTAATGCACTAAAACACTCTATATTGCCCAAATGTTTGATGAAATAAAAAAGATGATCTTAGGCCGAGTACATGGATACCAAACATGACATGCTTTAAAATTGCGCACAAACGTGCGGTGGCGACAAACTAAATACATTTTTAAAAGCCTTTAAAAGCCTTTACAGGTTACCACTTTATATTTACAGAGGAGGTCTACTGCTAAAAGTACTGCCCTCGATCTGACATTCGCGGTGATACCTCACATGCATGGTGCAATTGCTGTTTACATTTGACGCCAGACCAACGCTTGCGTTCGCCTTTGCGTGAGAGCAGGGGGGGACAGGGGTGCTTTTTTTTTTTCTTTATTATTTTTTGCTTTTTTATCTTATTTTTAAACTGTTCCATTCATTTTTTTTTTTTTTAATCATTTTTATTGTTATCTCAGGGAATGTAAATATCCCCTATGACAGCAATAGGTAGTGACAGGTACTCTTTTTTGAAAAAATTGGGGTCTATTAGAACCTAGATCTCTTCTCTGCCCTCAAAGCATCTGACCACACCAAGATCGGTGTGATAAAATGCTTTCACAATTTCCCAATGGTGCTGTTTACATCCGGCGAAATCTAAGTCATGAAATGCTCATAGCTTCTAGTTTCTTAGGCCATAGAGATGATTGGAGCCATTCTGGTCTCTGATCAGCTCTATGGTCAGCTGGCCAAATCACCGGCTGCATTCTCAGGTCCCTGTTGGGACAGGAGAGCCAGAGAAAAACATGGAAGACGGTGGGGGGGCATTCCCTCCCACTGCTTGTAAAAGCAGTCTAGAGGCTAATTAGCCACTAGGATTGCTTTTACATGAAAGCCGACCGCTGGCTGAAAAGAATGATACCAATGATACTAAACCTGCAGGCATCATTCTGGTATAACCACTCAAAGTCCAGCAACATACCAGTACGTTGCTGGTCCTTGCTGGGCATATATTGTAAACTTTTTTTTCATGCAGCCTGTGGGCTGAACGAAAAAAGGATATTGATCGGTGGGTATGCCCACCATTAGAATACCTCCCTTCATCCACCCACTTCTAATGATGGGCATACATGCACCGTTTATATATGACGAAGCATGGGGGCATCCTCCCGCAAAAGGTAGGAGCAAATCGCTCCTCCACCCATGCTGCCCCCACGCTTTGGCATATATGCTGAAGTATATAACTGTGGTGGTGAAATCACCTCCGACAGCGCTGGAGTCACGGCTTTATGTATCGTGGGAGCAAATGCTGTTGCTGTCAAGATAAATAAATCCGCTCTGCAGCTGAATGGCGTACCTGCTAAGCAAATGATGGTTAACAATAAAACAAAGTAACATTACAGTATAACAGTAAGACTTACCATACCTGCAAAGCAAATACAAAAAAAAATAGTAAAAATAAAAACATTTAAACGCAACCTGTGCCTAAAATATATATATGCCGAAGCATGGGCGCATCCTCCAGCAAAAGGCAGGAGCAAATCGCTCCTCCACCCACTGCTGCCCCCATGCTTCGGCATATATGCTGCAGTATGTAACTGTGGTGGTAAAATCACCTCCGACAGCGCTGGAATTACGGCTTTATGTATCGTGGGAGCAAACGCTGTTGCTGTCAAGATAAATAAATCCGCTCTGCAGCTGAATGGCGTACCTGCTAAGCAAATGATGGTTAACAATAAAACAAAGTAACATTACAGCATAACAGTAATGCCCCGTACACACGGTCGGACTTTTTTTCGGACATTCCGACAACAAAATCCATGGATTTTTTCCTATGGATGTTGGCTCAAACTTGTCTTGCATACACACGGTCACACAAAGTTGTCGGAAAATCCGAACGTTCTAAACGCGGCGACGTAAAACACGTATGTCGGGACTATAAACGGGCCAGTGGCCAATAGCTTTCATCTCTTTATTTATTCTGAGCATGCGTGGCACTTTGTGCATCGGATTTGTGTACACACGATCGGAATTTCCGACAACGGATTTTGTTGTCGGAAAATTTTATATCCTGCTCTCAAACTTTGTGTGTCGGAAAATCTGATGGAAAATGTGTGATGGAGCCTACACACAGTCGGAATTTCCGACAACAAGGTCCTATCACACATTTTCCGTTGGAAAATCCGACCGTGTGTATGGGCCATAAGAATTACCATACCTGCAAAGCAAATACAAAAAAAAAAATAGTAAGAAATAAAACATTTAAACGCAACCTGTGCCTAAAATATATATATGCCGAAGCATGGGGGCATCCTCCCGCAAAAGGCAGGAGCAAATCACTCCTCCACCCACTGCTGCCCCCATGCTTCGGCATATATGCTGAAGTATGTAACTGTGGTGGTGAAATCACCTCCAACAGCGCTGGAGTCACGGCTTTATGTATCGTGGGAGCAAACGCTGTTGCTGTCAAGATAAATAAATCTGCTCTGCAGCTGAATGGCGTACCTGCTAAGCAAATGATGGTTAACAATAAAACAAAGTAACATTACAGCATAACAGTAAGACTTACCATACCTGCGAAGCAAATACAAAAAAAAAATAGTAAAAAATAAAACATTTAAATGCAACCTGTGCCTAAAATATATATGCCGAAGCATGGGCGCATCCTCCCGCAAAAGGCAGGAGCAAATCGCTCCTCCACCCACTGCTGCCCCCACGCTTCGGCATATATGCTGAAGTATGTAACTGTGGTGGTGAAATCACCTCCGACAGCGCTGGAGTCACGGCTTTATGGGAGACCCTGTGAAAGTGTGTCCTAGTCTGTGCAGTGCTGTACCCTACGCTAATACTCAACTAGTGTATGGTAGCGTTCAAAACATTCACCAATGCAAAGACCAGGATTGTCAGGACAGAAGGGACAATAATACCGGGTGTCACACATAAATCCGTGCTTGCTGCAGACACGACATCTTTTTTGGGGGGCTCGTTGGGTAGGGGTACTCGGGAGGACATAAAGAAAATGCCTCTCATGCGGCATGCTTACTGCTGACAATCTCTTCCTGGAATTTAAGGAAGGATCCAGTCCGTCCTGAAGCTCTGTATAGCACATAAGCATTCTGCAAAGCCAATTGAAATAAATAAACAGACACTTTTTTGTACCAGCGTTTGGCCTTACGGGCAACTTACGGTGCCAACAACTGGTCGTTGAGGTCCACCCCTCCCATATTTTGGTTATATTCCTGGACACAGAGGGGTTTCTACACAACACCAGTCGCCGTAGTAATTTGGACCGTCGTGTCTGCATGAAGGGAGGTAAGAACGAAAACATTCTTATTGTCCCTCCACTTCACAGTGAGCAAATTATTACACTGCAAGTAGGCTCTCTCCCCCAGCCTAAGACGGGAATCTACAAGCCGCTGGGGAAAGCTCCGGCGATTAGGTCGCACGGTGCCACATGCTCCAATCTGATGATCAAAAAGGTGACAAAAAAGTGGCATGCTCGTGTAATAATTGTCCACGTACAAGTGGTACCCCTTTCCGAATAAGGGTGACACCAAGTTCCACACTATCTTGCCAGCACTTCCTATGTAGTCAGGGCAGTTTGTCGGCTCTACGTGACTATCTTTGCCCTCGTAAACCATAAAACTACATGTATAGCCTGTGGCCCTCTCACAGAGCTTATACATCTTGACCCCGTATCTGGCACGCTTGCTGGGAAGGTGCTGTTTGAATGGCAAGTGGCCAGAAAACTTAATCAGGGACTCATGAACGCAGACAACTTGGGGAGTAAACAAGTCTGCAAAACGTTGGTTGAAGTGGTTTACGAGGGGCCGAATTTTGTAGAGCCGATTGTATTCAGGGTCTCCATGAGGAGGGAGTTCATTGTTGTTGAAGTGCATGAACCGCAAAATCTGCTTGTATCGTGCCCTGGTCATGGAGGCAGAGAACAAGGGCATATGGTGAATTGGGTCAGTGGACCAATATGACCGCAACTCACTCTTTTTAGTTATGCCCATGTTGAGGGAAAGGCCCAGAAAGAGCTTACATTCGGAGACCGTAATTGGTCTCCAATCTCTGGCAAGGGAGGACTGGGGAATAGTGGTGATGTGTTGACCAGCGTATAAATTGCTTTGGTCCACAATAGATCTATAGAGATCTTCGGTGAAAAACAGCGAATAAAAATCCAGTGGCCTAAAATCAACTGTTTCCACCTGAATTCCAGGTTGGCCAGTGAATGGGGGAAGTATGGGTGCTGCAGAAGTGGTGGGTACCCAATTCGGATTGGCGAATGCAGCAGGAAGTGCACTATGGGCACGATGGGCCTGTGTTCGTCTTCTTGGTGGCAGCGGGACACTACTTGTGCTTGTTACCTCGCCAGCTTGAACTGCACTTATGGGACTCGCCACGTCACCACGTGATACTGCAGTGCTGGATGTATGACCATGGTGTACTAGGCCGCTGGTGCTTACCAGTTCACCAGAAGGAATAGCGGCGCTAGTACTGCTCTGCTCCATACAAGAGCCGTGTGGTTCTTGCACTTCAAGGACAGAAGAAGAAGATTGGGGTCTGGTACGCCTGACCTTAGCAAGGACCACAACTCAGTCATCAGAGCTATCTGTCATGGAGCCGCTGTCGTCTACAGGATCGTATTCTGAGCCTGAATCTGACAGATGAGTGACTTCCTCTTCACTATCTGTCATGCTCAGAAACGTGTAGGCCTCTTCACTAGTGTACCTTCGATTTGCCATTTTGGGCTCTAAATTTAGGGGTACACTAGTGAGACTCACAGGCAAAAAAGCTCCTTACTGTTAGCGACTGATTCAAAATGCTACCAAAAAACTGTTAGCGATCGCAGGGATCAGGCCTGACTCTGCGAACGCTGCAGTTATGTGTGCTTAGTGTTTTGTAAGTGTCAGTGATCGATTGATACTGCACTTGGGTGGGCTGGGCAGGGCTGGGCAGGGCTGGGCCGAGGGGCAAAACGCAGATGCTAGCAGGTATCTGGGCTGATCCTGCTAACACTGCGTTTTTTGGGGGACCCTAAACTGCTGGGGACGCTAGTATAGATCTGATTGGATCAGATATCGATCCGTTTAGATACTATAGCACTAAGGGAGGTGTATGCTGCGTGCGTGGGTGTTAGAGGTACTGGCGCTATCCTGACACTGCCTGGGGTGACGCAGACCTTATCTAACCCTAAAAACGTAACTTATATCACCGCCGGGCAATTAGGGGGTTAAACCTTTATAAGGTAATAAACGGCGGGTGCCCTAAAACTATAATAAACTATAAAAAACAAACTAACTAACCAGCGTCACCCGTAACAATTATATGGTGATCACTGGTGAAAGGGTTAACTAGGGGGCAATCAGGAGGTTAAAACCTTTAGTAGGTCCCTGTCGCTATAAAACGCTGACGGCGAACCTATATACTTACCTCCCCAACTAGCGTCACCTGTGTCACTAATACAGTGATCAGAAAAACAATCACTTAGTGACACTGGCGATGGGGGGGTGATCAAGGGGTTAGGGGGGTTAGGGGGGTACCCTAGACCTAAAGGGGGCTAACCCTAACTGCCCTAACACTTCTAACTGTCACAAACTGACACCAATGCAAAAAAAAAGTGCTATTGGTGTCACTGTGACAGGGGGTACAGGGGGGTGATCGGGGAGTGACTGGGGGGTGAAAAGTGTGCCTGTGTGTTCTACTGTACGTGTAGTGTTGTGCAAACTCACATTGATGTCTTCTCTCCTCAGCACCGGAACGAAAAAGACCGGCTCGAGGAGAGATGACATCACTTCCTCTGCCTCTGTTTACATTACAGAGGCAGAGGAAGAATTTCATTCGTCGGGAGCGATCGCGAGGGGGTGGCCACGAATGGATGGCCTCCCCCTCACCTCTGATTGCCCGGGAACAAATGCCGGCCGCCTCTGGCACCAGGGGGGGTCCGATTGGACCCCCCGCCCGCGGGAGGCAGATCACATACCAGGTACGTGATTTTGCCTGCCCGTGCCATTCTGCCGCAGTATATATGCGTGAGGCAGTCGGCAAGTGGTTAAGGGGAACCCCGCACTCAAATTAAAAAAAGAAAGGTGTGGGGCCCCCAGGCCCTATATACTCTGAACAGCAGTATACAGGCGGTGCAAACAAGACAGGGACTGTAGGTTTGTTGTTAAGTAGAATCTGTTTGTAATTTTGAACTGGTACATTTTTAACGTGTTTAGCTCCAGCCAAAAAATCTATTTTAAGCTTTTTGGAAAACCTAGGGAAGGGTTATCACCCCTGTGACATTTGTTTTGCTGTCTGTGCTCCTCTTCAGAAGATTTCACATCACTTTTTGTCCCAGTGACAAATGTTTTTTGAAAATTTGGGGTTTTTTGTGAAACAAGGATTGGTGATAAAGCATCAGTGGAAAGGAGAAAAGTTTTTCCCATATTAACTCTTACCAGAGAGAATTTCCCTTCCTAGGGGTAGATTTCATCTCACTTCCTGTTGTCTCCTTCCGTTTGCAAGTAGGAGTCGTTTGTAAGTTGGATGTTTGAAAGTAGGGGCCTGCCCGATATACTCAGCAGAAATTTGGGCCTTAGGTGTTGTTGTGGCCACAACACTGTAAGCCCGTACAGGGCCCTGCTGTAAAATATTAGATCAAGAATTGTAATTACATGCCCCTGTTGAACAGGGGCAGAAAAATTGGGCCTTTGGTGGTGGTGGTGGTGGTGCTGGTGCCACAACACTGTAAGTCCTCACAGATACTCTTGGTGGGTGCAGAAACGGGCCCTGCTGTGAAATATTAGATCGAGAATTAAAATTACATGTTCCTGTTGAACAGGGGATGAAAAATTGGGCCTTAGGCACTGGTGCTGGTGCCACAACACTGGAACCCCTCACAGATACTGTAGTTGGTGCGCAGGAACTAGCCCTGCTGCAAAGAATTGCATCAAAAATTGTAATTACACGCCCCTGTTAAACAGGGGCTGAAAAATTGGGCCTTAGGCACTGGTGATGGTGCCACAACACTGCGACCCCTCACAGATACTCTAGTTGGAGTGCAGGAACTAGCCCTGCTGCAAAGAATTGCATCAAAAATTGTAATTACACGCCCCTGTTAAACAGGGACTGAAAAATTGGGCTTTAGGCACTGGTGGTAAGACTGGCGGTGCCCAGAACCAAAAATGTTCTTACAAGCTATCAGCATGATGAGGAGGAAGAGGATAATTACTCAGCATAACAGGATAGTCACTCAGCATCAGCATAGGCAGTCTTTGAAGGGATCTGACATTTCAAAAAAATGTATTTGTTACATCAGCATCAGGTGCTTGGTAGCTGGTGGTGATCCAAGATTGATTCATTTTTATGAAGGTCAGTCGATCGACGAAATCGGTGGACAGACGCACCCTGTTATCGGTTACAAAGCCTCCAGCAGCACTGAATGTGCGTTCCGAAAGAACGCTGGATGCAGGACAGGCCAATAGCTCAATTGCATACTGTGCAAGCTCTGGCCAGTGATCCATCCTCAAGACCCAGTAACCCAGAGGATTTTCGGGGGGAAAGGTGTCCAAGTCAGATCTTGCCCCTAGGTATTCCTGCACCATGTAAAACAGACGCTGGCGATGGTTGCTGGAACCAATCATACCTTGGGGCTGCGAACTAAAAAATTGTCTGAATGCATCGGTCAGACGGCCATCTTCTCCACCGCTCCTTCTTTGACTGACCGAAGCCTCAGCAACATGTTGTCCAGAAACAGGAGTTTGTAACCTCCCAGTCTCTGGGAACACATTGCACAGGCCTCCCAAAGATGTTTCATCCTCTTCTCCCTCTGCGACGGCAAGATAAGGCCCGCAACCTTACCCTTGTAACGTGGATCAAGGAGGGTTGCCAGCCAGTATTGTTACTTCTCCTTGATACCACGAATACGAGGATCCTTTCACAGGCTTTGCAGGATCAGGGAGGCCATGCAGCGTAGATTTGCTGAGGCATTTGGTCTGGAGTCCTCTGGGTCACTAAGGATGAAATGATCCTCCTCCCAGCCACGTACAAGTCCATGTGTGTCTTGGGACTGTAAATGATTCCTTAAAGATTGCTGCTGATGCTGAGTGCCATGCTCCACCTCCATACTGACACAATCCTCCTCCTCGTCCTCTTCCCGTGTGATCGGCGGACACGCAGGAACACTGTCTGGATAAAGGGGGCCTTGAGAGCTAAGAAAGTCCTCCTCTTCCTGCCTCTGTTCTGCCTCAAGTGCCCTGTCCATTATTCCACGCAGCGTGTGCTCCAACAGGTGGACAAGGGGGACAGTGTCACTCATGCTTGCACTGTCACTGCTCACCATCCTCGTGGCCTCCTCAAATGGTGACAGGACAGTGCATGCATCCCTGATCATGGCCCACTGGCGTGGGGAAAAAAAACAATGTCCCCTGACCCTGTCCTGGTGCCATAGTCGCACAGGTACTCATTGATGGCCCTCTGCTGCATGTGCAGCCACTGCAGCATGGCCAACGTTGAGTTCCACCTAGTGGGCATGTCACAGATTAGGCGGTTCTTGGGCAGGTTCAATTCCTTTTGGAGGTCTGCCAGCCGAGCACCGGCATTATATGATGGGCAGAAATGCACACAGACTTTCCTGGCCTGCCTCAGGACATCCTGTAAGCCCGGGTACCTGCCCAAGAACCGCTGCACCACCAAGTTAAGGACGTGAGCCAAACAGGGCACATGGGTCATTTGTCCCTGTCGGAGGGCGGAGAGGAGGTTGGTGCCATTGTCGCAAACCACCATTCCTGCCTTAAGTTGGCATGGCGTCAACCACCTTTGAACCTGCCCCTGCAGAGCCGACAGAACCTCTGCCCCAGTGTGGCTCCTGTCCCCAAGCACACCAGCTCAAGCACCGCATGGCATCTTTTGGCCTGCATACTTGTGTAGCCCCTTGAATGCCTATGGAGCACCGCTGGTTCCGAGGACAAAGCACAGGAAGAGGACATGGAGGAAGAAGAAGAGGAGGGGGTGGAGGAGAGAGGTGTGTCAGAATCATTAGTAGTGGCATTTTGGAGGTGTGGTGGCGGAACAACCTCCAACACTACTGCACCTTGTCCTGCATCCTTCCCAGCTGCCAGCAGAGTCACCCAATGTGCCATGAAACTTAGGTATCGTCCCTGTCCATGCCTGCTGGACCATGAGTCAGTGGTAATATGCACCTTACCACTGACTGCCCTGTCCAGCGAGGCATGGACATTGCCTTCCACGTGCCGGTAGAGAGCCGGAATCGCCTTCCGTGAGAAAAAGTGGTGTTTGGGTACCTGCCACTGAGGAACTGCACATTCCACAAACTCACGGAAGGGGGCAGAGTCTACCAAATGAAAAGGTAGCAGTTGAAGTGCTAGCAATTTTGCCAAGCTAGCATTCAACCGCTGGGCATGTGGATGGCTGGGAGCGAACTTCTTTCGGTGGTGCAGCAGCTGGGGCAGGGAAATTTGCCTGGTACAATCTGACGTTGGTGTACCGAAAGCAGATTGCCCACAAGTACTTGGCTGTGACACACCTAATTCTACACCTTCATTCAGTGCAGGTCTCAGAGAGGACTGAAGGTATAGTGGGGTTGGAGATCTCAGCAGATGAGGAGCAAGGAGAGGTCCTCTTTGTTCTTTGGTGTGGGTCTTTTAGGTACGCTTGCCAACGAACTGCATGGCAAGTCAACATATGTCTGGTCAAGCATGTGGTACCCAAGCAGGAGATGTTTTGGCCATGCGAGATATGCTTGAGACATATGTTGCAAATAGCAGTGGTGCGATCTGATGCACTCGTCTCAAAAAAGGCCCACAACAAAGAACTTTTGGAATAACGCACAGAGACAGCAGCGTCCTGCACATGCGGAGCTTTGCGGTGTGATTCAGTCAGTGTGCTGCCCTTAGGCTGGCCCCTGGAGGGCATCCTGCCTCGTTGGTGATGTGCCTCCTCCTCCTCCTCTCTCCTATCAGGCACCCACGTTGAGTCAGTGACCTCATCATCCCCTCCCTCCTCATCAATGGAGCAAACCTGGCAGTATGCTGCAGCAGGGGGTGCATGACTGCCAGATTGCTGTCCTTCTTGGGCACCCCCTCTGTCCGTGCTCACGTTACTGCCTTCATCTAGCTCAGTATCATCATCAGCGACTTCTAAACGCTGGGCATCCTCCTGGAGCATGTACCCAACACTGTGGTCAAACAGTTCAAGGGACTCCTCAGGAGGACATGGTGGGTCTAGGGAAGGAGTCACTGAAGCTATTGAGCCGAGGGAAGAGGCCGTGTTGGCAGCTGCTTTGCCAGACAAAGTATCCTGAGCATGGGTGAGAGAGGTTGAGGAGGATGAGGACGGCTTGGTCATCCACTCGACTAAGTCTTCTGCATGTTGCGGCTCAACGTGGCCAGCTGCTGAAAAAAAGGCCAAGCGTGTCCCACGGCCACATGCTGATGAGGATGCACTGTGTCCACAACCAGCACTGTTGCCTCTAGACACAGAGCCTGCTTGCCCTCTTTTATTGGCTTGTGACTGCCTGCTTCTCCTTGTTGGCCTTCCAGACATACTAATGGCCTGCAGTGAGATGTAGCTGCACTAAGCTGGGATATATATATATATATATATATATATTATATATATATATATATATATATATATATATATATATATATATATATATATATATATATATATATATATTATATATATATATTGATACTGCAGTTAGCAAAATCAACTGCCTGCCTGTAGTATGAGAACACCACCAATCTTCTACAGGTAGCTTTAGCTGAACACTTTGCAGAGGTCACACTACACTAACTTGTAGCTTTAGCTGAACACTGTGCAGAGGTCGCACTACACTAACATGTAAATAATTTAGCTGCCTGCGGTAGTTATAGGAAAACACCACCAACCTTCTACAGGTAGCTTTAGCTGAACACTGTGCAGAGGTCGCACTACACTAACGTGTAAATAATTTAGCTGCCTGCGGTAGTGATAGGATCAGGAAAACACCACCAACCTTCTACAGGTAGCTTTAGCTGAATACTGTGCAGAGGTCGCACTACACTAACATGTAAATAATGTAGCTGCCTGTGGTAGTGATAGGATCAGGAAAACACCACCAACCTTCTACAGGTAGCATTAGCTGAACACTGTGCAGAGGTCGCACTACACTAACGTGTAAATAATTTAGCTGCCTGCGGTAGTGATAGGATCAGGAAAACATCACCAACCTTCTACAGGTAGCTTTAGCTGAACACTGTGCAGAGGTCGCACTACACTAACATGTAAATAATGTATCTGCCTGCGGTAGTGATAGGATCAGGAAAACACCACCAACCTTCTACAGGTAGCTTTAGCTGAACACTGTGCAGAGGTCGCACTACACTAACTTGTAGCTTTAACTGCAATGCCGCAGTGAATTATGGGCCGTGACGCGCCACATGAATTTGGCACGAACGGCCCATATCGTTCGCAATTCGGCGAACGGGTGAACAGACGATGTTCGAGTCGAACATGGGTTTGACTCAAACATGAAGCTCATCACTACTTATTACCAGCAAACAAATTCTTTACATATACCAGGCTAGCATCTAAAGTACAACATAAAAAAATCCTCCTGTTAAAGTCACCACAAAGCATGGACTTATTGGAACTTGGCTCATCACAGGCTTAAAGGTATTACTTTACTGTTACTTCACACCAAAAACACATTTATTAAAAATTCTCAGCTGGGTAAGTGGAAAACAGAATCAATTATTTTTGGAATACCACTGGCTGAGAGCAATTAAATGTACTTACCAATACTCTAAATGCAAAAAATACTGGGAATTGGCCCAGAAATGTAATTTATGATGGTACTTTACACCTTATTTAACAGCTAAATTCTCATCTAACAACACTAATGAATGCTGAAGAGGCTGTGGTAAAGTAGGCACCTTAACACATATGATATAGTCATGGCTCCATTTACCTAGGTTCTGGTCAGGAATCACAGGATTTATTGTCAAACCAAATGTACAACAAGCTATCCTTAGCATTAAAATCTCTAAAATACCTAATTACAGTATATACGGACAATATGCATGCATATACTATTTGCTGCTACTGCAGACATTTTGAGGAAATGGAAATCAGACGAAGTAACTAAAATAAGATAGGTGAACGGTCAGGTCAAATATCGAAATGTGAACAAATTCTAGTGTACAAGGATGATAGGGCCTCACAGTTTGAAAACCAATGGCATGTCTGGTGTACTTATTACAATAGTCTGGATACATTTGTGGTATGAGCCCGTGCTTTTGTACTGCTCTATATTTTCTGTTACTTTTCACTCTGCTTTTTCTTTGTTATTATGAAAATTGAATGTTCCTATGGATATAACATACAGTTGTACAGTCATGAGGTGCACTTGTTAGATCTCAACCCCATTCTCAGGTATTCATTGATAGCTAGAGACAGAGGGAAGTTTGAATAGTTCACATAAGGAAACCCACATGGAATATAAGCACTGAGTTGAAGCCTCTAGTGATACTAACAGTATGTTGTATGGAAATGAATTTTAACATGTCTTGCAGATTATATTTGCATTCATGTGTATTCACTATTCAATTGTTAAGAACTGACTTCTTGCTCTGTCCCTTTTTGTTGTTCTCTTATTTGTGTAATATTGCAAAACTTTAATACAAACTATTTGTAAAAGAATAAAAGAAAATAAGGGAACATAATTAAAAATAATACAATAGACTAGAATACAAAATAAATTAACAGAATATAAAATAAAAACAAAAACAAAATAAACTTTAAAAATTGAATTAAATAGAATAGAAATGAAATGAATAGAATAGAAAATAATAGAACTGATTATAATAGAAAAGAATAGAATAAAATAGAAAATAAAATAATAAAATAGAAAATAATAGAATAGAAAAAAACAATAGAATAGAATAGAATAGAATAGAAAGATTATAACCCTCTTTTTAAATTAAAATTTAAAAAAGAATGAGTTTGAATTCAGATAGAAAAGAGCAGAAAAGTCCAGCTGTGTGTCTGGAAACAGAGAGTTGTTCAAGGTAAATAGGAGAATGATGTAGAGACCCACCGAGTCTGCAATGCATTCAAGATGTTGAAACGATACTGTATGCTTGACTGCCAATAGCACACCTTTTTTTTGCTTGCTGTGAATATATGAGAGATTATTTTTTGTTTGTACAAGGGGGAGCTGTGAGGCTGCATGGAAATGAGTTTCCTGTACACACAGGACCATACAGTGAGGGTCTAGTGCCAGTTTCCATAGGGAGGTCCTTTTCGCTGGTTGGTTTAGATCTTTGTTGTTTAAAGAGAGGATTTTGATAGTCATGGTGATTTATCACAAAAAGGCATGAGGAGTAGTGAATAAGCCTTCAGTAAAGGCACTAGGTGAACGCAGTGCCAAAATACACTGTAGGGGCTACAACCAAGAAGAAGGCCCAGGTTAGTTTTCTTAAACCGTGAAATCAGTGGTTGTTGATGTAGTGGAATTGTACAGCAAGAAATCTGCAAAAGCAATAATCTGGAAAAAAGAAACAATAAGAAAAAGCTTCACAAAAACAAAACAAAACCAAAAGTGGACCAGAGGCACCACAACAATACTTTCTGGGAATGGAGTGCCAAGCACACTCTGAAAGTAGGATAGGGGGTAAAAGTTCATTTAGACTGGGAGGTGATCTTGCACCAGTCCAAATAACTGAAGAAAGCAGTGAGATCCAAAGCGCCTAGGTCACAGGGCTTGTTTGTGATTGCAGTGAGGCAGTTGCCATTGGAAGAAACTTTGCCTGGACCTCATCTTTCCAGTGATGAATCAGGGGGTTTAGTTAGGATATCCCAGGAATAAAGAAGGTACAGCCCTTCAGCCAGTGAAGATATGGAATGGAGCCATTGGGGTTGATTTACTAAAGGCAAAGAGACTGTTCACTTTGCAAAGTGCAGTTGCACTATGCAAGTGCAGTTGCTCCAGAGCTTAGTAAATTAGCAGAAGCTCTGCTGACTTCCATCATCCAATCAAATACAAGCAAAAATGCTGTTTTTAAAACTTTTCATGCATGTGATTGGGTATTCTTTACAAAGAGAACCTTTACCTCATTTACTAAGCTCTGGAGAAACTGCACTTTGCAAAGTGCACAGTCTATTTGCCTTTAGTAAATCAACCCCATTGCGAGCAATCAGCAGTCTTGCGGGATTGGCCCACTAATATATCACTTTGTGATTTGGCAAGGCTTTTGTTATAGTGTTGAGTCACCTGTGTAGTTGGAGCATATGCTGTAATAGATCCATGAAAAGTTGCAAATGCACATAAGGTTCAGGGAGTGTCCCCAAAGTTCTTGCTTTTTGTATGAGTTGTTTTGGTAAAAATGGTAAAAATGGATGCGCAGAATCACATCCCTTGGAGTCATGTCAGGGAGGTACGGGAGTCTGGGAAATTGATGTATGTGATCAGTCACCAGTTCTATATTTGTTAGCTCAGGTAACAGGGTTTTGATCATGCCCCATCTGTAGTTGGATAGGTCAAGACAAAATTGGAAAGACATGGGGTGGGACTTTGCATGTGCCTCAGTGGAGTATGAATAATAATTTATAACACAATGTTGTTTAAAAAAAGATATACAAAAACTTTATTTACCATCCTTGGATGGGAATAATGAAAACATTACAATCTGAATGAAGATATAATTTACTGTTAGGTTGACCCAGGTTGTGTGACTGGATAGGTCAAGAGCTTTCAGATATCCCCCTTATTTTTATGTTCTTGCAGCGGGACCTGTCCTCAAGGTCCACCAATTTGTTTTTAATCCACATACAGTATGTTCCTCTACATTCTCATCATCTGCGACAATAAGGCCATACAACATGGTTGCAAATATTCCCATCTTTGTTTCAATGTGGGCCACTTTTTCCCCAATGGAAGTAATATCTGTGTAAAACTGCTGCATAAGAGAAAGCATATCAGACGGTAAGGTACTCAACATTAACATGTCTTTGAGTGTAATATCTAGGACTAGCTGGTCCATTCCTGCCAGCTATGATTAAACAATGAAGAAGTGTGAAACACATTAGCTGTCTACTACTGCCCTCTACTTTGTAGATATGAGATTTTTTTACAGGAGATTTTAGTGCGGCCAACTGGATTTTCTTATGATCCTGTCAGAAACCATGAATCAGACTGAAACAGAAGTACAGTTAAATCACACTTTAATAATAAAAATAAATAGAACAAACTTAGTAAAAACATAGCCAGAGTTCAGGAACTGGAACTGATAGTCAGACAAGTCAAACTTCAGGGAGCCGGAAATGTGCGTAGTAAAACAGCAAGCAGGATCTGGAGCCAGAAGGGATGTCAGCCAAGCAAGTCTTTTAACAGGAATGCAGGAGAGCATCTCTGTGATGTTGACCAAGGCGAAGGCAGAGATCCTCTGGGCTGGACGGCTTAAGTAGGCAGGACTGACAAGCAGGATATCATCAACAGCTGAGTACCTGTGGAGAGATAGAGCTGGCAATTAGCCGACAGCTGAGCGGCCAGCTCAGAGAAGGAAGGGCTGAGCACAACCCTGATAGTACCCCCTCCTCAATGACCCCTCCCCCTCGGAGTACCACCAGGCTTGAGGGGAAAACGTCTATGGAAATCATGGAGGAGGACAGGGGCATGTACGTCCGAGGAAGAGACCTAAGAGCGTTCCTCCGGACCGTACCCCTTCCAATGCACCAGGTACTGTATGCACCCACGGAACCTACAGGAGTCAACAATGGACTATACTTCATACTCCTCATGGTTCTCAACCTGTACAGGGTGAGGATGTGGCACCGAAGTGGTAAAGCGGTTGCAGACCAAAGTTTTTAATGAGGAGACATTAAATACATTCAAAATATGCATGTTAGAAGGAAGGTCTAATGCATAAGCCACTGGGTTAATCCTGCGAAGAATACGGAAAGGCTCAATAAACTGAGGTGTGAACTTCAGTGAGGGAACACGAAGTCAGAGGTTGTGAGATGACAACAAGACCCTGTCCCCAACCTGGTAGGAAGGTGCGGGCAGGTGTCTGCGGTCAGCATGGAGTCTGTACCTATCATTAGCATGTCGTAAAGCTTTCTGGACTTGTGCCCAAGTGGAACGAAGACCACGGAGATGCTCCGCTAACACAGGAATACTCTGCTGAACAAATGAGTCAGGCAACATGGAAGGTTGGAAACCATAGTTCAGCATAAATGGGGACAATCAGGAAGCAGAATTCAAGGCATTATTGTAAGCAAACTCTGCCCATGGTAATAGGTCTGACCAGTTATTAAGATGGTCAGAAATATAGCAATGTAGGAATTGCTCCAAGGACTGTTTGGCTCGTTCTGTGGCCCCATTAGACTGCGGGTGATACGCAGAGGAAAAAGCAAGCGGAATTCCCAACTGTGCACAAAAGGTTGGCCAGAACCAGGACACAAACTGACTACCTCTTGTCCAAAACAATTACCTTGGGTAGCCCATGTAAGCGAAAGATCTCCTAAGCAAAAATGGAAGCTAGTTCCTTAGAAGTGGGCAACTTATTAAATGGAATACAATGAGACATTTTTGAGAACCGGTCAACCACTATAAGGATAACTGTGTTGCCCTGGGAGTTGGGTAACTCCACAATGAAATCCATAGACAGGTGGGTCCAGAGCCTCTCTCCATTGGGTATGGGTTGTAGGAGGCCCTCTGGAAGATGTTGTGGAATCTTACTCTAAGCACACATGGAACAGGCAGCTACAAAGGCAGTTACATCAGCACATAGACTAACCACCAGAATTGTTTGGAAATGGCCCAAAAGAGTTGATTCTTCCCAGGGTGGCTAGAAGCCTTGGAAGAATGGTAAGTCTGGAGCACAGCAGTATGGAGACTCACTGGGACAAAACAGCGGTCACAAGGTTTCTCAGGAGGAGCATGGACCTGAGCAGCAAGAATTTTGTCACCCAAAGGAGAAGTGAGACTGGTGGAAACCATAGCCAGAATACAATCAGGAGGAATCACAGGAACCGGAACCGACTTCAACTTGCAAGTGGAGGAAAATTGTTGTGACAAGGCGTCAGCCCTTACATTCTTAATACTGGGCAACAATGAGACAATGTAATTGAAACAATTGAAACTTGAGATGAAAAGAGCCCATCACGCCCTTCTGGGAGAGAGGTGTTTAGCCTCAGGCAAGAACGTGAGATTCTTATGGTCAGTAGGATTGAGAACCGGCACAGTGGTACCTTCGAGGAGATTTCGCCATTCTTTCAGTGCTAAAATGATCACCAACAGCTCTCTGTCACCAATCTTGTAATTGCACTCTGCAGGTGACAATTTCTTGAAAAAGTAGCCACAAGGATGCAAGGCGCTCTCAGAGGTAGCACGTTGAGACAGAAGGGTGCCAACTCCAGTCTCAGAAGCATCAACCTCAAGGATAAAAGATAAAATAGGATCAAGATGTGACAACAGAGGAGCAGAAACAATGGCAGCCTTGAGCCTCTCAAAGGCCTTAATGGACTCCGGAGACCCACTCTGTGGCTTACTGGTTATATCAGTCAGGGGCTTAAGCAGAGATGAGAAGTTACGAATAAACTTCCGATAATAATTGGCAAAGCTCAGGAAACGCTGCAGAGGACGTAAACCCACGGGTCGGGGCCACTGTAGGACTGCAGAAAGTTTCTCTGGGTCCATCAAAAAACCAGCAGTGGAAATGACTTAAGACATGAATTTAACCTGTTCACGCTGGAACTCGCACTTCTCCAATTTACAATAGAGATTGTTCTCTCTTATTTTTTGAAGCAGACGACAGACATCTGTGTGGTGGCTCTCCAGGGACTTGGAGAATATGAGGATATCATCGAGATAAACCACCACACATAACTGCAACAAATCTCATTAAACACATCGTTAAAAAATTCCTGGAAAACTGTTGGGGCATTACAAAGGCCAAAAGGCATTACGAGATACTCATAATGGCCTGTTCTGGTATTAAACACAGTTTTCTACTCGTCGCAATTCTTAATCCTCACAAGATTGTATGCCCCTCTCAAATCAAGCTTTGTGAAAAACGTTTCTTCCTTAAGGGGGTCAAATAACACTGTAATCAATGGAATCGGATAGGCATTCTTAATCGTGAAATGATTGAGGCCCCTATAATCAATACAAGGTCTCAGTTCACCACTCTTCTTCTTCACAAAGAAGAAACCAGCACCAGCAGGGGATGAGGATTTGTGGATGAAACCACGAGTAAGTGCATCTGCAACATACTCCTCCGTGGCCTTATCCTCTAAGACTGACAAAGGGTAAACCCGGCCACGAGGGGATATGGCACCAGGTTGAAGATCAATTGTGCAATCATACGGCCGGTGTGGAGGCAAACTACCAGCTTGACCTTTGTCAAAGACGTTGCTAAAATTGTGGTACTCCTCCGGCAGGGAGGAGAGTGAAGAGGTGCACAGGACCTTGGCTACCTTCTAGAAGCATGTCTTACTGCATTTGGGGACCAGGAGAGAACCTCAGCATGGAGCCAATCAAAAGAGGGGTTTTGCCTCTGT
Source organism: Aquarana catesbeiana (assembly GCF_042186555.1). Lineage (NCBI taxonomy): Eukaryota > Metazoa > Chordata > Amphibia > Anura > Ranidae > Aquarana > Aquarana catesbeiana. The sequence goes on along the minus strand of NC_133324.1, from coordinate 178,302,070 downwards.
AACCAAGGATAACCAATAACCAACAGAAACTTAGGTGAGGAAATAACTTGAAATTGGATTATCTCATGGTGAAGAGCCCCTACAGCCATGGGCAATGGAACCGACTCATGAGTCACATGGGCAGGCTGTAGGGGTCTCCCGTCAAGAGCCTCAAAAAGGCATAAACTCTCCCTCCTCCTAAAGGTTCTCTCATCCCCAGAGAGACACGTGAAGCCCAAGTGCATGGGTTCATCTTCACTGACCGACTCGGTACCAGGAGGCATGGGAGGTGAGGGAGGCATGGGTGGGACTGCAAAGCTTGGAGGCAAACGTACAGGAGGCTTCCACAGGCGCTCCTTAAAAGAGAGTCTTTCTCTGAAGTCAATGAGGCTGGCAAATGTGAACAACTTCTCCAGCTCAGTGGTTATATCTCAGGCTGCAAACTCATCTTTGATGGAATCTGAGAGACCATGAGAAAAAGCAGCCACGAGGGCCTCATTGTTCCATTCAATCTCTGCTGCCAGAGTATGGAATTCAATGGTGTAGTCGGTAACAGTTCTCGTGCTCTGTTTGATGGACATGAGGCACTTGGCAGCAGAAGTGGAGCATGGGGGAACATCAAATAACCTTTTAAAGGAGGCCACAAACTCAGAGTAACTCAAGACAACGGGTTTTTGCGTCTTCCATAGAGGGTTTGCCCAGGTCAAGTCTCTCTCAGAAAGCAAAGATATCACAAAACCTACTTTGCTTCTGTCCATGGGAAATGCTTTGGGCAGCAACTCAAAGCATATCTCAACCTGGTTGAGAAACCCTCTGCATTGAACTGGGTTGCTCCCAAATTGCTGGGGAAGCAGAGCGGACCCAGACATACCTCTTATAGAGGTAATACTCGAGGCGGGTGCCTGCACAGAGACTGGCGCAGCAGCAGAAACGGCCTGCAACTCAGGTTGTACTGGAGCAGCCACAGTGGGAGATTCCAGGTGAACCGTGCGACTCAGGAGTGTTTGTAAGCCATGGCAAACTGATCCATGCAGTGATCTTGCTCAAATATTACCAACTAGTGGGTTGACTGTATCTTCTGAATTCATGGCCTTCGCCTATTGTCAGAAACCATGAATCAGACCGAGGCAGAAGTACAGTTAAATCACACTTGTTTAATAATAAAAATAAATAGAACAAACATAGTCAAAACATTGCCAGAGTTCAGGAACTGGAACAGATAGTCAGACAAGCCAAACATCAGGGAGCTGGAGATGAGTGTAGTAAAACAGCAAGCAGGATCTGGAGCCAGAAGGGATGTCAGCCAAGCAAGTCTTTTAACAAGAATGCAGGAGAGCATCTCTGTGATGCTGACTAAGGTGAAGGCAGAGATCCTCTGGGCTGGACGGCTTAAGTAGGCAGGACTGACGAGCAGGATATCATCAACAGCTGAGTACCTGTGGAGAGATAGGAGCTGGCAATTAGCTGACAGCTAAGCGGCCAGCTCAGAGAAGGAAGGGCTGAGCCCAGCCCTGACAGATCCCTCTCTTTGATGACCTGAATTCTGAGGTCCTTGCACAGGCATACAAACCTAATTAATCACAAGCTACCTGCAGCAGAAGACCTCTGCTACCTGGGTCACACAGGCACTTGCATGAAGTGGCGATTCCATGAGCCAAAATGGGAGCAACTGCAAAGACAGCAGTTTTGCCAAGCTGGTAGATTTGGGGTAATTTTTTTCTTCTGACCCAGCAGCTGTGGAAAAGACAACAAAAGAAATGCTGAATGGAAATCTGTCACAATTGGACAACCTAGGCCAGAAAATTGCCACCGGATCATATAGATGGGGTGGTATAGTGCAGTTTTCTTTTGCAGCTCCAAATTGTAGCTGATGCCCACTACTTCTGGAGCTGAACTGTTCATCCACTCTACAATATCTGTTGCTATTGCCTCTCAAATAATACACTCTAATTTTTATTTTAAGATAAAACCTGTCCCATTTCTTCCTCTAACATTGCATTGTAACCAAGCTGTGTGCATATTGTCCAGCCACTGTACATTTGTGGCTATTGGTTCCAAAAAATACACTGGAATGTTTATTTCAAGATAAAACTTGCCCCATCTCTCCCTCATATATTGCAGCCTAACCAAGCTGTTTAGAAACTGTCCAGACACTGAACAATATTTGCCATAATTGTCTCAGATAATACACTCAGATTTGTATTATATCATTATCATTATATCATTATTTATTATGATATATTTATATCAAAACCTACCTTGTATCGTTCTATTTGCTGCTTATTCACGTGCCCTGGTACTGTCCTAATGCTAGACAATTTCTACAAAACACATACCCAAAGTCTATATATGACATATTTTCAGAACAATTGGGGATACAAAAACAATGGGAAGAGGTCTCAGAGAGCGTGAGGTTGTTAAAGTGTTTTTGTGTGCTCTGTTTTGACATTTTAAGGACCAAGCCTATTCTGACACTTCTCTCCTACATGTAAAATCTGTATTTTTTTGCTAGAAAATTGCTTAGAACCACCAAACATTATACATTTTTTTTTTGCAGAGGCCCTAAAGAATAAAATGGTGGTCGTTGCAATTTTTTAGTCATGCGGTATTTGCGCAGCAGTTTTTCAAACTCAATTTTTGGGAAAAAATACACTTTAATGAATTGCGATAAAAAACAAAACGCTATATAACCCAATTTTTTGTAAAATATGAAGGATGATGTTTCGCTGATTAAATAGATACCTAACATGTCATGCTTTATAATTATGCATGCTCATGGAATAGTGCCAAACTATGGTACTTAAAAATATCCATTGGAAACACTTTAGAACTTTTTACAGGTTACCAGTTTAGAGTTAAAGAGGAGGTCTAGTGCTAGAATTATTGCTCTTGCTCTGACATTCAGGGTGATACCTTACATGTGTTGTGGGAACACTTTATATATGAGGGCGTGACCTACATATGCTTCTACCACTGCACACGAACACTGGGGGATAGGAGCACTTTAATTTTTTTTTTTTTATTATTATTTTTTATTATTATAATTTATTTTACTGCTTTTTTTAACTTTTCCTTTACAGTTTTTTGATCACTTTTATTGCTATTGCAAGAAATTTAAACATCCTTGTAAATATGACAGGTCCTTTTTATGGAGAGATCAGGGGTCTATAACAGGGATGTGCAGTCAGGGGAGGCAGGTGAGGCAGTGCCATGAACATTGATAAAAAAAAACGAGCTTTGAGGGTCTTAGCTCGGCCACCTGGGGTCACAGAGACTTTTGGGGGTTATGTAGCCTAAGTCCTAACCCACCACTGGTAAAAATTTGGGGCTCCTCTGACCTATGGTTCCAGAGATAAGGGGCTCCTTACATAGCCTGTCAGAAGCTAAATACAGAGCGGCCACTTTAAATACAAGCTGACAAACTCTGTTTGCAGCAGACAGAGGGGTCGAGCTTACAGTGCCTCTCACTTCTTATCAGAGGCACTGAGCTCAATGAACAGCTTGGAGTCTTGAACCAATGGTAAAGTACCATTAGCCCTAGGTGTTCAACAAAAATGCTGCAGTGGAGGCACGCCTCTCACTGCAGTGTCATAGAAGGGGCATACTGTATGTCTAAAAGACAAATGCTCCCATCCAGCCCAGCCCTCTTAACTACAAGGAAAAAACATGTGTTTATGTGTATAAGATTTACCCGTAATCCCATTTTTCTCACACAGTTAAGAGGGAGAAACTGATTCTGCTGAAAAAGTACTGTTATATTCAAGCTAAATGATATATTTATATGCTATATGTTATAACATAATAATTTATTATTTATCTATTTACTGTGAAAAGCCTGTCAGAAGCTAAATACAGAGCGGCCACTTTAAATACAAGCTGACAAACTCTGTTTGCAGCAGACCGAGGGGTCGAGTTCACAGTGCCTCTCACTTCTTATCAGAGGCACTGAGCTCAATGAACAGCTTGGAATCTTGAACCAATGGTAAAGTACCATTAGCCCTAGGTGTTCAACAAAAATGCTGCAGTGGAGGCACGCCTCTCACTGCAGTGTCATAGAAGGGGCATACTGTATGTCTAAAAGACAAATGCTCCCATCCAGCCCAGCCCTCTTAACTACAAGGAAAAAACATGTGTTTATGTGTATAAGATTTACCCACAATCCCATTTTTCTCACACAGTTAAGAGGGAGAAACTGATTCTGCTGAAAAGGTACTGTTATATTTGAGCTAAATCATATATTTATATGCTATATGTTATAACATAATAATTTATTTTTTATCTATTTACTGTGAAATGACTGGTTGGAAGTTATAACTTCAAACTTCAGTATTGTGTCCATTAAGCCACCTGCTTGAGTACAAATTTTGAAAATATAGTAAATTACCGTAAAAAAATATAATAATTATTTGTATATTACTTACTTATGGTAATTAACCCCTTGCCACCCAGGCCAATTCTAAAATAAAATAAAAATCATAATTTTTTTGCCAGAAAATTACTCAGAACCACCAAACATTATATATTGACACCCTGGTGGTCATTGCAACTTTTTATGTCACACGGTATTTGGGCAGCAATTTTTTTAAAAGCGTTTTTTTTAAAAAAAAACTCTTTCATGAATAAAAAAAAACCTAACATTATCTCGATTTTTTTTGTATAATGTGAAAGATGATGTTACACCGAGTAAATAAATACCTAACATGTCACACTTTAAAATTGCGCACACTTGTGGAATGGTGCCAAATTTCAGTACTTCTAAATCTCCATAGGTGATGCTTTAAAATTTTTTACAGGTTACATGTTTAAAGTTACAGAGGAGGTCTAGTGCTAGAATCATTGCTCTCTAACGATCATGGCGTATGTAGCCTGTGTGTATCTGGCTCTGATACTAGCCAGTGCCTCACCAGCCTCTGGCCTCACCAGCCTCTGGCCTCACCAGCCACTGACCTCACCGCATGTCCCTGGTCTATACGACCCTACATTTCTCCTGTAAAATGGAAAGAATGAGATTAAAAAAAGCATTGATCTCATGCTTTAAAAAAAATGGCTTTGTTTATGTAACTCATATCCTCCTAGACCATAGAGATTGTGTCTGAACTCAGCTAATATCTGTGGTCAGCTGCCACAATCGCCGGATTGGTTTCCTGGACCCGCCAATCATCTAGGTAACCCCAAAAACCACCGGAAAAGGGGGGTGGGGGCTAATCTGCTGCTTGGATCTCTTTTAGTGGTTAGAGAATCGCCAGCTTGAAAAAACAATACGGGGGGTTATGGAATATTCCACTTGAAAACCAGGACATAAATTCCCAGTTAGGCATTCTTCAAGTGAATGCCATTGTGGTACTGCACAAAAAATCCTTTATAAATGGTCAAAATTTACTATAAAGACACCCCCCATAGATTTTAATAGGATGTTCTCTTATTTCAAGCGGGATTAGATGACCCTTACCTTCTACATGAAATGTAATACAATATTAAAGGGATAAAATTAAACAAAAGTAGACCTACTTCCTAATTAGGCTCGCACCTTTCCCATGTAAGTACCCTCTCCCCCTGCCCCCCATTACATGTTAAAAAACATACAAATTGATATACTTAACTCACAATCCGGCTTCTGCCTACAAAGCCTTGTAGAGGTCGCATGGCAGGCCTTTAGGAGAGATCCTAGGAGTTCTAAGGATCCCAAATCTTACCATAAATAGCTCAGGGACTGTGCAGAAGTTCTCTCTAGAGAATTGTCCAGGACAGTAATGGAGCATTTTCTTACAAGATTTGTATACCTCAGAATTCCCAAGATCTTTACCCAAGCCCCAAAATTAGTATACATGTTCAGAAGTCAAAAGGTGAAGTAGGAATATTTTACGCTTTTCTCCTTCTGCGTCTTTCTTTGTTGTGTGATGCAGCATTTTTACCTAGAAGGTGTGGAGTCTTATGGTGATGTTATTGGATGGCCATGCCCCATGACTATATAATAACTGACAGATATCGGAGATGACACAACTGCGGGAGCTAGCATCGGAGGGCGACCAGGTCGGTGGTGGAGACGACAGCAGTGGTGGAGAAGACAGCAGCGGCAGAGAAGATAACAGCAGAGGGAGAAGACTGGAGGAAGAACACATCATCTGAGGGAGAAGACAGCAGTGAAGGGAGAAGACTGGAGGAACGAGGAAGAACACATCGGTGGCAGAACCGGAGAAAGAAGACACGTTGGAGCTAAGACAGGGACATTCTTAATTTTTAATAAAGGACTTTGTCAAAAACCATCTCTTGTTTTAATTTACACTATACTGCTTTTTTGGGGTGAATGAGTAGGGGTACAATGTATCTTATACTCATTCACATGGGGGCTGGGATCGGGGGGCCCCCTTGTTAAAGGGGGCTTCCAGATTCAGATAAGCCCCCTGCCCGCAGACCCCCACAACCACCACCCAGGGTTGTCGGGAAGAGGCCCTTGTCCCTATCAACATGGAGACAAGGTGCTTTGGGGATGGGGGCACAGAGCCCCCCTGACCCAAAACACCCACCCACCATGTTGAGGACATGTGGCCTGATATGGTCCAAGAGGGTGGAGCACTCTCTTGCCCCCCTTTCCTGACCTGCCAGTCTGCATGCTGAGATAAGGGTCTGGTATGGATTGTGGAGGGGACCCCCACACCATTTTTTTTTGGCATGGGGTTTTTCCTCAAAATCCACACCAAACCGAACGGTCTGGTATGGTCTTAGAGGGGGGGTGACCACACATTTTTTTTCTTTTTTGGCATGGGGTTCCCCTTCAAGATCCCCAACACAAGTCGCATGATGATCTGACTTGGATGCAACTTACATTAAAATCAGTGGGCTGAAATCGTGCCCAAGGTGAACCAAAGTAGTGTAGGAACCTTTTTCAAAGTTAGACCGAACCAGTTAAGACGGTTCTCATTAATTCGGAACCATTAATTTTGACATGTCATGCGACTTGTGCTCTTAAAGTCGGAGTGTATGTTGGACCATTGTGAACCGGCCATAAAACTTTATTTGATGATACTGTTTATTTCTGCACAAGTGAACATGTATGTACAGTACTAATTTCTGCTTGGGAATGAAATGAAAAAAATTAAAAATAAAAATGGAATGGTGTTTTAAATAATTGGTTTTGCAAATGTATAAGAAAAAAAGTTTATTTTTATTTTTTTTTTTATTGCATTAAAGCTGTTAGAATAGACATGAAGAATAAAAGTCTCAACTATTCAAAATAACTCAAAAAGAATCTGTATATTGCCAACAACTATTACATTGTTCAGCTGTTCAGAAAATGATCAGACTTCAGACATAACAGAAGAAAATATATTGGAGGACATCCAAAAATGTAAAAACTGTTGACAAAAACTATTATTGTAATAGGCAGCAGTAGTATGTGTAAGGATGACAAATAAAATATTAGAAATAAATGCACATGGAATAATCTGAATGTTTTAGTCTATCTCCAACAATACATATTTCTTCAAAAATATAGTTTTATCATTTTGTTTCTCTCATGTAGCTTCATCTCTAACTAAACATTTTTCAGAGGTTTTGTTTTGGAAGAAAACCAAGAAACATTAGAGATGGCCTGAACACCCCTCGGTTCGGTTCCCGCCAGAACTCATGAACATCACAAAAGTTCGGACCCAAACCCCGAAGCCCATTGAAGTCTGTGGGACCGAAATTTGAAAAATCAAACGTGCCCATTTTGAAGGCTTATATGCAAGTTATTGGTCATAAAAAGGGTATGGGGGTCCGGGTACTGCCCTGGGGGACATGTATCAATGCAAATTTTTTTTAAAAAAGATCATTTTTACAGGAGCAGTGATTTTAATGATGCTTAAAGTGAAACAATAAGAATGAAAAATTCCTTTAAATAAAGTGCCGGGGGGGTCCCCTTAGTCTGTCTGTAAAGTGGCGCATCTGTACCGTGTATAGAACCTGCTGCAGCAAAACGGACATTTCTAAAGAAAAAAAAATTACATTTAAATTGCTGGCAATACAATACAATTTCCGGCAATACAAAAATGTTAAAAAAACAGAAGTGGGGGTCCCCCCCAATCCATACCAAGCCCTTAGGGTCTTCAGGTCTAATTTCCAGAGCCTGCGTCCATTCATCATTATTTATAGTATCAATATAGGAAAGAGAAACCCAGGGGTAGGCAACCCCCAGAACGGGTGCCACAAGTGGCACTCAAAGCCCCTTTTGCCGGCACTCGACTCCCTCCCCATCAGCAGAGCAGAGCAGGGAAGTGTCAGTGAGACACTAATGCATTACAATTTCAGAGTTCCCCACGCCACACCTGCACTGAGGGGGAGGCACTGTGCCCCCACACATTGTAAAAGGTGGGAAACATTGGTTCTCTAACCTTGCTGTAGCTGCAGTTGTCAGCTTTTGTGATAGGGAAGAGATTGGGTGCAGTTCTGCTAGGGGGTCGGTCCATGTTTCCAGGCGGAGGAGGCCTGTCATTGGCAACTGCTTGAACTTTTGTGTCACTTACTACTGAACCCCTGCACTCTGTGTCCCTTTAAGCCAGAGCCAGTATTCAGCATAATGAAAATCATACCAAGCTTTTCCTGTGGCGCAGAGCACCGCACTTTTTCACTTTTTCCCACTGCTTTCAGAAAATGCCCCTGACCTGAGCTCATCATTGCGCATCCATTCCAGATGCTTGTATGTGACATCACATACATCAAAGACATGCGTCTTTTACCTCCTTCCGCTGACGTCATCCCCAGCTGCCCTGTGTCGCTCGATTTACTTCACTGGCAAGAGAGGAGACAGACACGTGTCCGAGTCCCGGTCCCCAGAGCTTTTCTCCTCCTCAGCTCACTGTTGCACACTGTGCAGTGCACATAGGCTGTTACAGGGGGGACCGTCACCCAACTCCAGACTCCTCTTACAACTGGCGGTGTGGGCAGCAGGACTGTGGGAGAGAGACCAGAGCGAGCCAGGCTGCTCTTGTCCTCTGCCCTCCTCACAGACAGATTGCCAGTCCAGAACTGATGGATGCAAACTCATGGTCTGCTGCTTATACCGCGTACACACGACCAGACTTTACGGCATACTTGGTCCGGCGACTTTGTAGCGTAGTTGCGCCACGTGTTAGTAGAAGTTTGGTTAGAGACGATTCGCGCTTTTCACACTTCAGCTTATTTTGATTGTTTTCTGTGATTCAGTTTGTGCTTGTGAGGTTTGTTTCTGGTTTTCAGTGCGTGTGGGTCAGTTCGTAACCTGCCTAGCAGGCCGTTCTGGTTCCTGACCAGGTCGCTCTTCATAGACCTTGCTGTTCTTCAGTGCGTTTGTTCTAAGTTTGTTTGTTTGACCAGCCGACCGTTTTGAAGCCATGGTTCATGGACGTACTCATTCTCGAGTTCATGCTCCGTGGGGACTTGGTGTTGGGGTTAATACTTTGACCCAAATCCAGTCCATGAACAGGGCGAGGAGGAGTTCATGGATGAAGAATTGGTTGCGCCAGCATGTCCAATTCTCGCATATGCCTTTGCTCCGTGAGATCCGTGAGAATAATCCTGAGGAATTCAGGAATTATCTCAGGATGATGGACCCCGTTTTTCAATGTCTGCTGGCTATGCTGACCCCTTATATCTGCAGGCAGGATACCTGCATGAGGCAAGCCATCACTGTGGAGCAGAGGCTAGTTGCCAGGTTACGTTACTTGGCAACTGGGAGAAGTCTTCAGGACTTGAAGTTCTCGACAGGCATCTCCCCCCAGGCTCTGGGGATCATAATCCCAGAGACCTGTTCTGCTATAATTCAGGTACTGCACAAGGACTATATGAAGGTAATTTTTTATCCTTTAATCTTGCATGATTAATGTTTGCTAATGTATTGTCTAAATTTCCTCATTACATAATTACCATGCTTGGAATATGCTGTGAATGTCCCCTTTATCTTCAGGCATGCCTGTTTTTTTTCATTAATAATTTTTTACCCTACATGCATATTTACCTTCACTGTCCTCCCCACCATGCAATCCTGGGTCCATTTATACTTCTAGCCTATAGTCCCTTTAACAATGTATATTGTCAGCTCCATTGTACTGCTTTACCCCCCCCCCCACCCCCTCAAATGTTTCCAAATGTCAGGTGTGGTCTTCTACAAAATGAGACCCCCTCCCCCACCCCCTCAAATGTTTCCAAATGTCAGGTGTAGTCTTCTACAAAATTAGAACCCCTCCCCCACCCCCTCAAATGATTCCAAATGTCAGGTGTGGTCTTCTACTAATATAGAACCCCTCCCCCCACATAAAAATTGATCAATGGTCCATCAGAGGGGTGAGTAATCTTATAAGTGGGCCTTATGTTTTTATTTTTTATAAATAACACATTTTAAAAATGTTCGACTGCTGTTGTTCAAGATTTTTTTTGTGTAATCTGCTAGCAAAGTTATGTTTAAAAGTACTTATATCTTTTTTTTTCTTGTTTGACTCCACAGTTTCCTTCCAACACACAGGAATGGTAGACTGTGGCCTCCCAGTTCGCTGACCGTTTGGACTTTCCCAATTGTGTCGGGGCGATTGATGGGAAGCATATCCGCATTGTGCCACCACCCCATTCGGGGGGCTTACTACTTTAACTACAAGGGGTTTCATAGTGTAGTATTGATGGTGGTGGTCTCGGCACAATTGGATTTTCTGTTCGTGGACGTGGGGAAGAACGGCCGGATGTTGGACGGAGGAGTCTTTGCACAGACCGAGTTGTGCCAGCGTCTCCAGACTGGTGGCCTGGGATTGCCACCTGATGACCAGAACATTGATGGTTCCTCACCCCTGAGAGGAGGGTATTTAATTACCGGCTGGCCAGAGCAAGAAGAGTTGTTGAGAATGCCTTCGGGATTCTGGCCAGCCAGTTCCGTTTGTTCCTCTCGGTCATAAATCTGGCGGAATATAAAATAAATCATGTGATAATGGCTTGCTGCATTCTCCATAATTTTTTGAGAAGACGTTCTGCAACATATATTACCTCTGTTGGGCCTGAGGCCGGACTTAGTGTCGAAGCTCCACTCACAGGCCTGCACACTGGCCGTACTAGCTTGGCCCCCCAAACCGGCCATCAAGTGCGGGACAGATACTGTATGTCAATTATTTTAATGGTCGGGGGGCCATTGCAATGCAAGAACAACTTTAACCTGTTACCAAATAAACAAAAATTATTTTGGATAAAATCTCTTGTTTTTATTCTTGTTTGCATTTAGTTTTGGCTGTCTCCTAGTGCACTTGTAGTGGCAAGTGCATTTGCCTTTAGTTAATAAGGCCCTTTGTCACTGTAAACACCCAAAAAATTAAGAAACTGATTGATAAATAATAAGCCACACACATTGTAGTAGTAAAAACATTTTACTGTGCGCACATTGAAAGGTGCATTTTTTTAAACGTGTTTATGTTTTTTGTTTTTTTTTTCTTATTTTGTTTTTATTTTGAACAATATATTTTTTGTGTTATTTTAGGCATATTTCTCAAAAATATTTTTTGTTTACAAATTTATGCTTGACAACAGGGTTTTTTTAAAACATAATACAAAAAAATAACAGGAACTTACAAAGTTCAACATGTCAAAAACGGTGCTGGTGATGTCACCCATGTACAATCAAAATTCAGCAGATGTACACAAATTGGGAGTACAAATGGTTCAAGTCAACATGTCCTATCTCCCATCATGGGGGAGCAATGGACATGTTTTGTGTGCGCAATCCCTTTTTTTTCTCTCACAAACTAACATTATTACGAAGAAGGGGTTGCAAACACAAAACAAGTACATTGATATCACCTGATGGAAGATAGCACATGATGACACACCATGTGCATCTGCTAAATTTTGATATTACTATTTCACAACTTAAAAACATTTTAAAAGGTAAAATTTTACAATGAAATGAAGACCATGTTTGATGTTTTTAGGCAAAAAGTGATTCGATTCTGCCCAAAACATCAATCATGTTCTTCATTTCCTGTTGCATGCTGTCCAGCCGATTTCTCATGCTGTCAATTTGTTCTCGCATTCGATCGATTTGGCCATTCCACACCATTATCTGCCCAATCAGTCTTTGTGCACTGTCTGTGCTAAAGGGCTCCGCTGCTTGGCCTTCCACAACCAGAACATCACTTAACAGGCTCCACCACGGCACTGTGATAGCCACTGGAGTGATCAGAGCAACCCCCCGAGCACCTCACCGGGCCACACGAATGGGGAAACCCCCAGGAACACTGCCTAGAAAATGGCGAACGTCCGCAGGAACCTGACGAGCCAGATGACCGCTGCAGGCATTCAGGTCAGCTATGCCAAGATGGCGGCGGCTCCACGAGGCCCGCACAACACAGAGGAGATGGAGCACTCTATAGCTGACCAGAACTCACAGCATTCACAGCCACCACAGTCCCCAGGTGCAGATTTTCCGCCCCTGCCCCTGGCTGCTTCTCCCTCATCCACGGAGTCCCTCTTGGGCAGTATTGGCTTGGGCCTCCCTTCCACACCTATGATGGACCCTCATACAGGACTGTTACTATCTGTATCAGAGGCCCACTCTGACATCCCTGTGCCATCCGATTTCCCCTCCATGATGGAGGCCTTCTCCCAGCTCCTCTCCAAGAGCTTGGCCCAAAATGCAGCACAAATTACCTCATCCATCCATGCTGACCTGCAGCAAATAGGGATGAGGATGGATATAATAGAAAAGAAAGCTGATCAAGCGGTAACTCGCATTAATCAAAACTCAGCAAGGATTCAAGACATGCAAGACCAGCTTGAAACAGCATTTGCAAAGATCGATGACCTCGAAAATAAATCGAGACGCTATAACTTCCGCATTCGAGGGCTCCGTGGATCGGAAAAGGATGTTCATGCCGCTGTGAAGACCCTTTTACGGAACCTCATACCAGATATCACAGAACAACAACAGGAGTTAGACAGAGCTCACAGAGCTCTTCAACCCCCCCCCCCGATCAGACGGCCTTCCCAGAGACATTAACGTGAAACCCCATTTCTTCTCCATAAAGTAGGAGGTGATGAGAAGATCTAGGGGCTTAGAAATTCTCATGGGACACAGGATCCAAATTTTTGCAGATTTGTCGCCATACACAGTGCAAAAAAGGCGCTCTCTCAAACCGCTACTTCAGCTGCTGCTGGAGAAAGAGACCACATATCGTTGGTCCTTCCCCCTTCGATTAAACTTTTCCTACAGGAACAAAAATTACGGCTTCTCTTCGTTCGCCGAGGGAGAACATCTGCTCCTACAACTGGGTTTGATCTCCCAGGACCCTTATTCCTCACAGACCAACAGGAGCTCCTCTTCATCCACAAAAAGTCCTCCGCCAGCAAGCCCGCTGCAACCCACCTGGCTTAAACAGAGCTCCAAACACTCTAAGGAAAATCTTCCCCCATGATGTGCTGTCCTCTTTTTGGATCAGGGACCTGATCAGGAACTCCCCCTTGGACATCTTCGATTCAACGGTGACCTCCCCAGGATTTACTTTTGTGCCCCCTGCAATGAAGCCACATGACGGTCGGGCCTTATTCCTTTACAGCAGTTTCCATGCCTGCCATCTCGGATATCACAGGCTTAGCAACAGCCGACCCTGTGAGATTACAGGGATGAGGTAGGGGCGGGAGGGGGCTTCTCAACTTTTATATATATAAATCTGGACAGTTTTTTAGAAAAGATAGGTATTTTCAGGTTCTGGTACTTGTTGGACCCTCCTCTCACTGGTTGATCCTGAAGTTGTTCTTACCTTGGTATTTTCAATATTCTTGACCACGTTTTAGGGTTCTGGGGACCCCTGTATTATTACTCTCTGTTCTTGTTACATGTATCTATCAGATTTCAGTAACTTGCCTACTCCCTCTAATACTTTCTCTCACCCCTCTCCTTTCTTTCTCTCCCTCTCATCACATGAGCACTTCCAGGTTCTGCATTTGCTTCTGGCCTCTCCTCCCAGGTCTTTTGTTCCCGGCAAGTTTATTCCTAGGGATCTTTGAGGCACTCTCCTCCACACGTACAGGTAAGACCTTTCTCATAAGCATGACCTTGCAACACTCAAATTATGACTGACCCCCCCTAAAGTCCCTCCCACCCTTAAAATTTTATCGCATAATACACAGGGACTGCACTCCCCCATCAAAAGAAGGAAACTGTTTCAACTCTACCATTCTATGCACACGGACATTCTCTTTTTACAAGAGACCCATTTCCCCATATCATACCAACCCACATTTCTCCATTGCAACTTTCTCCAATTCTTCATATCCTCCGCACCCAACAAAACAAAAGGGGTGGCAATATGTTTTACCAAACATATCAATCTTTCTCAACCTCAGACGATTATAGACCCTCTGGGATGCTTTATGCTAGTTTCGGGGAACATAGATGGTGAACAATACACCTTTGTATCCTATTACTCTCCTAATAGAGGCCAAAGGGCTTTTTTTGAATCCATACTACACAAACTCCGCCCTCACCTTAAGGGCACAACTATTATCGGTGGGGATTCTAATATAGCTTTTGACTTCTCCTTGGACAAGTCTGGAGCTGGGATACCGAAATCCAAACGCCCTACTAGACAGAGCGTTAAAGTAACTAAGTTACTACATGAGGCGGGATTGGTAGATGCCTGGAGGGAAACTAACGCTCGCTCTTAGGATTATGTGCATTTCTCAGCACCCCATAACCCCTATGCCAGGATAGACCACATCTATACACATGCCACTACGATCCCTTTGATCGTACGGTCACGGATTATGGACTCCCCTCTATTGAACCACTCAATGGTCACTCTGATCCTCCACAGATCATCAGGACATAGGGAGTGCAATCGTTGGAGACTGCAGGAATCCAGTCTTAACGATCCCATACAGGCTACTATCATAGAGAAATTTATTAAGGAATACTTTAGCCTAAACACTACGCCTGACGTCTCCCCGTCCACAGTAAGGGCTGCTCATAAAGCGGTGATTAGGGAGAAACTAATGCAATTATCAGCTACACTAAAAGCGGAACACAAAAATGACACGATCAAATTAACAGCAAACCTCAGATCTCTCGCAAAAGCCCACAAACTAAATCCCACTTCGGAATCTCTTGCTCACTTGGATAGGGCCTGGGCCCTTCTCAACCTGAACCTAACAACAGCTGCTGAAAAGCATCTCAGGTGGACAGGGGCACGTTTCTACTCCCAGAGGGATAAGATAGGGTCGAAATTAGCGGTAAAACTTAGTCCTAAACCTCACCAACCGGCATTCCCCAAAATTAAGTTAAACTCAGGTGACCTGACCCAGAATCCTACAAAGATTATGGAAGCCTTCCAACAGTTCTATTCTGAACTATATAGATCTCAACATCACCCTTCAGGTCAATCACAAGGAGGTTTCCTTGACTCCTTGCCTTTACCTTCCTTGACCTCAGATCATAGGGGCCTACTTGAAAGCCCCTTCTCGGTCACGGAGGTTCTGGACACAATTAAATCCTTGAAAGTCGGCTCCTCTCCTGGACCTGACGGGTTCTCCACCGAGTATTATAAAAAATTGGGGGAAACATTGGCCCTACATCTCACAAAGTTTTTCAATTTTCTCAGGGACAGTTCCCCATTGGGGGCAGACTTAAATGCAGCATATATTTCAGTGATTCCCAAACCGGGGAAAGACACAAGCGAAGTTGGAAATTATAGGCCTATATCCTTAATTAACAACGACATCAAGATTATGACCAAGATATTAGCCAATAGATTAGCAAGTTTTATCCCCTCATATATCCATAGAGATCAGGTAGGTTTTATACCTGGGAGGCAAGGCCCAGATCAGATTAGAAGGACAATAGACGGTATCTCCCTCTTTAAATCTAGCTGGGACGGAGGCCCCCCCAATCAAGTTTTATTCTTTCTATCGACCTCCACAAGGCGTTCGATTCAATAGAATGGAACTATCTTTCAGAGATCCTCAGAGGATGGAACTTCGGCCCCTATTTCCTAAACATAATCAACTCTATGTACTCCAATCCATCTGCCCAAGTGAGGTTAATGGGAAGATATTCGGCCTCCTTTCCAATTGGGAGGGGCACCAGGCAGGGCTGCCCCCTCTCACCCCTTCTCTTTGTGATGGCCATAGAAACTTTGGCCATAGCAATCAGAACAAATCCTGATATCAGGGGTGTGGCGTGCGGGGACCAGGAGCACAAATGCGCACTTTATGCAGACGATCTCTTGCTATATATAACCTCACCTCTAATAACCACTCTGATTATTTACGGGGTTCTGAACTCATTCAGCAAAATCTCGGGCTTAAAGGTCAACATGTCTAAATCAATTGCCTTAAACATCACTGTTCCTCCTGACATAGTGACACAACTAACTAACAACTTTGAGTTTTCCTGGGCCCCCACGGCTATCCCCTACCTAGGGATTTATTTAACCCCAGATATAAATAACCTCTTTAAAGCTAACTATCCCCCCATGATCACCAGGAGCAGGGGGGATCTCCAACAGTGGTCGAGATGTGGTCTGTCCTGGCTGGGAAAAGTACACGCTGTAAAGATGACTCTCCTTCCCCGTCTTTTATACCTGTTCCACTCTCTACCAATCCCGCTTCCGAGGAATTTTCTTCCAAATTCCAAACAGAGATTACACGCTTTGTCTGGGGCAATAAGGGTTATAGATGCCCATCTAAAATATTTCACTGTCTTAAATCACAGGGAGGCTTAGGCCTTCCGGACCTCTGGGGCTACTTTCAGGCGGCGCAATTATCGCAAATCTCGATCATTTTCACTAAGGGCCCGAAGCCCGAGTGACTCTCAATGGAAAGGTGTGCTACACTCCTCAATACCATCGATTTTTTCCTTTGGTGTGACCCTAAACAAAGACCTGCCATAATGGTCCCCACACTTTCTCACTCTATCGCAACATGCCCTAAATTATTTAAACACCCCTCCCTTATATCGCCGCTCAAACCTTTATCCCACATATTCCATAACGCTAAATTTCCAAGCATTCTGATGGTGGATTGACAAAGGCCTTTACCGGATAGGACATTTCCTTTCCCCAGCTGGCCCTCTTACCCTGTCTTATTGTAAGCGTAAACTAGAAATGCCCGACGAGGAACAGTTCAGATTTACACAAATCTCCCACTTCTTACATTCTATCTGGACCACCAAACCTGAACCTCCCTCAATAACCCCTTATGAACATTGGTGCTCTAACCTTTCGGAACAAAAGGGAGGAATCTCTTTGATTTATACTGCACTACAGACAAACCTGGAGAAGCCATCCTACGCAAAGACCTGGGAGGAGGACACGGGCGAAATGTGGCTGACAACAGACTGGTTCCGATCCTGGACACGCTCCTATAGAGGTATTTGTAACATCTCCCTTAGAGAGGCCAGTCTAAAGGTCCTGACCAGGTGGTACTATGTCCCATCCAGGTTGGCATTGATATACCCTGGGACTTCACCTTCTCTACTTTAGGGGATGTGGACTTGAGGGTACAATGCTACCCACATGGTGGACTTGTCCCCACATCAGAACCTTTTGGAAGAAAATCTTCCGTACAATTGGTAAACTAATAAAGGTCTCGGTAGCCCCCAACCCACATATTGTTTTATTTAACCACAATATACCCAATATACCTAAGCACCTACAGGTACTATCCTACTTCATTTTATTGGGTGTGAAAATCACCATAGCAAAAGCATGGAAGAGACCCACGGTTTCCTTCCAGTATTGCAGGAGAAAGGTGTCCTGGATTATGTCCACAAATAGTAGCGAAGCTGAATGACAAAATTGGGAAGTTTAATACCGTCTGGGAACCCTGGGCCACTTTCTGCAACATAACATTCATGCCGGGTTTTGAACCTGACGCAAGTTTAGTTTCTGTTATTAACTGAATCTCACCCTACCTTCCCCCTCTTTTCTCACCCCCTTTCACACGTTTCTTATCTTTTCTTTATGGGATTACTCAGATACTGCTATTTATCAGGTACATTAGTACATATACGCACCTAGTGGGGAATTCTTTAGAGAGTGTTAACCAGAGTATCCGAGAGACCCCTTCTTCTCCTCACTAGAAGTTCACTAGTTATCGCAGTTGTGGACTGGAAGTGGAGGGCTCCGCTTTTATAGCCCTTCCAATCAGTTCATAACGCTCCTGGGGGGGTCGGCTGATTCGGGACAGAGCCTAAACACACCTACAGGAAGATCCCAAAGGGGGGTGTGTGAGGGTTCCCTGGGTCATCCGGCTTTCATCCCCAGGGACGAATCCCCACATCTATAAATACCACAACAATGAGATGTGTCTGTGATTCTGCGCAAAAACTATTCACTGGTAAAAAGTGAACAATAAATATTGTAAATAAGTGCATCTATAAGTGATATGCTCTATAAAAAACAAACAAACATCTAAAGTGACTTCAGTGCTAATATATACAGTGAAGTGACTAATGCATCAATATAAAGTGACTGAACAAAGTGCACGTGCGTTGATAGGAGATCTGGTGACTTTCGTGGTGTTTAGTCCCCACTCGGGGCTCCCAGAACTCTCACCTTGATGACACAATAAAAGTGCCTATTAGAATCCCTTGGATGTAGAACTCCTTCCACTTGGATCAGTGCTGGCGTTCTGGAGTGCTTGTAGATAAGCCATCAGCGATGTTCCCTCCAGTAAATAGGTTCCACATAGGGAGTAATTAAAAAAGGGGGACTCCAATAGTGTAATAAAGTATGACCAAAAGTTTTATTAAAACGTATAAATTGCTTACATTAAAAACAGCGCTGGGCAGCAGTGAAAAACAGCGGTTTCAATCCCCGCTACGTCACTTCCGGTCCGCGTGTGTTGTGTTTCCGGTCACGTCCTACGCGTTACGTCATGTGACTTCCTCAGGGCACCGGATTGGCTGTTATCATTGTATATTTATATTGTTGGGGCCGGAAGTAAACAGATCGCCATTTTGTTGTGGACAGGATGTATGTTAGTACCGCGGCCATTTTGCGGAGGATGATCGCGCTAATGATGTCTCAATAAAGTTTCTTTGTATACATACAAAGAAAATAAAAAAGGGGGAACTAGGATGTTTGAATTGCAGGGAGATGTGCTAAATATATACTAAAGCACGGCTCAACGATCGCTCAACCTGCACTTGTGATATACGTACAAACAAATGATAATAAATAGCTATAGTAGTCCCCATGGTGAAATATTACATATATAATTGAGAACCTACAACCAAACCATAATATAAAACCCCGAGCTGGGATGATATCAAAATAAAAATAAAATAAAAATATTAATAAAAATAGTATAAACTAACCACTAATGGTTCATAATCAGGTAAGTTAAAACACTGAATAATTAAATCAGATAAAAATCAAGTCCTGTACAAAAGTGAACATGCATGTACTTATAACTGCATGGACATCCTATGGGTGTGTGTAAAAATATTGATTAAAAATACTATATAATAAATAATATACAATATATATTAATTTACTATTTTCAACCCCCTATTGAAATGAAATAGGAAAAAATGGAAAAATTGTGACAGCAACTGAAGGCACACCGGAAATGACATAATGGGTTAACAAGAATCAGTATAACGTTAAAAATCACTTATAAAACAGTTTAAATCAAATTCTATATTTAACCCTTCGGGCGCCAATGTCCTAATTCTATGGATCCACTTAGATTCATTCTGGCTAAGTGTTCTAATTTTGTGATCCCCTCTCCATGATCTATTATATTTCTCTATACCCCAAAACAACAATCCCGTGGGGTCTTTATCATGCTTTAATGCAAAGTGTTTAGATACGTTATGCTTCGGACATCCTTTTATAATATTTTCTATATGCTCTTTGATTCTAATTTTTAGTGCTCTCTTAGTTCTCCCTACATACTGTAAATTGCAGGCACATTGTAGGATGTACACTACTCCTTCTGTATGACAATTGATAAAATCTTTTATAGGGTAAGTGTTTCCTGTACTAGTTGCTTTAAACTCTCGTTTTTTACCCTGAAATTTTTTTGCATGTGTACATGCAAAACAGTACTTGCAAGGATAGAATCCTTTGCCATCAAAAAATGTAAATTTGTTTTTGGGGGGAGGTTCAACCACATTTTTAGCAATCATGTCCCTTAAAGTGGGTGCTCTTTTATATGTAATCAATGGTTTCTCCGGTAGTATTCTTTGTAAGTGCTTATCTTCCTTTAGGATGTGCCAGTGTCTTCGAATTATCCTTTCTATGTCTTTGAATTGGACATTATAGTCTAAAATTAGACTTGGTGCTTCTGGAAATAGTTGTGGCTTCTTGGGTGCGTGTATCATCTGTTCTCTGTTCATTATTTGGATCGATAGGATCTCTCTTTTAATCTGAGCTTCTTCATATCCTTTGTTCACAAATCTTTGTCCAATCATGTTAGCCTGGGTCTTGAAATCTCTATCCGTGGTGCAGTTGCGCCTAATTCTCACAAGTTGACCCCTCGGAATGTTGTATAGCCATGGTTTGTGGTGGCAACTGGTAATAGGTAAGTAGCTATTTCTTGACACTTCCTTAAAGTGGGTTTTGGTTAATAGTGAGTCTTCTTCAATAGTGATTTCTAAATCCAGGAATTCTATTTTTTTAGGATTTATGTTCCAAGTTAATTGTATATTCCTGTCATTAATATTTAAATTACGTAGAAACTCCTCTAATGACTCTCTACTTCCATTCCATATGATGATAATGTCATCGATAAACCTTTTAAATAGTCCTAGTTCATGGGGGTGATGTTTATACACTGATTCCTCCTCCCATTGTGCCATAAAGGCATTGGCCACACTTGGCGCAAATTTTGCACCCATGGCAATTCCCGTGATTTGCTTATAGTACTTTTGATCATGCCAGAAATAATTATTCTTTAATGAGAACTCTAAACATTTAATTAAAAACTTCCTTTGTGTACATTTTAATGTACTATGTTTTCTCAGAACCCATTTAGTTGCCTCACATGCTTGGTGGTGTTGAATTATAGTATAAAGAGATGATACATCGACCGTAGCCATTAGAGTCCTTCCTTCTTGGACCGGTATGTTTTCTAATAATTGTAGGACATGTTTAGTGTCTCTTACATACGATGAGGTTTTTTGAATAGCAGGTTGGATAAAATAATCGATGTACTGGCCAATTCTTGCTGTTAGGGAATTAATCCCATTCACTATAGGTCTCCCCGGGGGGTTCTGCAGATTCTTGTGTATCTTGGGGATTGTATAGAGAACTGGGATTCTATGTGAATCAGGAACTAGATATCTTGCTTCTTTAGCATCTAGTATACCCTTTTTTGTCCCTAAATGTACAACTTTTTCTAATTCTTTCTTGCATTTACTTGATGGATTCCCAAGTAACTTTTGATAGGTGCTAGTATCTTCTAATTGTCGTTCAATCTCTGCCATATAATCCGTTTTGTTTTGGATGACCACCCCTCCTCCTTTGTCCGCCGGTCTTATTACCAGATCTTTTCGATTAATTAAGGAGCGTATACCTTTCTTAATATGTATGGGGTCATTCACCTTCTTGATCTTCAATTGATCCAGGTCCTTTAATACTAAGTCTTTAAATACTTCTATGTGTTGATTATCATGTGTTTGGGGATTAAAGAGAGACTTGTTCCGCAATCCACTATGTTCTACTCGTTGTTCTTCTTGTGTACTAGTTATTCGTCTGATTTGGGGGTTGCTTAAGATGGCTTTCTTGATGTTGATCTTTCTCACATATTTCCTTATTCCTATGTAGGTTGCAAACTTGTCCAAATTCTTTGTGGGGGCATACTTTAAACCTTTGTCTAGTACAGCCAGTTCCTCAGTGGACAAGGTTTGTCCACTTAAGTTAAAGATCCCTTCACCCACTATACCCTTTTTCTTTTTAAGTCTCTTTCCCGCTCGACATCCCCTCTTGGTTCTGGGGTTCTTCTCCTTTCTTCTTGTTGTCGTTTTTGTGGGGAATATTGAGGTTCCCGTGGGTGTCTCCTCGGGGATCGTTGTGCATAGTCTTGTTTCCTCCTCGGTGGTGTTTCTCTCCGGCCTCGATCTAAAAAATCATTGCCATGTGATTCCCTTTCATCAGGGTGTTGGCGAGAATATGGGTAGGGATCATTATAGTGTCTAATCGGTTCAAATCGGTTGTATGTAGGTACTGGACTTCTTTCGTATCTATTATGTTGGTTCTGGTAAGGTGCTTCTCTGTACTCTCTGGGTGGACCTTCATTGTATGGTCTATCATTATAATGTCTTTGACTATGTCCATTGTTGTTACGAGGTTTTTTAAAAGATTTTTTAAAAGGTTTTTTCCAGGTGTTTCTCGGGGTTGGTTGATCCTGGATTCGGTAATTTTGTTGCTCTTGGTAGGGTCTGGGGGTTTGGGGATATACCTCCCTATTGTAGTCATTATATTGTAATGGTTGATAAGGCATACTCTCTTGAGGCTCAAAAATTTTTACCTCTTTTTCCGGCGTGGAGTATGTTGACGTTGCGATTGGTTCTTCAACTTTATTTTGCCATTTGAAGACTTGATCTGTTTTATAATCTGTGACGTCTCTCTGATATTTTTTAGTTTTCCTCTGCTGTGTTTCTAAATCTTTGGTCATCAAGTCCTTATTAAGTTGGTTTGCTAATTTTTTAAAATCTTCAGATTCCTTATGTGGTTCCAGTTTCGTTTTTAATTCTTCAATTTGTGAATCTACAGCTTTCATTTTTCTATATTTTCTATCTAAAAGGAATTTAAGACCTTCAATGCTCTTTGCATTGAAGAAACTGTACCATTCATTAATGGATTCTTTATCAAGGAGGCCATCGTTTGGGGGGAGCTCCCATCTGAGTCTTCTAGGGACTATGTTCTCTCTCAGATATCGTTCGAATGTACTTATATCCCACCACAAACTGATCTTTTTTTCCATAGTGTGTCCCAGTTTTCGGGACAATGTTTCTAGATCACTATTAATTTTAGCTCGTGTGGAAAAAATAGCGTCTAGATTCACATTTCTGTGTTCCATAAAAGTGAAAACTTCCATAGTTGCTGCAGAAGTGAGTGGGTGAGTTGTGATAAATGTGTGTTATCTTGCGATAGACTTCTGCGCTACTCAAGTGATAAGGAACGTTTTGTGTAATGCTGCAAAATCTAATAGTGAACACCGCTCCACTACCTACTAATCTATAAATACCACAACAATGAGATGTGTCTGTGATTCTGCGCAAAAACTATTCACTGGTAAAAAGTGAACAATAAATATTGTAAATAAGTGCATCTATAAGTGATATGCTCTATAAAAAACAAACAAACATCTAAAGTGACTTCAGTGCTAATATATACAGTGATATATAATAATAATAAGACCGGCGGACAAAGGAGGAGGGGTGGTCATCCAAAACAAAACGGATTATATGGCAGAGATTGAACGACAATTAGAAGATACTAGCACCTATCAAAAGTTACTTGGGAATCCATCAAGTAAATGCAAGAAAGAATTAGAAAAAGTTGTACATTTAGGGACAAAAAAGGGTATACTAGATGCTAAAGAAGCAAGATATCTAGTTCCTGATTCACATAGAATCCCAGTTCTCTATACAATCCCCAAGATACACAAGAATCTGCAGAACCCCCCGGGGAGACCTATAGTGAATGGGATTAATTCCCTAACAGCAAGAATTGGCCAGTACATCGATTATTTTATCCAACCTGCTATTCAAAAAACCTCATCGTATGTAAGAGACACTAAACATGTCCTACAATTATTAGAAAACATACCGGTCCAAGAAGGAAGGACTCTAATGGCTACGGTCGATGTATCATCTCTTTATACTATAATTCAACACCACCAAGCATGTGAGGCAACTAAATGGGTTCTGAGAAAACATAGTACATTAAAATGTACACAAAGGAAGTTTTTAATTAAATGTTTAGAGTTCTCATTAAAGAATAATTATTTCTGGCATGATCAAAAGTACTATAAGCAAATCACGGGAATTGCCATGGGTGCAAAATTTGCGCCAAGTGTGGCCAATGCCTTTATGGCACAATGGGAGGAGGAATCAGTGTATAAACATCACCCCCATGAACTAGGACTATTTAAAAGGTTTATCGATGACATTATCATCATATGGAATGGAAGTAGAGAGTCATTAGAGGAGTTTCTACGTAATTTAAATATTAATGACAGGAATATACAATTAACTTGGAACATAAATCCTAAAAAAATAGAATTCCTGGATTTAGAAATCACTATTGAAGAAGACTCACTATTAACCAAAACCCACTTTAAGGAAGTGTCAAGAAATAGCTACTTACCTATTACCAGTTGCCACCACAAACCATGGCTATACAACATTCCGAGGGGTCAACTTGTGAGAATTAGGCGCAACTGCACCACGGATAGAGATTTCAAGACCCAGGCTAACATGATTGGACAAAGATTTGTGAACAAAGGATATGAAGAAGCTCAGATTAAAAGAGAGATCCTATCGATCCAAATAATGAACAGAGAACAGATGATACACGCACCCAAGAAGCCACAACTATTTCCAGAAGCACCAAGTCTAATTTTAGACTATAATGTCCAATTCAAAGACATAGAAAGGATAATTCGAAGACACTGGCACATCCTAAAGGAAGATAAGCACTTACAAAGAATACTACCGGAGAAACCATTGATTACATATAAAAGAGCACCCACTTTAAGGGACATGATTGCTAAAAATGTGGTTGAACCTCCCCCCAAAAACAAATTTACATTTTTTGATGGCAAAGGATTCTATCCTTGCAAGTACTGTTTTGCATGTACACATGCAAAAAAATTTCAGGGTAAAAAACGAGAGTTTAAAGCAACTAGTACAGGAAACACTTACCCTATAAAAGATTTTATCAATTGTCATACAGAAGGAGTAGTGTACATCCTACAATGTGCCTGCAATTTACAGTATGTAGGGAGAACTAAGAGAGCACTAAAAATTAGAATCAAAGAGCATATAGAAAATATTATAAAAGGATGTCCGAAGCATAACGTATCTAAACACTTTGCATTAAAGCATGATAAAGACCCCACGGGATTGTTGTTTTGGGGTATAGAGAAATATAATAGATCATGGAGAGGGGATCACAAAATTAGAACACTTAGCCAGAATGAATCTAAGTGGATCCATAGAATTAGGACATTGGCGCCCGAAGGGTTAAATATAGAATTTGATTTAAACTGTTTTATAAGTGATTTTTAACGTTATACTGATTCTTGTTAACCCATTATGTCATTTCCGGTGTGCCTTCAGTTGCTGTCACAATTTTTCCATTTTTTCCTATTTCATTTCAATAGGGGGTTGAAAATAGTAAATTAATATATATTGTATATTATTTATTATATAGTATTTTTAATCAATATTTTTACACACACCCATAGGATGTCCATGCAGTTATAAGTACATGCATGTTCACTTTTGTACAGGACTTGATTTTTATCTGATTTAATTATTCAGTGTTTTAACTTACCTGATTATGAACCATTAGTGGTTAGTTTATACTATTTTTATTAATATTTTTATTTTATTTTTATTTTGATATCATCCCAGCTCGGGGTTTTATATTATGGTTTGGTTGTAGGTTCTCAATTATATATGTAATATTTCACCATGGGGACTACTATAGCTATTTATTATCATTTGTTTGTACGTATATCACAAGTGCAGGTTGAGCGATCGTTGAGCCGTGCTTTAGTATATATTTAGCACATCTCCCTGCAATTCAAACATCCTAGTTCCCCCTTTTTTATTTTCTTTGTATGTATACAAAGAAACTTTATTGAGACATCATTAGCGCGATCATCCTCCGCAAAATGGCCGCGGTACTAACATACATCCTGTCCACAACAAAATGGCGATCTGTTTACTTCCGGCCCCAACAATATAAATATACAATGATAACAGCCAATCCGGTGCCCTGAGGAAGTCACATGACGTAACGCGTAGGACGTGACCGGAAACACAACACACGCGGACCGGAAGTGACGTAGCGGGGATTGAAACCGCTGTTTTTCACTGCTGCCCAGCGCTGTTTTTAATGTAAGCAATTTATACGTTTTAATAAAACTTTTGGTCATACTTTATTACACTATTGGAGTCCCCCTTTTTTAATTACTCCCTATGTGGAACCTATTTACTGGAGGGAACATCGCTGATGGCTTATCTACAAGCACTCCAGAACGCCAGCACTGATCCAAGTGGAAGGAGTTCTACATCCAAGGGATTCTAATAGGCACTTTTATTGTGTCATCAAGGTGAGAGTTCTGGGAGCCCCGAGTGGGGACTAAACACCACGAAAGTCACCAGATCTCCTATCAACGCACGTGCACTTTGTTCAGTCACTTTATATTGATGCATTAGTCACTTCACTGTATATATTAGCACTGAAGTCACTTTAGATGTTTGTTTGTTTTTTATAGAGCATATCACTTATAGATGCACTTATTTACAATATTTATTGTTCACTTTTTACCAGTGAATAGTTTTTGCGCAGAATCACAGACACATCTCATTGTTGTGGTATTTATAGATTAGTAGGTAGTGGAGCGGTGTTCACTATTAGATTTTGCAGCATTACACAAAACGTTCCTTATCACTTGAGTAGCGCAGAAGTCTATCGCAAGATAACACACATGAATCCCCACATCTACCTTTCCTCCCGCACAGATGGGCTCCCTCGGATAATTCTGTACAGTAAATACAGACCCACTGACTCGAATGTACATCTCTGTCTCTTGCGGTCTCCGATGGAAATCGCAGAAGGTTCCTTAATTGTCATATTACCCTCATGGGGTTATTCTCTGATCCTTGAGCACCTGTATAGCTCTCTGACACACAGGACTGTTCATACTTTGTTCATTGGTTTCTTTATATTAATTCATCAAAATTTTTTCTTTTTATTACTTTGCTTTGCACAGAAAAGTTTGCTACACTACTGAGTTAAGCTTGACTACAGGACATAACTGAGCCTCATATAGCAGTAGTGAGTTAATTTGGTAGTGACAGTTTTGCAAATATAATACTCAGTTCGACTTACAATTGATGCTCACATAGGTAAGATACTTTCTGTGTAACTTTTCTTACTTCATTAGAAATGTATGCAATTTCCTGTATGCTATGCAAAAACTCTAATAAAAATGATTTAAACCTTAAAATTTGTGGAGAAAAATGATTTAAAAAATATGCACGCCTAAATAGATTACCTTAAGCTGGGGTGTCAGTCATTCACTTGGTGTGGTGCAAATCTCGCACACTTCCTCCATCTCTCCTTCCTCAAGATCGTCGGGTGGGCCTGGTCTCGGGCTGGGGCTTGGGGTAATTCCTGCTTCAGGCTGGTGACTTGGGGGGGTCCTGGGATCCTCGGACTGTTGTCTGAGTTTTTTCTCCCCTATGAGAATGAAACAAAAGGTATACTTAAGGGGCGTGGCCTGACCTCGGGAGAAGATGGCAGCTTAAGTCTTTTGCTCCCGCTGACTGAGAGGACATTCTGACTAAAACGAAGGTTACCCATCCGCCCTACCACGAAGAAAACATGGGGACTTCATCCCGCAGCTCCTCCGCTTCCAGATCCAGGTCCCCCCGTGACCTGACTGGCAGGATTAACCAAAATATACCTGAAATGTTCCGCGCACATTCTGGTAACATGGCGCCCACACGAGGCTCTCCTCAGACTGCAGGCCCAACGGCAGGGTCCACACCGCCTCCAGACAATGGAGTAGTGATTCTCACGCCGACTTCACAACCTAGCCTCCAGGACTTGCATTCTGTGGCGCTGGATATAAAAAACACCCTCACGGCAGCCCTGACGGCAGCAATCACGGATCTCAGAATCCAAGAAGTGGAGAAGACGACTACAACACATTCCACTGTGCTCCGCTGTACGTGTCAGGTCCTAGATACGCACACCCTACAGCTACGGGACCTGAATCGGCACATGGAGGACTTGGACAACCGTGGCAGGCGCCATAACTTGCAGGTGAGAGGCCTGCCAGAATCTATCGAAGCAGACAGGCTGCAAGCAGAGGTCTCCTCCTTTTTCAACGGTCTACTGGATAAACCCCCCACCACCCCCATAGCTATGGAACGCATCCACCGCGCCCTGCGTCCACGGGGGAGAGAAGCGGACCCACCCAGGGATGTGATCTGTCATGTAATAGACTATCAACTGAAAGAAGAAATTCTGAGTAAAGCTCGCATAGCTACAAAGCTATCACACAATGGCGCAGACATACGCCTTTTTCAAGACCTCTCTACAATTACACTGCAACGTCGGAGAGAACTGCGCCCCCTGCTGGAAGTGCTACGTTCCAGGGAAATTCCTTACAGGTGGAAATTCCCCTTCTGCTTATCAGCCTCCTCTCAGGGTCGCACAGCACTACTCAGAGTGCCAGAAGACCTGCGCTATTTCTGCGACACCCTAGACATACCTTTCACGGATGTCCCCGAGTGGTATGCGGAATTCCGCCCTCCG
This sequence comes from Aquarana catesbeiana, assembly GCF_042186555.1. Classification (NCBI taxonomy): domain Eukaryota; kingdom Metazoa; phylum Chordata; class Amphibia; order Anura; family Ranidae; genus Aquarana; species Aquarana catesbeiana. The sequence continues at coordinate 178,273,595 of NC_133324.1, read as the reverse complement.
GCTTCCAGGAAACTCCCGCCTGACATCGAACCTATGGACACTCAGCCGCACCGTTACAGGAGGCGGCGATCCCCATCCGAAGCCAGACTACGTCACCAAGCGCCAGGCACGGATAGAGGCTCAAGCCCGCTGGACACCCCGCAAACCAGGAGAGCACGCCGGGACCGCTGATCAGCGACGCCGGAACATGCAACACGCGGAGATTCGGTTTTCCCATTACCCTTCGTTTCACAGGTTTCAAGAAGTTATATTCTGGTCTTTCCCTGGCTTATGTCATGCTTCATTAACACTAGTTGCTAGATGCTAGTCACCTTCAAGCCCGAGCCCCTTGAACCGGCCTTATCCACCCTGCTCCGGGCATCACAACAGAAACGTTGAGAAATTTAACACACTGGACGCTGCTGGGGTGTGGGAATAGGAGCTACGGATCAACAATTTCGTCAATGCAGAAGGTCACCAAAAGCTATCAAGAATTGACATCTCAGTGCGCACGGCTCTGGTCATTTTTGACATTCCTGGGCACACTGACAACATATCCTTTCCTGCACTGAAACCTCACTCTCTCACGCTTTAAACTGAGGATGGGGGAGGCCGTTAAGTACTCCTATTAAATTGACAAGTTATAGCTCGCTTGCTGTTACCAATCTTTTATCTCCCTATGTTTTTTTTTTTGTTTTTTTTTTTTCTTCTCTTCTCCTCACCTATTAAGATCCATGCTCTAGACATAATTAGATAATGTTGTTGGGAGTGATGATCCGTGGGAGGGCATTAACAGGTCTCACAGATTGTACTAATACATGCCTACGTTCCGAGCAAAACTTCTCAGAGCAATGCGGTGTGGGCGTGCTCCGATTTCACACGGCTAGCTCCCTACACACAGCTCGCGGTTAACGAGAATACCTATCGCACTGACACACTTAAGTTAGACACTAACCCGGCTGCTCCACTTACGGCTTATAAGTAAGGGAGTCGCGATTCCTACGGATCATCACCACCTATGTTGAAATGCTGAAAAACCCAATGTATATAATTAAGGGGGGGGTCTTATTGCCGACTTGCAAAATCGATGGTCTCATATTTGTATCGATCGACATGGCCTTGACGTATCCTACGCTCACAGGCGATGGGAGTTGCCCCAGATGCACCATAACACCCGCAAATTACGATCACAAACTGCATAGTTAGGATAGCAAAGCCCGAATGTGACCTCCCAATCACCCCCAGTTCTAGTAAACCCTTATAAACAATGGCCATGATATAATGGGAAACTTCACCCCAAGACAACTTTCTCCACATATGGTTAAGGGGCTCACTGGTCACACTGTTACAGCTCACCTCCTCAAGTTTGGAGTAACTCCCTTGACACATACGCTGTTGACCTGAGATGTAGGTGATTGTTGTTTCTGCCGGCTCCTCTTATACACATAGAAAAGTAGGAGTTTAGACTCCACCCAGCCTAAATTCCTTCCAGGCGATACTAAACACCTATGTTTGACCCCGGGCACATTTGATGTGTGGCTCCTGTTCCCACTTGCCTCAAACCTCAGTTACATACCTTCCAGCTGTTTGCTCGGCAGTTCAACACAACATATTACAGATAAGGTTCGCATCATATTAAGCTTTGATATGATAAGACATAGGGCTCGGACCTAACCTCCCCGCACAAAAGGTAGTAGCCACTTCAGTCCATATTGGTGAGACCAGGGTTGACAGCATGACGTGTTTGGGATCCCACTGTTACGAGTTTTGTATAGCATAAGTCTAATATTCATTTGTCATTCTTAGGAATTGTCTAGAATTCTCCCATACATATGGTTACCAAACTCCATGTATTGCCTTCAAGACAAGTATTAGTCGCACTTTTGCCCAGAAGGCACCCTGAATAGAGAGTGTCACAAACCAGGGGCACACGGATTACAACACTTAGACTGTATTCTTGCTCCGACATACCGCTTTTTCCCTACATACAGTTTGCGTTCCTACCGCATAACATTATCAACTCTGAACCTTATATTAAATAATCCTCCCACATATCCATACAATCCCCAAGTTCCACCTTTATACTGATTTATCACAATCTTCAACCTCTTCCATAAGCTCCCATCCCCTCTCTGTCGAGCGGGCAGCCTCTCCTCTTCGATCCACACCTCTTCCTATCGATTTCAGCCGCTCCTCACCTCAGTGGCGCCCTCAGGCACATCTACTAATCTATATAAAAGATTTCACTACACGCCGCTGACTCAATCCGGTCATACCTAATTATAGGTATACATTCTATACGGATAAGCGAGCAGGATCTCGCTGATCACCGGAAACAACCGCACACGCACACGGGCTACCCGACCATCTCCACCCGTATACGCATCGGACGGATACTCGAAAGTATCGTATTCTTAGATCCCCATCCTCGTTTTACAACCCATAAAAGTCATCAAAACCCCCCTCAAAAGACGCAAGTTCTTTGATATTTCTTTCTAATCCCCTTTCTCAATCTCTCCTCCTCCTCCTCCGACAGAGACTCATAGCCATACGAAACCCTCCTATCCTTCCGGACCAGCACACCTAAATTTTGACAATGCCATCAATATGCCACAAATAGATTCAGCCAAAAATAAAACAATCAAAGTATTATCCCTAAATATACGGGGACTTAACATCCCCGAAAAACGCTCTCATTTACTACTTTCCTTACATAAAAACAAAGCGGACATTGTCTTCCTCCAGGAGACACATTTTAGAACAGGCTCCGTCCCCAAACTCTCCAACTATCGCTTCCCAACCTTCATACACGCAACTAATAACTCCACAAAAACGAAAGGAGTCTCCATCCTCTTCGCTAACAATTGCCCATTTCACATTACTGAAACATGCATAGACACGGAAGCACAATATCTTTTTGTCAAAGGCACTCTCCACGGAGAACGAATAACCCTGGCCAACATATATGCTCCCAACACGAAACAAGTGCCCTTTTTCAGGTCCACCTTTCAAAAACTCACAGTGTTCCAAGAAGGCCTTCTTATACTAGGAGGAGATTTCAACGTTCCTCTAAACCCCTTACATGATACCTCGACCGGCTCCTCAAGCCTACCATATAGCGCGCTACGTGCAATTAAATCACAACTAAAAGAGCTATCATTACACGACTCCTGACGTACACTTCACCCGAACGAGAAAGATTTCACATTTTACTCGACCCCCCACAACAGATACTCTAGATTAGACTATCTATTCATTTCGCAAAGGGACCTGCCGATGCTAATGACAACCACCATTGATCCCATGTATCTTTCGGATCACCACCCTATATCCATGACGCTAGCATTCTCAAACACTAATCCCCGACCCCATATTTGGCGACTGGACCCCTCGCTCCTCACAGATACCGCAACAATGACAGCCATACAAGAACGCCTCTTGCTTTACTATAAGGAAAATGACTCCCCCGATATCTCACCTATGATGAGATGGGAAGCACATAAAAGCACCATTCGCGGAGAACTAATTGCACTCTCAGCCAAACGTAGGAAGGAAAGACAGGAACACATAAATACACTGACTTCCCGGATACAATCCTTAGAAAGAGCACACAAAACATCCCAAGCATTGACGTCTCTCCCAAAACTGCTCCAAGCTAGATCTGACCTATTAGAGGCCCTTAACAAGCAAACAAAACGCAATTATATACTCTCTCAAAAAATATTCTATGAGTACGCCAATAAATCAGGCAAAATCTTGGCAAGAGCTCTACGGACCAAAAAAGCAAATACAACGATCCACTCGATAACGGACGATACTGGGAAACGAATAGTTTCCAATGACCAGATAGCCGGGCAATTCGTAAACTATTACTCCCAGCTGTACAACCTACATACCCCCAATACACGGAGGGTAGACAACCACAGAACAAAAGCCATCCAAGACTTCCTCACGAAATATTGCACTAAGCACATATCTACAGATGAAGCATCCGATCTGGAACAACCCATATCCCCAGCGGAAATAGACGTGGTTCTAAAACAATTGAAGACTGGTAAGAGCCCCGGCCCGGACGGTCTAACGACCGGATATTACAAAACTTTCACTGATACCCTCAAACCTCATTTCCTGCATGCGTTCAACTCTCTGTCATCAGATAACCCCCCACCTAGAGACCTACTAACAGCCCATATAACTGTAATACCTAAGCCCAACAAAGATGCATCCAAGGTGTCGAACTATCGCCCTATTTCCTTACTGAATGTTGATCTCAAAATATACGCCAAGATATTAGCTAATCGTCTTTTGCCTCTGCTGCCTAACCTCATCTCACTAGATCAGGTGGGTTTTATACCTGGCAGGGAGGCCAGAGACAACACAACCAAGGCGATCAATATACACCATTGGTTAACTTCAAACCATCAGCAAGGTTTCTTCTTGTAGCTTGACGCGGAGAAGGCATTCAACAGGGTGGCGTGGGACTATATGGCTGAAGTACTAAAGAAGATCGGTTTACAAGACCGTATGTTACAATACATAATGGCCCTCTATGCATCCCCCTCCGCACAGGTCCGTGTTAATGGACACCTGTCGAATGCCTTCTCCATGTCAAATGAGACACGTCAGGGATGCCCACTTTCACCGCTAATTTTTATCCTTACCTTAGAACCACTCCTTCAACGTCTTCGATCTAATCCAGACATCAAAGGAGTCTCCATATCAGAAACTACATATAAGCTATCTGCTTTCGCAGACGATATTCTCTTGTTCCTGACTGAACCCCACATTACACTACCCAATTTACCGTATTTATCGGCGTATAACACGCACCGGCGTATAACACGCACCTCAATTTAGGAGGGAATTTTAAGGAAAAAAAACTTTTAGGAGGGAAGTTGAAGGGAAAAAAACTTACATTTAAATGCCCATCATTGCAGCCTTCTCAGTGCAGCCTTGCCCCAGTCCAGCCTTGCCCAGTGCAGCCTTGTCAGTGCAGCCTTGTCAGTGCAGCCTTGCCAGTGCAGCCATGTCAGTGCAGCCTTGTCAGTGCAGCCTTGCCAGTGCAGCCATGTCAGTGCAGCCTTGCTAGTGCAGCCATGTCAGTGCAGCCATGTCAGTGCAGCCTTGCTAGTGCAGCCTTGTCAGTGCAGCCATGTCAGTGCAGCCTTGCTAGTGCAGCCATGTCAGTGCAGCCATGTCAGTGCAGCCTTGCTAGTGCAGCCATGTCAGTGCAGCCATGTCAGTGCAGCCATGTCAGTGCAGCCTTCCCCAGTGTCCAGTCCAGCCTTGCCCCAGTCCAGCCTTGCCCCAGTCCAGCCTTGCTGAAGCCTGTGAGCGTCAAAATCGCCGACTGTGATTTGAAAATGGCGCCGCCGGCGCCGAAATACACAGAGCCGGTCCTCGGCTCTTCTCGGCGGCTCTCGTTTACTTTTGGTTCCACTCGGACGGTGAGCGGAGCTATCCGAAACTAGCCGAGTATACTCGGCTAGGTTCGGGCGGCGCTCGAGTGAAACCGAAAGCCGCCGAGAAGAGCCGAGGACCGGCACTGTGTATTTCGACGCCGGCGGCGCCATTTTCAAATCGCGGTCAGCGATTTTTAAATTCTGACAGGTCAGGATCGCAGGGGATCGGCGTATAACACGCACCCGTGATTTTCCCCTGATTTTAAGGGGAAAAAAAGTGCGTGTTATACGCCGATAAATACGATACTTAAGGACCTTAATACATTCAACCGCCTAACCAACCTACAAATCAACTTCACAAAATCCGAAGCCCTGAATGTTTCCTTACAGAAAGAGACCCTAGATTCATGTCAATCCAACTTCCCCTTCAAATGGACACGTGATGCGATTACTTACCTAGGTATCCGCATACCGCTCCATCTTTCTGACCTTTATCTCAAAAACTACATACCGATCCTTCAACAAATTCAAAAAGACCTTAAGTCCTGGTCAACGGGACTCTTTTCCTGGTTTGGGAGGACTTCAATAATTAAAATGAATATACTCCCAAGAATATTATATGTCTTGCAAACAGTCCCCATAAGATTACCGCAAGCCTTCTTTGCATCATACCGCAGGGCGTGCAACGATTTTATAGGGGGAAAAAACCGTCCTAGGCTTAGTTTTGAAAGACTGTCTCTACCCAAATTAAAAGGAGGAATAGCTCTCCCAGACATTGCCAAATACCATAAGGCATGCCAACTGTCCAGAATAGTCGACTGGAATGTCCATTCCCACACTAAAGCCTGGACGCAAATTGAAAATGAACTCTCACCGATCCCAGTTAAAATTCTACCTTGGACTCCCTCACGACAGATTCCTATGGAATGCTCACAACATCCATTGATTTCCTCCACACTTCACTCATTCAAGTTAATGTGCCAAAAACATCACATTTCCTCCATCCCCAGCCCCCTAACACCGATCCGAAACAATGCAGATTTCCCACCGGGCTTGCCCACCACATTTCTTACGGGATACTGGCCCCAGGACGATATACGCGCAAAACACTTCTTTTCAGGAAAAACCTTCCTGTCTATTGCAAACTTGCCCACACACGTGTCTGGAAAACCCTTTCCGCCTTGGATATATAATCAAATACGGCACTTTCTTAACCACCCCCCCAAAAATACCGTTTACTCCAGGCAACTTACACCCTTTGAAGTTATGTGTTCCAAGACAGAACCACAGAGACATGTGATTTCGGAAATTTATACTCTCCTTTTCTCAGACCACACTCCCAAATCCAACATAGCCACTCGCGGTTGGGAAAGAGAATTAGCACTATCTAAAGTAGCCGAAATGGAGGAACTGATCCATCAAGCCAAAGATACTTTCTCAAAATTCATAACTATTTGGTCATGCTGGCAACATTTCCAAACGACAGCCGAATATAAGGAACTCTTGTCCTAAAATCTTATACTATCATTTGAGACTCTGTCGGAGGAGGATTTACTTTACTATACTTCCTATACTCACTTTACTCTTTATCTTTTCTTACCCTTCTTCCGCCTATATTCTCCCCCCCTCTCATAGTCCACCCTACTCCTCGCCTCCCCTTTACCCACTTGGGACTCTTCTAGAAGACAACAAAGTCATAATCAGTAGCCCATACCCGCTCTAATCCTTCCTCTCATACCTAATATTGCTAACCTCTTAATCACCCCACCCCCTCCTGATAGGAAATTCCTTCCCCCCTACCCAACTAAGACGAGGATTGCTTGTGGTCCGGAGACCGCAATCCTACCACACGTTAACACGCCCAGAGGCAAATTACTCTAAAGAGTAGCACTACACACAAAGACAACACCAGGACCCGACACCATTAATTAACAATTAAAAGCACGATGGAACGACCTCACACATACCTTCATGCACCCCCGTCGGCCATATAACTTTATCTGCGTCATTCATAAGGGGTCGACATGAGATAAACGACAACTTACAAGCCCCCTGATTGATTTAAATGCACAATGGCTCGGGGTCACCACACGAATCATAAAAACTCCTATATGGGTCCCCAAATTAAAACATATTCACTGAATAGCCTCTAGGCACAGACCTTAATGTTTCAAGGTTTATTACTGGAGCACAGTTTTTCACGGTTATATCATACTTTTGTTTATCGATAGCATAGTTGAACATGCTGTGTAATAATGAATAAGATGTTCATTGTATCACATATTATACATCAAAATAATCTTCTGTACCTTTACTCTGTTATGCTTTTGTGTAACTTGACTTTTTCTAACAATAAACATGATTTTGGAATAAAAAAAAAAAATAAAAATAGGTTGAAAAGGTATACTTAAAACACAGTGATATTTAAGTTCTGAAATAGGAATATGAAACCTTGCTTTGAAGTTGTGGACAATTGTCAGTTTGTTCAAGAAATATTTTTGAAGACAGGATTCAAATTCACTCTGAACAAAAATGCAAAACAATACACATTTTGATGCAAGTTTCACAGATGCAGACACCTCAAGTATCCCCTGGAGCCCCTGTGTGTATTACCCTCAAAAATGTTCTCTGGTGTCACATAGTACACTAGTGCTCAAGTGTCCAGATGTGGAAACAGCTGCTGTGTCCTGTCCTTACATTACACTGAATCATTTTTTAATAAGCATTCTAGTTTCAAACACATCTACACAACATCGCAAAATTTTAGGAATACAACAAATTATCAAGAGCTAAATGTATGTCCAACCCTGTACCATCATATTTCTTGAAAAACAAATGCCATTTTATTATTATCATATGTAGTTTCAAAAGAACGGTCTTTACGAATGATGCTGTATAAACTAAAAGCATATGGATCAGCATGTTAAGTATCTCAATAGGAACACACAACAAGTACTTACTTTTTTAAGCACCTTCTTGATTCACCAATATTGTTCAGGCTCCCTAGTTTTGCGGTCAGACCACTGTCATCAATTGTTCTTTAGCCCGTTTAATGCCAAATTTTTCTTCAATAGTGGTGACAACTGAAGACATTATTTTGTCCTTCTGCATATTGGGTCGGGTGTACGGTCCTTTTTTGGCATCATAGTCCTCCTTTCTCAATATGGACACCATCTCCACTTTCTCTTCAAAGGCCATGTTGGTGGCCTTATATCTCCTCTGGGATCTGGATGGTTGTGGCTCCGGGCTTTCCTCCACGCTTGTTTCAGATAATCTCTCTGCCATCTTTCTTTATATACTCCCACTGCGCAAAGAAAAGTGAAGGGGTGGGGAAAAATCATCCTAAAGAACGTCAGGGGCGGGCGATGCAGGCATAGCATGACACATGCGCAGTGTATATAAAGCTATTATGCTGGCCTACGTATGTCCGAGCGGAAGTGGCAAGCGTCATAAACGAAGGTAAGATTTAAACATGGGTGTGTGTTTGGTGTGTGTGTGTGTATGTGTACCCTATATTCTGCAAAAAATAATACTGAGAGTTTGGACTGACATTACAGTTTTTATCTTGTGTCTTGTCTTTCAGCAAAAATGAATCCCTTTAAGGAGGAAGAATTTTTGTCTCATTTTATTGATCTGTATCAAGAGAACAGAAACCTGTGGGGGGTCAAGCACCCATTGTATTTTATTAGACATGCAAGGAAGGCAACACTGGGGAGACTTCTGGAATTTGTCAAGACTCGAGTCCACCAGGCAGACATTAAGTTTGTGGAAAATAAAATTGGGGTCTTGCGTAATATGTACAGGCGGGAACACAAGAACATCCAGGATTCCCTCAGATCAGGAGCAGCAGCAGACAAAGTTTATGTCCCCAAGCTGTGGTACTACCCAAAACTGAGATTTCTGGATGACCAGACAGAAGCAAGGCAATCACTTTCGACCCTTCCCTCCAGCCTTCCCTCCACCCTCCCCTCCAGCCCTCCCTCCACCTCCACCCTTCCCTCCACCCCAGCTGAGGCATCCCAGGAAGAACCGGGCCCTTTCATCCTTTTTTTTCTTTCAATACTTTTTATTGGATATTTTCATATTTAAACAGAACATGAAAGGTACACTGAAGGTACATTGATATACGCATCATCAGATATACATAGTTAACTTATATTGTCATATCATTGAAATAATAACTTCTCATTTTTTGGTCAAAGCATTTAGGCCAAATAGACCAATGGTTGTCGGACAGTTTACAAGTCATAGAGTTTATGGCTATAAGACGTTCAAAAGTGTAGTTTCGGTGAACTGCTGTGATTACGTCAGATATATTTATAGCTTTACTGGATTTCCAATTGCGTAATATCAGTAAACGGGTTTCTAAGAGTATATGAGTTATGACAGGCCTGAATGCGCTCTGGAATTTATCTATGTTCAAGTGTAGGATCGCTAGGGCTGGATCAGGCTTGGTGAGTATTCCTGTTATGGAGGAGATTAATTGGAATACTTGATTCCAAAGGCTCTTAATGCTTGGGCAGTGCCAGAGCATATGTATCAGGTTTCCTATGTGACCACATTCTCTCCAGCATTTTGGTGATGCACCTGGGAAGAAGGTAGCTATTCTATATGGGGTATAGTGCCATCTATTGGCCATTTTAATTATAAGTTCCCAGTGTTTAACACAGTGAGACGCTTTATGAGTTTCTCTAAAGGAGTGTATCCATTGTTCATCTGAGAAGGTGGTACCGAGATCTGCCTCCCATTTTGTCATTGCTATGGTTTTTATGAACTGTAGCTTTCCTTGGATTAGATTGTAAAAGAATGATATGCCCTTTGTGTCCTGTTTGGATGTGGAGTAGAATTGCCATATTTTGCTTGGTATGGATATGGTTGGGGGAGCTCGTGATTTAAGAAAGTGGGCAATTCTCATGCATAGGAATCTTTTGTCATTCTTGAGGTGGTATTGTGTCATAATGTGGTCTACTGATTTGTGTTGTAATCCCTCATATAGGTCAGAGATATGTATGATGCCCTTGTCTGTCAAATCTTGGATTCTTATCATTGGTATTTTGGATTCTAACAGAGTTAGTGGTATTTTATAATTTACCATTTGGTTATCCTGTCTTTGTTGTTCCAAAATGTATCTCCATGCTTTCAGAGAGGTCTGCAGTGTAGGTGATAAGTTGTGTGTTTCCCAGTGGTCCCAGCTGTCGCTCATAAGCATTAGTGCTAGGTTTTTTGTTGGTGAGATTATTTTTTCAATGTCTACCCATAATGGGGTGTTATTTTCTTGAAACCAGTATTTGATCTGGTCTAGACGTACCGCCCATAGGTAGTCATATATGTCTACTAGCCCAGCCCCTCCTGCTTTCCTGTGGGAAGTTAAATTGTTTCGTGAGCATCTGGCTTTTTTCCCTCCCCAGATGTATCTCCAGCTGAGGTTTGATATGCTCTTAAGGTAATGGCATGGAATGTGTATTGCTAGGGTGCGGAACAAATAGAGTATTTGAGGCAATATTAACATTTTGTAAGCAGTTATCCTACCAAGCCATGATGTTTCTTTATTAGACATGTCCTTGAGCTGGGCTTCCAGTTTGGCTATTAGTGGGGGCATATTAGCCTTAGCAAGTGCAGAGGTTCTATTAGTAATTTTTATTCCTAAATAAGTTATTCCTTCAGAGCTCCATGTGTATGGTAAGTTTGCTTGAAGGGTGTTTCTAGTGGTGGGAGGTACTCCCAAGTCCAGAATCACTGATTTAGTGAAATTGACTTTGTAATAGGAGATATCTCCAAAGTCAGTGAGGATATTGTGCACTTCGGTTAGGGATGCGAGTGGGTTAGTCAATAGGAGGATTACATCATTCGCAAACAGGTTGATGGTGTGGTTGTTGGAGCCCAACTGAAAGCCCTTGATCCGCGGATGATTCCTAATGGTTTCAGCCAATGGTTCTATCATTAGATTGAAGATGGTCGGAGACAGGGGGCAGCCCTGCCTCGTCCCATTAGATATTTTAAAAGTTGTGGACAGAAAACCATTGGAGTATACTTCTGTGGACGGACAAGAGTATAAGGCCATAATAGCTTTCAATATGGAACCTTGGAACCCATATTTGTGTAAAACCATTTCCATGTATGTCCAATGGACTCTGTCGAACGCCTTCTCTGCGTCTATGGATAGCAGCAGAGAAGGCGTTCGAGATCTCTCAGCATGATATAGCACATTGATGATTCTCCTGGTAGCATCAGAGGTCTGTCTCCCCCTCACAAAGCCTATCTGGTCGCTTTTAACTAATGTAGGGATGATGTTAGTTAGTCTTTTGGCTAATAATTTTGCATATACCTTAGTATCGGCGTTGAGAAGGGATATGGGTCTAAAATTGGCTGGTGTATTAGGGTCTTTCCCTGGTTTTGGAAGTGTCACTATATGTGCTCTCAGCATCTCTTGTGGGAGGGTTGCAGAGATTGTTGCTTTATTAAATACCTTGGACATGTGTGGAGAAAGTATGGATTTGAATGTTTTAAAATATTCATTAGAAAGGCCGTCTGGACCTGGTGATTTTCCGTTTGGAAGAGAATATATAGTGTTGTCTATTTCTTGTACTGTGATGGGAGCATTAAGAGTATTTAGTTGGGTTTCTGATAGAGATGGGAGGTTTATTTTGTCTAGGAATGTTTGTATTTTGTCTGCTGTTGGTTGGCATGTAGAAGTGTCAGTGTGTAGGTTATACAGTGAGCTGTAATATGTGGCAAATTGGTTCGCTATGTCTTTGGGATTGATAATTTTGTGTTTATCAGAGGGGTGTAGTAAATACGCTATTCTAGATTTGGTAGGTTCGCTAGGTATTTACCTGCTCTATTGGCATTGTGATAATAGTTTAGTTTTAGGCGTCTGAGGTGTTTGTCATATTGTTGTGTCAGCAATTCTCTGAGCTTTTCCCTAAGGATTGATAGTTGTTTAATCAAAGGTGCTGATGGTGATTGTTTGTTTTGTGCGTCTATGGTATGTATTTTTGTGAGAATCTCATTAAATTCTTTGGCCTGTCTCTTTTTTTCTCTAGCTCCTATTTGTATTAAAATGCCTCTTATGAAGGCCTTGTGAGCGTTCCAGACTATATATGGGTCTGATACTGAATCTGTGTTGTCTGAGAAATAATTATGGAGATGCTGAGAAATTGACTTTTGGAAGTGTGGGTCTTGGATAATGCGGGAATTACAGCGCCAGATGGGTGGTGACGAGGAGACTCCCTTCTCTGCAACAGACATAGATATGGCAGCATGGTCTGACCATGTGATATCGTGTATTCTTGTTGATTCAATATTTTGCAGGAGCCATTTGTCTGTTAAAAACATGTCTATACGTGAGTAAGAACCATGTCTGCTGGAGAAAAAGGTATAGTCTCTTTCGTTTGCGTGGAGACATCGCCATGCATCAAATAGTTCCTCTTTTTTAAAGATATTATTGAGGGACATCTTGTTGGTAGGTTTACCTGAGGAAGAGTCTAAAAGAGGATCTGAAGTAACGTTGAAGTCTCCGCAAATCAGGAGGATTACCATATTTCATGGCATTGGCTTTGATGAAAACTTTCTTTAGGAACCGTAATTGATGGGAGGTTGGGGCATACAGCGTAACAATCGTGTATGGGTTGGAGTTGATGTCTCCCGTGACAATTATGTAGCGTCCTCCCTCATCAGTAATAACTTCTTTGGGTTGGAACGAGAGAGAGTTTCTGATGGCTAGGAGAACGCCTCCTTTTTTGCTGTTGGGATTGCAGGACATGTAGATAGTTGGGTATGCGGTGTGCATGCATTTAGGGGTGTTGTGTAGTTGAAAATGTGTTTCCTGGACACAAAGAATGTCCGCATCCTGTTTACAGGCTTCTTTCCACAGAGAAAATCTCTTTGCCGGATGGTTTAAGCCTCTGGTATTTATTGATAAAATTTTGATCGTCATAGTGTGAGGGAGCAAGATTTGGTGGCTGTGTATTGTTAGTACTTACAGTTCCTGGTGGTTACTGATCGTGTCTCTGACGATAGAAGTGAGAAGAGTATCTGGTGGTCGTCTTCTTTAGCAGTGGGTAGCATAGTGTTGTAAGAGATGTTGCGTATATCCAAAAAACTAAACAAAAGGAATAATAACGAGAAAACAAGAAAAGTTAACTGTGTGAACATAAGAAATGGATCTGAAAACTGATCCTCGTGCAGTCTTAGCTGCTACTACTATGCGGAGGGTTATGGATGAGAATCTAGCTAGATATCTCTATCCCGGAGAGATTGGATTGTGTAAGTGGGTTCGCTTTATGATAGCCCATCGGCTTTCTTCTTAGGTGAACGTTTCTTGGTTACCACTTGCCATTCGTTTTGCATGTGATGTAGATTTGTAGATTCAGTGGGTTGGGTACTTTGATCGGTGATGATGCCCCATTGACATAGAACTGTAAGGCCTTCTTCTAACTTAGACACAGATATTGTGTTCCCGTTGTGTGTAATAGACAGGGTTGCTGGATATTTCCACTTGTGCAGAATGTTGTGGTTCCTCAGTGCTTTGGTGATCGTCAACAGGTTGCGACGACGTTGCAGTGTGTGTCTGGACAGGTCAGGGAGCATCCTGATGTTAGCATATTGTTGGGGTATATTCTCTTGCTTGCGTGAAAGTTGGAGGATTTGATCCTTGATGTGATAGAAGTGCATTCTGAGGAGTATATCTCTGGGAGTGTCGTCAGATAGGAATGACGGTTTGGGAACCCTGTGAATTCTGTCCACAAGGAGATCTTGGGCCGTTGCTCCCGGCATCAAGGTGGAAAAAAGGGTTTGGGCAAACTGCAGGAGCTGGTTAGGCGGGATTGATTCGGGGACGCCTCTTAGTTTGAGGTTGTTCCTCCTGGACCTGTCTTCTAGGTCCGCCATTTTGTCCTTCAACCACGCTATATCTTCTCCCTGTGTCTTGTGTGCGTCTACCAGCTGGTTGTATGAAGAAGTGTATTCCTCCATTTTAGTTTCTACGTGATTTACCCTGTGGCCTATGGCTTGAACTTCCCTCTGGCAATTTGTCAGGCCTTGGAGCATGTCTGCCTGTAGTGAGGTTCTCAAAGACAGTAGCATGTCTTTAAGCATCGTATCTGAGACTGGTCTGTCTGCCGTGGGAAAGTCCGCTATGGGGTCCCCTCCCCTGTGTATGCTGGCTTGTGCTGGTGTTTTGTGGTCCGCTTACCTCCATGTTCAGGTCGGGTCGGGGCCTAGCAGGGGACTCCCTCCTCTGTTTAGATTTGGCCGGGCTCCTGGTAGTGGGGCTGGATGTCCCAGGTGAGGATTCGCTGGGGCACTGTTGCGGATGTGTCTTTTTGGATGGTGTCTCTTGACCGCTCATGAGTGCTCCGGACGGATGCCTCTGCTGTGTGTTCTGAGCTCCGTCGCGGCCATTTTGCTGTAGGCCACGCGCCGCTGTGCTGAAAAAGGTGTCCAGCTTCTGCGGTTGTTGTGGGTTTTTTCGGTGTCTGGGCATCTTTGTTGTGTGGAGCGGGGATCTGCCGCCTCGGTGGTGGTATTTGTGGCCTCTAGTATCGCCGATGGACTCCGATGGATGCGGATCTCTCCGGTGGACGAGCGGAGCTCCTAGATTACACGTCCATCTTGGAGTCCGGTCGCCACGCCCCCGGCCCTTTCATCCTTGAGGAAGTGGATGCGCCCAGCTTGAGCCAGGTATACTTTTTTGGAGAATTTTGGATTGTGTAAATATTAATGATGTAAACTCTAAAATGTTTTAAGTGCTTAAAAAAATGATTTACTCACAATTATTAATATGTATACATATCACTAGACAGTAGTGGCCAAAAATGTACTTCAAATATTGGTGATCAGCTAGAATAATGGCGGGGTCAAAAAGATAGCCTTTTCTATTTGTTTAGAATTATATTTGCAAGTCATGAGTTGAAAATTGTGTGTGATTGCGGAAGCAAAAAGTACAACTATGTCCCTTTTTTTTTTACACAGGATGAGCTCAGCCAGGAGGAGGCCGTGCCCAGTAGTATAGAGGAGGAGGCCTTGCCCAGTGGGAGAGAGGAGGAGGCCATACCCAGTGGCAGGCAGGAGGTGGCTGGGCCCAGTAGAAGCCTCACCCAATGTCAGGTGCCTCCCTTTTGCATTACCACCAATAGGCCCAGGAAGATCAGATGAACAGAGGAGGAATCACTAGCCCTCATTTGGGAAGCCAGCCAGATACTCAGTACCCCACCCAATGCTGAAGAGGCCTATGGAACTTATATGGCAACCAGGTTGGTAGAACTTGAGAAGGGGCAACACCTCCTCTGTGAGGGGCTTATTTTTCAGGCCTTTCAGAAGGGGTTGAGAGGGGAGCTTACTCCAAAAAGCCATATTTCAGATGAAGCCCCTCCTCCTGCTCCTCCTCCTGCCACAAGTACACCACCAGAGGCACAGCCTCCAAGGTAGGCTGCAGAGAAGCGTGAAGGGAAGGCTGCAGGGCAGCGTGCAGGGAAGGCTCCACGGAAGAGTTGAAGGTGATTGCCTGGCTTCAGTCTGGTCTGACAGAAGACGCAGATTGTGCTCCCTATTCGCAAGATCCCAATTTTATTTTCCACTAACTTGATGTGTGTCCTGGGGGACAAAAGGCTTCACACATTCCAAAAGTGTCTCCAGTGTTGCCTTCCTCATTTATGTTTTTCCAAAAATAAATGGATATTTTCTTTACTTTACATTATTGACTATGTGTTTTGATTCAAAAAGGACATTTTGTTTGTGAGTAGGCAGGTACATGTCAAAAAGACTATGTGGGTTATTTACAAAAGGCAAAATCATTTTGCAATTCAAGTGCAAAGTACAAGTGCAAAGTGCATTTTAGAAATTGCACTGCAAGTGCACTTGTTGGAAGTGCAGTCGTTGTAAATCTGAGGGGAAGAACTGAAATGAGGGGAAGCTCTGCTGATTTTATCATCCAATCATGTGCAAGATAAAATTATTTTTTTGGGGTTTCCTTGCATGTGCCCCTTGGATCCACAGCGACTGCACTTCCAAATGCTCTTTCAGTGCAATTTCAAGTACACTTTGCACTTGTAGTGCAAAATGAATTTGCCTTTTGAAAATAAACCCCCTATGTCAAATTAACAAGGGACACCAACCTCATTAAGGTTCATTAAAACAATACAAAATAATAAGGTTATTGTGGTAACTTGAAACTCCAAAAAAAAAAAAAAAACATTTTTGAGAATTCAGCACAAATTGTAAAATAGATATTGATTAAATATAAAAATACTAAAGATGAGTCAAAAAAATAATTTAATACATTATTTCTGGAGATCTGGCTTTTAAATACTATAATATTAGTCATGGCATGAGGATAAATAATGAACAAAGTCGTTTGTGAAAACTCTGTGTGAATATAAGCAGCACACAGTCGGACTAGCACACAGACGACCGGTTTGTACGCTAGAAATCCGAGTCCGTCGGACAGATTTGAAACATGTTTTATTTCTATGTCCGTCGAACTTTTGAGAAAAAAAAGTCCGCTGGAGCCCACACAGGATCAAATAGTCTGACGGACTCCGATCCGCCGGACCAAGTATGCCGTAAAGTCCGGTCGTGTGTACGCAGCATAATAAAAGTAGAGGAATTCTATCACATTTTAAATTGGACTGTCTCTTATTTATACTGAAATTATTTTTTGTAATAAGCAAAGCTAGCAAAATTTCTGTTACCCACTCAGAGAATCTTTACAGTATGGAAGCATGATAGCTAGGCACTAGGTACTCTTACCTTGTAATACAAATTTGCAAAATTATGACCGTAATGAAATAATAAACTTGATGGTGGACCTAAACATTAAAGTGACCATGCCATTTCATTAACTATGGTTTATGCATGTCTTATTGTCTTAGTGATTGATTCACACCACAACTTCATTGATACCTTTTTTGTATGATTTATGGTTTTGCTAATCACTGACCCCACACATGCAGCCATGCATTGCATGTGTGGGGCAGTGATGAGCAAAACCATAAATCATACAAAAAAAACAAAAAAAAAAAACAAAAAAAAAGGATCAATAAAGTTGTGATGTGAATCAATCACTAAGACAATAAGACATGCACAAACCATAGTTAATAAAATGGCATACATTGTCGTTTGGGGGGACGTTATGGGGACATTGTCTGCAGTCTCTGTCCATCTCTTGTATCAAGTCCGCAGTCTCTGACCATCTCCTGTATCATGTCTGTAGTCTCTGACCATCTCCTGTATCATGTCTGCAGTCTCTGGCCATCTCCTGTATCATGTCTGCAATCTCTGACCATCTCCTGTATCATGTCCGCAGTCTCTGACCATCTCCTGTATCATGTCTGTGGTCTCTAACCAACTCCTGTGTCATGTCTGCAAACTCTGACCATCTCCTGTATCATTGTCTGCAGTCTCTGATCATCTCCTGTACTATGTCTTCAGTCTCTGACCTTCTTCTGTATCATGTCTGCAGTCTCTGACCTTCTTCTGTATCATGTCTGCAGTCTCTGACCATCTCCTGTATCATGTCTGCAGTCTCTGACCATCTCCTGTATCATGTCTGCAGTCTCTGACCATCTCCTCTATCATGTCTACAGTCTCTGACCTTCTTCTGTATTATGTCTGTAGTCTCTGGCCATCTCCTGTATCATTTCTGCAGTCTCTGATCATCTCCTGTATCATGTCTGCAGTCTCTGACCATCTCCTGTATCATGTCTGCAATCTCTGATCATCTCCTGTATCATGTCTGCAGTCTCTGACCTTATTCTGTATCATGTCTGCAGTCTCTGACCTTCTTCTGTATCATGTCTGCAGTCTCTGACCATGTCCTGTATCATGTCTTCAGTCTCTGGCCATCTCCTGTATCATGTCTGCAGTCTCTGACCTTCTTCTGTATTATGTCTGCAGTCTCTGACCATCTCTTGTATCATGTCTGCAGCCTCTGACCATCTCCTGTATCATGTCTACAGTCTCTAACCTTCTCCAGTAGTCATTTGGGGGCAGTCTGGAGCTCCTCTTTAAGTTGTCTGCTGTGTTTACACTTTGCTACATGCAGGGAGTGTTGTCTTTTTTTAAGAACAGATAAAATTTAAAAAATGGAGTTCTTCGGAAAGGTTGAATTTTTTGGATGAAAACCGTGCGCAGTAATCGTGATGCATTGTGATGCATCGCAGAATTTAAACTGATTGAATCGTGGACATGATAATCGTAATCAAGGCCAGTGAAGATGCGCACCCCTAATGTGCAGGGGTTACAGTGGTGGGGCAGATGAGCTGGGGGTTACGGTGGTGGGACAGGAATTGGGGCTGATCTGAGGTGTGGAGTTGCAGGAATTGGGGCTGACCTGAGGCGTGAGAGTGCAGGATGTTAGTAGTTAGTAGTAGTTTACAGCATTTACTTTATAAAAAAATAATTTTCATGATTGAGAGTGTGAAGTTGACATTTTTTCGTTATACAATTGGCACGCTCAATTTCTTTGAAAACGTTTTTCGGCACACTGTGCTCAAAAGGTTGCCTACCTCTAAACTAACCTATACTAAATTTAGCAATAAGGAAAATGTAGCACCCATGCAATTCCATATCCAAATCCACATTCCATGATATAACTTTTAGTTTATTACTGTCCTTTGTAAAGTACTGTATTTATTGGCGTATAACACTCACTTTTTCACCATGAAAATTGGGTGCGAATAGTGTGTGCGTGTTATATGCCAATACTTCAATAACCCTTATGTTGCTTAAATATTAAATCCTTATTACATTTTAATTTTTTTCCTGAAACTTCCCTCTTATAATTAATGTGCATGTTATACACCTGTGCGTGTTATACGCCGATAAATACGGTAAATATTTTTAATATATTTTGAATTTAAACCTGAACTAATATATTCAGGTCTCACCTCGAGTTGAATTTGAATGAACAATTTTGCCTGGCCCTGTAAACAATTTTCCCTCGCCCTGAACCGCGTGCACACTGTGGATGGAGGATCATCTGGGATTAAACAGCTGATGACCGGCTTTTTCCAAACCTGCATGGCCACAACCTACGGCAATCATTACACAGCGAGGACATTGATCTTTTGGCAGGAAGGTGGCTCAACACGGACTAATGCCCCGTACACACGGTCGGACATTGATCGGACATTCCGACAACAAAATCCTAGGATTTTTTCAGACGGATGTTGGCTCAAACTTGTCTTGCATACACACGGTCACACAAAGTTGTCGGAAAATCCGATCGTTCTAAATGCGGTGACGTAAAACACGTACGTCGGGACTATAAACGGGGCAGTGGCCAATAGCTTTCATCTCTTTATTTATTCTGAGCATGCGTGGCACTTTGTCCGTCAGATTTGTGTACACTGTGCCCCTTGGATCCACAGTGACTGCACTTCCAAATGCTCTTTCAGTGCAATTTCAAGTACACTTTGCACTTGTAGTGTAAAATGAATTTGCCTTTTGAAAATAAACCCCCTATGTCAAATTAACAAGGGACACCAACCTCATTAAGGTTCATTAAAACAATACAAAATAATAAGGTTATTGTGGTAACTTGAAACTCCAAAAAAAAAAAATTTGAGGATTCAGCACAAATTGTAAAATAGATATTGATTAAATATAAAAATACTAAAGATGAGTCAAAAAAATAATTTAATACATTATTTTTGGAGATCTGGCTTTTAAATACTATAATATTAGTCATGGCATGAGGATAAATAATGAACAAAGTCGTTTGTGAAAACTCTGTGTGAATATAAGTAGCACACAGTCAGACTAGCACACAGACGACCGGTTTGTACGCTAGAAATCCGAGTCCATCGGACAGATTTGAAACATGTTTCATTTCTATGTCCGTCGAACTTTTGAGAAAAAAAAGTCCGCTGAAGCCCACGCACGATCGAATAGTCCGACGGACTCCGATCCGCCGGACCAAGTACGCCGTAAAGTCCGGTCATGTGTACGCGGCATAATATCACATTTGGAGGTCTTCATTAGATCATAATATCATTAAAGTAGAGGAATTCTATCACATTTTAAATTGGACTGTCTCTTATTTATACTGAAATTATTTTTTGTAATAAGCATAGCTAGCAAAATTTCTGTTACCCACTCAGAGAATCCTTACAGTATGGCAGCATGATAGCTAGGCACTAGGTACTCTTACCTTGTAATACAAATTTGCAAAATTATGACCGTAATGAAATAATAAACTTGATGGTGGACCTAAACATTAAAGTGACCATGCCATTTCCTTAACTATGGTTTATGCATGTCTTATTGTCTTAGTGATTGATTCACACCACAACTTCATTGATACCCTTTTTGTATGATTTATGGTTTTGCTAATCACTGACCCCACACATGCAGCCATGCATTGCATGTGTGGGGCAGTGATGAGCAAAACCATAAATCATACAAAAAAAACAAAAACAAAAAAAAACAAAAAAAACAAAAAAAAAAGTATCAATGAAGTTGTGATGTGAATCAATCACTAAGACAATAAGACATGCACAAACCACAGTTAATAAAATGGCATACATTGTCGTTTGGGGGGACGTTATGGGGACATTGTCTGCAGTCTCTGTCCATCTCTTGTATCAAGTCCGCAGTCTCTGACCATCTCCTGTATCATGTCTGCAGTCTCTGGCCATCTCCTGTATCATGTCTGCAGTCTCTGACCATCTCCTGTATCGTGTCTGCAGTCTCTGACCATCTCCTGTATCATGTCTGTGGTCTCTAACCATCTTCTGTGTCATGTCTGCAAACTCTGACCATCTCCTGTACCATTGTCTGCAGTCTCTGATCATCTCCTGTACTATGTCTTCAGTCTCTGACCTTCTTCTGTATCATGTCTGCAGTCTCTGACCTTCTTCTGTATCATGTCTGCAGTCTCTGACCATCTCCTGTATCATGTCTGCAGTCTCTGACCATCTCCTGTATCATGTCTACAGTCTCTGACCTTCTTCTGTATTATGTCGGTAGTCTCCGACCTTCTTCTGTATCATGACTGCAGACTCTGACCTTCTTCTGTATAATGTCTGCAGTCTCTGACCATGTCCTGTATCATGTCTGCAGTCTCTGACCTTCTCCTGTATCATGTCTGCAGTCTCTGACCTTCTTCTGTATTATGTCTGCAGTCTCTGACCATCTCCTATATCATGTCTGCAGCCTCTGACCATCTCCTGTATTATGTCTGCAGTCTCTGACCATCTCCTGTAGTCATTTGGGGGCATTCTGGAGCTCCTCTTTAAGTTGTCTGCTGTGTTTACACTTTGCTACATGCAGGGAGTGTTGTCTTTTTTTAACCACTTGACGACCGCTTCATGCTGATATACATCAGCAGAATGGCACGGGCAGGCAAAATCACGTACCTGGTACGTGATTCCCTTCCCGCGGGTGGGGGGTTCGATTGGACCCCGCCCCGGTGCCAGAGGCGGTCGCCATTTGTTCCTTGGCGATGAGTGGTGAAGGGGAGGCCATTCATTTGTGGCCACCCCCTCCCGATCGCTCCCGGCTAATGAAAATCCTTCCTCTCACTCTGTAATGTAAACAGAGGGAGAGGAAGTGATGTCATCTCTCCTCGTGTCGGTCTTTTCGATCCGGCGCCGAGGAGAGAAGACATCAAGTAAGTGCACCAACACTACACTTTCAGTAGAACACGCAGGCACACTTTTCACCCCCCAGTCACCCCCCGATTACCCCCGATCACCCCCCTGTACCCCCTGTCACAGTGACACCAATAGCAGGTTTTTTTTTGCATTGGTGTCAGTTTGTGACAGTTATAAGTGTTAGGGCAGTTAGGTTAGCCCCCTTTAGGTCTGGGATATCCCCCTTTAGGTCCAGGGTACCCCCCTAACCCCCCCTAATAAAGGCTAACCCCTTGATCACCCCCCGTCGCCAGTGTCGCTAAGCAATCGTTTTTCTGATCGCTGTATTAGTGACACAGGTGATGCTAGTTAGGGAGGTAAGTATATAGGTTCGCTGTTTTATAGCGACAGGGACCCCCATATACTACCTACTAAAGGTTTTAACCCCCTGATTGCCCCCTAGTTAACCCTTTCACCAGTGATCACCGTATAAGTGTTATGGGTGACGCTGGTTAGTTAGTTTGTTTTTTATTGTTTATTATAGTTTTAAGGCACCCTCCATTTATTACCTTATAAAGGTTTAACCCCCTAATTGCCCGGAGGTGATATAAGTTACGTTTTTAGGATCAGATAAGGTCTGCGTCGCCCCAGGCAGCGTCAGGTTAGCGCCAGTACCGCTAACACCCACGCACGCAGCATACACCTCCCTTAGTGCTATAGTATCTGAACGGATCGATATCTGATCCGATCAGATCTATACTAGCATCCTCAGCAGTTTAGGGTTCCCAAAAACGCAGTGTTAGCTGGATCAGCCCAGATACCTGCTAGCACCTGCGTTTTGCCCCTCGGCCCAGCCCACAAAAGTGCAGTATCAATCGATAACTGTCACTTACAAAACACTAAGCACACATAACTGCAGCATTCACAGAGTCAGGCCTGATCCCTGCGATCGCTAACAGTTTTTTGGTAGTGTTTTGATACAGTCGCTAACAGTCAGGAGCTTTTTTGCCTGTGAGTCTCACTAGTGTACCCCTAAATTTAGAGCCCAAAATGGCAAATCGAAGGTACACTAGTGAAGAGGCCTACACGTTTCTGAGCATGACAGATAGTGAAGAGGAAGTCACTCATCTGTCAGATTCAGGCTCAGAATATGATCCTGTAGAGGACAGCAGCTCCATGACAGATAGCTCTGACGACGGAGTTGTGGTCCCTGCTAAGGTCAGGCGTACCAGACCCAAAACTTCTTCTTCTGTCCTTGAAGTGCAAGAACCGCAGGTCCCTCATATGGAGCAGAGAAGTACTAGTGCCGCTATTCCTTCTGGTGAACTGGCAAGCACCAGCGGCCTAGTACACCCTGGTCGTATATCCAGCACTGCAGTATCACGTGGTGACATGGCGAGTCCCATAAGTGCAGTTCAAGTTGGTGAGGTGGCAAGCACTAATATTGTCCCGCTGCCACCAAGAAGACAAAGACAGGCCCGTCGTGCCCACAGTGCCCTTCCTGCTGCATTCACCAGTCCAAATTGGGAACCCACCACTTCTGCAGCACCCGTACTTCCCCCATTAACTGGCCAACCCGGAATTCACGTGGAAACAGTTGATTTTACGCCACTGGATTTTTATTTGCTGTTTTTCACCGAAGATCTCTATAGATCTATTGTGTACCAAAGCAATTTATACGCTGGTCAACACATCGCCACTATTCCCCAGTCCTCCCTTGCCAGAGATTGGAAACCAATTACGGTTTCCGAATTTAAGCTCTTTCTGGGCCTTTCCCTCAACATGGGCATAAATAAAAAGAGTAAGTTGCGGTCATATAGGTCCACTGACCCAATTTACCATATGCCCGTGTTCTCTGCCTCCATGACCAGGGCACGATACGAGCAGATTTTGCGGTTCATGCACTTCAACGAAAATGAACTCTGTCGTCCTCGTGGAGACCCTGAATACGATCGGCTCTACAAAATTCGGCCCCTAGTAAACCACTACAACCAACGTTTTGCAGACTTGTTTACTCCCCATCAAGTTGTCTGCGTTGATGAGTCCCTGATTACATTTTCTGGCCGCATGTCATTCAAACAGTACCTTCCCAGCAAGCATGCCAGATACGGGGTCAAGATGTATAAGCTCTGTGACAGGGCCACAGGCTATACATGTAGTTTTATGGTTTATGAGGGCAAAGATAGTCACGTAGAGCCGACAAACTGCCCTGACTACATAGGAAGCGCTGGCAAGATAGTGTGGGACTTGGTGTCACCCTTATTCGGAAAGGGGTACCACTTGTACGTGGACAATTATTACACGAGCGTGCCACTTTTTAGCCACCTTTTTGTTAATCAGATTGGAGCATGTGGCACCATTCGACCTAATCGCCGAGGCTTTCCTCAGCGGCTTGTAGATTCCCGTCTTAGGCTGGGGGAGAGAGTCTGCTTGCAGTGTAATAACTTGCTCGCTTTGAAGTGGAGGGACAATAAGAATGTTTTCGTTCTTACCTCCCTTCATGCAGACACGACGGTCCAAATTACTACGGCGACTGGTGTGGTGGAGAAACCCCTCTGTGTCCACAAATATAACCAAAATATGGGTGGGGCGGACCTCAACGACCAGTTGTTGGCGCCGTACCTAGTTGCCCGTAAGGCCAGATGCTGGTACAAAAAAGTGTCTGTTTATTTATTTCAATTGGCTTTGCTGAATGCTTATGTGCTATACAGAGCTTCAGGATGGACTGGATCCTTCTTTCCTTCCAGGAAGAGATCGTCAGAGCCCTTCTGTATCCAGACGGTGCTCCACCTCACCTTCCCCAACCAAATGCAGTAAGCCGGCTGCATGAGAGGCATTTTCGATATGTCCTCCCGAGTACCCCTACCCAACGAGCCCCCCAAAAAAGATGTTGTGTCTGCAGCAAGATTTAGATGTCACGCGGATTTAGGCATGACACCCGGTATTATTGTTCCTTCTGTCCTGACAATCCTGGTCTTTGCATTGGTGAATATTTTGAACGCTACCATACACTAGTGGAGTATTAGCGTAGGGTACAGCACTGCACAGACTAGGACACACTTTCACAGGGTCTCCCAAGATGCCATCGCATTTTGAGAGACCCAAACCTGGTACCAGTTAAAAAAGTTAAAGTTACAAAGAAAAGTGTTAAAAAAAAAGAAAAAAAAAAAAAACACAAAAAAATACATATAAAAAAAAAATAGTTGTTGTTTTAATGTTCTCTCTCTATTCTCTCTCTATTGTTCTGCTCTTTTTTATTGTATTCTATACTGCAATGTTTTATTGTTATGTTTTTATCATGTTTGCTTTATAGGTATGCAATTTTTTTATACTTAGTTTTTTTTATTGTTAACCACTTTTTTGTTTTCAGGTACGCCATTCAGCTGCAGAGAGGATTTATTTATCTTGACAGCAACAGCGTTTGCTCCCACGATACATAAAGCCATGACTCCAGCGCTGTCGGAGGTGATTTCACCACCACAGTTACATACTTCAGCATATATGCCGAAGCGTGGGGGCAGCAGTGGGTGGAAGAGCGATTTGCTCCTGCCTTTTGCGGGAGGATGCCCCCTTGCTTCGGCATATATATATTTTAGGTAGGCACAGGTTGCATTAAATGTTTCATTTTTTGCTATGTTTTTTTTTGTATTTGCTTTGCAGGTATGGTAAGTATTACTGTTATACTGTAATGTTACTTTGTTTTTTTGTTAACCATCATTTGCTTAGCAGGTACGCCATTCAGTTGCAGCGCGGATTTATTTATCTTGACAGCAACAGCATTTGCTCCCACGATACATAAAGTCGCATTTTGAGAGACCCAAACCTGGTACCAGTTAAAAAAGTTAAAGTTACAAAGAAAAGTGTAAAAAAACCAAAAAAAAACACAAAAAAATATATAAAATAAAAAAACAAAAATAGTTGTTGTTTTATTGTTCTCTCTCTATTCTCTCTCTATTGTTCTGCTCTTTTTTATTGTATTCTATACTGTAATGTTTTATTGTTATGTTTTTATCATGTTTGCTTTATAGGTATGCAATTTTTTTATACTTAGTTTTTTTTATTGTTAACCACTTTTTTGTTTTCAGGTACGCCATTCAGCTGCAGAGAGGATTTATTTATCTTGACAGCAACAGCGTTTGCTCCCACAATACATAAAGTCGCATTTTGAGAGACCCAAACCTGGTACCAGTTAAAAAAGTTAAAGTTACAAAGAAAAGTGTAAAAAAAAAAAAAAAAAAACACAAAAAAATATATAAAATAATATAAAATAAAAAACAAAAATAGTTGTTGTTTTATTGTTCTCTCTCTATTCTCTCTCTATTGTTCTGCTCTTTTTTATTGTATTCTATACTGCAATGTTTTATTGTTATGTTTTTATCATGTTTGCTTTATAGGTATGCAATTTTTTTATACTTAGTTTTTTTTATTGTTAACCACTTTTTTGTTTTCAGGTACGCCATTCAGCTGCAGAGAGGATTTATTTATCTTGACAGCAACAGCGTTTGCTCCCACGATACATAAAGCCATGACTCCAGCGCTGTCGGAGGTGATTTCACCACCACAGTTACATACTTCAGCATATATGCTGAAGTGTGGGGGCAGCAGTGGGTGGAGGAGCGATTTGCTCCTGCCTTTTGCGGGAGGATGCCCCCATGCTTTGGCATATATATATTTTAGGTAGGCACAGGTTGCGTTAAATGTTTTATTTTTTTACTATGTTTTTTTTTGTATTTGCTTTGCAGGTATGGTAAGTATTACTGTTATACTGTAATGTTACTTTGTTTTTTTGTTTACCATCATTTGCTTAGCAGGTACGCCATTCAGTTGCAGCGCGGATTTATTTATCTTGACAGCAACAGCGTTTGCTCCCACGATACATAAAGTCGCATTTTGAGAGACCCAAACCTGGTACCAGTTAAAAAAGTTAAAGTTACAAAGAAAAGTGTAAAAAAAAAAAAAAAAAAAAAAAAACACAAAAAAATATATAAAATAAAAAAACAAAAATAGTTGTTGTTTTATTGTTCTCTCTCTATTCTCTCTCTATTGTTCTGCTCTTTTTTATTGTATTCTATACTGCAATGTTTTATTGTTATGTTTTTATCATGTTTGCTTTATAGGTATGCAATTTTTTTATACTTAGTTTTTTTTATTGTTAACCACTTTTTTGTTTTCAGGTTCGCCATTCAGCTGCAGAGAGGATTTATTTATATTGACAGCAACAGCGTTTGCTCCCACGATACATAAAGCCATGACTCCAGCGCTGTCGGAGGTGATTTCACCACCACAGTTACATACTTCAGCATATATGCTGAAACGTGGGGGCAGCAGTGGGTGGAGGAGCGATTTGCTCCTGCCTTTTGCGGGAGGATGCCCCCATGCTTTGGCATATATATATTTTAGGTAGGCACAGGTTGCGTTAAATGTTTTATTTTTTTACTATGTTTTTTTTTGTATTTGCTTTGCAGGTATGGTAAGTATTACTGTTATACTGTAATGTTACTTTGTTTTTTTGTTTACCATCATTTGCTTAGCAGGTACGCCATTCAGTTGCAGCGTGGATTTATTTATCTTGACAGCAACAGCGTTTGCTCCCACGATACATAAAGTCGCATTTTGAGAGACCCAAACCTGGTACCAGTTAAAAAAATTAAAGTTACAAAGAAAAGTGTAAAAAAAAAACAAAAAAAAAAAAAAACACAAAAAAATATATAAAATAAAAAAACAAAAATAGTTGTTGTTTTATTGTTCTCTCTCTATTCTCTCTTTATTGTTCTGCTCTTTTTTATTGTATTCTATACTGCAATGTTTTATTGTTATGTTTTTATCATGTTTGCTTTATAGGTATGCAATTTTTTTATACTTAGTTTTTTTTATTGTTAACCACTTTTTTGTTTTCAGGTACGCCATTCAGCTGCAGAGAGGATTTATTTATCTTGACAGCAACAGCGTTTGCTCCCACGATACATAAAGCCATGACTCCAGCGCTGTCGGAGGTGATTTCACCACCACAGTTACATACTTCAGCATATATGCCGAAGCGTGGGGGCAGCAGTGGGTGGAGGAGCGATTTGCTCCTGCCTTTTGCGGGAGGATGCCCCCATGCTTTGGCATATATATATTTTAGGTAGGCACAGGTTGCGTTAAATGTTTTATTTTTTTACTATGTTTTTTTTTGTATTTGCTTTGCAGGAATGGTAAGTATTACTGTTATACTGTAATGTTACTTTGTTTTTTGTTAACCATCATTTGCTTAGCAGGTACGCCATTCAGTTGCAGCGCGGATTTATTTATCTTGACAGCAACAGCGTTTGCTCCCACGATACATAAAGCCGTGACTCCAGCGCTGTCGGAGGTGATTTCACCACCACAGTTACATACTTCAGCATATATGCCGAAGCGTGGGGGCAGCAGTGGGTGGAGGAGCGATTTGCTCCTGCCTTTTGCAGGAGGATGCCCCCATGCTTCGGCATATATTTATTTTAGGTAGGCACAGGTTGCGTTAAATGTTTTATTTTTTACTGTTTTTTTTTTGTATTTGCTTTGCAGGTATGGTAAGTATTACTGTTATACTGTAATGTTACTTTGTTTTTTTGTTAACCATCATTTGCTTAGCAGGTACGCCATTCAGTTGCAGCGCGGATTTATTTATCTTGATAGCAACAGCGTTTGCTCCCACGATACATAAAGCCGTGACTCCTGCGCTGTCGGAGGTGATTTCACCACCACAGTTACATACTTCAACATATATGCCGAAGCGTGGGGGCAGCAGTGGGTGGGGGAGCGATTTTCTCCTGCCTTTTGTGGGAGGATGCCCCCATGCTTCGGCATATATAAACGGTGCATGTATGCCCATCATTAGAAGTAGGTGGATGAAGGGAGGTATTCTAATGGTGGGCATACCCCCTGATCAATATCTTTTTTTCGTTCAGCCCATAGGCTGCATGAAAAAAAAGTTTACAATATATGCCCAACAAGGACCAGCAACGTACTGGTATGTTGCTGGACTTTGAGTGGTTATACCAGAATGATGCCTGCAGGTTTAGGTATCATCTTGGTATAATTCTTTTCAGCCAGCGGTCAGCTTTCATGTAAAAGCAATCCTAGTGGCTAATTAGCCTCTAGACTGCTTTTACAAGCAGTGGGAGGGAATGACCCCCCACCGTCTTCCATGTTTTTCTCTGGCTCTCCTGTCCCAACAGGGAACCTGAAAATGCAGCCGGTGATTCAACCAGCTGACCATAGAGCTGATCAGAGACCAGAATGGCTCCAAACATCTCTATGGCCTAAGAAACCGGAAACTAAGAGCATTTCATGACTTAGATTTCACTGGATGTAACCAGCGCCATTGGGAAATTGGGAAAGCATTTTATCACACCGATCTTGGTGTGGTCAGATGCTTTGAGGGCAGAGGAGAGATCTAGGGTCTAATAGACCCCAATTTTTTCAAAAAAGAGTACCTGTCACTACCTATTGCTATCATAGGGGATATTTACACTCCCTTTGATAACAAAAATAAAAATGAAAGGAACAGTTTAAAAATAAGATAAAAAAGCAAAAAAAAATAAAGAAAAAAAAAAAAAAAAAAAAAAGCACCCCTGTCCCCCCCTGCTCTCTTGCAAAGGCATCAAATGTAAACAGCAATTGCACCATGCATGTGAGGTATCACCGCGAAGGTCAGATCGAGGGCAGTAATTTAAGCAGTAGACCTCCTCTGTAAATCTAAAGTGGTAACCTGTAAAGGCTTTTAAAGGCTTTTAAAAATGTATTTAGTTTGTCACCACTGCACAGTTGTGCGCAATTTTAAAGCATGTCATGTTTGGTATCCATGTACTTGGCCTAAGATCATTTTTTTTATGTCATCAAACATTTGGGCAATATAGTGTGTTTTAGTGCATTAAAATTTTAAAAAGTGTGTTTTTTCCCTAAAAAATGTGTTTGAAAAATCGCTGCGCAAATACTGTGTGAAAAAAAAATGAAACACCCACCATTTTAATCTGTAGGGCATTTGCTTTAAAAAAATATATATCATGTTTGGGGGTTCAAAGTAATTTTCTTGCAAAAAAAAATACTTTTTTCATGTAAACAAAAAGTGTCAGTAAGGGCTTTGTCTTCAAGTGGTTAGAAGAGTGGGTGATGTGTGACATAAGCTTATAAATGTTGTGCATAAAATGCCAGGACAGTTCAAACCCCCCCAAATGACCCCATTTTGGAAAGTAGACACCCCAAGCTATTTGCTGAGAGGCATGTCGAGTCCATGGAATATTTTATATTGTGACACAAGTTGCGGGAAAAAGACAAATTTTTTTTTTCTTTTTTTGCACAAAGTTGTCACTAAATGATATATTGCTCAAACATGCCATGGGAATATGTGAAATTACACCCCAAAATAAATTCTGTTGCTTCTCCTGAGTATGGACAAGCAAAATGGGGTCATTTGGGGGGGTTTTGTGCCATCTGGGCATTTTATGGCCTTCAAAACTGTGATAGGTAGTGAGGAGTGAAATCAAAAATTTATGCCCTTAGAAATCCTGAAGGCAGTGATTGGTTTTCGGGGCCCCGTACGCCGCTAGGCTTCCAAAAAGTCCCACACATGTCCTGTACTCAGAAGAAGCAGCTGAATGTATTTTGGGGTGCAATTCCACATATGCCCATGGCCTGTGTGAGCAATATATCATTTAGTGACAACTTTTTGTAAATTTTTTTTTTTTTGTCATTATTCAATCACTTGGAACAAAAAAAATAAATATTCAATGGGCTCAACATGCCTCTCAGCAATTTCCTTGGGGTGTCTACTCCAAAAATGGGGTCATTTGGGAAGGTTTTGTACTGCCCTGCCATTTTAGCACCTCAAGAAATGACATAGGCAGTCATAAACTAAAAGCTGTGTAAATTCCAGAAAATGTACCCTAGTTTGTAGACGCTATAACTTTTGCACAAACCAATAAATATACGCTTATTGCC
Organism: Aquarana catesbeiana; assembly: GCF_042186555.1. Lineage (NCBI taxonomy): Eukaryota > Metazoa > Chordata > Amphibia > Anura > Ranidae > Aquarana > Aquarana catesbeiana. Next base: position 178,242,679 of record NC_133324.1, on the reverse strand, counting down.
TTTTTTTTACCAAAGACATGTGGCCGAATACATTTTGGCCTAAATGTATGACTAAAATTGAGTTTATTGGATTTTTTTTTATAACAAAAAGTAGAAAATATAATTTCAAAATTTTCGGTCTTTTTCCGTTTATAGCGCAAAAAATAAAAATGGCAGAGGTGATCAAATACTATCAAACTCAAAAGAAAGCTCTATTTGTGGGAAGAAAAGGACGCAAATTTCGTTTGGGTACAGCATTGCATGACCGCGCAATTAGAAGTTAAAGCGACGCAGTGCCAAATTGGAAAAAGTCCTCTGGTCTTTAGGCAGCCAAATGGTCCGGGGCTGAAGTGGTTAAGAACAGATAAAATTTAAAAAATGGAATTCTTCTGAAAGGTTGAATTTTTTGGATGAAAACCGTGTGCAGTAATCGTGATGCATCGCGGAATCGAAACGGATTGAATCGTGGACACAATAATTGTAATCGAATCGAATCGTGAGGCCAGTGAAGATGCGCACCCCTAATGTGCAGGGGTTAAAGTGGTGGGGCAGATGATCAGGGGGTTACGGTGGTGGGACAGGAATTGGGGCTGATCTGAGGTGTGGAGTTGCAGGAATTGGGGCTGATATGAGGCGTGAGAGTGCAGGATGCTAATTTCCCACTACTAAAGTAGTTTACAGCATTTACTTTATAAAAAAATCATTTTCATGATTGAGAGTGTGAAGTTGACATTTTTTCGTTATACAATCGGCACGCTCAATTTCTTTGAAAACATTTTTTGGCACACTGTGCTCAAAAGGTTGCCTACCTCTGAACTAACCTATACTAAATTTAGCAATAAGGAAAATGTAGCACCCATGCAATTCCATATCCAAATCCACATTCCATGATATAACTTTTAGTTTATTACTGTCCTTTGTAAAATAAAAAAAAAAAAGAACATGTATCACATGTGAAATTATTGCAGTTTAAATTTTTAATATATTTTGAATTTAAACCTGAACTAATATATTCAGGTCTCACCTCGAGTTGAATTTAAATGAACAATTTTGCCTGGCCTTGTACACTTAAATCAGGAGTTTGAATTCAAATGAATTTAGGATATTTATTACATCAGTGGTTTTTATTAGGTGAACTAACATTAACATTTGAAGAGGGCAGCAAGATGGCACTGCTGCTACATGTTCAGTCATTAATTCTAGCTTGTGTTATAGATCAGTATGAATGAAACAAACCATTTTTATCAATAAAACAAGGAATACATTGACCCATATCAAAGAAAATGCTGTGTTTAAAAGCTGGCATAAGTGTAAACAAGTCATTACAAAATCATGTATTGCAAGTATTACAAGATCAGTATGCAATCTTTCAGTATGTAATCACTTTTTAAATATATATTTTTATTGTTATACAGGATTTATATACAGCCTGTGCTTTACAATGTAGAGGGAAGCAGTACAATTACAATACAGTTCAAAACAAAAGGAATAGGAAGGTCCTGCTCATGGAGCTTACAATCTAAAGGGAGGAGGAGGTAATACAAAAGGGAATAGCTGTGGGGGGTGATCTGATGGAGGTGATTTGGGTATAGTCCCCATATTAGGTGGGGACGGGGTAGGTTTCCCTGAATAGGTGAGTTTTCAGGGATCATCTAAAGGTGGACATGGTAGGAGCTGACTGGACATACTGGGGCAGGGAGTTCCAGAGGATCGGAGAGGCTCTGGAAAAGTCCTGGAGACAAGGGAAGTAGAGAGCAGAAGGTCTGGGGAAGAGCAGAGAGAACAATTTGAGCAATATCTGCAGAGGTTGGGGATGTAGCCGGGGAAATGTTGTGGGTGGCCTTGTATGTTGTTGTTAGTATTTTACATATTGTATGGTGGTGTAGGGGAAGATAGTGAAGGGATTGACAGAGAGGCGCAGCAGTCACAGATTGGTTACTAAGGTGTATTAGTCTAACAGCAGCATTCATAATAGACTGAAGGGGGATAGCCTGTGTAATGGTGCGCCAGTGAAGAGAGAGTTGCAGTAATCAATGCGGGAAATAACCAAAGAAGTGAATAAGTTGTTTTGTGGTGTCGTTAGTCAGGATATACAGTATATATACAGTATCTCACAAAAGTGAATACACCCCTCACATTTTTGTAAATAATTTATTATATCTTTTCATGTGACAACACTGAAGAAATGACACTTTGCTACAATGTAAAGTGGTCAGTGTATAGCTTGTATAACAGTGCAAATTTGCTGTCCCCTCAAAATAACTCAACAAAAGTGAGTGCACCCCTAAGTGAAAATGTCCAAATAAGGGCCGTATTAGCCATTTTCCCTCCCCGGTATCCTGTGACTCATTAGTGTTACAAGGTCTCAGGTGTGAATGGGGAGCAGGTGTGTGAAATTTTATGTTATCGCTCTCACTCTCTCATCCTGGTCACTGGAAGTTCAACATGGCACCTCATGGCAAAGAACTCTCTGAGTATCTGAAAAAAAGAATTGTTGATCTACATAAAGATGGCCTTGGCTATAATAAAATTGCCAAGACCCTGAAACTGAGCTGCAGCACGGTGGCCAAGACCATACAGTGGTTTAACAGGACAAGTTCCACTCAGAACAGGCCTCGCCATGGTCGACCAAAGAAGTTGAGTGCACGTGCTCAGCGTCATATCCAGAGGTTGTCTTTGGGAAATAGATGTATAAGTGCTGCCAGCATTGCTGCATAGGTCGAAGGGGTGGGCCTGTCAGTGCTCAGACCATATGCCGCACACTGCATCAAATTGGTCTGCATGGCTGTCCTCCAAGAAGGAAGCCTCTTCTAAAGATGATACACAAGAAAGCCTGTAAACAGTTTGCTGAAGACAAACAGACTAAGGACATGGATTACTGAAACCATGTCCTTTGGTCTGATGAGACCAAGATAAACTTATTTGGCTCAGATGGTGTCAAGCATGTGTTGCGGCAACCAGGTGAGGAGTACAAAGACATGTGTGTCTTGCCTATAGTCAAGCATGGTGGTGGGACTGTCATGGTCTAGGGCTGCATGAGTGCTGCTGGCAGTGGGGAGCTACAGTTCATTGAGGGAACCATAAATGCCAACATGTACTGGTCTGGGATATACTGAAGCAGAGCATGATCCCCTCCCTTCGGAGACTGGGCTGCAGGGCATTATTCCAACATGATATCGACCCCAAACACACCTCCAAGATGACCACTGCCTTGCTAAAGAAGCTTAGGGTAAAGGTTATGGACTGGCTAAGCATGTCTCCAGACCTAAACTCTATTGAGCATCTGTGGGGCATCCTCAAACAGAAGGTGGAGGAGAACAAGGTTTCTGACATCCATCAGCTCCATGATGTCGTTATGGAGGAGTAGAATAGGACTCCAGTGGCAACCTGTGAAGCTCTGGTGAACTCCATGCCCAAGAGGGTTATAAATATATATTGTATATATACTATTGTTCCTATCTAGCTGCATTCTCTTTTGTTTAAATTATATTAATTGAATAATTAAAATTAAATAGTTGTCAGAATACCTGAACAGTGACCACATTGAATGCTATGACCATTCGACCGAAATTCTTATAGCGGATTCCTTCAAGATAAGTCAATCAAATTATCGACTTTGGTTAAACAAAGCAGGTCCAGCAGGGTCACCCAATGAATGTATTTCAACCTGTTCCTCAGAAACCTGCCAAAATTCACAAAGTGTATGCAGATTGAGGTTGACTGGCTTGTTTTGTAATAATCTAAACACTTGTGGGGAACAGGAGGCCCACACACAATGTAATGTAAATGATTGGAAATAAAACTAATCTAGCATTTATTTATGTCTGTTATATGAGATATTTCAAAATGGAAAGCAATCAGTGCAAAAATTAACAAATGAATAGACTATGCAGGCTGAACACTAAAGGATTCACCAACCCAAAGTATATAAAATATAAAACAAGTGCAGCGCAATAAAATGAACACATGTAAAAATAATGATAGGATATCTATAAATGATTTGTGGAAATAAAAGTCCTTAATAACTCATAGATGGAATACAATCCCGTTCTTGATCAAAATAGGACAGATGATTTCTTCACAGATACTCTTGCTAATTAAATCTGTAGGAAATTGCTCTTACCAGAGGTGATGGACCTCTAGATTATAGGAGGTCATGCGAGCCTGATAACCAGAAGCTTCAGCAAAGCGGCTTGGAAACCTTGGATATTATCCTCATCAGCCAATACACTCATGCAAGCTGGAGACCGTATCCTTCATAGATCACAGCACTCTGGATATCCAGTGCTGAGACCTTCGGGAGCCGCTCTGACAGGGAATGCGGTGCCTTGACCACGATAGGAGCCTCCGATCGGGGGGATAAACCTTTGAACTGGGCAATCATTAGATGTGGTGGCTGCATTTGTTTTTTTCCTCTATTATCTCCTGGTGGTCTGGCCAGTAAGACATCTCCTGTATTAGTGAGACACAACTAAGTTCCAGGTAGATTTCCATCTATGAGTTATTAAGGACTTTTATTTCCACAAATCATTTATAGATATCCTTTCATTATTTTTACATGTGTTCATTTTATTGCGCTGCACTTGTTTTTTACTATTATATGAGATGTCTATTTGTCTGTTTGTGTATTTGAGAATGTTATAGAATTCTTAATTATTTCAATCAAGAGATTGCTGGTATGTCATACTGAAGTCCTTTTACTATACACCAATATATTTCTGTTGTTGTTTTGAGCTTTTCACTCAAATTATGTGCTTGCAGACATGGAATCTTCTATATAGGAGTCATATTTTGCAAAAGTCCAGAAGATAAAAACAGCAAAGATGGCTGACCCCAGACATCAGGTTCCTGCCTATGCATCTGACATTGCTTCCTTGACATGTTTTGTCATGTAACTTTTTTCAAAAGGACATCCTTGAAAATCTTCTAGAAAGATATTTGCATTGAGCCTGATTTGACCAACTGATACAGTATATAAGGGGCAGAATATTTGGTGGGAGTTTATTCACACTGGAGACACAGAAACAAATGAAAGATATGAGATTTGAAGGATTCATATGTTGCGGGGGCCATAATGTGTTTTGATTTTTCACATTTACATGGACTACATGACTATCTGATTATACTGGAGAAAGTGGTTATAGTACACTTTAGCTATAGGAATAGAGTCCCAGTTTCTTGTTCATTTTGTTATACTTACCCAGGGGGGATAAGATACTTCAAGCTGCTGGGTATCTGAAAATTTGGACTTGGGGGGCAGCACTTGGAATGCTGGATAATTGATCCTTTAAAGGGACAGGAATAGCAGTGACATCATTGCTTAAATATTGTCACTGGCCATATTAGTTCAGTGATAGATAGATGATCTCACTACAGTCTTTGCCACTTGTTTTCCATAGCTGATGATAGCATGGTGTGCTGTAGCTCAGTGAGCAGTGCTTTTGAAATTGCTCATGTGCGCCAGGTCTGTCAGGTTTTTAATCTCAATGGATGGTTGACCAATCGACATTGACAGTGGAGTTACAATGAGGGAATTTTTTAAAATTTTATTTTTTTAGTCAAAGACAAACATTTGGGTATCTTTATTTTTATTTTAAATTTTTTTGTGAATAAGTATGGGTACTATGTACCCCTTATTCATTTACGTGAGGAGAAAGTATTTATGGGCCCCCTTCTTTTTAAAGGGTGTTTCCAGATTCAAATATTCCCCCCACTCACAGACCCCCACAACCACTGGGCCAGGGTTGTGGGAAAGAGACCCTTGTGCTCATCAACATGTGGTCACGGTGCTTTGCAAAGGAGGTCCTTCCTTGGTATGGCCCCCCTAATGTTGAAGACCTGGTATTGTTTAGGTATTTTTTTAAGAGCATACAGATTATTTCAAAGGTCTCTCAAATATTTTGAGGGGCTATAGGAGATGTCTGTGTGCCCTTTTTTTTCTAAATCAAAGCCAGAAAGATAAAATGCTGTTCATTTAAAAAATGTTACCTTTATAAATGTTAGCAGTTTAAAAAAAATCACTGATTCTGGCCCACCCCATCTTGCTATTTTTTGACAACCTTTTGCCAGAAAATTTGCATTTTCAATTTTAAAGATTTGGCTCCCAGTTGGATTCGGCATCTGAATTCTTCTAAAGTTCACCAAAGACTGCTCAAACTGATCCCAGGGCAGTTCTAAATCCTAGATAACCAATAACAGGCCCAATTCCTTCTTAAAGAGGAGGTCCAAGCTCTTCTAGAAAAAATTAAAAGTCAGCAGCTACAAAAACTGTAGCTTCTGACTTTTAATATTATGACACTTACCTGTCCAGGAATCAAGCGATGTAGGCCCCCAGATGATTTTTCAATGGGCTCTCGGGTGCTGCCATCACCATTGCTTGTGAGGGTAACCGGTAGTGAAGCCTAGTGAAGCGTGCTGTGCTTTGTGAATGGCCCTACAGCGTGGGAAGCAGGAGGGGGCCAAACTTCCGGGTGATCTTCCTGCGGCGAGATCAAAACCAGGTACTCGCTTCCCCTTTACGAAAGGTTCCAAATGTGGTACCAAAAGGGGGGGCAGATAAGCAAAGCTTCCCCTTTTGGATGCAGCTCCACTTTAAGTGCGTGTGTGTATTTGTTTTTTAATGTGGGGCATGTGTACAGTATGTGTGTTACTTTGCATACAAAGGCAGTGTACATAAGGATTAAGAAGCAGTTAAGACTTGTGTTTGGGGCTTAGTTTGGGATTTATAGTTGTCTATTTTAAAAATTGAGTCTCTAATGACTGGTAGCCAGGGACCTAGACGTGATTTAGGCTGTCTAGGATGGGAATAGTGCTTTACTAACCGCAAGCAAGAGTTATATTTTTACTGAAAATAATAATATTACTTGGGTTATCTGATATGGGCCCTATTGATTCATTTTAAGGGTAACTTTTATTGGTAGATACACTTTAACATATTAAAAATACATCTCTGGCTATGACCTTGTCTTCATTATACTGGACTGTTTTGAATTCTGATTACCGCGTTTAACTTTGATTACCAATAACAGTTTTTACCCTTTCTATTACCATAATATGGTAAGGTAGAGCATGTATAAAAGTAGTAGTGCGTTGTACTTTTTTAATGCCTTGAAATGAAAACATTTTATAGATTCATTATGTTATTCTTAGTGAGTTATTATAACATGAAAACTAGTGGAAATTGCTAACCTAATGCCATTCTAATTAGATTATCACACTGTTGACAATGTTCATGGAAAACAGATTTGTGCTACGTGGAAAATGCATCTGCAGAGCATATTAATATCCTCATAATGACTAATGCTATTCATGGAGCAGTAATCTACAAAAGCATTCCTTATCTGACAATCTGGCCAACATATTCCACAGACCCCCAGTCTCTGGTCCCTCTATTCAGTATGTGCTGTTGTTCAAAATTAGACCTACAGGTTTGGCTGTGAATCATATGCTTGTCTAATCACTCATAATATAAAACATAATAATATACAGTAACTGTGATTTAATATAATTGTAATCCATTTTTTCTGGTACCTAATTGTTAATTTTACTTAGAATTTTATGATTTAGTCTGGTGAAACTTTATAGTATAATATATACAGTATCTCACAAAAGTGAGTATACCCCTCATATTTTTGTAAATATTTTCATATATCTTTTCATGTGACAACGAAGAAAGGACACTTTGTTACAATGTAAAGTAGTGAGTGTACAGCTTGTTTATAACAGTGTAAATATCCCATCAAAATAACTCAACACACAGCCATTAATGTCTAAACCGCTCGCAACAAAACTGAGTACAACCCTAAGTGAAAATGTCCAAATTGGGCCCAGTTAGCCATTTTCCCTCCTCGGTATCATGTGACTCGTTAGTGTTACAAGGTCTCAGCTGTGAATGGGGAGCTCATACTGGTCACTGGCACCTCATGGCAAAGAACTCTCTGAGGAGCTTAAAAAAAGAATTGTTGCTCGACATAAAGATGACCTAGGCTATAGGAATATTGCCAAGACCCTGAAACTGAGCTGGAGCACGGTGGCCAAGACCATACTGCAGTTTAACAGGACAGGTTCCACTCAGAATAGCCCTTGCCATGGTCAACCAAAGAAGTTCAGTGCACATGCTCAACATCATATCCAGAGGTTGTCTTTGGGAAATAGACGTATGAGTGCTACCAACATTGCTGCAGAGGTTGAAGGGGTGGGGGATCAGCCTGTCAGTGCTCAGACCATACGCCACACACTGCATCAAATTGGTCTGCATGGCTGTCATCCCAGAAGGAAGCCTCTTCTAAAGATGATGCGCAAGAAAGACAGTTTTCTGAAGACAAGCAGACTAAGGACATGGGTTACTGAAACCATGTCCTGTGATCTGATGTTGTCAAGCGTGTGTGGTGACAACCATGTGAGTAGTATACAAACAAATGTGTCTTGCCTACAGTCAAGCACGGTGGTGGGAGTGTCATAGTCTGGGGCTACATGAGTGCTGCCGGCACTGGGGAGCTACAGTTCATTGAGGGAACCATAAATGCCAACATGTACTGTGACACACTGTGACTCCAGACCTAAACCCTATTGAGCATCAGTGAAGCATCCTCAAATGGAAGGTGGAGGAGTGCAAGGTCTCTAACATCCACCAGGTCCGTGATGTCGTCCTGGAGAAGTAGAAGTGGACTCCAGTGGCAACCTGTGAAGCTCTGGGGAACTCCATGCCCAAGAGGGTTAAGGCAGTGCTGGAAAATAATGGTGGCCACACAAAATATTGATACTTTGGGCCCAATATGGATATTTTCACTTAGGGGTGTACTCACTTTTGTTGCCAGCGGTTTAGACAATAATGTGTCAGGGAAATGGCCGTGTTGTGGGCAATTCCGCCAGTAACCATCATGGTGGCAGGCGAGTCCAGTGAGCACACCCTGATCTTGTGGGAACACCCCCCCGGCCTATTTAAACCTGCCACTGACAGTTGCAGTTTGCTGGATTATCAAACAGCTCCTGTGTTCCTGTGCCTTGTATACTCTGAAGACCCCTGCTTGATCTCTGCTCGGCTTGACCTGTGTTCCTGTTTATCTCTTCGATCTGACCCTGGCTTGGCTGACTACTCTCCGATCTTCTGCCCTCTGTGTATGACCCGGCTTGTTCCTGTACCTCTCTCGGACTGTCTTTTGGTATCTGACCCCTGGCTTGGCTGCGGACCCTGTTCCTGGTTTACCCTGCTGTTACCGTTCAAGACTTCTCTCCGCACGGCTGCCACAACACACTCTAGCTACTTACAGCCAACCAGCCAGCTTGCAGTATCCCTGGCAACCCGTGCACCTCTGTGCATCGCATTCCCTGTACCCAAATCCAGGGACGCGCTGCACTCAGCCTCAAGGGGCACCCTCTCAGCAACCCGGCCTCACACTACAGACTTGACAGTATAATCCAGCCATGACTGAGGCCGGTGGAGGTGCGTCCCCATTAGAGACTTTGTGCCAACAAGCCACCACTCTGACCCAAGCAGTTCAGAAATTACAGGAAGGTTATCTGCAACTAACGGATAAGTTGCAACACCTGTCAGAGTCATCTGCTCACGAACAATCCTCTGTGGCTCCCTTGATGATGTTCCCGCCTCCAGAACCCCGAGTTCCCATTCCGGAGCGATTCTCCGGAGACCGGAAAAAGTTCAGATCCTTCAAGACTGCCTGCCTATTGTACCTAGCCCTGCAACCCCGGACTTTTGCTTTAGAGACTGTTAAAGTCGGGTTCCTCATCTCTTTGCTGTCCGATGAACCTCAGGCCTGGGCCCATAACTTATGGGAACAAAAGAGTCCAGTCATTTGCACGGTGGATGCATTCCTGGCAGCTATGGCACAACTTTACGAGGATCCCCAGCATACTGCCACCGCTGAAGCCACTCTGCACTCTCTGCAGCAGGGTAGAGGACTATACCCTGGACTTCCGGCGGTGGTCCGCAGACACAGCCTGGAATGAGGCAGCTTTACTACACCAGTTCCGCCTAGGACTCTCCGAATCCCTCAAGGACGAGTTGGCCAGGATCGAGATTCCCACAACACTCGAGGATCTCATCCAATTATCCATCCAACTGGATCGACGTTTGCGGGAGAGACAGTCCGAACGATCACGAGCCTGCAGACCCGCCAGTACACCCACCTTTGGATCAGTTCCCAAGCAGATTGGCCTGTTACGTTCCACACTAACTCCTGATGAAAGACCGTCATATCCTAACCAATCTCTGCCTCTATTGTGGAGGAAATGGACATTTTCTATGCGACTGTCCCAGGAAGTTCAAGAAGCCACCTACCTACTCTCCAGCATATTTCCAGGTTTCCGGGACTTCTCCCTCACAACTCGTCCTTCCCATTGCACTGCAGTTGGGAGAAGAAGAGATCCGGCTCCAGGCTATAATCGACTCTGGAGCATGCAGTTGCTTCATGGACTTGAACCTGGCAAGTAACCTTAGGTTGCCCGTCCTCCACAAGAAACGGGGTCTGGAAGTCCATTTAGCAGATGGCACCCTACCTAACTCCGGCCTTGTTACCCAAGAGACTTCTCCTCTCCTTATTACCTCTCCCGATGGCCATCGGGAATTCATACATTTTGACGTTTTGAGTTCACCTATGTCTCCAATTATCTTGGGTATCCCATGGCTCCAAGCTCATAACCCCCAGATAGATTGGATCAAGAAGGAAGTCCTGTTCACTTCCCCCTATTGCCAACAACATTGCCTCATCCCTGCATCCAGAGATACCACCAGTTGTCTGACAGTCCAGTCGGTATCATCCACTAATCAGGATGTACCCCGGGCGTACCATGAATTCCTGGATGTTTTTGATAAGAGAAAGGCCGATGTTCTACCACCACATCGGCCTTATGATTGTCCTATCGAGCTGCTTCCAGGGGCCGAAGTTCCATTTGGACGTATATTCCCCCTCTCTGAAGTGGAATTGGGGACACTACGACAGTACATAGACGAAAATTTGGCAAAGGGCTTCATCCGTCCTTCTTCTTCTCCTGCCGGCATTTTCTTTGTCGAAAAAAAAGATAAGACTCTAAGACCATGTGTGGACTATAGGGAATTAAATAAAATCACCATAAAGAACCGATATCCACTCCCACTGGTCCCTGAACTCTTCCAGAGACTTCGTTCAGCCCAAGTGTTCACCAAACTCGACCTCCGGGGTGCCTACAACCTCGTTCGCATCCGTGAGGGCGATGAGTGGAAGACGGCATTCAGAATGAGGTTTGGGCACTTTGAGTATTTGGTGATGCCGTTTGGGCTCTGTAATGCCCCGGCTACTTTCCAGCATTTTGTAAACAACATCTTCCGGGAATATCTTGACTACTTCGTCATCATCTATCTGGATGACATCCTTATCTTCTCAACCACCTTGGAGCTCCATTGGACTCATGTAAAGACAGTTTTACTCACACTAAGAAAACACGGACTTTACGCAAAAGCAGAAAAGTGTGAATTTGAAAAGAAATCCATACAATTCCTAGGGCTTATCATCTCTACTGGTAGTGTAGCTATGGATCCACAGAAAGTGCAGGCAATCCTAGACTGGCCAACTCCGTCAGACAAGAAGGGCGTACAAAGGTTTGTAGGGTTTGCAAACTTCTATAGAAGGTTTATAAGGAACTTTTCTTCCATCATCTCGCCCATAACCCAAGTAACCCGCCTACATGTTCGCTTCCTGTGGTCCTCCGAAGCCCAATCTGCCTTTGAGAAACTGAAGTCTTTGTTTACTTCTACACCAATTCTTCGACACCCTGATCCTGCCCTGCCCTATATTTTATAGGTCGATGCCTCAGAGGTAGCTACAGGAGCAGTATTTTCATAGCGCCTGGGACCCAAGTCTCTGCTTCACCCTGTGGCCTTCTCCTCCCGGAAAATGAGCCAGGCCAAGAGGAATTACGACGTAGGTGATCGTGAGCTTCTGGCCATTAAGACAGCTTTAGAAGAGTGAAGATACCTTCTTGAGGGAGCCACGCACCCAATAATGATATTCACCGATCACAGAAACCTCGAGTACCTCTGCCAAACACCTGAGACCCCGTCAAACTCGCTGGGCTCTGTTCTTTTCATGATTCAACTTTCACATCACCTACCGCCCTGGATCCAAGAACGGCAAGACCGATGCTTTATCCCGAATGTTTCCTGATACCCCAGAAGAAACAACATCCAGTACGATCTTGTCTCCACAGAACTTTCTTTTGATTCAACCTGATCTAAGCTCTTCTCTTAAACAGGCCTCCCTCCAATGCCAGGAACCAGAGACTTCCTCTTTAAGAAGCCAGAGGGGGTATCTCTGGTATCAGGACAAGATCTTTGTCCCACAACAAGCCAGAATCCAGGTCTTACAAACTTTACATGATCATCAACTTGCTGGCCACTTCGGTGTACGGAAAACTAAGGATCTTATTCAGTGATCCTTTTGGTGGCCTACCTTGAAAACTTATTGCAAAAAGTATGTAAGCTCCTGCACTACCTGCAAGCGAAACAAGGGGTCCAACATTAAGTCTTGGGGTCTGCTACGTCCTTTGCCGGTACCAAAACAACCATGGAGGAATATATCTATGGACTTCATAGTAGAGCTGCCACCCTCTGAAAGATTCACAATGATTCTAGTTGTTGTAGACCGTCTGTCCAAGATGTCACACTTCGTGCCTATGATAGTCAGACTTCACGGCCTTCCTGACAGCATTGTGTCGGATAGAGGGGTCCAATTTACTTCCCGATTTTGGAAAGAGCTCTGCAAAGTTTTGTCTATTGAAGTTTGCCTATCCTCTGCCTATCACCCCCAGAGCAACGGTCAGACTGAAAGGACTAATCAGACCTTAGAACAATATTTATGCTGTTTCTGCTCCACTTCCCAGGATGACTGGTCCTTGTTACTCCCCTGTGCGGAGTTCGCATACAATAACTCAGTACACTCAACCACCGATCAATCACCGTTTTGGGACAACTATGGGTTCCATCCTTCATTTCTACCTAATGTCATTCCAGAGACCTCAGTTCCAGCAGTTCAAGACAGGATAAAATCCATTCAGACTAACTTTCAAACTCTCCGGTTAACCATGCAAAAGGCCCAAGAGGACTACAAGGAACAATATGACAAAAAGAGGGGGGAGAGCCCTAGCTTTAAGGTTGGAGATGAGGTTTGGCTCTCCTCGCAAATCTTAAACTTCCTTGTCCCTCCCGGAAGTTGGGACCAAGATTTATTGGCCCATTCAAGATTAGACGGGAGATTAATCCAGTAGCTTTTGAACTGTCACTCTCGAGTTCTTTTAAAGTGCACCCTGTGTTTCATGTCTCCTTACTTAAAGCTGTTATCTCTAGTCCTTTTTCAGGAAGGAAAGAAGATCCTCCGCCTCCAGTTTCTGTGGGAGATGAAACAGAGTATGAAGTTGAGGCCATCCTGGACTGCCGCCGGAGAGGTAGGATCATTCAATTTCTTATAAAATGGAAGGGTTACCCAGCAGAAGAAAGTTCTTGGGAACCTGCAGCCAATATACATGCTCCTAGACTTTTGCAGAGATTCCGAGTTCATTACCCCGAAAGATGGGCCCGGTTGGGCATCCGGAGGTTGCCCCTTGGGGGGGGCACTGTCAGGGAAATGGCCGTGTTGTGGGCAATTCCGCCAGTAACCGTTATGGTGGCAGGCGAGTCTAGTGAGCACGCCCTGATCTTGTGGGAACACCCCCCCGGCCTATTTAAACCTGCCACTGACACTTGCAGTTTGCTGGATTATCAAACAGCTCCTGTGTTCCTGTGCCTTGTATACTCTGAAGACCCCTGCTTGATCTCTGTTCGGCTTGACCTGTGTTCCTGTTTATCTCCTCGCTCTGACCCCGGCTTGGCTGATTACTCTCCGATCTTCTGCCCTCTGTGTATGACCCGGCTTGTTCCTGTACCTCTCTCAGACTGTCTTTTGGTATCTGACCCCTGGCCTGGCTGCGGACCCTGTTCCTGGTTTACCCTGCTGTTACCGTTCAAGACTTCTCTCCGCACAGCTGCCACAACGCACTCTAGCTACTTACAGCCAACCAGCCAGCTTGCAGTATCCCTGGCAACCCGTGCACCTCTGTGCATCGCATTCCCTGTACCCAAATCCAGGGACGCGCTGCACTCAGCCGCAAGGGGCGCCCTCTCAGCAATCCGGCCTCACACTACAGACTTGACATAATGGCTGTGTGTTGAGTTATTTTGAGGGGACAGCAAATTTACACTGTTATATAAGCTGTGCACTCACTACTCATTGTAGCAAAGTGTCATTTCTTCAGTGTTGTCACGTGAAAAGATATATGAAAATATTTACAAAAATGTGAGGGGTGTCCTCACTTTTGTCAGATACTGTATACCGCACATACTGTATATTGCACAACAAAGAAAACAATAGATGTGATTTTTTTAAAAATATGATATTAAAAAACAGGAGACATTGGTTCAACTATTGCTTTATAAATAGACCCCAAAGTGTCTAGAATTCAGCCTTAATGTTTTAAATGCTAGCCCATGGAGCCACCTGGTGGTCTTCATTCACCCTGAAGAGGTAAAGGGGTGCTACATATTTTTGGACTTAAAATTGCAATGTAGGGCGCATGCGCGGCTTCTGAACATGGCGGACGTGTGAGACTTGTGATTCATCCCCCGTCGCCACTCCGGGACTCCCGCCACCCGATCCGCAGCACCAACAGCCACAGGAGTCACATCCTAACACTTACGCAGCAGATGTGCACCCCATGGGCAAAATTGGAGACCAAAGAGATAACTACGCCGCAGTCTTTCAGCATTGGGCCTACTCCACCATGGACCGCTACCTCCATAGGCCTTGAGTGCCCAGGATGCCACACCGGACCCTCCAGAGTTCCAGGAGCTGGAGACAGGTACTCTCTTTGATATCCCCCACACCTCAGCACAGGGACACCCCCCACTGACAGCAGCAATCCTGGATGCCAAACTGCAATCTTTGCTACAGGTCCTTACCCATAACATTACACTAGAAGAGGGGAAACATGCAAAAGAGCTGAGAGGGAAAATATTGCAACTGGGAGAGCGCACTGACACCCTAGAGACAAAGTTTGATGAACTTATACAGTAGGTGCATGTCCTGGAGGAGGACAACGCTGCTATAAAGCACTCTGTCACCCAGTTTCAAGCCCAACAGGAAGATTATTATTATTATACAGTATTTATATAGCGCCAACAGTTTACGTAGCGCTTTATAACTTGAGGGAAGATCTGGAAAATAGAGAACGCAGACAAAATCTGAGGATCAGAGGTATTCCAGAAACAGTGGAAGATCAAGATCTCCGCCCCTACCTATTAAGTCTGTTTAATATTGTAGCTCCCAATATACCTGATATTGACTGGTGTCTGGATAGGGCGCACAGGTCACTCACTCCTAAACCACCAGCAGGGGCTAACCTGAGGGATGTGTTAGTCCATTTCCATTACTACATTACTAAGCAAAGAAGCCTTAACCAGAGCCACCCGCAATAAGTCCAGGCTTGATTTCAAAGGATCCAGAATTCAGATCTTCAGTGACCTTTCCCCTATAACGCTGGAAAAAAGGAGAAATCTTCACCTGGTGACATTACACCTCCAGACACACAAAGTAATATACCGTTGGAGGCTCCTGTCAGGAAAGGCTTGCTGGGAGTAGCAGTTCCACACAAGTGGGTGCACGCTTGCAGGTGCCTGTGCACATGTGCATGCGCGCCTATGCGCATGCGCATGCTCGGGCGTGTGCACGCATGCGCGATTACCGGCATCAGGCACGCTATTTAAACTGCTGTGACAAGGAAACTCTGCTGTCTGAGCTACAGCTTTCCCTGAGAGCTATCTGTGTTTCCTGATCTGTTCCTGTGATATCCGACTTGCCTTGTGACTACCCTTTGCCATCCGCCTGCACCTGACCCCGGCCTGTCCACGACCTTGCCCTTGTCTGATTCTCTGGCTCATCCGTACCAACCTGTTGCTGACCCGGCTTGTCCTGTGACTCTCTTTCAGTCTCCTGCATCTGCTCCAGTACAGCTCGTTTGTGCATAACCCGGCCTGTCTGACCTTCCTGTGTTCCAATTCCTGGGACCATCTTCCTGCATCTTGTGAGTGTCTCCCTGTTTTGCCTGCTTCAACTTCCAGTCTGCTGTATCCCACCTGCTGTTCCAGTTGTCTCAGCATCATCCGGAGCTCCAGACCAGCCATCCAGCTGTTGATCCTGCCAGTCACTCATGCTGTCCTGTACTCCTGTGCTTCCTGTCTACTCTACCAGGGGCCGTGAATCAGGGACATAAGAGAGGCCTCCCTCTGCATATCGGGCTCAATGACCAGGTACGTGACAGTTCCCCTTCCGCCTCTCTGCCTCCAGCAATGGCATACAATACTCCCTACATGACCTTCAGGAAAGTGACTCCTTCCTGCACAACTTGGGCCTACCACCCCTCCCTGATGAAGACCCTGTGCCACTCCCCGCCACTCCCAGGCCGCTGACATCCCCGAGCCGCATCTGGACCCCAGTGAGACAGAGGCAACACAAGACCACCTTCACACCTCAAAGGCGCCCTCTCTCCAGTTTTCCAACCTGAGGATTGCTGACTTGTGTTCTAGCTGAGATCCTTGCAGTTATCTGGCCCCTGAAGTTCATGTGTGGCCACTGACCTTATGGTGGGCTCACCCACCCCCTGCCAATGGGGTGTGTTGACTATTGCACTTACCTCACCCTGGTTTGAGATTTTGTTCTACCATATGTTTACAGTTTTTAATTCCAGGTTTTCTACTCTGGAGGAGGATGGGGGACTCTCTCTCCCCATTTTTGGAGACCCCCGTGTGTCTCTACCTAGCCCAAGGCTATGACCTGGGCTTCCTGGAGGCACCCCGCCTTCCAGGTTTCATTTTGGACAACCTGATTTTTTTTTTAATTATTTCTTTTTGTTTTTGTTCTCTACTTTTCTATGTTTTTTTCAGGTCTTTTTTTTTTTTGACCTGAGGTTGCTACATCCCACAGATCTAATGTATTCATGCTACAATGCTACCGACCTTTACAGTTTCATTATGCTATTTTATATTTTTTCTATGTCTTACACACTATGGAACTCTCTATACAATGTTTATTATACAGTTTATCATGTGCCTTTTCGACAAACCATATTATTATGGTGTTAAATTTCTTACTTGTAATGTCAAGGGTTTAAACTCTGTTCAAAAGAGATGGCTGGCTTTGAAAGAGTTTAAATCTTCTAAGGCTGACATAATTTTGATCCAGGAGACACACGTCCGCTCCTTTAAATTTGCCAACAAAAATTTCCCGACTACCTTTGTGGCCTATGACCCATCTGGGAAGGCAGGTGTCAAGATCTTGATTAACTGCTCATGCCCCCTACATATTAAATCCTCCTCCTACACCTGGACCCCCATGGCAAATTTATTATCCTCGATTGTGCACTCCTTACCCATTATCTTACCATAGTGAATGTCTATGTTCCTAACTCTGGCCAGGTTTTTATCCACAGTGTTAGATATCTTAGACAAATTTTCCCAACCCTTTATGGTTATAGGTGGGGATTTCAACATGACCATGTCCCCTAACAATGACAGACATATTCTATTCTTCCCTACAACACCTACCAACATTGGTCGACTCTCCAAATCCTTCCGTAAAATCATTAGAGCCCATAATCTCCTGGATATCTTGAGGATTAAACACCCCACACACAGGCAATACACGTTCTATTCTTATAAGCTTTATACCAGACTAGACCACTTTTTTATCTCACACTGTGACTTCCAAGATGTCCTCAGAAATAAACCCTATCTCATGGTCAGATCACTCCTCTGTACACTTAGATATCACTCTGTCCTTGGCTTCCCCAGAACATGTCATTGGCGACTCAACAAATCCCTACTTCATTACCCCGGAAACTAAGGACCACCTATCCAATTTTTGTCTGACTACTTCCAACTTAACATAGACACGGTCTCTAAGGCCTCCACCTTGTGGGAGGCACACAAAGCTGTATTCCAGGGACAGTGTATCTCTGTGGGCTCACGCATGAATAGAGACGCAGCATTTCAACGTTCCTCGCTCCTGTCCAAGCCTCACAAAGCTGAAAGACTCTTGGTGGCTTCCCCCATGGTGGCTAGGCTCCGGACTGTTATCTTTTTACGTAACCAAATTAGATCCCTTAAAAAACGATAAATCTCTTCTGTGGTCCAAACAGTAATTCTATGAATTCTCCAACAAACCACATAGAATGTTGGTAAATAAATTAAAGCCCCGCCCTTCCACTCCACCCCAGATTCTCTTATACAGACCAATGGTACCCCTACCTATTGCCCAATCACGATGTCCAAAGTGTTTGAAGATTTCTATCATAAACTATACAATTGCCTACAAACAGACCCCAACTGCCAATTTGCACAGGAAAAAATGGACTCCTTTTTTGAATCCCTACACCTTCCCCAACTTTCTCCAGATCATCTTTATTCCTTAAACTCTGTGAATACCCCCGAGGAACTAGCTGAAGTAATCAAAAACTTCCCGACCCATAGGTCTCCTGGCCCAGATGGTCTGCCTTACTCCTATTATAAAACTTTTCTTCCAATTTTAAGCCCACATCTGATATCATTATACACCTAGTTGCTTAAAGGCACTAAACCCTATTCTCAATTCCTTTATGCCCACATATCTGTAATCCCTAAACCTGGTAAAGATCTATCCCTCCCTGACAACTATAGGCCCATTGCTTTGCTTAATTCTGATTACAAAATATTTACAAAAATTTTGGCCAAGTAGGTTTTGTGCCTGCCAGACATGCCAGCGACAACACAAGATGCACCATTGACCTCATTGACCTATTAAATAGGACAACTTGCCCAGCTTTAATACACTAGCTAAGCCTCGACGCACAAAAAGCTTTTGACCTGCTTAGTTTGCCCTTTATGTTCGCCACCCTCTCCAAGTATGGATTTCAAGGCCCCTTTGTGGCAGCATTACATGCCCTATACTCCCATCCCTCATCCCAGGTCCAGTTATCCTCCTTTTTATCGCCGTCATTCTCCTTGAGTAATGGTACCAGGCAAGGTTGTCCGTTATCTCCCCTACTCTTTATTCTCTGTTTAGAGCCTTTAGCTGAAGCCATTCACACCCATCCTGACATCCGCGAGGTCTCGTTACGCCAAAGGGAATATAAATTATCCTTGTTTGCGGATGACATTTTACTGACATTGACCAACCCCCATACCCTCCTCCCGAATCTCCACGACTTGTTAAAAAAATTTAGCTCAATTTATGAGTATAAAATTAACACAAGCAAGACGGAAGCGCTACCACTACATATTCCACCCCCACTCCTCGCCACCCTTCAAAGAAGCTACTCCTTTTGTTGGTCCCACACTAACTTAAGTACCTAGGGATAAATCTTACTTCCTTTTATCCTTCCCTCTATCAGGCCAACTTCCCCCCACTCTTCAGTGACATTGATCGACTCTTGCAGCAGTGGGACACTTTCCCCCTCTTTCTCTTGGGCCGAGTCAATGTCCTGAAGATGTCTATCCTTCTGAGGCTACTTTATCTGTTTAAAACCCTACCAGTTCCCATCCCTATGTCGCAACTTAAAGCTACACAAAGATTATTTCTTAATTTCATAAGGCATAACAAAGCCAATCGAATAGCCACTTCAGTACTGTTAGCCCCCCGCCTTAGAGGTGGCATGGGAGCCCCGGACCTTATCAAGTATTATTTTGCTACTCATCTTAAACCAATCATTGCATGGTCCACCAGGATGGTGACCAGCATCTGGTCTGAGATAGAAATGAGCATAACAAGTCCGGTCCACCCTTGCTCCATGATTTGGTCAAGTCTGGAAACCTCTATGAATCAACTACGTGGCCTATGCCGTTACCTGATGTTATTCACTCTCTCGATATAGCAGAAATGTTCCCAATGCTTCTCTCTCTCCTCTTCATGCCCACCCTTATTAAACCTGCTCTTTAACCCGATATTCCAGACAGTTTATCCTACCAACAAATGCTACCCTCGACACAGGCTGGAATTTTTCAGCTCCGGAACATAGTACACTCACTCACCTGTACCCTCTTGCATTTGTGGACATACACCAAAAACATCGGATTCCTAAACAACTATTTTATTCTTACCTCCAATTCAAACACTACTTTTCCTCTAAGTCCTCTACCCTTACTCTGGACAAACCCACCCCATTTGAACTTTTATGTGCTCAAGGTCCACATCAAACCCACCTTATTTCAGACTTTTATAAATACCTACACAATGTCCACCCGCTTACTGAAACACAACACTCATATATGCAAAAATGGTCTCAGGCCACCCAGCAGCCCATACTCCTTCCTCAATGGCAGAGGATATGGGAATCTGTTTCCAAATCATCAAGGTGTGTGAAGCACAGAGAGAAACGGCTTATAAGATTCTGTTTTTCTGGTATAGAACCCCAGAGGTCCAGCATAGATATTACCCTAAGGTTTCACAGATATGCTGGAGATGTCTGGGCGACATAGGCTTACATCTCCACACATTCTGGGATTGCCCCAGTATTCAACCATTCTGGACCTCCATTCAGGCTTTCCTACAGGACCTTCTAGAAATCAACCTTCCCCCAGACCTGATTCATTACCTGCTGGGCCTGCCTTTCCCTGACATCTCCAAGCACACCCAGAGATTGGCTGCCTATGTTCTTCTGGCAGCAAGAAGAGTCATACCTTTAAGGTGGCTATCCGCCTCTCTGCCTACACTCCCACAGGTTTCACAACTATTGGAACAGATCCATAGGATGGAACATCTCACCGCGATAGTCCATGATACCCTCAATTTTTAAAAAATATGGAACTTGTGGGATCATGCGGAGCTCAACCCTGGTGTCACACCATCACACCCTAAATGATCTATTCCTCACTAAATATTTAGGCTGACTATTGATTCAAGCCCCCCTCACCAATTAACCCCATCATTTTTATAGATCCATGGTGTTTCCCCCTCCCCTCCCTCTTCCCATCCTATTTCCAAGGTGGGAGCCCTGAGGAGTGTCCTCTTTTTTCGTTCGGGCACCCTGGTGGTTCCACTAACATTTGAACTAGAGAGCACCAGCTCCTTTTTGTGTGATATACCATGTTATATTTGTGTTGCCTGCACTCTCGTTCCTCTACCCTCTCCCCTCCCCAACCAGCCAGGTTGCAGTATCATGCAACTACAACTAAGGTTGCATTGTATTTTTGCTTCTTTTTATGTTCTATGCATGTGACTTGTGCTATATAATTAATTGTAATTTCTTTTATACATATGATTCATTATGTGTACCCTTGTTCATCTACTCTTCTGTATCTTTGTGAAAATGTAATAAATATACAATTTACAAAAAAAAATTGCAATGTAAAATAGTCCTGCTCCTGGGCTATTTTCCAGTGCTGTATTATATTTGATTTCTATAATTTTATATTAAAATTCCTACCTCTGCCTATTGTCTGTTGTAATTATACACCTAAAATGTAAATAAAAATTTGTCCTGTTTCTGGCCTAGTTATTACTGCTGCATCCCTGTGTCTGTGAGACTGTAGAGGAGGGAAGTAAGGTAGAGGTAGAACATCAATGAGGCAGGATTTTATTTAGAGGCAGCTTGCAGAAGATTGGATGGGGCAGCTATCCTATTCCCCTGGATATCACTTCCCCACATGTACAGACCACTGGTATCCAGGACCGTCTTAACCCACAGAAACCCCTGAGCACTGCCCAGGGGCTCAGGTGCATGTGGGGCCCCTTCAGTCCCCCCCACCTGTGCAATTTCCAGGATTGTGTTAAAATGTGAAAGTCCTTGAACACGGGGGAGCTGTCAGTAATAATGACAGCTCCACCAGTAAATACAAACTGCATTTGTGCAGTTCCACAGTCAGCTATTCCATATGATACTTAGGGTCATGTTAGGAACCTGGCATTTTCCAGCCCCTGCATGCAGCCCAAACTGTAGTGCACCCTGAGAGGGTTCACTCCCCACACTACTTGCACAGAACATACCAGCTAGGCTTAGCAGATGAAAGACAGATCAAAATGAAGCAGCATGTATGTGTCATCTATGACCCTCCCCTTTCACTGAGAAGCACGAGAGCCTGTGTCTGCTCTGTTTATGCAGAGCAGATATGAACACATTGGGATTTATTTACTAAAGCTACAGAGGGCAAAATTAGTTACAATTTTGCAAAGAAACCAATCAGCTTCTAACCTCAGCTTGTTTAATTAAGCTTTAGCAATAAAACCTGGAAGCTGATGTGTATCCTTCATAGTAAACTATTATTGGGGTACCACATGCATTAGGAGACACATGAATCTGCACAACAAAGCTTGTTACCTGGCAGTGCCCATTTCCAAATGACACAATTGATTTTCAAGATTCACCCTCTTACACATTTTTGGACCTTACGATTGGTTAGACAAAAGCTCTGTGAACGGGACCCAGACACATTTCCTCATACTTAAAAATGAACATGAAAGGAGACCTTTTTAAGTTAAGAAAAGAGCTATAAGACAAATAAGAGCTTATAATGAAAATATCAGCAGACTGGTTAGCTATGCAAAGTAAAACAAAGTAAAACTCAATATCACTGCACATGACTTGCAAATGACTTGCAGGTATGTCTCCACATAACATCACTGTTCTAATTAGTAAGTGGAATACTTTTCTATTAGGATAGCACCTAATAAGGACATTTCCATATTAAAGGAGAAGCCCAGCCCGACCTTGGGCTTTTCTGCTGACATCGCAGAAATCAGTCCAGGCACCACGTCATCACAACAATGGAAGTCGGGATCCTCCAGGTGCCTGGACTGACACCCATCTCAGCCTCTCTGCGAGCTTCTGAGAGGCTGAGACGGCCGCTCCCACCCCTCCACAGCTCAGCGCTCCAGTGAGCATGGAGGAGCAGAGCAGAGAGATGCTGATTGACAGTCAGCAGCTCTCTGCTTGGGGAGCTCTGAGAACCGAGCCATTGGTGATATTTGATCACTCGGTTCTCAGTGTAGAGGCGCCGGGGGACAGATGCAGCATCGGACCGATGCTGCATCTACCTAAGTAAGTATGATGGAGGAAAAAACCCAAACCCATACTTCTCTTTTAAATCAATTACATTGTGGGGGTAGGGTTTACTGCCCTTAAACCACATAAAGTTAAGCGGAAAACCCATTGGATTGGACAGGATGTGCAAGCTTGTAGTGATTGATGCAGTGATCTAGAGTTGGGTAAACGGTTCGGCCCAAGCATGAGTTTGAGCTGAACATTGGCTGTTCACCCATTCGACGAACACCCAAATTATCAGCATGTTCAACCGTTTGTTTGGCCGAATGACCACAATGCACTGCGCCGCCGCACAGTGCATTGGAAGCCCCGATTGGCTGAAGAAATGAAAGCTTTGCCCAATCAGGGCACTGAGCACTGCCAGAGCCATGCTTGGAGAAAGTAATGATGACTCTATCCAATCATGGCTTATTGGTCTTAGCCTCGCCCCACACTATAAAAATATTCTCCCCATAGTGGCCATTTGCAGTGTGATATTGGCATGGAGAGACATAGAACAGGGCTCTGTTCAATGCTGCTAGGAAGTTAGTGTGTGATAGTGTGCTATTGTGGTTCTATTGTCAGTGTAAAATATCAGATTAGTGTGAATCTAGTGATTTTTCAGTGTGAGTGTAGTGTGACCATTCAATTTTACTTTAGTGTCAGTTTTGTGAGTGTAGTTTGAACATTAATTTTTACTTTAGTGCCAATTTTATTTGTTAGGGTAGGTTTTCTACAGTATATATCAGTGCATTACTGCACGTTTAACGCAATATATATCAGTGCGTTACTCTATGTTTAACGTAGTATATATCAGTAGGTAACTGTACGTTTAATGTAGTATATTTCAGTGCATTACTGCACGTTTAACACAGTATATATCAGTGCGTTACTGCACATTTAACCCAGTATATATCAGTGCTTTACTGTAGGTTTAACACAGTATACAGTGGGGATCGAAAGTATTCAGACCCCCTTACATTTTTCACTCTGTGTTATATTGCAGCCATTTGCTAAAATCATTTAAGTTCATTTTTTCTCCTCATTAATGTACACACAGCACCCCATATTGACAGAAAAACACAGAATTGTTGACATTTTTGCAGATTTATTAAAAAAGAAAAACTGAAATATCACATGGTCCTAAGTATTCAGACCCTTTGCTGTGACACTCATATATTTAACTCAGGTGCTGTCCATTTCTTCTGATCATCCTTGAAATGGTTCTACACCTTCATTTGAGTCCAGCTGTGTTTGATTATACTGATTGGACTTGATTAGGAAAGCCACACACCTGTCTATATAAGACCTTACAGCTCACAGTTGTTGTGTAAAATTTTATGTTAATGTATTGTCATAAGAGTCTCCCAGTGTCTGTTCTCTTGCAGCCCGCTCTAAAGAGCTGACTGGGGCAGACTGACGCTGGTTGAGACCTGTTAGGTAGTGGAAAACTTCCTGGTGTTTGGAGAGAGGTGTTTGCGGAGAGAAGACATGTCCGCCAGCAAAGGGCACCTGTGCAATGCACAGAACGATCGTCTGGTGGGGGTGTGTTCGCTCTGCAAAGACATTATCGGTTTAGCGGTTGTTTGCTCTTGTCACCCCGGTATGCCTGATCGACATATTTGGGGTGCCATGATGTACACCTGCAGATAATCTCCCATCCACAAGGAACTCTGGTCATCGTCATTTGGTTGTATGTATTTTGTTGTGTTGTTAAATCCTTATATGGTCATTCACATCCTGTGTTCATTTCCTGTGAGGTCACAAGCTTTGTAAAAGGTGTTTGGCTGTTGGAAGCCCAACCCTCAAGTTTTGGGACTTCCTGTTGATATGTTAATAAAGGGACCCCCGGCAGTCTTGCTGGCAGAGTGAGGCTGTGATGAGAACGTAAGGATGTGTTGATGTCTGTTTGTGGGGAATGAGGCACACTAGACGATGGGCTATGGCAGAGGGAACACATATGATCAAAATGTGAGATGCATTTATATCATTAGATGAAATTGTTATTATTATTAGAAACAGGAGATTTGGCAGTGTGCTCTGCGTATAGCCAAATTTCGCTGTCAGAATGGCGAGTCAGGTACTTTATGGAGCAGACAGAGCCCCCCTCCACATCGGAAGGGGGGAGAACGGATCATAGTCCAGGACATCTCTTTCCGATGTGTTGGGGAGCCTCTGCTCTGCAAAAGAGCTAATTTTTCATCTTTTGAGATAATGCTGGAAGTTTGATCGTATGTCTGGTGTCTGCCTGCGTGTGTGCGTGTGTGTGTGTGTGTGTGTGTGCGCGTGTGTGTGTGTGTGATTTGTATTTCCAAGCTTGAATGTTTGTGTAAGGAGACTGTGTGCTGTGTGTATGTGTAAGTAACTGCATGTTGTGTAATAAGTATATGATGAATTGGGATTATTTGCAGCCTGCAATGTGGGTGTGACTGATGCTGTGTAACAAGTTTGTAATGTGAGAAATGGATGAATTGTAATTATTATTTATGTATGGGACAAGTAGATTGCATGAATTTTGTAGAGTGTTTAATTGTCTCAAGACACAGATGGTTAGTGGACTTTGAGGAAAGCTTTTGGTTTGAAGATGGCTGCTGCATTTTTAAGTGGCCATGCGGCCTGGGGGAGGGGCGGCCAGGCATTTTACAATGGTAAAAGTTGGCTGCTTCCTGTGGACAATAGAAAGGTTTTGTTTTGAGATGAAAAGAACATGCAAGCATTCACTGTCTGTATTTCTCAATGTTTTGTTCCTGTGAAAGCTGATGTGAACTAAGTTTGAGAAAAGAGGGTATGTTTCAGCCGTGTGATAGTGGGTTATGTGGCTTGGTTGTTTCATTGGAAAGCATGTGTTCCTAAGTTGTGCTTTTTCGTAACTGTAACACTTTTAAATGTTTGTGTAAATGTTCATTTAGTATCTCAAATGTGTAATTTTGTGGGGAGAAATTTTTGGTTTTGGCAGGAAAATGGTTTTTGCTGCTATTTCCTTTTGTTGTTGTCTGCCATGTGACTATGGTCGGCCATTTTCAATTCCTTTGTGTGTGAACTTTGAAATGTTTATCCATCTTGGTTTTGGATTTCAATTTTGACGGGAAAATGTGCCATTTTGTTGGGGTCTGGCTTTTGTTGTAGTCACCATGTGGATCGGCGGCCATTTTGAAGACCTGTGGGCCTTCCTACAGGGGAAGCTGCTCCAAATTCCTTTGTGTGTGTGTAGCCATGCAGTCTGGGCCGCCACCGTCCCTCTCCTTTTAAGTGAATTCTATTTTTGTACTGTTTACATACTTTTCAAGGAAGCTATTGCGTTTTCTGTATTGAATATTGGTTTTGAGTGAAACCTCTACTTTGCACTGAATTTCAATAGATACCAAGACTAGCTTTAACTGTGAGTTTTTGTACTTTTAGCGGTGTGTGTTTAATTTTTTTTTGTTTTGTGTCTTTAGGTGAGGGTTGTATTGTATAGCCTGCAATATATGAAACTAGGCTTACCCTCCCCTCCCTTTTCCTGTACATTGATATGGAAATAAACCAGTTTGAGGGGTTTTAGAGCTGGGCATGCAACAGGAAGCTCTTTTCAGCATTTTATGTATCCACAGGAAGTTGGTGGGGGGAGCTTGGGGTCCTATCACACAAGCAAATAAGATTTGTGCTTGGAAGGACAATGGGAAAATACTGGCGTTTGAAAGTGTTTTAAATATCTCCCAGCTGTCTTTTTAGTTTTATACTGTAATACAGTTTTCGGTAGAGATTAAACAGGAGGCATCCATGTTATCGAGGTACAGAGAGAAGCCACAGTGTTTTGTAAAAGAAGCAGGCAAAAGTGCTCTGTGTAGATTCGTCTGGCGATGCAGTGTACCGTCGTACAGTGCAATGCGCTTGTGTATGCATACACTGTGAGGGGTAGAGACTTAATTCGGGGGTTGATCTGTGGTTGTTGGCGAATCATTTGGCATAGTTAATAGTTGGTTGTTAAAAGAGTGGTACTCTGTAGTTCTGTGCCAAAAATGTTGGGACAACAAGCCATAGAGTTAATGCCTCGTTTTAGTATTTCTAGTTGAGTGACTAATAGTGGTTGTAGTCCGTCAATCCACCGTGTAAGAAGACACCGGACTTTGGTTTCTGAAATGGGTGCAAGGGTTTCCCTGGACGCAGGGGTAAGACAATAAGCTGATTCGAATCGCCATGGGCAATGGCAGTCCATGCAAGGGAAGGAATGCGAGGCTTCCCACAGTCAAACGGATGCACAAGAGCATGGAGTCTAGTTCTGAGGAAAAGGCCATTACACCCCAGAAAGACTGACAAAGGTGGTCCAAGGACACTATTTTGGGTATCCCTCTGGAGTTGATGTAGCGCGACTGCGGCTTCAGAAATCTGTAATGTTGAGTGAGTTGATGGATGCGTAGTACACGTTTGTGTGATTAAAAATATACAGGTCTGTTTTTGAACTTTGTGTGGCTGGTCCATGCAAAGATTTCGAAATGCTCTTGTGCTTTTCAAATTGTATACTTTTTCTATCGCTAAAAGAGTGAAGGTAGCATTCCATCTGGTCGTTTTTATTTTTTTTTCTCATTTTCGTTTTTGGGAACTATGAAATATCTCCCCCACATTTATATCTAAATGTTTGCCTCATTGTTTGTATATAGTAACATGTTTGAACCTACCGCAACAGCCCTCTTGTGTGTCGTGGCTGTTGTATTTTAGTAAAAACGTGAAAGTGAGATTTACAGAGGGTTTCGTTATTATCGGTTTTGAGGAATGTCAGTGACAATTTACCAATGTACATGATTGTTGTATTGTTTACCATTCTTTGAAGGATAGAGTAATTAGGCATGTGCATTTCGTTTCGTTCTGAATCAAAATTCGGACGAATTTTTCATTATTCGGAAATTCGGATGCATCCGAATTTCCGAATTACAAAAGTAAAGAATTTAAACGAATCCGAAAAAAAACGAACGAATTCGAAAACATATTCGAATCGAATTCGAAAACATATTCGAAAACATATTCGAATCGAATTCGAAAACATAATCGAATTCGAAAAAAATAGAAAACGTTTTTCTAAAAAAAACAATAAGATAGAATATAAAATAATAAAGCAATAGAATATATATATATATAAATATATACATATATAAATATATATATATATATATATATATATATATATATATATATATATAATTTTTTTTATTATTCTCTTCTATTGTTTTTTTATGCTTTTCTTTTCTTTTCTATTATTTTATATTTTATAATAGTCTTTTCAATTCAAATTCAAATTCATTCTATACGAAATTCGAATATCGGTACATGGCTTCTGAAGTTTGAATTTCGTATAGAATGAATTTGAATTTGAATAGAAAAGATTAGAACAGAAAATAATAGAAAAGAATAGACTAGAAAAACAATAGAACAGAATAGAAGAAAATATAATATATATATTATATTTTCTTCTATTCTGTTCTATTGTTTTTCTAGTCTATTCTTTTCTATTATTTTCTATTCTATTCTAATCTTTTATATTCAAATTTGATTTCGGTCTATATGAAATTCGAATTTTGGAAGATGTTTTATATATATATATATATATATATATATATATATATATATATATATATATATATATATTTATAATTTTCTATTCTGTTTCATTGTTTTTCTATGCTATTCTTTTCTATTCTATTCTAAACTTTTCTATTCGAATTTAAATTCATTCTATACGAAATTCGAATTTCGGAAGATGGCTTCTGAAAGTGGAATTTCGTATAGAATGAATTCGAATTTGAATAGAAAAGATTAGAATAGAAAATAATAGACTAGACAAACAATAGAACAGAACAGAATAAAATATAATATATATAATTTATTCTATTCTGTTCTATTGTTTTTCTAGTCTTATCTCTTCTACTCTATTCTAATCTTTCCTATTCAAAATGTGTGTAAGATTAGAATAGAATAGAAAATAATAGAAAAGAATAGACTAGAAAAACAATAGAACAGAATAGAAGAAAATATAATATATATATTATATTTTCTTCTATTCTGTTTTCTATCTTTTCTTTGTCAAAAGAAGTTTATTGAGTATACAATGTTATAAAGATACATAAAGTAAGTTTATAAGGATCTATAAAGTAAGCTTATTGTTTTACAGTAGGGTTTATATAGGTAAATATCATGAAATTTCAAATATTAAACATTGGGTTCACGTAAACCTAAATTAAAGATATATATCATTTCCTTAGTTACTTTTGTAGGTATTTAAATGATTTATACCTACTATACATATTGTTTACAAGTAGAGTGTATATAGGTCAAATAAATTCTGATAATGAGCTTTAATCTTAAGGTGGAGAAAAGGAAAGAGAAAGAAGAAAAAGGGTTGAAAGGTAGAGGTATGGTCCACAAGGTTGTCCCGCTCGTCAGTTTATTATTCTTTTTAGTTCTCTTTGAAGCCTTAGAATGGGTGTCTCTGTAAGTCATTTAATCTGTTACCATGGCAACAGGACAGAGTCATTGAAGTTTGACAGGAACTGTTGTTTTATCCAAGGATGCCAAAGTTTTTCAAATTTTGGAATTTGATTTTGATCGATGGCTACCATCTTAGCATGGGACATTGTATTATTCATTCTGTGAATTGTTTCTGCTAGTACCAATGTAGGAGATTTCCATGCCTTGGCCACTGTTTGTTTTGCAGCCGTTATTAGTTGGATCATAAGTTTGAATTGAGAGAGTGTTAACCATTCCGGTTTTAGATTAAGTAAAGTTAAATATGGATCTGGTTGTATTATTTTTTTAAATATTTTAGATGCAATCACGAAGACTTCCTTCCAGAAGGTTTGGATTACTGGGCATGTCCACCATATGTGTAAATATGTGCCTATTTCTGGGCATCCTCGAAAACAAAGAGCTGAGGTATTAGGTGAATATTTTGCCACTCTAGCGGGTACAAGGTACCAGCGAGTTAGGACTTTATAATTTGTCTCCAGTGCTAAGATGTTGGGTGAAGATGACTTAGATGTGAGCCATATGTTAGACCAGTCCGTGTCTTCTAAAGTTCGTCCCAGGTCCTCCTCCCACCTCTGAACGTAAGAGGGTCTATTAAGATTTGCTACTCCATATAATTGATTATAAAGTGATGAAATTGTACCTTTAGCAAATGGATCTTTTGTACAGATTGATTCAAAAATGGATAATTGGGATAATGGTGTATCCCCCTTTAGTGCCCCGTACACACGGTCGGATTTTCCGACGGAAAATGTGTGATAGGACCTTGTTGTCGGAAATTCCGACCGTGTGTAGGCTCCATCACACATTTTCCATCGGATTTTTCGACACACAAAGTTTGAGAGCAGGATATAAAATTTTCCGACAACAAAATCCGTTGTTGGAAATTCCGATCATGTGTACACAAATCCAACGGACAAAGTGCCACGCATGCTCAGAATAAATAAAGAGATAAAAGCTATTGGCCACTGCCCTGTTTATAGTCCCGACGTATGTGTTTTACGTCACCGCGTTTAGAACGATCGGATTTTCCCACAACTTTGTGTGACCGTGTGTATGCAAGACAAGTTTGAGCCAACATCCGTCGGAAAAAATCCTAGGATTTTGTTGTCGGAACGTCCGAACAAAGTCCGACCGTGTGTACGGGGCATAGGAATGGTGTATAGAAATTTTTGGATTTGGAGATATCTAAATATCTCAGAGTTTGGTAGATCATATTTTTCTCTAAGCGATGGGAATGAAAGGAATGATTTAGATGCTATGAAATCATTTAGTGTCTGAATGCCTGATGTTGTCCAAGCTTTAAAAGAATTTGGTTAGATCCATGCCGGATAAAAGGCCGGATTTCTGATAAAAGAAAGGAGAGGATTGTGTGGAGATTGTAACTGATATTTGGTTTTTAGTTTATCCCAGAGAGATAAGAAGTGTTTAGTTATGGGATTATGAATTTTAAAGCGGTCTTTAGGATCAAGCCATAATAAATTTGATATTAATAGAGGGTCATTTTCTGAAGCTTCTATAAATACCCATAATGGGATTTCCTGTTTTGCATGGTATTTGGACAGACTGGCCAAATGTGCTGCTCTGTAGTAGTTAGTAAAATTAGGGTATCCCAGGCCTCCTTTATTTTTGGGAAGATGTAGTGTGTGTATAGGTATACGTGGTTTAGAAGAGCCCCATATAAACGAAGTTGCTCTTTTTTGTACTATTCTCAAAAAATAGGAAGGAATTGGAATAGGGAGGACTTTGAATAGATAAAGCAATTTGGGTAGAATAGTCATTTTGATTGCATTAATCTTCCCTATCCAGGATAAAGGAAGTTGCGACCATTGTTTTATTAGATTTGTGATCTGTCTTAATACAGGAGGATAATTGATTGAGAATAAGTCAGAATGAGATGCTGTTAAATGAATTCCAAGATATGGGATTGATTTTTCTGCCCATGTGAATGGGAGTGCAGCCCTAGCCGGGATCAATTCCATGTTTGTGAGTGAAATATTAAGCACTAGGCATTTCTTAGGATTAATCATAAGGCCGGATAGGGCTGCAAATCCATCAAGAGCTGGTATTAAGTTAGGACCAGAGACCTGTGGTGATGATAGAAAAAGTAATATATCGTGTGCAAATATACATAATTTGTGTGTAATACCTCCTACTTCAATGCCAGTTATAGTTTGGTTTGTTCTGATGTATTGGGCCATGGGTTTGAGTATAAGGGCAAATAATAAGGGAGATAATGGGCAACCCTGTCGGGTACCTCTTTCGATATTAAAGGCTTCAGATTTGTATCCAGCATATTTTATATAGGCTTTGGGTTTATTATATAATGCTTTGATCCATGTTAAAAAGTCGGGTCCAAAACCCCATTTTTGTAATGAATATTGCATATATTGCCAGGATACTGTGTCAAATGCCCTCTTAATATCGAAAGATAGAAAACATAAAGGGATTTTCCGTTTTTTAGCAATATGTGCCAATAACACTGCCCTGCATATATTATCGCCTGCCTGTCTATTTGGCATGAAGCCTACTTGATCTCTATGTATTAATTTTCCTATAATGCTATTGAGGCGTTTTGCTATTATTTTTGCTAATAATTTAATATCAAGGTTTAACAGAGAGATAGGCCGATAATTCACACAGGAAGTATCATCAGAAAGGGGTTTTGGGATCATACAAACAATTGCCATTAGTGTTTCTTGCCGAAAAGAATGTCCATCTAGAAGTTTGTTAAAAGTTTCAGTGAGAATGGGAGAGAGTATTTCTGAGAATGTTTTATAGTATAAAGCCGAGTAGCCGTCTGGGCCTGGTCTTTTGTTAAGTTTTAGGTCTTTTATGGCGTTAGCAACTTCATCTATAGTTATAGGCTCATCCAAACTGCTTTTTTGATTCTGAGATAACTCAGGTAAGGTTATTTTTGAGAAGAAGGATTCAGCTTCTGTAGGATTAAATTCATTGTTTGTCTTGTATAAAGTTGCGAGATGTGAGTGAAATTTATGGACTATTTTAACTGGATTACAAGTGTAAACATTTTTTGATAATTTCAAACGTATTGGTTTGAAAGATTTGTTAGTTGAATTTAATGCCCGAGCCAAATATGTACCTGGTTTGTTTGTATTCATGTAGAAATTGTGTTTGGAGCGTTTGAGGGATTTATCAACTGACTCAGTGAGAAATAGATCGTATTCCAATCTAGATTTTTCCAGATGAGATTTTGTACTCTGAGATGGATTATCTTGAAATGATATGTAGGCTGCATTAAAATTGAGTTCTAGTTTTTTTGCTAGATTTTTGCGTTTCCGTTTAAATAGTGCCATTTGTCTTTGTATTGTACCACGCAAGACAGGCTTATGAGCTTCCCACAGTGTTATTGGGGAGATGTCTGTTGTATTATTAATTGATATGTATTCCTTTAAAGCTTGTTCAATGGCCATCTGATGTAGTGGGTGTTTGAGCATTATGTCCGGTAAGTACCACGTTGGGTCATGCGCTTTTGGTATGGCTGAGGCTATAGTAATGTATACTGCATTATGGTCAGACCACGGAATCGGAATTATATCTGATGCAATAATTTCTGGTATCATTCCTATTGTTAGAAAAATATGATCTATTCTGGTGAAGGTTTGATGAGGGTGCGAGAAATAAGTGAATTTCTTTTTCATTGGGTTACTTTCTCTCCATGAATCTACCAGATTGTATTTGGAAAGAAGTTGAGAAAAAGGTAATCTAGAGGTTATTTTGGATGGTGTAAAAGGTGATTTATCTAGAAATGGGAGGAGGACCTGGTTCGAATCCCCACACATTATCACTGTTCCTATTTTGTGTGTATTAATCACTTGTAATATATGTGAGAGGAATGGTGTAGGTTGTTTGTTAGGAGCGTAGTAGGAAATCACCGTGATTGCTGTATCCATTATATAACCCATGAGTATCAGGTATCTACCTTCTGGGTCTTTAATTTCTGATGATAAGGTGAATGGTGTGGATCGGTGAAATGCAATTAGAGTTCCCCTTTGCTTGGTACAGGCAGAAGCCGTGTAAATTTGTTGATAAAAAGGAGAAATATATTTTGGAGTAGAATCTTTGGTGAAGTGTGTTTCTTGGAGGCATACTATGTGAGCCTTCTTGTTATGGAAAGTACGGAAGGCTTTGGTCCTTTTTTGAGGGACATTTATTCCCTGAACATTCAGGGAAAGTATATTCAGTGGTGCCATGGCAATAGATCAAATAGTTTTGACTTACTTTTTGTTATTCAGAGCTGACTGCGCAGATCAACCTGTGTGGACTGAAGAGATGAATAGATAGAAAAGAAACCAGTGAATTCTGGAGTAAAGAGTAAACAAAAAACATATGAGATTAGATGATACATTGTATAAATTATTTTTTGCAAGTAATCACAATTTACCCGTGAAAGAGAATAAATATCTCTCTCAGGGGAATAAGTGCCTTTGTCACACTCCCACATAATATGGTTGGGAGAATGAGGAGGGCTAATGGGGGTACACAGATCTTCCGCTTACAGGAGAGAAGTGCTATGTCAAAAGACATCAAAATGATGTTTCATTAATTGGAGTGCAGAATATAGTTTTTGTTGAAATTATTTATTCCAGGGTGGTTGTATATGGTTAGTCCTGCCCTAGGCTAAATAATTCAGTTAGAAAGGTACTGTTAATAATATTGGTATTGATGAAGATAGTTTGAATTATTTTGGGATTTTAACCCTTTTAGAGTAAACAATTACATATTTTATTCATATGCAACTGTTTAGAAATGTTAACTCATAAAATTGAGGTTGTATTGCTTCAGATTAGAATAAACAAAAACATAATTCTAGGAACTAGTTAGGTAATAATATATTTGTTTTAAGAAAAGAAAGAAAAAGCTTCCATTACTTCTGGATTATTGAATATATTTGTCCTAAAAAGTAATAAATCTATTGTTATTACCTGATAATATATAACTGAACAAGAATTTCCTTATTTCACTTATATATTCTAAGGCTATATGAATCAGAAGTAATAAGAAATATAACTGGAATGTAACATGATCCCACACAGTGTGTGACTATCAGAATGCAGTTACATTCAGTTATAAATATAGGTTTTTTTATAGAGAACCATCTCTTAGTATAATAAATGAAGAGATATCAGGAATTAGGATGTCAGTCCATTGAATCTTCTTGGTCCATGGATGATGTGGCATAACGGCCTCTTTTGTGAGAATGATGATTCCCATTTTGTTCTGAAATTTTCTGGGTGCTGCCTGAAGGTGAAGATGATGCCATTCTTCTGCGTGTGGGAGTGTTGCTGCTTGTGGGTTCTGTCAGATTTAATTTTAAAAGGGTTTGTTGTAGTTCATCTGCTGATCTGCTTCTGTAAATTGTACCTTGGTAGTTAAATCTGACTGAAAAGGGGAAGCCCCATTGATACATAATGTTGTGGTGTTGCAGTTCCATTACTTGGGGTTTCATGGATCGTCTTTTAGTAATAGTAAGTTGGGATAGGTCAGCAAAAATTTGATAATTGTGTCCTTAAAAATTAAGTTCCTTTTTTTCTCTTGCAGCAATTAGTATTTGTTCTTTCGTTCTGTAATAATGAAATTTTGTGATTATATCACGTGGGGGTCCATCTTTCTTTTTGGCTGTGAGGGCTCTGTCCAGTTCTAAACGTTCAATAGGGATATCTGGCTTTAGTTCTTGTAATAGAGCAGTAATAGTAGATTGCAGGTCTGTCACAGTTTCAGGTATTCCCCTTATGCGCAAGTTTGAACGTCTGGCTCTATTTTCGTAATCTTCGAGCTTAGTTTGAAGTATTAAATTCTCTTTTTTTAATTGTTCCAATTCTGTTATATTTTCTTGGGTTGTAATTTCAATTTCATCCATTTTTATTTCTAAGGCTGCGGTGCGGTTTCCCAGCTCTCTTATTTCTTTGGTTAGGCTTTTTGTTATTTGGTCTGAGGTTTGTTTTAAAGCCTTATGAAGCATCTTTTCAAATTGTAATAATATTACTGGGGATACTGAGGAGGCTTGTGGAGAAGTTTGTGAGAGGATTTGTTCTGTATCTGACTCAAATGGAGAGTCTTGCTGTGACATTTTCTGTCTGTGAGAGCGCCCTGATGCTGTATCTTGTGAGGTGACTGGAGCTGCTTCAGCTGCAGTGAGTGCCTGTGAGCTCTTTGTGAGGTGATTTTTATTTCTGCCACGGTTTCCTCCCAGTACCATATTTCCTGCCCAAACTTTCACAGTTTGTTCCCTGGGGCAAAAAGGTTCAAATGGATACCTTTTGAGCCTGCAGGCTCCTCTTTGTCCTTCTCTTCTCTCCTCAGCGGTGTGGAGCTCTAACAATGCATGTCTGCTCCGCTAGGCTCCGCCTCCTGCCATCGTTTTCTATCTTTTCTATTCAAATTCGAATTCATTCTATACGAAATTCAAACTTCAGAAGCCATGTACCGAAATTCGAATTTCGCATAGAATGAATTTGAATTGAAAAGACTATTATAGAATATAAAATAATAGAAAAGAAAAGCATAAAAAAAATAGAAGAGAATAAAACAAAAAAAATTACCGTATGTATCGGCATATAACACGCACCGGCGTATAACACGCACCCCAAGTTTAGGAGGGAATTTTAAGGGAATAAAAACTTTTAGGAGGGAAGTTTAAGGGAAAAAACTTACATTTAAATGCCCATCATTGCAGCCTTCTCAGTGCAGCCTTGCCCCAGTGCAGCCATGTCAGTGCATCCTTGTCAGTGCAGCCTTGTCTGTGCAGCCTTGTCAGTGCAGCCTTCCCCAGTGTCCATTGCAGCCTTATCCCAGTGCAGCCTTGCCCCAGTGCAGCCTTGCAGCTCGCAAAATCCTGTGATCCCCTGCGATCTGAGCTTCAAAATCGCCCACCGCGATTTGAAAATGGTGCCGCCGGAGCCAAAATACACAGAGCCGGTCCTCGGCTCTTCTCGGCGGCTCTCGTTCACTTTTGGCTCTACTCGTAGTCCCGTCCAGGATGGGCGTGACTGTAAGCGGAGCTATCCGAACCTAGCCGAGTACACTCGGCTAGGTTCGGGCGGCGCTCGAGTGAAGCCAAAAGTGGCCGAGAAGAGCCAAGCTCAGGATCGCAATAACACGCACCCGTGATTTTCCCCTGATTTTAAGGGGAAAAAAGTGCTTGTTATACGCCGATAAATACGGTATATATATATATATATATATATATATATATATATATATATATATATATATTTATTTAATTTATTCTATGCTGGTCTATTGTTTTTCTATTCTTTTCTATTCTTCTCTATTTTATTCTAATCTTTTCTATTTGAATGCGAAATCATTCTATACAAAATTTGAATAATATAAAAGAATAGCATAGAAAAAAAACAGAACAGAATAGAAAAAAATATAAAATATTCTATTCTAATCTTTTCTATTCAAATTCATTCTGTACCAAATTCCAATATATATATATATATATATATATATATATATAGATAGATAGATAGATAGATAGATAGATAGATAGATAGATAGATAGATAGATAGATAGATAGATAGATCTATCTATCTATCTATCTATCTATCTATCTATCTATCTATCTATCTATCTATCTATCTATCTATCTATCTATCTATCTATCTATCTATATATATATATATATAGATAGATATATCTATCTATATATATATATATATATATATATATATATATATATATATATATAATATTTCTTTCTATTCTGTTCTACTGTTCTATTGTTTTTCTATTCTATTCTTTTCTATTAGAATTTGATTTCATTCTATTTCTATATAACTATTTTCCGAAATTCGAATTTTGTATAGAATGAATTTGAATTCAAATAGAAAAGATCAGAATATAATAGAAAATAATAGAAAAACAATAGAACAGAATAGAAAAAATAGTATATATATCTATATATATATATATATATATATAGATATATATATATATAAATATATATAACCATCTTCCAAAATTCGAATTTCGTATAAAATGAATTTGAATAGAAAAGATTAAAATATATATATATTATATTTTATTCTGTTCTGTTCTATTGTTTTTCTAGTCTATTCTTTTCTATTCAAATTCAAATTCATTCTATACGAAATTCGAATTTCAGAAGCCATCTTCCGAAATTCGAATTTCATATAGAATGAATTCAAATTCGAATAGAAAAGTTTAGAATAGAATAAAAAAGAATAGCATAGAAAAACAATGAAACAGAATAGAAAAAAATATAATATATATATATATTATATTTTATTCTCTTCTGTTCTATTGTTTTTCTAGTCTATTCTATTTCTATTATTTTCTATTCTAATCTTTTCTATTCAAATTCGAATTCATTCTATATGAAATTCTAATTTTAGAAGCCATCTTCAGAAATTCGAATTTCGCATAGAATTAATTCAAATTCGAATAGAAAAGTTTAGAATAGAATAGAAAAGAATAGCATAGAAAAACAATGGAACAGAATAGAAAAAAAATATAATATATATATTTAACCATCTTCCAAAATTGGAATTTGGTAAAGAATGAATTCGAATTCAAATAGAAAAGATTAGAATACAATATATTATATTTTTTTCTATTCTGTTCTATTTTTTTTCTATGCTATTCTTTTATACTTTCTATTCTATCCTAATCTTTTCTATTGGAATTTGATTTCATTCTATACGAATTTCAAATTTCGCAAAATGGTTATATATAGTTTACTTTTTCAAATTCAGTTATTGTTTTTTTCGAATGCGGTAGAATTTTTTCGAATTTTATAGTTTTTTTCGAATGTGGTAGAAATTTTTCGAATTTGACAGTTTTTTTCGAATGTGGTAGAATTTTTTCGAATTTGATATTTTTTTCGAATGTAGTAAAATTTTTTTTGAATTTGATAGTTTTTTTCGAATGTGGTAGAATTTTTTCGAATTTGACAGCTTTTTTCGAATGTGGTAGAATTTTTTCAAATTTGATAGGTTTTTTTCGAATGTGGTAGAATTTTTTCGAATTTGACAGTTTTTTTCGAATGTGGTAGAATTTTTTCGAATTTGATAGTTTTTTTCGAATGTGGTAGAATTTTTTCTAATTTGATAGTTTTTTCGAATGTGGTAGAATTTTTTCGAATTTGACAGCTTTTTTCTAATGTGTTAGAATTTTTTCGAATTTGATAGTTTTTTTTTCGAATACGGTCGAATTTTTTCGAATGCGGTCGAATTTTTTCGAATACGAAACGAAACAAATTCCGAAAACGTATGTAATGAATGCAACAAATTTAACTAGACGAATTTAGTTAAATAATGAATCGAAACGAAACTAAACTAAACAAATTTTTTTCATCCTGCACATGTCTGAGAGTAATAACTTTTGTTTATAAGTATCTTTTCAGGTCAAAAGAGTTTCTGAAAGTGTGTGTACAGGTGTATAAGAAGGTAAAAGTATCATAGGCTATTTCACTGTTTTATTCTGCACCATTCTAAACCCTGCATGTCTTCCTCCAGTTTGTAATGAGGAGGGAAGAAAAGGGGGGATGATAGTGGTGAGAATGACAATTTTTCAGACCAATAATATTAACCTTTGTAATTATAACCAAGTTTGTGCCAAGACTATCTTTCTTTGATGGAATTTGAATCAGCAAGCAGCAGTCTGGTGAAGCAGGCTCCCATCCCAGATGCTAAGAACCTTTTTGTCACTGGTTCCAGGTATTACACCCCAGATGGTAAGCCACGCACAGGTTATGCAGTGACCACAGTCCCGATGTCTGGGTTATTGTCATTTGAGGTTTGTTTGAAGGTCAACCAAAAACAGAGTTGTACTTTCCTCATTAGCTGTCACCTACATTCTCAGCTGATGGGGTAGGTGCAATCACTGTAACATAAATTTCAAAAGGTCCACCACAGAGTTCACAAGTCCATCCTGGACCCTGACACAATAACCAGTTTACATTCTTTCCAACCAGGTGATTGGGTCATTGTAAAGAAGCTTGAGGGATGAGACCACACCAGCCACTGCAAGAAGCGGATCAACCACAAAGAGTAGAGGAGTATCTTTGTTTATTTATATTTTTTGTTTAATACATTTTAACAAGGGTAATGATGAAAAGAATCCCAACTAGCTAAGAAAGAGAACAGGACACATGGTCGGGTGTTAGTGCCCCAGCGATGACGGCGGTACATGCTATATGTGACGTTCATATTGGTGTGAGGAGTTTTGACAGACCAGTAAAATCCAAACAGACACCTGTCAAAGGAACTTAACAAAACATTTCTAGAGGGTAAAATTAGTTATAATTTTAACAATAGCTCTGGATCTTGCCGGCTTTTGTATCAGGATAACTAGGTAACCCACAAGTGTGCTTCAACTGCAGTTTGGTATTAATGCGGATCTACAGCTTATAAGGTATTTCCCGTAAGGCAAGAGGTTCATGTGTGCTGGTGAAACTCGTCCCAGCATCTTATGTCGCGGCCGATCGTGAGGATCTGATGGCACGAGAGAAGGTAAGAATGGCAGGGACAGCTGGAAGGAAATTGCTTGTACACGGTGGGGGCTTGAGCTTATGAAACGCTTGAACAATTTCTCATCCATTGAGGATGGGATGTTTTCATGTAACTGTTGAAGCTACAAGGAAGTTCCCACAGTCCAAGGGGGTTTCTGGGAATTCATAAGTAAAGATTGTTATATCTGGATTGGGGATAGTAGTGACAAAGTTCAGGCCCATATGGATAAGGTTTAGATCCCTACAAGGCAAAGCCAGAGCTATGGCTAGTGAAGGTTAGAATCCTTTTTAAGGGTTTGGGAATCGTTGGGGATTTAATTTTTATTTTGCAGCGAATCATAGTGAAGGAATTAGGGGTATATATACTCATGTTGTTTTTGTTTCTATTCCTTCTATATGCCATGATGAGGTACTCCTGTTGCCTGATTGGACGCGTGACCAGAGCCTGAGCAGATGACCACATCTTCCCTGATGAGATGCCCCGAAGCCTGACCCACGTACAAGACACAGAGGATCCCAGACCGACCGGCGACTACTACAGCTCACCTCGTCATCTCCAACAGAGTCTACATGTCAAGCCGTGTTTTACTTTTTATGGACTAAGAGGAAGATCAGGATTCACCAAGGGACACATGGGATCATATGACAAGAGAAGGGTCTGTTGTGGAAAATTTTATGTTAATGTATTGTCATAGTGGCCTCCATAATCCTTAAATGGAAGACGTTTGGGACGACCAGAACCCTTCCTAGAGCTGGCCGTCCGGCCAAACTGAGCTATTGGGGGGAGAATAGCCTTGGTAAGAGAGGTAAAGAAGAACCCAAAGATCACTGTGGATGAACTCCAGAGATGCAGTCGGGAGATGGGAGAAGGTTGTAGAAAGTCAACCATCACTGCGTCCCTCCACCTTTCAGGGCTTTATGGCAGAGTGGCCCGACGGAAGCCTCTCCTCAGTGCAAGAGTTATGAAAGCCCGCATGGAGTTTGCTAAAAAAACACCTGAAGGACTCCAAGATGGTGAGAAATAAGATTCTCTGGTCTGATGAGACCAAGATAAAACTTTTTGGCCTTAATTCTAAGCGGTATGTGTGGAGAAAACCAGGCACTGCTTATCTCCTGTCCAATACAGTCCCAACAGTGAAGCATGGTGGTGTCAGCATCATGCTGTGGGGGTGTTTTTCAGCTGCAGGGACAGGACGACTGGTTGCAATCAAGGGAAAGATGAATGCGGCCAAGTACAGGGATATCCTGGATGAAAACCTTCTCCAGAGTGCTCAGGACCGCAGACTGGGCTGAAGGTTTACCTTCCAACAAGACAATAACCCTAAGCACACACCTAAAATAACAAAGGAGTGGCTTCACAACAACTCTGACTGTTCTTTAATGGCCCAGCCAGAGCCTTGACTTAAACCCAATTGAGCATCTCTGGAGAGACCTAAAAATGGCTGTCTACCAACGTTTACCATCCAACCTGACAGAACTGGAGAGGATCTGCAAGGAGGAATGGCAGAGGATCCCCAAATCCAGGTGTGAAAAACTTGTTGCATCTTTCCCAAAAAGACTCATGGCTGTATTAGATCAAAAGGGTGCTTCTACTAAATACTGAGCAAAGGGTCTGATTACTTAGGACCATGTGATATTTCATTTTTTCTTTTATAATAAATCTGCAAAAATGTCAACAATTCTGTGTTTTTCTGTCAATATGGGGTGCTGTGTGTACATTAATGAGGAAAAAAATGAACTTAAATGATTTTAGCAAATGGCTGCAATATAACAAAGTGTGGAAAATTTAAGGGGGTCTGAATACTTTCGGTCCCCACTGTATATCAGTGCGTTACTGCACGTTTAACACAGTATATATCAGTGCCTTACTGCATGTTGAACGCAGTATGTATCAGTATGTTTAACGCAGTATATATCAGTGCCTTACTGCACGTTTACCACAGTATATTACAGTGCATCAGCGCAGTTTTCATGCAGTATATTGTAGCGTGTCAGTGGAGTGTGTCTGAATAGTATGTACTTAAGTTAAAGTGCACCAAACACCACTTTCTATTGATTAAAGTGCATCCACGTACACATTTCAACATCTTTATTAAATTGTGTTAATAAATGCTCCCCCCATCATGTCAGGGAGGCCAACAAGGAGAGGCAAATGTTCCCATGGCACTGTGAGAGGGCCAGCAGCATATGTGTCTACAGGCAAAGGTGGATGTGGTTCGTCCTTTAGGCAAGGCATCATTTCCTCTGATTAGTGATGTTGCCCATGCCATCCAGCCACAGCATGCTGGGGAGGTGGTGGACTGGCTT
This sequence comes from Aquarana catesbeiana, assembly GCF_042186555.1. Taxonomy (NCBI): domain Eukaryota; kingdom Metazoa; phylum Chordata; class Amphibia; order Anura; family Ranidae; genus Aquarana; species Aquarana catesbeiana. The sequence goes on along the minus strand of NC_133324.1, from coordinate 178,200,326 downwards.
ACTAAACCATCATCATCCTCCTCATCCTTCATCACCCAAGCAGAGACTAGTGCGCAGTCCACTGCAGCTGCCAGAGTGGCTTATTTTGCCTCCTTGTCCACAGATCCTCCTGCCATAGCCCCAGCATCAGGCATGGAGGAGTCAGCTGAGTTATTTGAACACAGGGTCAGCCACTTGCTCCTTGATGATGCACAGCCATTACTTGATTCAGATGTTGGTTCTGAGTAGGGATGAGCCGAACACCCCCCTGTTCGGTTCGCACCAGAACATGCGAACAGGAAAAAAGTTCATTCGAACATGCGAACACCGTTAAAGTCTACGGGACACGAACATGAATAATCAAAAGTGCTAATTTTAAAGGCTTATATGCAAGTTATTGTCATAAAAAGTGTTTGGGGACCTGGGTCCTGCCCCAGGGGACATGGATCAATGCAAAAAAAAGTTTTAAAAACGGCCGTTTTTTCAGGAGCAGTGATTTTAATAATGCTTAAAGTCAAACAATAAAAGTGTAATATCCCTTTAAATTTCGTACCTGGGGGGTGTCTATAGTATGCCTGTAAAGGGGCGCATGTTTCCTGTGTTTAGAACAGTCTGACAGCAAAATGACATTTTGAAGGAAAAAACTCATTTAAAACTACCCGCGGCTATTGCATTGCCGACAATACACATAGAAGTTCATTGATAAAAACGGCATGGGAATTCCCCAAAGGGGAACCCCGAACCAAAATTAAAAAAAAAATATGACGTGGGAGTCCTCCTAAATTCCATACCAGGCCCTTCAGGTCTGGTATGGATATTAAGGGGAACCCCGGCCAAAATTTAAAAAAAAAATGACGTGGGGTTCCCCCTAAATTCCATACCAGACCCTTCAGGTCTGGTATGGATTTTAAGGGGAACCCCGCGCCAAAAAAAAAAAAAAACGGCGTGGGGTCCCCCCAAAAATCCATACCAGACCCTTATCCGAGCACGCAACCTGGCAGGCCGCAGGAAAAGAGGGGGGGACGAGAGTGCGGCCCCCCCTCCCTCCTGAACCGTACCAGGCCACATGCCCTCAACATTGGGAGGGTGCTTTGGGGTAGCCCCCCAAAACACCTTGTCCCCATGTTGATGAGGACAAGGGCCTCATCCCCACAACCCTGGCCGGTGGTTGTGGGGGTCTGCGGGCGGGGGGCTTATCGGAATCTGGAAGCCCCCTTTAACAAGGTGACCCCCAAATCCCGGCCCCCCCCTGTGTGAAATGGTAAGGGGGTACATAAGTACCCCTACCATTTCACGAAAAAAGTGTCAAAAATGTTAAAAATGACAAGAGACAGTTTTTGACAATTCCTTTATTTAAATGCTTCTTCTTTCTTCTATCTTCCTTCATCTTCTGGTTCTTCTGGTTCTTCTGGCTCTTCTGGTTCTTCCTCCGGCGTTCTCGTCCAGCATCTCCTCCGCGGCGTCTTCTATCTTCTTCTCCTCGGGCCGCTCCGCACCCATGGCATAGGGGGGAGGCTCCCGCTCTTCTCTTCTTCTTTTCTTCTTTTCTGTTCTTCTTCATTTTCTTCTCCGGGCCGCTCCGCAATCCATGCTGGCATGGAGGGAGGCTCCCGCTGTGTGACGGCGCTCCTCGTCTGACAGTTCTTAAATAACCGGGTGGGCAGGGCCACCCGGTGAACCCCGCCCCCCTCTGACGCACGGTGACTTGACGGGACTTCCCTGTGATGTCACGGGGAATGCCACAGGGAAGTCCCGTCAAGTCACCGTGCGTCAGAGGGGGGCGGGGTCACCGGGTGGCCCCGCCCCCCGTTATTTAAGAACTGTCAGACGAGGAGCGCCGTCACACAGTGGGAGCCTCCCTCCATGCCAGCATGGATTGCGGAGCGGCCCGGAGAAGAAAATGAAGAAGAACAGAAGAGAAGAAAAGAAGAAGAGAAGAGCGGGAGCCTCCCCCCTATGCCATGGGTGCGGAGCGGCCCGAGGAGAAGAAGATAGAAGACGCCGCGGAGGAGATGCTGGACGAGAACGCCGGAGGAAGAACCAGAAGAGCCAGAAGAACCAGAAGAACCAGAAGATGAAGGAAGATAGAAGAAAGAAGAAGCATTTAAATAAAGGAATTGTCAAAAACTGTCTCTTGTCATTTTTAACATTTTTGACACTTTTTTCGTGAAATGGTAGGGGTACTTATGTACCCCCTTACCATTTCACACCGGGGGGGGCCGGGATCTGGGGGTCACCTTGTTAAAGGGGGCTTCCAGATTCCGATAAGCCCCCCGCCCACAGACCCCCACAACCACCGGCCAGGGTTGTGGGGATGAGGCCCTTGTCCTCATCAACATGGGGACAAGGTGTTTTGGGGGGCTACCCCAAAGCACCCTCCCAATGTTGAGGGCATGTGGCCTGGTACGGTTCAGGAGGGAGGGGGGGCCGCACTCTCATCCCCCCCTCTTTTCCTGCGGCCTGCCAGGTTGCGTGCTCGGATAAGGGTCTGGTATGGATTTTTGGGGGGACCCCACGCCGTTTTTTTTTTTTTTTTGGCGCGGGGTTCCCCTTAAAATCCATACCAGACCTGAAGGGTCTGGTATGGAATTTAGGGGGAACCCCACGTCATTTTTTTTTTTTTAATTTTGGCCGGGGTTCCCCTTAATATCCATACCAGACCTGAAGGGCCTGGTATGGAATTTAGGGGGACTCCCACGTCATTTTTTTTTTTTAATTTTGGTTCGGGGTTCCCCTTTGGGGAATTCCCATGCCGTTTTTATCAATGAACTTCTATGTGTATTGTCGGCAATGCAATAGCCGCGGGTAGTTTTAAATGAGTTTTTTCCTTCAAAATGTCATTTTGCTGTCAGACTGTTCTAAACACAGGAAACATGCGCCCCTTTACAGACACACTATAGACACCCCCCAGGTACGAAATTTAAAGGGATATTACACTTTTATTGATTGACTTTAAGCATTATTAAAATCACTGCTCCTGAAAAAACGGCCGTTTTTAAAACTTTTTTTTGCATTGATCCATGTCCCCTGGGGCAGGACCCGGGTCCCCAAACACTTTTTATGACAATAACTTGCATATTAGCCTTTAAAATTAGCACTTTTGATTTCTCCCATAGACTTTTAAAGGGTGTTCCGCGGCATTCGAATTTGCCGCGAACACCCCAAATTGTTCGCTGTTTGGTGAACTTGCGAACAGCCAATGTTCGAGTCGAACATGAGTTCGACTCGAACTCGAAGCTCATCCCTAGTTCTGAGGTTGAGGAAGGTAGAAACATGTGCCTACAGAGAGGGGAGAACAATGGTAAACAACAAATTGGCAGTCATGTTCCCCCAGCCACAGAGTATTGCCAAGTTATCTTCGGTGATAATGAGGATGGAGGGGATGATGGTAATGATGATGAGGTCACTGACGCGACTTGGATGCCAGATAGAGCAGAGGAGGAAAGTGAGGATGAGGCACAACCCCAAAGAGGCAGCCATCATCGAAGAATAAAGAGCAGCCACCCTATTACAACAGATTGTGGAGCTGTTATCTCCCAGCCCAATTCCTACAGCTCAGCTGTTTGGGCCTTTGTTAGCACATGTGCAGCCGATTGCACTGTTGCAGTTTTCAAAATTTTCCTCAAGCACTTTAAGCATGACAAAAACACCAACCATTTGGGTACCACATGCTTGATAAGGGATTTAACCTCCCACCACTCAGCCCATTGGCAAGAGCACCCGAAAGCCACACAAAAGGGATGCAATTCTGCTCCTCGTCACTCCTCACCTTTTCGGTCTACCCCGCTATACCTCATGACCTCTCAGCAGCTTCCACTGACAGGGATAATGGTATAGCACAGGGTGTCCCAGGTCCTTGCAGCACATCTGCCAGTAGCACACCACCAGCTGTAGAATACAGCAGGCAAATTTCTCTGCCCCATCTGCTGCAGCAAAAAAAAAACAGTCACTGCCACCCACATGTCCAGCATCTAAGCTTGTCAAAGCTGTTGGCTTTACAACTCCTGTCTTTCCATCTGGTGGAGTCTGCCCCCTTCTGTAAATTTGCAGAATGTGCTGTACCACAATGGCGGGTTCCCGGTCACTATTTCTTTTCACATATGGCTATTCCAGATCTCTATCATTACGTGGAAGACAATGTTGTGGCATCGTTGGGCAAGGCAATCAGCACATTACCCACATTACTGGTGACATGTGGTCCAGCAAGCATGGTCAGGGACAATATATTTCTTTCACAGCACACTGGGTAACTCTGCTTGCAACTCAGAAGGATGCAGGACAGAGCACAGTGCTGCAGCTTGTTGTGCCACCACGTCTCCATACAGCTAGTGGTGATGATGCAGGATTTGTCAGCCCCACCCCCTCATCCTCCTCCCCCATGCCCCCTCTGCTGAATTGTCCCATGAACTACAAGTACCCCCTAAGCATTCAAGGGGCTATTCAATAATTCAGGCTGAAAGGTGCCATGCAGTGCTTCAGCTGGTCTGTCTAGGGCACAGGAGTTACACTGGAGCAGAGATTCTTGCAGCTCTGCAGGGGCAGGCCCAGAGGTGGTTCACGCCACACCAGCTGGAGCCAGGAATGGTGGTGTGAAATAATGGCACAAATCTCCTGTCTGCCCTTAGACAGGGAAAATTGACACATGTCCTCAATTTGGTGGCGCAGCGTTTTTTTTCTGATGAAACAGGCCAGAAGAGTCTGTAGCCATTTCAGGTGGTCATACACAGCCAGTGCTCAGGTTGGCTCAAATGCAGTAGGAATTACACCTGCCTGATTTGTGAAATGCCTACCAAGTGGAACTTGACTTTGGCAATAAGTGCCTGTATGGCACAACGATAGGCTCAGGCCAGCTCAGATTTTTTTCCCCATGACAATGGCTGCTAATAAAGGAATGCAAGCACTGTACTGTCACCATTTGAGGAGGCCTCAAGGATGGTGAGCCGTGACAATGCATGCATCAGTAACACAATCCCTGCTGTGTTCCTGCTGGAGCAGACTCTGTGTGGTATTATGGAGAGGGCACTCGAGGCAAAGCAGCGGGAAGAAGAGGAGAACTTCCTTTCCTCTCAAGGCCCACTCTATACAGACACAATTCTTTCTACGCCACAAAACACACAAGATGAGAGGGAGGAGGAGGAATCTGGTAGCTTTGGAGGCATTGAAGCAGAGCAAGACATACATCAACCCTTAACAGGTGGTTTTCCATCACCAGAACCCTTGGGAGTAGTACATGGCTGGGAGGAGGCAGTTCCAGATACTGTAATCCTCAGTGACCCTGAGGAGTCTGCTTTTCATGCCTCCGCAAACTTGTGGTGCATGGGCTCCCTCATTCTTCAAAGCCTGCGAATGGTCCCAAGAAAACGTGACATCAAGGAGAAGGGTCATTATTGGTTGGCAACCCTCCTTGAACACCGCTACAAGGGGAAAGTCTCGGAACTCATCCCGTCCCCACAGAGAGAGCATAAGATGAGATCTCTTGAGGACACCTTAAAGAGGAGTTTATGTAACACCCTTCCTAACTTTGGTAGGATACAGTCTGGTGAAAAACGTCATTGTGAGGGTTCTGTTGGTCAAGAGAGGAGCAGTGGAAAAGGGGGCCACCCCAGTGATGCCTTTAACATTTTTTTAGCCCTCGGCGCCCAGGGCTGTCAGTTTCCACATCCCATCAGCAGCATCTGTATCAAGTGGTGGGAAATTATCTAGGGGCAAAAACAGATATAGAGAGCTTTCCACTTGCTGATTCACTGGGTTACTGGGTCATGAAAATAGACCACTGGCTAGAACTTGCCAGGTATGAAAAAGAGCTTCTGGGCTGCTCTGCTTTCAGCGTGCTTTCTGAATGGCATTCAGTGCTGCCGGAGGTTTTCTGACAGATAAGAGAGCATGTCTGTCCACAGACTCCATGGACAGGCTGACATTTATCAAAAAGAATCAGTATTTAAGCCCCTGATGCTGATGTCTCTGATTAAGTGCTTTCTGGATCTAGAATCTCTGAAAGACTGTCTAGGCTGCCTAGCTTTGTGTATGTTGATTTCATCTGCAAGGAAATTTTTTGGTGTAGGTTTCATGGGCACAATTAACACCCAAGGACCATTTTTTTCCACACCTGTTTGACGGGTGCATATCATTGTAATTTTTGACAGCATGGCCAATTCTTACTTTCATCAAGAATACCTCAAAAGGGTTACGGTGTGAAGGCACCACCGACACCCAAAGACCAATTTTTCCAAAACTGTTTGAAAGGGGCATCAAATTAAAATGTTTGACAGCAAGGACAATTCTTGCTTTCATTAAGAGTACCTTGATAGTGTTATCGTATGAAGACACCACCGACACCCAAAAAACTATTTATCCACACCTGTTTGAAAGGTGCATATCATTTAAATTTTTTTGACAGCAAGGCCAATTCTTGCTTTCATCAAGAGTACCTCCATAGGGTTCTGGTGTGAAGACACCACCAACACCCCAAGCCCAATTTTTCCACACCTGTTACCGTTATCCAAAGTCTGCGAAACAGTCACCAAAATGTATCCAAAAAATCTCTAATCTTGTTCTGAGTGCACTAATTTGTGTCCTAATCATACAGACTGGCTCCCCAAGCCGTTGTTTATAAAAAAAGAAAGCTTGAATGAAAAATGTAATTTTTTTGGCTTTATAAATGTCATTATTGCTGCAGCAGGCTCTATACATGGTACAGATGTATCACATTACAGACCCCCCAGGCACTATATAGGAATTTTTCATTGTTATTGTTATTTCTCATTTTTGCCATATTTCATTGAATTTTACAGAAAGGGAAAGCAGCTGCAGATTGAAAAGCAGGTCATTTTTAATAATATTACATATTACAATATTACAAAATGGCTTGTGTAGCAATTGTATATGCTATATAAATTTTTTTGTTTGCTATTTTTTCACAAAAGTGGAGTTACCCTTTAAGGGCATGTGGTCTGGGTTAGTTCAGGATTGGGTCCAAATGATCATTGCCCCCCTCTCCCTTTTCTTTCCAGCCAGGCATTTCATTTTTTTTGTATGGAGTCCCCTTCTGAAATCCATACCAAGCCATATCCAGTAGATAAGGGCTTGGTATGCCATATCCAGTGGATAATAGTCTAGTATTGATTATGAGGGGGATCCCCCAACCACTTTGTTTTCAAAAATCACAAAGCTAGCTGGAAAAAGCCAATTAGCAACAATAGTTCTGTTTTTTCTAAATGTGACTTATGCAGGAGTAAATCCTACAGGCATGCCATTTCATGTGCATTTTAAGGGATCCCTAAGCATGTTATTTAAAATAATTGTACATTTTTATAATTTCCCTTTAAAGTGGTTGTAAAGGTAAATGTCTTTTACCCTAATGCACTCCCTGCATTAAGGTAAAAAACTTCTGCATGCAGTCCCCCCCCCCCCCCCCCAGCACCCCCTTATACTTACCTGAGCCTGGTCTTGATCAAGCAATGACTTTCTTGGCTCTCTTCCTTCTCCCTGGTTCAGATACAGTAGCAGGTGCCAATGGCATACAGCCAGTGAGAAGGAGGCCAAGTCCTGCTCTGTGTGTTTTATGGACACACAGAGCTAGGTTTGGAAGTGAGCATGCACGAGTGCTCCTATTAAAAGCTGTTTGCTATGGAGGCACAGAGCTCAGAGCCATTGCACAGAACAGGTAGGTATGACATGTTTGTTATTTTAAGAAAAAAAAATCTACAATTTACAATCACTTTAAGCCTTGGTAAATGACTTCCCGCTGAATAGTATTTTTAGAAAAAAAAAATTCTGATAATGTATATACCCCCCCATGTCCAACTACCTGTGCCCTTTTTTAACAAAAGCTTTCATAGACTTCAAAAGTGTTCGGGCACTATGTTCAGGGTTTGTGGTTATCAAGCTCCGTTTTGTGGATTCTTCTGCATACTAAACCCAGGCCAATTCACTCATCAGTAATGAACACTGCACATTATGCAATTGTTTAACAAACTAGATAAGGTTTGTGAACTTTATATTACCTTTAGCATTCTTACTCCATTAAAAACTAATTTATGCTAGAAATAAAGAAAGCATTACTATGCTATTTCATGATATTTTGAATAAAGATCAAGATTTTTTCATATGCAAGGCATGTGGTATCTAAGTTAATCTGCCAATTGCATTTTACACATATTTTGGCAATACATTGGTATACTGTGATAGGAAATACATCTGTTTTTAACTACTTAGTCATTTAATTTATTTTGTACTAAAAATGTATTCACCCAAAAAAACAAACATCATCTCGAATCAACAGAATATGCTTCTTGCAGCCACACACCTAGAATAATACAATGAAAATTTGTAAATGTGTAAATGTGTACAAGCTACATTGTGATTTGTACATGATTTCACATTTTTATTATTTCAGGGTTTGGGGTGGATTGTGTATAACAATGTCTGATAATGTTTTTTGTATATTTCAGTCTGTTGACTTTTGCATTTTTTTCTTTTTGTTTAGTAGCATCCCTTACATGCACTTTCTGAAGACGCCAGGATGGCGAAACATGTAGAAGAATAAGTGTGAATGGATCTTATTTTTATCTCTTATACACCATCACATGGTCAAATTAAATTATCAATGTTTATAATGAATTTTGGAAATAAAAAATATATCATTTTAACAGTAGCATGTGTAATATTAGTTTTGCACCTACAAAATCCCACCCTTAAATTCTCCCACTAATATTTTGTTCAATAAGATATGATGGTTAGATGTTTTTCTGTTCATATCCACAATGTCTAATTACGATGCTTACAGTATGTAATATACTTACAGTAACAACAGATATGAAACAAAGGTTAAAAACAGAAAAACAGAAACTATAAAAATGACCCATTAAAATGTACTCAGATATGTGATATCTAGATGTGTTTGCTGTAGAGGATGTGATATATTTTCAGTGAGAAAATCCCTATTAGAACATGACATTGGCAAAAAAAAATCTTTAGTATTACTGCAATGAACTTCTATATCTTCCTCAACAAGGCCACCATATATCTATAAAAGCATCGGAACAATTTCAAGGTAAAAACAGAGATGAAGGAACTTGTGCTGTTGTTTTCTTTTTGTTTTGAATCAGTTTATACAAAGCCAGTTATCTAATGAGCTGAATTAGGTCACTTTGCCATTGTAAATCATCAGAACATGAGAGGCAGAGGAGGGATGCAGCTAGATATAAATGGCATCAAACAATGGTATGTTTGTGATGACTCGTGACCAAACTTATGAAAACTGATCCTATTATTTCAGTGAATCATCTTTATAACATACTACATTTATTTGAAGGCACCTTTATTATATTGTATACTACATGTAATTATCAAGTTATATACTGTAGCTATAATGGATGTCTTAAATTAATGGTAACCTGTACAAATATAATAGGGATGCCATTGCAAATCTCCTTGTAAGAATCCCATTTGTCTAAATGTTTCTAACGCCAATACTTAAATGAAGCAGAACATGCATGCAGAACATTTAGTCACAGAAAATGCAAACATGTTCTGCATACTTGCCCCCGGTCAGTGTCATATAAAGTTTTGAAGCCTTTGAGTCAGTATGACAGCCAGATAACTAGCATTTCAGAAGTAGAGGTAAAAAATGGCAGACTATGTGTTGAGGAATATTTTCTTTTAGGAATAAAGGGGATTTTATGTCTCTATTACCCACGTGAATACTGACATGTCAAACCCTCTTCCTGTCCAGGTCATTTTTCAGTTTTCAGCACTGTGATACTTTGACTGACAATTACTTTTGTTAAGGAAATTGTAAATTATGTATATAATTGTATTCTATTTGTATGCTTTGTCTATGTATTGAACACTGCACTCATTGTGCATAATGTTTTCATGTTTGTATTCTTTTAAATCCTGATTAGGAATGAGCTTCGAGTTCGAGTCGAACTCATGTTCGACTCGAACATCAGCTGTTCGCCAGTTTGCTGAACAGCAAACAATTTGGGGTGTTCGCGTCAAATTTGAAAGTCGCGGAACACCCTTTAAAAGTCTATGGGAGAAATCAAAAGTGCTAATTTTAAAGGCTTATATGCAAGTTATTGTCATAAAATGTGTTTGGGGACCCGGGTCCTGCCCCAGGGGACATGGATCAATGCAAAAAAAAGTTTTAAAAACGTCCATTTTTTCAGGAGCATTGATTTTAATAATGTTTAAAGGGAAACAATAAAAGTGTAATATCCCTTTAAATTTTGTACCTGGGGGGTGTCTATAGTATGCCTGTAAAGTGGCGCATGTTTCCCGTGTTTACAACAGTCCAAGAGCAAAATGACATTTCTAAAGGAAAAGAAAGTCATTTAAAAGTACTAGCGGTAGCGCCAGCAGTTATAATGAATTGTCGGGTCTCTGCAATAATCATAAAAGTCATTGAAAAAAACAGCATGGGATTCCCCCACAGTGCATTACCAGGCCCTTTGGGTCTGGTATGAATATTAGGGGAAACCCTGAACCAGAATTAAAAAAAAAATGTGTGGGGGTCCCCCCAAATTCCATACCAGGCCCTTCAGGTCTGGAATGGATATTAAGGGGAACCCCACACCAAAATTTAAAAAAAAATGGTGTAGGGTCCCCCTAAAAATCCTTACCAGACCCTTATCTGAGCATGCAACCTGGCAGGCTGCAGGAAAAGAGGGGGGATGAGAGAGCGCCCCCTCCTGAACCGTACCAGGCCACATGCCCTCAACATGGGGAGGATGGGAACAAGGGCCTCATCCCCACAACCCTTGCCCGGTGGTTGTGGGGGTATGCAGGCGGGGGGCTTATCAGAATCTGGAAGCCCCCTTTAACAAGGGTATGCCCAGATCCCCCCCTGTGTGAAATGGTAATGGGTACAAATGTACCCCTACCATTTCACAAAAAATGTGTCAAAAATGTTAAAAAAAGACAAGAGACGGTTTTTGACAATTCCTTTATTAATGTCTTCTTCTTTCCTCGCTTCTTCCTCCATCCTCTTCTAGTCTTCATTCGGTTTTCTTCCTCAATCTTGTTCTTCCCAATCCTCTGCTTCTTCCTTCGGTCTTCTCGTCTGCATCTTCCTCCAGCTTCTTCTTCCCTGCTTCGTTCTTTGGACGATCCGCATCCATGGGAGGTTCCTGCTGTGTGGCGCTTCTGTTCTTCTGACAGTTCTTATATAACTGACGGCGGGGCCACCCGGTGACCCCGCCCCACTCTGACGCACGGACCCCCACAACCACCGGGCAAGGGTTGTGGGGATGAGGCCCTTGTCCCCATCAATATGGGGATATCCTCTCCATGTTGAGGGCATGTGGCCTGGTACGGTTCAGGAGGGGGGCTGCTCTCACGCCCCCCCCTTTTCCTACGGCCTACCAGGTTGTGTGCTCGGTCTGGTATAGATTTTAAGGGGGTTCCCCCCTTTTTTTTTTTTTTTTGGCACGGGGTTCCCCTTAAGATCCATACCAGACCCAGGTCTGATATGGATTTTGAGGGGGACCCCCACGCCATTTTTTTTTAATTTTGACATGGGGTTCCCCTTAATATCCATAACAGACCTGAAGGGCCTGGTATGGAATTTGGGGGGACCCCCACACATTTTTTTTTTAAATTTTGGTTCGGGGTTCCCCTTAATATTCATACCAGACCCAAAGGGCCTGGTAATACACTGTAGGGGAACCCCAGGCCGTTTTTTTCAATGACTTTTATGAGTATGTTTCATTCATTATAGCTGCCGGCGCTACCGCTAGTACTTTTAAATGACTTTTGATTTTTTTCCTTTAGAGATGTCATTTTGCTCTTGGACTGTTGTAAACACGGGAAACATGCGCCACTTTACAGTCATACTATAGACCCCCCCAGGTACAAAATTTAAAGGATTTTTTCACTATTATTGTTTCACTTTAAGCATTATTAACCACTTGCCGACCGGGCCATAGCCAAAAGATGGCTGCAGCGCGGTCAGCTGGTTCTGTGTGGACGTCCGTCGGACATCATCCAGAACTCTCGCTCCCTGAGCACCCGGTGGGGCGCGTGCACGATAGTGTCCGTGCTCGCCGGGTTCACGGGACCCGGCGCAACACGGATCGTGGTAAAGGGCCAATGACAGCGGAATGAGGGAGCGATCATAATGTCAACAAACTGGGGTCATGCAAAGGTCCCAGCTCTCTTCTCTCCTCACACCGATACAGAGTGAGAGGAGAGAAGAGAGATTGAGTGAAAAATGCCTGAAATAGTCAGTGAAAAGTACTACAGTGCTCATCTGTGCCACTAGTACCACATCAGTGCCATCAGTGCCACCTGTGCCACTACAGTGCCACCTCTGCCACTTCAGTGCCCATTTGTGCCTCCAGTGCCACGTCAGTGTGACACCAGTGTCCAGTGCCACTACAGTGCTCATCTGTTCCACCAGTACCACATCGGTGCCATCAATGCCATTACAGTGCCCATCGGTGCCACCAGTTCCACGTCAGTGCTCCATCAGTGCCACAGCAGTGCCACTACAGTGCTCATCAGTGCCACATTAGTGCCAATACAGTGCTCATTTGTGCCATCAGTACCACATCAGCGTCACTAGAGTGCTCATCTGCACCACTAAAGCGCTCATCTGCGCCACTACATCGCTCATCAGTGCCACTACATCGCTCATCGGTGCCACTACAGTACCCAATAGTGCACATCAGTGCCCATAAGTGAGTGCTCATCAGTGCCACCATATCAGTGGATCCTCATCAGCACCCATCAGTGCTACCTTAGTGCACATCAGTGCCAGATAATCAGTGCATCCTCAGTGTGGTGCCTTAGTGTACATCAGTGAAAGCTTATCAGTACCCATCAGTGCACCCTCATCAGTACCCATCAGTGCACCCTCATCAGTACCCAGCAGTGCACCCTCATCAGTACTCAGCAGTGCACCCTCATCAGTACCCAGCAGTGCACCCTCGTCAGTACCCAGCAGTGCACCCTCATCAGAACCCAGCAGTGCACCCTCATCAGAACCTAGCAGTGCACCCTCATCAGAACCCAGCACTGCAGCCTTTTCAGCACCCAGCAGTGCAGCCTCATTAGACCAGTCTCATCAGCACCCATCAGTGCAGCCATATTTGTCCAAGTGTCCCTACCACAGCAGTTTGTCACCACAGCCCACAGTCACCAGTATGGCGACAAAAAAATTTTCCACTGAGGAGGCATACCAACAGCTTAGCTTGACTGATGAGAGCAGCGGGGAGCTCTCTGAGTCTGCGTCTGATTCTGGTTCAGAATATGAACCCGTTGTAAGCAGTGGGTCTGATACAGAATCAGAGGAAGAGCAAAGTGTGCCTGTGAAACGAAAGTGCTCTGGCATGGAGCAGCAGGCTACCACAAGCAGTGCTGTGGCATCAACCAGCAGCTCAGTGCCATCCACCAGAAATGCAGTGGCATCAACTAGCAGCTCAGTGCCATCCACCAGTAGCACAGTGCCATCCAGAAGTAATGAAATACCATTGCAGCAAAGGTCAAGAACTAGCGGGGTGTCATCTCGGCCTCAAAGCGTTAGGGCCCATGCCGGCCTTCCCTATGCCCCTGAAAACCCTCTGTGGCTTCCCCCTAATTCAGGAGTAGCAAACATCCCCCCTTTCACCACCCAGCCAGGTGTTCAGGTGAACACAGAGAATTTTGCCCCTATTGATTTTTTTAATTTAATTTTTACCCAAGCCCTATTGTCCTCCATCGTGGCCCAGTGCAACCTCTATGCACAACAATTTATAACAAGCAACCCTGGTTCAAGTTATGCCCGTCCCTATGAGTGGAGACCATTGACAGTGGAGGAATTTAACATTCAATATGGGACTCACAAAAAAATGAATTATACTCCTATTGGTCCACCAACCCCATCCACCATATGCCAATCTATTCATCCATTATGCGAAGATCAAGATACCTCATGATAATGCGTTTCCTCCATTACAATGACAGCACCCAGTGCCCTCCCCGAAATGACAAATTATTTAAAATTCGGCCACTCCTAAATTTTTTCTCTGAGAAATTCCCCCAGTTATTTATCCCCAACCAAAATATTTCCGTGGATGAGTCATTGGTCCACTTCACAGGCAGGCTTGGCTTCAAGCAGTTTATCCCCAGTAAAAGGGCTCGATATGGGGTTAAGCTCTACAAGCCATGTGACCGAGAAATGGGGTACATTTACTCATTCCGGGTGTACAAAGGGAAGGACACCCAACAGCATCCCCCTGAATGTCCAGAGTACATCGGAGTCAGCGGATAGGTTGTTTGGGAGCTTGTATATCCACTCCTTGGTGAGGGTTACCACCTTTATGTGAATAATTATTATACAAGCTTGCTCCTCTTCCGCAATCTTTACCGCAAGGACACTCCAGCGTGTGGTACAGTGCGAGCCAATAGGAAGGGCTTCCCGCAGAGGCTCCTTACTGAAAGACTATGACAAGGGGAGACAGCGTCTTTGAGGAATGAAGAGATATTGGCTCTCAGGTGGAGGGACAGACGAAACGTCCACATGCTCACAATGATCCACAATGACACCTATGTGGAAATCCCCAGAAGAAACGGCGCCCAATCCAGAAACCGAAATGTGTCCATGATTATAATTTGTACATGGGGGGAGTCGACTTCAATGATCAGATGATCGAACCCTACCTTCCCACAAGAAAAAGCCACTTTTAGTATAAAAAAGTCTCCATATATCTTTTCAGTTTGGCAATTTACAATAGTTTTGTTATTTACCGTAAATCTACAGAGAGCCCCGTATCTTATCTTCAGTACCAAGAAGCAATTATCTCCACCCTTTTGTACCCTAAAGGCGCACCAGAAAGCATTCGCTCGGATTCAGTGAGCAGACTCCATGAATGCCACTTCCCTGAAAAACTCCCTCACCATGAAACAGGCCGGAAACATCAGAAGAGATGCCGGGTGTGCTCAAGAGGAGGAACTAGAAGAGACACCGTGTATTATTGTCCCGATTGTCCTTCCCAACCAGGCCTTTGTATTGATGAATTTTTCCGCCATTACCATACTTTTCTACATTATTAGGGAAGTATGGTAAATGTAATTGTCATTCACCGCCACACCCCTTTATGCCACTGCACATACCACTGCCTTCTCCGAAACTGACCCTGGCCTGCTAATCGACCACGCTTCTGCCTAATGCTAAACTGTACCTACCTCTGCCTTCTCCGGAACTGACCCTGGCTTGCTAAACGACCACGCTTCTGCCTAACACTGAACTGTACCTACCTCTGCCTGCTCTGGAACTGACCCTGGCCTGATATACAACCACGCATCTGCCTAACGCTAAACTGTACCTACCTCTGCCTGCTCTGGAACTGACCCTGGACTGTTTGACCATGTTATTTGCCTGGCTCTTGGACTGGTCTTTTACTCTGCTACTGGAGTAGTGGGCTTCATAACACAGGGGTCTCACATATGTGAGGGGCTGCAGAATTGTTTTTATGGATGAAGAAAACTAATTTTTTAGTTTTCTCATTCACAGATTAGGGTCTGGAGACTCGGAGGCTTCAAAGAGATTTGGCTGGGAGAAGCCTCTACCCCTGTCCCCATTCTTTCCTGGCCTGCTACTTGGACCATGTTCCTGCTTACTACCAGGATCAATATTTTGGCACTGCTGGCAATGTCTCTACTTGCACTGACCCTGGACTGTATAAGGACAGTATCCCTGCCTGTACTATGGACAATATTCTTGCCTGCTGCCTGGACTATTCCATTCACTGTCGCTGACCACGTCCCTGCCTGCTGCCTGGATCAGGGCTCTCCTCCTGTGGACAACTGCACTACTAAAACCACGGGTAATCTTTTGCTTACCCTTTGCTTAACAGAATGTATTTTAGGGTGTAATTCTTGGTTCATGCTATGTGTTAGAAATATGAAGGGCCTTCAAAAATGTGATAGATTGTAAGGAAATTAGATATGTAATTTGCTCCTAGAACGCCTGAATGTGCTACTTCCACGTTGGGCCTCTATGTGGCCAAGCTGTGTAAAAGTCCCACACATGTGATATCGCCATACTCAGGAGGAGTAGCAGAATATATTTTGGGGTGTAATTTTTGCTATGTACATGCTATGTGTTGGAAATATCTTAGAAATGGACAACTTTGTGTAAAAAAAAGCGTTTTCATTTTTTTTCCACATTTTCCAAAAACTTCTGGAAAAAAATGAACCGTTCAAAAGACTCATTATGCCTCATAGATTATACGTTGCGGTGTTTGCTTTCCAAAATGGGGTCACTTTGTGGGCATTTCCATTGTCCTGGTGCTTCAGGGCCTTCAAAATTGTAATAGGTGGTTGAGAGATTAGATATTTAATTTATGCTCCTAGAACGCCTGAATGTGCTACTTCAATGTTGGGCATCTGTATGTGGCCAGGCTGTGTAAAAGTCTCACACATGTGGTATCGCCATACTCAGGAGGAGTAGCCGAATATATTTTGGGGTGTCATTTTTGCTATGTACATGCTATGTGTTGGAAATATCTTAGAAATGGACAACTTTGTGTAAAAAAAATGCGTTTTCATTTTTTTTCCACATTTTCCAAAAACTTCTGGAAAAAAATGAACCTTTCAAAAGACTCATTATGCCTCATAGATTATATGTTGGGGTGTTTTCTTTCCAAAATGGGGTCACTTTGTGGGCGTTTTCATTGTCCTGGTGCTCCAGGGCCTTCAAAAGTGTAATAGGTAGTTGAGAGATTAGATATGCAATTTATGCTCCTAGAATGCCTGAATGTGCTACTTCAATGTTGGGCATCTGTATGTGGCCAGGCTGTGTAAAAGTCTCACACATGTGGTATCGCCATACTCAGGAGGAGTAGCCGAATATATTTTGGGGTGTCATTTTTGCTATGTGTTGGAAATATCTTAGAAATGGACAACTTTGTGTAAAAAAAATGCGTTTTCATTTTTTTTCCACATTTTCCAAAAACTTCTGGAAAAAAATGAACCATTCAAAAGACTCATTATGCCTCATAGATTATACGTTGGGGTGTTTGCTTTCCAAAATGGGGTCACTTTGTGGGCATTTCCATTGTCCTGGTGCTCCAGGGCCTTCAAAAGTGTAATAGGTGGTTGAGAGATTAGATATTCAATTTATGCTCCTAGAACGCCTGAATGTGCTACTTCAATGTTGGGCATCTGTATGTGGCCAGGCTGTGTAAAAGTCTCACACATGTGGTATTGTCATACTCAGGAGGAGTAGCAGAATATATTTTGGGGTGTCATTTTTGCTATGTACATGCTATGTGTTGGAAATATCTTAGAAATGGACAACTTTGTGTAAAAAAAAAAAAGCGTTTTCATTTTTTTTCCACATTTTCCAAAAACTTCTGGAAAAAAATGAACCGTTCAAAAGACTCATTATGTCTCATAGATTATACGTTGGGGTGTTTGCTTTCCAAAATGGGGTCACTTTGTGGGCGTTTCCATTGTCCTGGTGCTCCAGGGCCTTCAAAAGTGTAATAGGTGGTTGAGAGATTAGATATGTAATTTATGCTCCTAGAACGTCTGAATGTGCTACTTCAATGTTCGGCCTCTGTATGTGGCCAGGCTGTGTAAAAGTCTCACACATGTGGTATCGCCATGCTCAGGAGGTGTAGCAGAATATATTTTGGGGTGTCATTTGTGGAATGTACATGCCATGTGAGAGAAATAACCTGTTATAATGACAATTTGGTTTGAAAAAAAATAAAATAAAAAAAATCTTAATTTTGCAAAGAATTGTGGGAAAAAATGACAACTTCAAAAAACTCACCATGCCTCTTACTAAATACCTTGGAATGTCTACTTTCCAAAAAGGGGTCATTTTGTGGGTATTTGTACTTTCCTGGCTTGTAAGGGTCTCAAGAAATGAGATAGGCCTCAGTACATCAGGTGTGATCAGATGTGATCAATTTTCAGTGATTGGCACCATAGCTTGTAGACGCTATAACTTTCACACAGATTAAATAATATCCACTATTTGGGTTATTTTTACCAAAGATATGTAGCAGTATAAATTTTGGCCCAAATTTAGGAAGAAAAATTACTTATTTGCAAAATTTTATAATACAAATGAAGAAAAATGCATTTTTTTACAAAATCTTTGGTCTTTTTTCATTTATAGCACAGAAAATAAAAAACCCAGAGGTGATCAAATACCACCAAAAGAAAGCTCTATTTGTGTGAACAAAAAGACGAAAATTTCATATGGGCACAGTGTTACATGACTGAGTAATTGTCATTCAAAGTGTGAGAGCACTGAAAGCTGAAAATTGGTCTGGTTAGGAAGGGGGTTTAAGTGCCCAGTTGTCAAGTGGTTAAAATCACTGCTCCCAAAAAAAGTCAGTTTTTAAAACTTTTTTTTGCATTGATTCATGTCCCCTGGGGCAGGACCCAGGTCCCCAATACACTTTTTATTACAATAGCTTTCATATTAACCTTTTAAAATTAGCACTTTTGATTTCTCCCATAGACTTTTAAAGGGTGTTCTGCGGCTTTTGAATTTGCCGCGAACACCCCAAATTGTTTGCTATTCGGCGAACAGCCCATGTTTGACCTGAACAGACAGCCCATCCCTAAGTTATTGCCATAACAAAAAGTTTGGGGACCCGCGTCCTGCCCCAGGGGACATGTATTAATGCAAAAAAAGTTTTAAAAATTGAGGTTTTTTCTGCAGCAGTGATTTTAATAATGCTTAAAGTGAAACAAAAAAATGAAAAATTCCTTTAAATATCATGCCTGGGGGGTCTCCTTAGTCTGCCTGTAAAGTAGCGCATCTTTCCTATGTTTATAACAGTAGCACAGCAAAATGACATTTATAAAGGAAACATTTCATTTAAAATTATTCGCAGATGTAACTTATTGTCAGATCCCCGCAATATAGATAGAAATCTTTGAAAAAAATAGCCAAAAATACCAAAACAAAATGGCGTGAATGCCCCCCCCCAATACATACTAGGCTCTTCAGGTCGGGTATGGATATTAAGGGGGAACCCTGCACCAAAATGAAAAAAAAATGGCACGGGGGCCCCCAGGCACTATCTACTCTGAACAGCAGTACATATACTATACAGCCTGCCCTATATACTGAAAAATTGGGCCTTAGGTGTTGGTGGTGCCAGAACACTGTAATCCCTCACAGTTATGCCCCATACACACGGTCGGACATTGATCGGACATTCCGACAACAAAATCCATGGATTTTTTCTGACGGATGTTGGCTCAAACTTGTCTTGCATAATCACGGTCACACAAAGTTGTCGGAAAATCCGATCATTCTGAACGCGGTGACGTAAAACGCGTACGTCGGGACTATAAACGGGGCAGTAGCCAATAGCTTTCATCTCTTTATTTATTCTGAGCATGCGTGGCACTTTGTGCGTCGGATTTGTGTACACACGATCGGAAATTCCGACAACGGATTTTGTTGTCGGAAAATTTTAATAGCCTGCTCTCAAACTTTGTGTGTCGGAAAATCCGATGGAAAATGTCCGATGGAGCCCACACACGGTCGGAATGTCCGACAACACGCTCCAATCGGACATTTTCCATCGGAAAATCCGACCGTGTGTACGGGGCATTACTCTTGTTGGGCACAGGAATGAGTCCTGCTGTGAAATATTATATGAAAAATTGTAATTACATGGGCCTGTTAAACAGGGGCAGAAAAATTGGGCCTTTGGTTTTGGTGATGCCAGAACACTGTAATCCTTCACAGTTACTCTTTTGGGTGCAGGAACAGGCCCTCCTGTGAAATATTATATCCAAAATTGTAATTACATGCCCCTGTTAAACAGGGCCAGAACATCAGGCCTTTGGTTTTGGTGGTACCAGAACACTGTAAGCCCTCACAGTTACTCTTGTTGGCCACAGGAATGGGCCCTGATGTGAAATATTATATAAAAAATTGTAATTACATGCCTCTGTTAAACAGGGGCAGAAAAATTGGGCCTTTGGTTTTGGTGGTACCAGAACACTGTAAGCCCTCACAGTCACTCTTGTTTGGTGCAGGAACGGGCCCTGCTGTGAAATATTATATCAAAAATTGTAATTATATGCCCCTGTTAAACATGGGCAGAAAAATTGGGACTTGGGTGGTGGTGGAGGTGCCACAACACTGTAACTCCTCACAGATACTTTTTTTGGGTGCAGGAATGGGCCCTGCTTAACTATTATATCAAAAATGTAATTACATGCCCCTGTTAAACAGAGTCTGTAGACAGGCGCACTCTTTGATCTGTTACAAACCCTCCAGCCGTACTGAATGTTCAGAAAGCATGGATGCAGGACAGGCCAGTAGCTTGATTGCATATTGAGCAAGTTCTGGCCAGTGGTCCATCCTCAAGACCCAGTAATCCAGTGGATGCTCTGTTGGAAAGTCTCCAAGTCTGCTCTTGCCCCTAGATATTCCTGCACCATATAATGCAGATGCTGGCAATGGATTGCTTGAACCGATCAGACCTTGGCGCTGAGGACTGAAAAAAAGGCATCGGTCAGCCGACCACCGTCTCCACCGCTCTTCCTCTGACTGAACGAAGCATCAGCAACACATTGTCCAGCACCAAGAAATGGTAACCTCACAGGGTCTGGAAATGCGTTACACAAACCTTTCTTCAAGGCCTCCTGAAGATGTTTCATCCTCTGCTCCCTCTGTGAAGGCAGGATGAGTTCTGCAACTTTACCCTTATAACGTGGATCAAGAAGGGTTGCCAGCCAGTAATGATCCCTCTCCTTGATACCAAGAATCCTAGGGTCCTTTCGCAGGCTTTGCAGAATCAGGGAGGCCATGCAGTGTAAGTTTGCAGAGGCATTCGATTCTGAGTCCTCTGGGTCATTAAGGATAATATTATCCATAACGACCTCATTCCAGCCACGTACAACTCCTTGGGTTTCTGGGGACTGAAAAACATTCCTTGAAGACTTGATGCTGAGTGTTATTCTCTACATCCATGCTGACACAATCCTAGGGATGAGCTGAACACCCCCGGTTTGGTTCACACCAGAACTTGCGAACAGGCAAAAAATTTGGACAAACCCGCATGTCTATAGGGCACAAACATGAAAAATCAAAAGTGCTCATTTTAAAGGCTTATATGCAAGTTATTGCCATAAAAAGTGTTTCGGGACTCAGGTCCTGTCCCAGGGGACATGTATCAATGCAAAAAAAGTTTAAAAAATGGCCGTTTTTCAGGAGCAGTGATTTTAATAATGCTTAAAGTGAAACAATAAAAATGACATATTTCTTTAACCGCTTGCCAACCAGCCACCGTCATTATACTGTGGTCGGCACATTCCGCTGAGCCGTCGTAGCTATAAATGGGCTCCTTAAAGCAGGATAGCATATGGGTGCATGCTATCCCGCTTTAAGGAGCCCATGTATGCACTGCGGGGGTGCCGATGCTCGTGGCCGATGGTTGCGATGACTGCCGGCCATGAGCAATTGCGGGCACGAGAGGCAGAACAGGGATGTGTGTGTATAAACACACACATCCCTGTTCTGTTCTGTGAGGAGAGACAGATTGTGAGTTCCTAATAGCTAGGGACCACAATCTCTCATCCCCTCTAGTCAGTCCCCTCCCCCCTACAGTCAGAACACACAGTCAGGGAACACAGGTAACCCCTTGATTGCCCCCTAGTGTTAACCCCCTCCCTGCCAGTGATATTTATACAGTAATCAGTGCTTTTTTATGACACTGATCGCTGTATAATTGTCAATCATCCCAAAAATTTGTCAAAAGTGCCCAATGTATCCGCCATAATGTCGCAGTCACAATAAAAATCGCATATCCCTGCTATTACTAGTAAAAAAAAAATACAAATGCCATAAATCTATCTCCTACACGCTTATTGTGATTTGTATTACCAAAAATATGTAGAAGAATACATATCGGCTTAAACTGTGAAAAAAATTTGGATATTTATTATAGCAAAAAGTACATAATATTGAGTTTTTTTTTCAAAATTATCAGAGATGATCAAATACCACCAAAAGAAAGCTCTATTTGTGGGAGCAGAAGGATGTCAATTTTGTTTGGGTACAGCGTTCCACGACCGCGCAATTGTCAGTTAAAACAATGCAGTGCCGTGTCGCAAAAAATGCTCTGGTCATTGAGTAGCCAATCTTCCGGGGCTGGAGTGGTTAAATATCGTGCCTGGGGGGTGTCTATAGTATGCCTGAAAAGTGGCCCAGTTTTCCCATGTTTAGAACAGTACCGCAGCAAAATTACATTTCTAAAAGAAAAAATGTTAATTAAAACTGATTACGGCTGTAATGAATTGTCGGATCCCTTCTATACAGATAAAACTCATTCAAAAAAATGGCATGGGAACCCTGAACCAAAATGTAAAATTGCGTGGGGGTCCCCCCAAAATCCATACCAGGCTCTTCAGATCTGGAATGGATATTAAGGGGAACCCTGTGCCAAACGTTTTTTAAAAATGGCATAGGTGTCCCCCTGGAATCCATACCAGACCCTATATATATACTCTGCATTTAGTGTAGACTAGATATTCAGTGTATACTCCATATTCAGTCGATGCAGGCAGTGTAGTTTATATAACAGAGTGTATTGAAGTGGTTAAGGGGAATCAAAATAGATCCAAAATAAAAAAATGTTGTGGGGGTCCCCCCCAAAATCCATACCAGGCCCTTCAGGTCTGGTATAGATTTTAAGGGGAACCCTATGCCAAAATAAAAAAAAAATGGCGTAGGCGTCCCCCAAAATCCATACCAGACCCTTATCCGAGCACGCAACCTGGCAGGCTGCAGGAAAAGAGGGGAGGATGAGAGAATGCCCCCCTAAACAATACCAGGCCACATGCCCTCAACATGGGGGGTGCTTTGGAGTCACCACCAAAGCACCTTGTCCCCATGTTGATGGGGACAAGGGCCTCATCCCCACAACCCTTGCCCGGTGGTTGTGGGGGTCTGCGGGCAGGGGGCTTATCGGAATCTGGAAGCCCCTTTTAACAAGGGGACCCCCAGATCCCACCCCCCATGTGAATTGGTAAGGGGTACATTGTACCCCTACCAATTCACAAAGAAAGTGTCAAAATTATTAAAAATGACAAGAGACACTTTGGGACAGTCCTTTATTAAAAAATAAAAATGTCCTGTGATGTAAATCCATCTCACGCCACCCGATGAACCAAAAAAGCAAAAAAACCACAAAAAACGCAACAGCTCTACCTCCACCTCCGCCTCTCGGTGACAGCTGTTATATAGCTGAGGGTAGGGCCACCCAGTGACGTAAATGGGTGACCTCATCCCCCTCTGATGTAACGTGACATCAGAGGAAGGCGGGGTCACCTGTTTATGTTACTGAATGGCCCCGCCCTCAGCTATATAACAGCTGTCAAAGCGTTAAGAGTGTAGTGTGCGGGGGGGTGGCTTGGACATGGCGGAGTGAAGAAGCTCATGGCTAGAGCTCCCGACTCCCAACCAGCTTAACACGGCTGAAATACCCATACAACGCATACTGTGGCTTGAAATGACCTACCAGAGATGCCAGAGAAACAGGGGATCAACTAAAGTGAATCCAGCGGCATCGATCACACGTTACATGCAATCCCCAGCTGCCGAAGCGGCCTCCATTACAGCGACATGTGGTGGGAGAGGTCCAGTGGTCTCCCCTACTACATCCATGACCTCATCTAGGAACCATGTCCCAGACTCACTGAAGGGAATTCCCTCTCTCCTGGCTTCTCCGCCCGGCAGCCCAAGTAGATTGGAAGCATCCTCAATGTCACTACAGGCTGATGCAGACATCAGGACTTTGTTGCGGGCACTCCCCACAAAAGCCGACATGGAGACCCTGATGTTGAAAATGGAGGAACAACACCGCCGGGACTTCCATGGGCTCCACTCCAAGGTTCACTCATTGGATGACCGCCTAAGTAAAGAGGAATCGGAGGTGAGCACTCGGGTCGCCCAGCTGGAGAAAAGCCAGACTGCATTCCAGGAGCGGTTAACGGAATTGCAGCTCCAGGCTGAGGATTTCTAAAACCGCAGCCGCCGCAATAATCTTTGGATCCGAGGGCTGCCTGAGGAGACTGGCCACGAAAACCTCCAGGAGACAGTGCTGGCGATCCTCCAGCAGGTCCTGAGCCCTGATCCTCCTACCAGTTTGGAGTTTGATCGCATTCACCGCGCACTTGGACCTCGATCACAAGACCCTGACCGGCCCAGAGACATGATCTGTCGTCTCCACCGCTACTCCTAAAAAGATCAGATACTCCGGGCCGCTTGGACTAGAGAGCAAATTGAGTTTGACGGCGCCCTCATATCTATCTTCCCGGATGTGTCGCAAGCAATTCTGCAAAGGAGGTCTATGCTTAAGCCCCTGCTCGAGCGGCTGCGGCGTGCTGCGCTGCCATATCGCTGGGGTTTCCCATTACAGCTAACAGTCCGTAAGGGAGGATCATCGTTTACCATCCACCGCCATGCGGAGCTGCCGGATTTGTTCCACTTCCTGGACATGGAGCCTGCCCCATACCAGATTGGCTGCAGCAGCTACCAGTCAGGGATCCACGCTCTGCACCTCGGGCTTCCAGACCAGGCCTGCCTCGTCAATCTTCCAGAAGGAGAGGTGACCGGCCGTCGGCAGGAGCACAGGAGCCCAAAATGTAATCCTTTGCTGCAGTTACCGTGATCTGGTTCTAGAGTCGCATACCTGTACATCATGCACTGTCATTTTTCCTGGGACCCCTGATGCGGACTAAGACTTATCATTTTGAACCACGCTGAGAGGAGAAACCCGTTGACCTCATACTGGGTGTCCTGAGCGCCCCCCTCCCTATTTGTAAGTGGATGCGGGCCCCACTCCTGCGGACGTTGTCCGATGATGTTTCCACTTTCCTCCATCCCGGGACTGAGCCGTATATACACACTGGCGTTTTCACAGATCTGCATGGCAGCTACTCTGCAAGTGTACGGCTGCACACATGAGAGTCTTGGACTTTGGACTTCCGGTTGGGGGGGTGGGTGTCTGATGCCGCAGTGCTGTGGGACACACGGTGTCTATGGGGGGGTGGGCTGGGTGGGGGGGGTGACAGACCATGCTCCGTGTGTATTGTATGCCAGTGGGGGGGAGATCTGTCGGGGGAGAAGGGCATTTGGTTTTAGAGGTGCAGCGTTATTGTGTGGGACCATGAAGGGGCTATCTGAATTTTCCTCTCTTCTCTCCCCCTCATCCTCTTCACTCTGCTTCCATCCTCCTTTTCCCTCTCTTCCTTCTCCCATACTCCATTCCCCCCTCCCTTCTTCCCTTCTTTCCTTCCTTCTTTCCCCCCTCTCCCCCTTCTTCCCACCCTCCTCACCTTCTTTCCCCCCTCCCCCCCTTCCCTCCCCCCACTTCCCCTTCTTTTCCCCCTCCTCCCCTTCTTTCCCTTTCCCTTTCTCTTCTCCTCTTTCTTCCTCCTCTCTCCCCCACCTTCCCTTCTTCCCCTTCCCCCATTTCCTTTGCTCCTCCCTCCTTGTCTCTCACCTCCATTATCTACCTCCTATTCCTGGTCTTGTTCCTGCTCCCCTCCTCCTCTTCCTCCTTCCACGCCCTCCCTCTCCCCCCCATCGAGGTTTTGGGTCATGCTCACACAGGAAGAGAGCATATACTCTATTTACAGATTCTAGTTGGGCATTCTTCTCGGATGCCTGAGTCATGGGGGGCTGCATCCGTGGCCTTAACCCATGTGTCCCACTTGGACTGCCTAGGGGGAGGAGTTGACTGGACACAGAGGATTGTCTGTCTGACTAGCCAGTGGGGGATGCCATTCGCGGGAGCCTCTCCAAGTGGACTGGATAGGTCAGCTCCACTCTCCAGGCAGCTCCTCTCTATTTCTCAACTGGAACAGGGGACAGGAACTTCACAGTTTGGTTTATTATAATGATGTGTGTTCTGTATTCCTGTTAATAAGGAAAAAAAAATTCTGCTGTTATGGTTTCTAGATTTTGTTGCTGTGTGTTTTTTTTCAGCTGTTTAACTGTTACTTAGATATTACAGAGCTTTGGGAAATACCTGGCTCTTCGCAATCCATTGGGTGGGTTGGGATAGGGAGCCTCCGACCCCTGTTGTGTTCAACCACTCCTCCACATAGGGTTGCACCCATTCAGTGACCCATATTTAAGGGTTACAAGGGTGCTGTGAGACTAGGTCTCTCCTACGCCTAAGGTGTATTAGTCTCCCTCTCCGTGCGTCCCCCCCCCCTTTTTTGGGGGGGAGTTTCCTTTTTTTTTTTCTTCTCTTTTCTCTTCTGTCTCTTCAGATTATCTTTCTTTCTTTCCCCCCTCTTCGCTTGCTCTCTCTAATTCACAGTCAATTCTTTCTTGTCCTCCCATTTACCCTCTAGTTTTCATTCCCCTTCATACCTCCCCCTCCCCTCCTTTTTTTTTCTCCCCATTCCTGACCTCGTTTGCGTCCTCCAGTCGCGGTCATGCCCTCTGGTAAAACAGAGCTTGTTCGCCTTGTTTCCTTCAATGTGAAGGGACTGAAAACCCCTGAGAAGCGCTCCATGGTGTTAGCTACTCTAAAACACATGAAGGCCCAAGTGTTTCCTTCAGGAGACCCACTTCCGTGCGGATAGTACACCAAGACTCCAGGACCGCTTTTTTCCAACAGTATACCATGGCTGCACCTCTGACTCTAAGTCAAGGGGTGTGAGCATCTTGATCCGAGGTTCTGTCCCATGGCAGTTAAGGGATCGGTGGGGCGATGCGGAAGGAAAAGCTCTCTTTGTGAAGGGGACAATTGGGGGATCTCTGATTACGCTGGTTAACGTATATCTCCCCAATTCTAACCAGATCTCCTTTCTGGAACCTGTTATGTCTAAATTGGGTGATTTTGCTGAAGGAAAGTTGATTTTGGGTGGCAACATGAACTTTGCCATGGACCCGTCTTTGGACTCGGACATCTCAGACCTCTTACGCAGCAATAAAACGCCTAGCCTTGTTTAGGGCCAAGGCAATGTTATCTAAATGTCGATGATCTTTTTATGAAAACAGTAACAAATGTGGGAAAATGTTAGCTCGGGCCTTGAGAGCTCAGAGGGCTCACACATTTATTCCTGAACTTCTTAATGACAATAACAATAGAGTCCACACTACGGAAGGTATCACCAAACTGTTCCAGGAGTATTATACAACTTTATATAATCTCCTGAGCCTGACATCTGAGGAAGAAAAATCCTCTGTGCTGAGGAACATCCGAGAATACCTGCATAGGTCTGGCCTCCCCAGTCTTTTGGAGGTGGAGTTGTCCGAATTAGAGAAACCTATCTCGGTGGATGAGGTAGCCCTGGCAATAAAGCACATGCAACTAGGCAATTCACCGGGCCCAGATGGCTACTCACTTCTCTACTACAGGACCTTTGGGGACCTGTTGACTCCTCATTTTCTCTCAGCATATAATGCAACAGGAGAAGGGACACCTCTTCCTGGGGACGCACTGAGGGCTCACATCACTGTGATACCAAAAGAGGTTAAGGACCCATTACGCTGCCAAAATTACCGGCCGATCTCATTGCTAAATGTAGATCTAAAGATTTTTACAAAAATTCTATTGATGCGTCTGATCGACCTGATACCACAATTGATCCACTCCGACCAAGTAGGATTTGTACCTACAAGGGAGGCACGTGACAATACTATAAAAGCAATCAACATTATCCACGCTGCACGGACAAAAACCCCACTGTTGCTCCTCTCGACGGATGCCGAAAAGGCGTTTGACAGGGTGAGCTGGCCTTTCCTGTTTAAAACCCTCTGCTGTTTAGGCCTGAAGGAGCACATGATGAATTGGGTATAAGCTATCTATTCTTGCCCATCAGCACAGGTCAAAGTCAACGGCCATCTCTCCTCTCCATTTGGGATAACAAATGGGACAAGACAGGGGTGTCCCTTATCGCCCCTGATATTCATTCTTACTCTTGAACCTTTCTTGCGTCTCATCAGGGACAACCCAAATATCACGGGCCCTCGCCTCGATGCCACGTTGTCCCCAAAAACTGCGGCATTTGCAGACGACCTGCTCTTTTTCCTGATGAATCCCTTTGTTTCTATCCCAAACTTGCTTAAGGAACTGAAGATATATGGGACTTTATCGTAGTTCCGTATTAACTACCAAAAATCGGAAGCACTTGCCGTCTCTCTGCCTCCATCCCTAACTGAGTTGCTCCGGGTAGACTTTCCTTTTAAATGGGCGCTGCAGCATAATAAAAATGAATAAAAAAAATAATTAAAATGAATAAATATGCCTAGGCTATTATATCACTTCCAAGCTTTACCTATACAGATACCGTCCTCCTTCCTAAAAACAGTGAACAGAGTGTTGCGTCATTTTGTATGGGCCCAGAAACCCCCATGGTTAACCCAAAAAGTTCTCTGGCATTCCCAAGCTGAAGGGAGGCTTGACCCTACCGGACGTCGTTCTCTAACATACGGCTTGCCATCTTACCTGTATACTAGATTGGTGCCGCCACGGATCCCTGAAACAATGGGTGAACATAGAACAATCCCTAACAGAAGCCCACCTTGGATCGTTACCCTGGTGCCATAAACCCTTACCAAAACAGATTTTAGACCACCCCACGGTGGGGGTGACAATACAGACAGCTTGTCGGTTGCACTGCCCCCATCCCCACTCACCCCTAGTGGCCAATCCGGCTTTTACTCCGGGTCTCAATTATCCTAGATTTTGGGATTTGAAACAGAGTGAGCGATCACAGGCACAAAACTTCCTCAGTAATGGACAATGGAGAAATAGGCAGCAAATATTCGACGATCCGGCCCTGAGTGGGCTCTCTTTCTGGCAAAAGGTCCAGCTATCTCACTTCATTGGCTCTCTGCCTTCCCTGGCCACATATGAAAGACAATTGATCCCCTTCGAATCACTATGCCAAGATCAGACACCGTTGAGACATGTAATATCTCTGACATATCAACTACTGGTATCGCCGCCCCCGGAATATAGGCTTCCCTATATTTCCAGATGGGAGTGTGATTTGGATATACAATTGACGGAGAAGCAGGTAGACAGAATCATTCTTTTCACCCAAAAGACCTCCATATGTGCAAGACAACAAGAAGCGGGATACAAAACACTGTCCCGTTGGTACTATACACCAGAGAAGATACATAGGATGTTCCCTCAATGTTCAGACATGTGTTGGAGATGCGGGGAGGAGATCGGAATGCTCCTGCATGTCTTTTGGTCCTGCCGCATCTTACAACCCTTTTGGGCAGAGGTACACCGCATCATCCAGAAATTCACAGACCGGACGTTGCTTATGTCCCCTGAGCTCTTCCTTCTGCATCACCACGAGATACCGAGTAAGAGATATAGAAAATCTATACTGCCGTTCTTGATCACTGCGGCAAAGAGCTGCATCCCTTTGAATTGGAAACAGATGCAGCCTCCGTCGGTGGCGGGTTGGTTGAAAAGAGTGGCAGGCATACATGCAATGGAGGACTTGGTGGCCACAGAGAAAGGCCTATATGAGACATTTTCCAAAAAATGGTTCTATTGGCATGAATTCTATTATTCTGAAGAGTACAGAAGGCTGGTGGCTCGGCATTCCTGAGGCGGTCGTCTATAGGGGATGCCTGAGGGGAGTGACTGCGACTGGAGGAGGATACCAGCTCCCCGTTCTTCATTTCCCTTCCGCAGCGCCTTTCCCCCCTCATCCCCCTTTTTTTTTCCCTCCCCCTCCTCTGCACTTCTTGTCTCATCTTTTTTCTCTTTCCTTGTACTGTCTAGTTTTCAGCAATAATATGCTATGCCCTCATTTTTTTTTCTTTGAGCCGCTCTCTTCGGGCTCAAATCTTTCCCCATTATTTTCTTTTTAGTTCTACATACCCTAAACTTACAACGGCATTTCGCTGTAAAAAATGGTCGTGCAGGATGCAGGGATCTCTGGTTACATTGATATAATTCCCCTATGATAGTTGGGACCCCCTCTTTTCAGGGAGATCTACTTGTGGGACTTGGGGGAATGTCTGATTTATTGTGATGTGACCGGTGTGGTCTCTGTGTTTGTGCATGTTTACCCTAAATAAAAAATTTATAAAAAAAAAGAGTGTCGTGTGCGGGAGCCTCTAATATAGGCGGAGCTGATGCATTTTTTCAGTTTGTCGGGCGGCGTGAGATGGATTTACATTGTGGGACATTTTTATTTTTTTTTTTTTTTATTTTTTAATAAAGGACTTGTCCCAAAGTGTCTACTGTCGCTTTTACTATTTTTGACACTTTTTTGTGAATTGGTAGGGGTACAATATACCCCTTACCAATTCACATAGGGGGGGGCCGGGATCTGGGGGTCCACTTGTTAAAGGGGGCTTCCAGATTCCGATAAATCCCCCGCCCGCAGACCCCCACAACCACTGGGCAAGGGTTGTGGGGATGAGGCCCTTGTCCCCATCAACATGGGGACAAGGTGCTTTGGGGGCTACTCCAAAGCACCCCCCATGTTGAGGGCATGTGGCCTGGTACGGTTCAGGAGGCGGGGGTTCTCTCTTGCCACCTCTTTTCCTGCGGCCTGCCAGGTTGTGTGCTCTGATAAGGTTCTGGTATGGATTTTGGGGGGACACCATGCCATTTTTTCTTAAATTTTGGTGCAGAGTTCCCCTTAAAATCCATACCAGACCCTTTGGTCTGGTGTGGATTTTAGGGGGACCCCACACCATTTAAAAAAAAAAAATTGGTGCAGGGTTCTCCTATATATCTATACCAGACCTGAAGGGCCTGGTAATGTACTGGGGGAGGAACCCATGCCTTTTTTTTCAATAAGTTGTATCTATATTGAAGGGATCCAACAATTCATTACAGCCGTGATCAGTTCTAAATGACATTTTTTCCTTTAGAAATGTCATTTTGCTGTGGTACTGTTATAAACACGGGAAAACTGTGCCACTTTACAGGCTGTAATAGACACCCCCAAGGCATGATATTTAAAGGAATATTTCATTTTTATTGTTTCACTTTAAGCATGATTAAAATCACTGCTCCTGAAAAAAGTCTGTTTTTAAAACTTTGTTTTGCATTGATACATGTCCCCTGGGGCAGGACCCGGGTCCCCAAACACTTTTTATAACAATAACTTGCATATAAGCCTTTAAAATTATCACTTTTGGTTTTTCGTGTTAGTGTCCCATAGATTTTAACGGGGTTCTGCGGCTTTCGAATATGCTGCGAACATATGTTCGCTGAACGTTCGAACAACCAAAGTTCGGCCCAAACTTACGCTCGGGCTGAACCGTTCACCCATCCCTACACAATCCTCCTCCTCTTCCTCTTCCTGTGTGTTTGGCAGGCCCGTAGGAATGCTATCTGGATAAAGGGGTCCTTGACAGGAAAGGAAGTCCTCTTCCTCCCGCTGCTCTGCCTCAAGTGCCCTGTCCATGATTCCACGAAGCGTGTGCTTCAGCAGGAAGACTAGAGGGACAGTGTCACTGATGCATGCGTTGTCGCTGCTCACATCCTTGTGGTCTCCTCAAATGGTGACAGGACAGTGCATGCATCCTTGATCAGTAGCGGTGTGGCAAAAAGAAGCCAAGCTCCCCTGAACTTGTTCTGGTGCCATACTCGCACAGGTACGTTGAGTTCCACCTGGTGGGTATGTCACAAATGAGGAGGTTGGTGGGCAGGTTGCATTCCCTTTGAATGCAACCAGCCTAGTGCTGGCATTGTAGGACAGGTGGAAATGACCACAGACTTTTCTGGCTTGCCTCAGGAGATCTTGTAAGCCTCTAACACCATCTGCGCACAGAACTACATCAAACCCACTTCAGGTAACTCCTATTTACATTTCAACAGTTGTCATCATCCACGATGGGTAAATAATATTCCCAAAAGTCAATTTTGCCATATTAAACACAATTGCACTCTAGTACAGCATTACAGAGAAAATGGTTATCCTGAAGATATTGTCGAGTATGCCTTCCAACATTATTTTCACAAAAATGTTGGGACTGTGAGAGAAGCTAAAATAGAGGACACTACACAACCAGTTTGATTCATTACGCAATTTCACAATAGATTTAAGAAAATGGAAATGATATTTGTGAAGCATTTGTCTATTTTGACCCTCATCTAAAATCCACAATAAGTGATCGACCACTAGTCACATATAGACGAGCAAAAAATATAAAAGCGCAAATAGCTCCAAGTAAAATAGGATCAATACATCCTAGTGTTAGTGTTCTCTTAACCTTTTTTAATATTAAAGGGATGTACCAGTGTAAAAAATCCCTATGTCTCACATGTGCTTATGTGACACATAGGCAGAAAGAATTCTCCCATAAAGGGAAACATTATACCAGATTTTTTTAATTGTAGATCCGTATATGTACACATAAAGAAAAGTTGGCGCTTGCACCAGCCACAGTGAAGGACCACCTGACTATTAAATGGCACAGAGTAAAGGGGACTTTAAAAATGATGATTTTAAAATAAGTGACTGTTAAAGTCCATATTAGTCCATGGTATTAGCACCTTGAAGGCAGCCCAGTGGAGATAAGAAGCAAATCTTGGAAGGCTGAGGGATAAAGCACAGAGGTGCCACTTTAAGTGCAGCTATCATTGAATTTTTAATAAGCAAATTCTGTATATATACTCACAAGTGTAGGATTAAAAGAAGCATGTCAAAAATGGGTACATAATCGTCGGGGGGAATCCATCCATGGCTGTGTCCTGGTGAAATGGAGCAGGTTGCGCCGATGGTTGTTGGCTTTTCCTGGACCTCGAGCACACAGGAAGCCGGAGGATGATGTCACTTCCAGTTAGAACAGTGGACCAATAGACGACGTGTTTACGGAGCATGCGCTCCTTCTTCAGGCCTAGCGGGGGGCCATGTTGGATGAGGGCTTATATGCTCTATCACTTCTGGGTCCTAGTGCCCTGAGGATTTGACTCGTGACATGGCAATATAAGGGAGAGGAAAGCGCAGCAAACTCAGCATTTAAAAGGGTAAATAAAGGATCAATAAAAGGATCATTGAAACCATTTGTGGGACATTAAAAATGGATTCACTTACATAAATAGTGGGCAAAAAAACATACATACTGAAGCAAGAAACAAAAACAGGCAATGGTACCTCTAAAAACAGCACTGCAGAGCAACTTGGTAACTGGACAGATTTAGCTCACGTGTGCACACCTGCATGTGGTCTAGCATAAAAAGTAGTGGGGATAGATATTGCGATCAATGGTATGGTGGTGAGGATGAAAAAATAAAGAATGATGAAAAAATTAAGAATAATAGAAATAAATGCAAATAGAAATAAAAATAAAAATGAAAATAAATATAAGAAAATAAAAATAGAATGAAAATAAAGATGAAAATAAAAATGAAAATAAAAATAAAACTAAGAATAAAAATGAAAATATTAATAAAAATACAAATAAAAATCTTTGTTTGTACACTTATTTAGGGTAGATCGTGAGTCGTGACAGACCTATTTGTTGTTTGGATGATGAAGGGGAACAACTATGACTGATTTTGTCTATGTACTTACTTGTGGTTGGAGACCTTAAGCGTCCGGGATTAGATATGTAAACTGAGAGACGAGGGAAGGGAGAGGGGGGTCCTAAATGGAAAAATGATATAGTCATAATTAGTATCTTAATGGGTATATGAACCATTCTACAATATACAATAGTATGATTGTACTAATAAAAATGATGCAGATGGGGGTGTGCACATACACAAGAGGCACATATGTTTGCAGGGATCCATGTGAGAACCCTTGTATATTATGTTGTGGAAAAAGAGATTGGGGGGGATGGGGGGAAAAGGAAACCAAAGTGGGAAAAGAAGAAAGAAGATTGATGGGGGAAGGGGAGGGGGGAGGAAGGAAAAAAGGGAGGGAAGGGGGGAGAATGGAGGAGGGAAAATGAAGGGGAGAGAAAGCACAAAAGCGCCACTCTAAGTGCAGTATTAAACACAATTTATTCGAGCACAGGATATATTGTACTCACAAAAGAATGTGACAGGTAGGCATATCAGCAAAGTAAGCCATCCAGGTGGGAGTCCATCAGGGAGTCCATCAGGGGGTCCATCAGGGGGTCCATCAGGGAGTCCATCTGAGGCAAAGACGTGGGAACCGTGGAGCGGGTTGCACTGATGGATATCGGCATTTCCTGGTCCTCAGAAGCATGGGATGCAGGTGGATGACTCACTTCCTGTCAGATGGGTTGTCAGTAGCAGGTGACGCATTTGCGGAGTATGCGCTTCTTCTTCAGGCCTCAGTAGCAGGCTATACGTTTGTGGAGCATGCGCTCCTTCTTCAGACAGGTGGATCTTCACCAAGGTTGATGTAAAGCGCCAACCTTCTTTCCCAAAATGAAGGGGACCAAGGGGACTAATCAGATCAGATGGTTTACCTCTATTTCCTCATTGAGGCCCCCGGGTGTGAGGGAGGCCAAGGTATATATCCAATAAGTTTCCCTCTGGCAGAGGCATTTGAATCACTCTGCCAGTGGGAATGTACCAGGGACAGACTCTATGACCCACACCCTGAGGCCTACAGAAGATTGGCCATGATGTTTTAAAAAATGTCAGGGCACACTATGTTTGTCATCTCCACCCTCTACAAAATGGCGATGTTCACCAAACCTCTTCCTGAGCGTTCGTATAGTCCTCCCGACATAGTGTAGGCCACACAGACAAATAAACAACAAACTCGGTAGAGCAGTTGAAAAAGTTGGAAATCTGGTATGTTGTACCTTTGGTCATAAATTCTCTTTGGCCATGGTTCACGTGTTTACAAATCAAACAGTGCCTTGAGGTACTGGTAAATGCCGACTAGAGGAAAAAGGCACAGAGTCTGTGTGAAGGCAGCAGAATGGGATTTGTACTTACCGGGGGTTATAAGATTTTTGATGTTCCTAGGTTTCCTGTAAGAGAATTTGGGTTTGGCTGGGATGGTGGATTGCAACTGAGGATCCTCTAGTAGGATGGACCAATGTCTGCTCGATATTCGTTCCATTTCTTTGTGTTTGGTTGGAATTGTGTAACGAACCAGACTGGTTGGCAAATGGACTGGTTAGTGTCTTTGGGCGGCACAGATTGACCAGACAGGTAGAATTTGAACGTTTCATCTACTAGTTGGGGTGGGAAAGCTTTCTCTATGAATTTTTGTTTGAGATGGGACCCTTGCTCTATATAATCTGTTTGCCTGGTACAGTTCCTGTGGAGGTGGCAGAACCGGATATGTAGTATATTGCTTGACATGACCATGTGGCCTACTTTATGTAGGTTGCACCATACGCACACTTCGGAAGCATTTTTGGTGAGCATCGTAATTCTGTGGAAAAGGGCATAGACAAACATAATGTTCCGAGACACTTTAAAGAATTCCATAAACAGTCATCTTTAGGATTACGTGTTTGGGTGATAGAAGCTATCCCCAACCCATTCCCCACCACCGAACATTATAAACGGTTATGTGAGAGAGAAAATTATTGGATATATACCCTAGATCGCCTATCGCCCGGAGGTCTCAATGAGGGCATTGAAATCAATATTTTACTGTAATATTTTGACTGTGATTTACTGTGATGTTGCTACGGGTCCACTACTTGTAAAAAATCATTGTAAAAAATCATGACAAAAATCATGATATAAAACAACTTACTAATATTGACATGTGGTAACAAATATTCTCTAAAAATAACTGCCCCAATTTAGTTTGGCATATTAGTCATTCAGTTCCCCTCTCCTGTATGATATATTTAGCCTACACCAAGATGGCCACCAGCAAAGCCTAAGGAAGGAGCATGCATGCTCCGAACGGGAAGCACCGCCCGCCAACTCCGTTCCCGGAAGTGACTTCATCACAGAGCATTGCTGATCCTCGCTCCAGCTTTCCAGAAGTGCTGTGAGCCAACAGTGCAGCTGGATTGTAGCCGGACAGCAGATCACCTCCACCAGCCAGTGATGCCCAACATTATCCCGGAACAGCGCGGATGAAACTTAACTTATATAAACCCATGCTGAAAAAATATTGTTTGTTTGTAAGTGTTTTAATCTTACTTTTTACTATTAAAATAGTTAACTCACTGAATTTAGAGGGCGCTGTTCTTTGTTTTTCACTTGGAAGCGCGGGTACCTGGTCAAGAACTGCTGCACCACCAAATTCAGGACGTGTGCCGAACATGGAACATGGGTCAAGTGTCCCTGTCGGATGGCGGAGAGAAGGTTGGTGCTATTGTCGCATACAACCATTCCTGGCTGAAGCTGGCATGGCGTCAACCACTTCTGAGCCTGCCCCTGCAGAGCTGACAGAATCTCTGCCCCTGGGTGGCTCCTGTCCCCTAGGCCGACCAACTCAAGCTCTCTTTTTGCCTGACTGATTGCATAGCCCCTTGAACGCTTACGGAGCACTGCTGGTTCAGAGGACAAATCTGCAGAAGAGGCCATAGAGGAAGAAGAAGAGGAGGGGGTGGAGGAGAAAGCTGTGGCAGAATCACCACCAGCATTTTGGAGGCATGGTAGTGGGAAAAAAAGCTCCAACAACACTGAACCCTGTCCTGCATCCCTCCCAGCTGCCAGCAGAGTTACCCAGTGCGCAGTGAAGGAAAGGTAAAATCCCTGCCCATGCCTCCTGGGCCATGAGTCCGCGCTAATATGAACCTTACTGCTGACTACCCTGTCCAACGAGGCCAAAACATTGCCTTCCACATTCCGGTAGAGAGCCGGAATAACCTTCTGTGAAAAGAAATGGAATTTGGAACCTGCCACTGAGGTACAGCACATTCCGCAAATTCATGAAAGGGGACGGGTCTTCCAACTGAAAAGGCAGCAGTTGCAGTGCTAGCAATTTGGCCAAGCTAGCATTTAAATGCTGAGCATGTGGATGGCTGGGACCAAATTTCTTTTTACGGTTCAGCAACTAGGGTAGGAAATTTTGCCTGCTAAAATCAATTGGTGGTGTACTGCCAGCAGATTGGCTTCACTCCTTTCAGTGCAGGTTTTTGAGAGGACTGGAGTTATAGTAGGGTTGGAGATCTCAGGTGAGGAGCAAGGAGAAGTCTGCCTTTTTCTATGATGTGGGTCTTTCAAGTGCTGTTGCCAACAGACTACATGGCAGGTTGCCATATGTCTGGTCAAGCATGTGGTCCCCAAGCTGATGTTCTGGCCACACTTGATCCGCTTCAGTCATAGATTGCAAACAGCAATGGTGCGATGTGCTGCACATGTGTCGAAAAAGGCCCACATCAAGGAACTTTTAAAAGTGAGCAGGGAGTCAGCAGCGCTCTGCACCTGCAGAGTTCTACAGTGTTATGCAATAGGGTGGCTGTCCTTAAGCTGCCCCCTAGAGGACATCCTGCTTCATTGGAGTTGTGCCTCCTCCTCCTCACTTTCCTCCTCTCATCACTCAGGCACCCAAATACAATCAGCGACCTCATCATCTCCTCCCTCCTCATCACTGGCACAAACTTGGCAGTTTGCTGCAGCTGGGGGAACATGACCGCCAGTTTCTTGTCCTTCTGTGGCACCCTCTCAAAAGGGTTTAGGTCTGGAGACATGCTTGGCCAGTCCATCACCTTTACCCTCAGCTTCTTTAGCAAGGCAATGGTCGTCTTGGAGGTGTGCTTGGGGTCGTTATCATGTTGCAATACTGCCCTACGACCCAGTCTCCGAAGGGAGGGGATCATGTATCATGAGGTCACAGTACATGTTGGCATTCATGGTTTCCTCAATAAACTGTAGCCCCCCAGTTACAGCAGCGTTCATGCAGCCCCAGACCATGACACTCCCACCACCATGCTTGACTTTAGGCAGGGCATACTTGTTTTTGTACTCCTCACCTGGTTGCTGCCACACACGCTTGACACCATCTGAACCAAATAAGTTTATCTTAGTCTCATCAGACCACAGGCCATGGTTCCAGTAACCCATGTCTTTAGACTGCTTGTCTTCAGAAAACAGTTTGTGGGCTTTCTTGTTCATCATCTTTAGAAGAGGCTTCCTTCTGGGACGACAGCCATGCAAACCAATTTGATGGAGTATGTGGTGCATGGTCTGAGCACTGACAGGCTAACCTCCCACCCCTTCAACCTCTGCAGCAATGCTGGCAGCACTCATACATCTATTTCTCAAAGACAACCTCTGGATATGATGCCATTAATGGCTGTGGCGATTGAGTTATTTTGAGGGGCCAGCAAATTCACACTGTTATACAAGCTGTACACTCACTACTTTATATTGTAGCAAAGTGTCATTTCTTCAGTGTTGTCACTTGAAAAGATATAATAAAATATTTTAAAAAATGCAATATATATATATATATATATATATATATATATATATATATATATATATTGTTGCCTTATGAGTTTATATGAAATCTCCATTAATAACTGTAAAATATTGTATTGATGAATATATTTCATTTAGCTGGCATCTATGAAAGCAAAAAGAGGTTCATTTAAGCTTTTGCTAAGAGCAGAGAATGTGGGCCAAGGCTTGTATATACAAACAATGGAGAGCCAATTCCATTGTTCTACACCTACTCCTTTGAAAGGGTGCCATGCTGGGATATGCATTGGACCTAACTTCCTGGGGAAATGCAATTAACACACTTGGCCAACATAGTCACAAGGATTTGCATGAAAGGGGGCCGACTTATGGAGTAAGCCCTCCAATCATGATCCAAGCTAGGCCAACCAATGAGACATCAGCTTGGTTTGATATACTCAGAGCCAAGGGGGAGGTATCTCTCTTTCTGATAAGACCAGCAAGCTGAAAGGAGCTTTGGTAAGGATGGGTAATTATGGGAAAGGAATGCCCTTTTACTTGTAACTGAATATGTGTGTAGATTACTGTATTGAGGAATATACTCTATATTCCTTCATGTAAATACTTTATTTCAACCTATTATTTTCTGCCTTGGTGTAAGGCGATAGATAGATGATTGTGTATTAGCTAGACTTTCAACTGCTTCCTAATAAATGTTATTATATTTTAAGCTTTCACTCTTCGTCGAAAAGAACTCTTATTTAACCCACCTCATCTCTATGAGATATGAAAAATCTTAAATATAGATTTTTCAGGGTAACATATATATATATATATCAAATACACTGACACTAAATGAATAACCTGCCTGCTCCTGCAGACCTTGCAACCCTAACGAGTGATGTGACACAGGGGAGGGAAAATGACTAATTTGGCCTAATTTGGACATTTTCACTTAGTGGTGTACTCACTTTTGTTGCCAGCGGTTTAGACATTAATGGCTGTGGTGATTGAGTTATTTTGAGAGGCC
Source organism: Aquarana catesbeiana (assembly GCF_042186555.1). Classification (NCBI taxonomy): domain Eukaryota; kingdom Metazoa; phylum Chordata; class Amphibia; order Anura; family Ranidae; genus Aquarana; species Aquarana catesbeiana. Next base: position 178,161,098 of record NC_133324.1, on the reverse strand, counting down.
AGCAAATTCACACTGTTATACAAGCTGTACACTCACTACTTTATATTGTAGCAAAGTGTCATTTCTTCAGTGTTGTCACTTGAAAAGATATAATAAAATATTTTTAAAAATGCGAGGGGTGTACTCACCTTTGTGAGATACTGTATATATATATATATCTCAAATACACTGACACTAAATGAATAACCTGCCTGCTTAATCTAACTCAAGCTATCTCTCTGTCCATGCCAACAACACTACACATGGCCGCTATGTAAACAGTCTTATATAGTGTGGGGCATGGACTTAGTCCCCCTGAGCCCCCTGAGCCCCCAAGCGCTCAAATTTCCCATGAATGCCCCATAATGTTTGCTGTTTGGGGAACACCCGATGACATGGGGGGGCATGGTGACACTCATGGGGTGTGGTTGGGTGGGGACTGGCAATGCTTGCCAGTCCTCCCTGAATGCTCCTGGCCTCATGATGCCTTCCTGACCCCTCCCCCTGTCAGGAGGGGCGGAAGGGTTCCCCTGGGAGGCGGGGTGTAGGTGTGGCCGGCAACTGCCAGGCCCTGTGACATCATGAGTCGGCGACACAGCCAGCGACGCAGCCAGTGCTGGCCTGCATGTATCCTTTTGATTAAATAGGATTAGTGCAGTGTCAGCTATTATAACACTTGTATATATGCCTCATAGTGTGGCAGTATTTTTTATCTCCAATATTGGTGCTAATTTCCATGTATCTACAATGGGAGTATCCATCTTTGCATCATGTATATGTGCTATCTGGCGTCCTGTCATCCCACCTTGATGTGCATAGACACATCCACACTTTTTTGGAAGAGCAATTCCATTGCAGATTTAGTTGTTATGCATTGTATGTCATAGATGCGTTTATATGAGTACAATGATTTTCTTTCTCATTTTGTTTAGAACTTTTGTAATTAAATCTCCTGAAGAAGTAATTATTCAGGAAACATGTAGAGCATATTCACCATAGCTCCAACACATCAAGTTACCCTGCCTATAACCAAACCAAAAAAAGTAAATCCATGATCTTTAGGTACAGTATGAGCATAAACTGATTTTAAATCTATTGTATAGAGAAGGTCAGTGCCTGCTCTGCCTTGTTCTGTAGCTCTCCTCAAGCTAAGACAGTTTACTTCATACTGGCAATATATGTACATTTAAAATCCATCTCCAGGTAACATAACCCTCCTATCTCTATCATACCTCCACCTCAGTCCATTAAGTATAGTTAATGAAAAACCTTGCAAAATCATTTTTCACTTATCATCTTGAGGGTAGAGTCTGATGACCTAATGTTGCAGTCTTTGTCTAGACTGACCAGTCCCCTTGTAATGTCACAACTCTGCAATTTCAAAGAGGACCTCTCCACTGGGCAGCCAAAAGAAACATTTTATATCACCCGGGAAGTGATGTGGACACCATAAGAAGAACCTTACCACTTTCAATAAGAAAGAGAGAAGACTCAGGAGCCACTGTATCTTGTGACCATTTAGGTTGAAGCTTTTTTTTTCTTTTATCTGATACAGATATTAGGTAGAGGATGGAGGTTATGAATTGTAGGGGGGGGGGGGCAGGAGGGGGTACCTGAGGCTTTTGCTGGTAGAGTAGAGACTGGATGGGAAGTATAATTTTGATGGAGTTGGCCAGCTTGAGCATGCATTGCAATATATGTAAACCGACAATTCCTGTTTTTATGCAGACGTTTCCTAAAAGCATGTAAGGATGGAAATATAAAAGTTAATAGAAAACCAAAGTCATAAGATAACAGTAACAAACAGTGTCCCACTATGTAATTAGTCTTATATTTTATTAAAACTTCACTTAACAAGCTATATATTACAACATTCTAGTCCATGAACGTTTGCATTGTTTAAAAGCAGCATAGACTAAGCTAGAAATCCCCAGCTCATACACACAAACACAATGGATCTTTTTTTCTGTTTGTAACTAAGATTCTCTGTGGTGCATCTATTAAGTATGTATGTACCTTATGTAAGTGGATTGATTTACTTCATTGGAATTCCTAACCGAAAATATCTGGGTTCTCCTGCGGTGAATGCATATTGCTCATGCTGTTATAAAGACATCTTAACTGGTATGTCTTGCTTTAAATGCTCAATTGCTTGCTACAAGTAGTTTCTATCAGCTGGAATGCCCTAAAGTGCTTAAAACAAATATTTTTGAATGATAGAGCCCTTGATAAATTTGTTTTTCTCAAAGGCGCTTGAAAGGTTATATATATCTTTAGGCATACAAAGTTTCTTCCAGTATTCTAAAGCAAAAATACAAATTATGATCTGGGCAATGTAGATATTATGTCATGTGCGAATAAATATGTATGTTTGTACAGATACTACCTTTATTTGCGATCTTTTGTTAATGATGATTAAAGTGAGTGTTAAAACAGCAACCCTGTCACTAAACTATAATTAAAAAAAAAAAAACATAACTGAATACTTCTGTTGGTCACACTGCATAAGGCCAAAATGATCCTGTGAAATCTTTATGTGAAATTCCCAGGTAAACTGACATTTCCAGGTTTGTTGATCTCCTGGGTCACTCAGAACTCTCAGTAATTCCTCTTGAATGTTACATCAATGCTGAGAAATATCTATGTGACATTTGCAGGGAAACCGACACTTCCAGTAGTGTTGATCTTCAGGGTCCCTCAAAACTCTCACCAGCTCCTCTGACTGACTACAATATCATTACAAGAGAGAGTTGTGATGTGGAGGTCAGCTGAAGGAACTTGTGACAGGTGCAGGGAACAGAGGAGATGAACATTCCCATAAGTATCATTATACCTGTGAATATCACATGAAGGCTTTTCAGGATCAGTGCAGCATTTAATGATCTGAGCAGCAGGAAAGGTTAGTATTTATGGATTTCATTTACAGGTATGGCTTCATTTAGAAACATAGAAGAGTGTTGGCAGAAAAAAATCAAGTGGCCCATCGTGTTTGTCCCATATTTTTTTAATTTGAATATATTTTTTTTATTTTTTGTCTGAGTATAGATCTATGTTTGTCCCAAGCATGTCCAACCACTTACTGTTGACTAACTCACTACCTTTGCTGGAAGTCTATTCCAAGCATCAACTACTCTTTTGGTGAAATAATACTTTCTAAGATCAGTTTTGAACTTCCCTCCTGCTAGTTTGAGGTCATGTTCCTATGTTCTTGATCTTGTCTTCATATTAAAAATACCACCTTCCTGAACTTTATTCACCTCCTTGATGTATTTAAAGGTTTCAGTCATGTCTCGCCTTTCCCTTCTTTTCTCCAGACTGATCATATTAAGTTCCTGAAGTCTTTCCTGATATGTTTTATCCCTCAGACCTTCCACCACTTTTGTTGCCTGTCCCTGCATTTATTCTTATCAATATTTAAAATCAATAGTACAGCAACAGGATGGCTTTCATGGAGGAACCATGCTGTGAGTGTTACATGTAAAGGTGCCATTGTATTGTATAGATATCTAGCCTTTGCAGAAAGGAAAAATAACTGTGCGATCTATAGACAGTCTTGTGACTCTTCACAGAAATCATTGAGCTTTTTTCTCTCCTGCAGTTCTGTGCCTGGATGAATGCAAGGGTTCTTGGATTTTTCGGAAGTGTTAAATATCAAAGTGAAAAAGTAAATATACATAGCAGATGTTGGTTACCTTAGTTGGTTTCAACATGTGTGTGTGTGTGTGTGTATATGTGTGTATATATATATATATATATATATTATTGTCAAAAGTATTGGGACACCTGCCTTTACACGCACATGAAGAAGTTTAATGGTATTCCAGTTTTAGTCCGTAGGGTTCAATATTGATTTGGTCCACTATTTGTAGCTATAAAGGTTTCAACTGTGCTGGGAACATTGTCCACAAGGTTTAGGAGCGTGTCTATGGGAATTTTTGATCATTCTTTCAGAAGCGCATTTGTGAGGTCAGGCACTGATGTTGGACAACCTGGCTCGCATTCTCTGCTCTAATTTATCCCAAAGGTGTTCTATTGGGTTGAGGTCAGGTCTATTTGCAGGCGAGTCAATTGGCAGCACTGATTGGCAATGATAGGCAGCACTGATGGCCACTGATAGGTGGCACTGATTGCCAGCACTGATTTTCACTGATTGGCAGCACTGATGGGCACTGATAGGCAATGATAGGCAGCAATGCTTGTCACTGATTGGCAGCACTGATTGGCTGATTGGCACTGATAGGTGGCACTAGTTGGCACTGATTGGCAGCACTGACTGGCAGCACTGATTGCACTGATAGGTGGCACTGATTGGCAGCACTGATGGGCACTGATTGGCAACACTGATTGGCAGCACTGATTGGCAATGATAGGCAGCACTGATGGCCACTCATAGGTGGCACTGATTGCCAGTATTGATTTTCACTGATTGGCAGCACTTATGGGCACTGATAGGCACTGATAGGCAGCAATGCATGTCACTAATTGGCAGCACTAATTGGCAATGATAGGTGGCACTAATTGGCACTGATATGCAGCACTGATTGCACTGATATGCAGCACTGATGGCCACTGATTTGTAGCACTGATGGGCACTGCTTGGCAGCACTGATGGCCACTGATTGGCAGCACTAATGGGCACTGATTGCCACTAATAGGCAGCACTGATTGGTACTGATTGACAGCACCGATGGGCACTGATATGTGGCAACTATAGGCAGCACTGATTGGTAGCACTAATGGGCACTGATTGGCAGCATGGATGGGCACTGATTGCCAACACTGGCAATGGTAGGTAGCACTGATGGCCACTGATAGGCGGCACTGATTGGCATCACTGGTTGTCAGGGCTGATGGGCACTGATAGGCACTGATTGGTGGCACTGATAGGCAGCAATGACTGGTACTTATTGACAGCACTGATTGGCACTGATAGGTGACACTGCTTGGCACTGATAGTCGGCACTGATTGACACTGATAGGCAGCACTGATGGGCACTGATTGGCAGCACTGATGGGCACTGATAAACGGCACAGATTGGCAGCACTAATTGGCACTGATTGGCAGCACTAATTGGCACTGATTGGCAGCACTGATGGGCACTGATTGGCAACACTGATTGACACTGATTGGCAGCACTGATTGGCAATGATAGGCAGCACTGATGACCACTGATAGGCTGCACTGATTGACAGAACTGATTTTCACTGATTGTAATGACACCCTGAGTATGTAAGGGGTTAAAGTCGTTTAGGACATTCCATACCCGAAAACAAAGGCAGCTACCGAACACTCCAATCAGCCGAACAAGAAACCCCAGAGGCTCTGTATTGAGGTTCAAAAAGGAATGAATCTTTATTTTGAGTTCTCACATAAATATATACACCGCAGGATGAAAATACAATCTCTCACCAGCAACCTAATTAACATGAGCTAATTATCTAATCATTTACCCAGACTAGGTGACTCAGAGATATGACCTTTAGGACAGACTTGTGGTCACCGAGCTTCACACATTAGTATAAATATAGGACTCCTTCATACAATTGCAGGGATAATTAGCCTAGACAACAATGGCTGAAAGAGAAGCCACACTAGACTCATTTACATTATAGAAGACAACAGACAGAGACGGGTGGCTGGAATTGACATCAGCATCTCCTCACAGTATGTGTCCCAACAGTATGAAACAGTCACTATTTCTAATATGGCATATCCAGGGTCCCAGAGTCTGTCTGTCTTGGGGGACATGGACCGAATCTAAAATAACGCCACCTCAAGGGTCCCCAGGCATACAGCTCACAAAGAGCACCATTCCCCCAAATGCCAGGGTCCATAATCAGTCAGCAAGAGGCTAGCATTCAGTCCCCTCCAAAAGCCTCTGTCCCGGCTAGGTCTGTCATTTCCCCCCTTTTGGCAGGAGACTAACACAGGAGGAGACCCCAGACGGGTTGACTCCGAAGTTAGTCAGTGGTTCCAGTCCTTTAATGCTGGTATCCACACATTACCCCAAACAAATTGTTTCAAACAGAGCATTACTCACCCAGCCAACTTCTGCCTCTCTCATTGAACATACCCGCTGTTGGGGGGAAGTGCGGACTGGTCCTTCCCCCTGGAGTCCCCCTGGAGTCCCTTTAGCTGTGGAAAGAAGACAGGGTGGCTGGGCTCAGTCCGTCATGCTGTTGAGCATCTGGGCCCAGCATCCCTGGGGTATACAGGTGAAGACTGAAGTCCAATCCACCTTTACAGGAAATCCATCCTCTGTTAGTTGAGGCCAGAGGCCTGCCCTATTGCCAGCCCTTCTGCTGGAAACCCCACACCATCTGCTCCGGCTAATTGTTGGGGAGGGAGGCCGACTGCCCCGGCTCCCTGTAGTTGTTGCTGGTGCTGGGCAGAGGCTGGTAGCACTCTGCCCGGTTGCCAGCGCTTCAGCTGGGTTGGTGTCATCATTCTGGGGTGCCGTCTGCTGTTGGAACTCCCTTTCACTGGTATTGTCTCCCAGGTGCACGAACCCTTGTTGGGGAGGGGAAATGGCTGCTTCTCCTCCCTGCATCTCTGAAATCCACTGGGAGAGAGGAACCATCACATTCTCATCTCTGGCCTCTGAAACTGCCATGGGTGTGGAGCAGGGGTCTGCAGTACTCTGTCCTGCTGCCAGTACTTGAGCAGATGATGCATAATCTATAACATCCTCTGAACAGTCCATTAAGTCCATACCTTCTCTAATCTGTGGCTGGAGAGATGAGCCGACTGCCCCAGCTCCCTGGAACTCCACAGTTGTTGCCATTGTTGGGAAGAGTTTGGTAGCACTCTGCCCTGTTGCCAGCACTTTTGCTGGGGACTCCATATCATCCACTTCGGCTAACTGTTGGGGCAGGAAGCTGAATTCCTCCCCTCCCAAACTGTGCAGCTGCCATTTGGGAGTTGAGCTGGCTGCTTCCTTTTCCGTTCCCTCATCTGGCTGCTGGGAAGTGATTGCCACCTTCTCACCATGAGCCTCCGGAACTGCCATAGGTGTGGGGCAGAGGACTTGGACCCTCTGTCCGCTGACCAGTGCCTCAGCTGGGGAAGTTCCTTGCAACTCCACAGATACTGCTGTTGGTGCTGGGCAGAGCACACTGAAGTTTGGCCCTGATACCAGCTCCTCTGCTGGAGGCTCATCAGGTTGTTCTTCCTCAGCATAAAAGTCTATCAAATCCCCTGTCTCTGCAACTGGTGTCTGGGGATAGAGGTTCACCATCTCCTGTCCGTGGAACCCAGAAGATGCTATCAGTGCTGGGCAGAGGTTAGCAGGACTCTGCCCTGTTGTCAGCACTTCAGCTTTGGGGATGGCAATCTCCAGATTTTCCACTGACGATTATTCAGCCAGGATTTCGGAGTTGTCAACTGGTATTTCCTGATAGTCCCAGGCAAAGGGAGCCTCACCCTGCTGCTGAGCAGAGTCTAGCAGCTGTCTGTAGGCGATCTCCAGCTCCCATTCCTGAACAGCCAGAAACTCCAAATCTTACTGTGCCCAGTGCCCTTCTGATACATTCAGTCTTCGCTCTCTGTGCTCCATTATTTCCTCCAAACTCCACTCCCGATCACTCCTAAAGTCAGGGTCCCTGGACAGCCTCCAATACAACAATCCCAGGCCATCATGTCAAAGCCTTTCATGGGGCTGTCATCCACATACCATGGGCACTCTTGGGCTACATACCACCGGAGGGCTCTGTAGCTCTCGTCCAACCACATCTCTGCCCTGATCAGCCTGCTTAACTCAGCTGTCCACTCCTGCTTCGGTTGTTCCCCCAATAACAGCATTCATACTTCATACTGCGACCAGTACTTTACATGGATGGAGGGGAGAACCCTTCCCTGGTGTTGCTGCTCGAGAGCTAGTGCTTTCTTCCAGAGTTTGCAGCGGATAGAATCAGACCATCCCATCAGGACCTGCTCTGATATTGGTCCTCTATGCTGTATCTGCATCTCTCGCAACCTCCTTCTGAATTCCTCTTCCATGGTGGCTGGTATCTATACCTCTCCTCTCCTTTCAGTTGGTGCTGCTGTGACTTTTGCTGCTGCAGCACCTCTTTGCTGTAGCCAATTTGCCTCCACAGCCGCTATAACTAGGTCTATGATCTCTGCTGTAAGGTTAGGACCATAATGTGCCAGTCTTATGTTAACAGCCCAATCAAAACTTGCATCTTCGGGTGTCCTGTTTGTTATGCTGGGCCTTTCGGTTATGTTGGGTCTTTCTGCACTATCCATTTCGACTAGTTCTGCGATAATGTCCCTCTTCTTACGGTTGTTGGCCGGTCGGCCCTGGTTCTCCAGTAAGTCCATTGGCCTGTGTCCTCTTGTAGCTGTCCTTCTGGGCTGTGGGAATAATCCCACTGCTTGCCACCAGTTGTATTGACACCCGAGTATGAAAGGGGTTGAGGTCGTTTAGGACATTCCATACCTGAACACAAAGGCAGCTACTGAACACTTCAATCAGCCGAACAAGAAACCCATATGAATAATTCTCCCCCAAGTACGAGATGAGGCTCTGTATTGAGGTTCAAACAGGAATGAATCTTTATTTTGAGATCTCACACAAATATATACTGCAGGATGAAAATACAATCTCTCACCAGAAATCTAATTAACATGAGCTAATTATCTCAGAGACATGACCTTTAGGACAGACTTGTGGTCACCGAGCTTCACACATTAGTATAAATACAGGACTCCTTCATACAATTGTAGGGTTAATTAGCCCAGACAACAATGGCTGAAAGAGAAGCCACACTAGACTCATTTACATTATAGAAGACAACAGACAGAGACAGGTGGCTGGAATTGACATCAGCATCTCCTCACAGTATGTGTCCCAACAGTATGAATCAGTCACTATTTCTAATATGGCATATCCAGGGTCCCCAGAGCAATGCCACCTCAAGGGTCCCCAGGCATACAGCTCACAAAGAGCACCATTCCCCCAAATGCCAGGGCCCATAATCGGTCGGCAAGAGGCTAGCATTCAGTCCCCTCCAAAAGCCTCTGTCCCGGCAAGGCCTGTCACGCTGATAGGCAGCAATGCTTGTCACTGGCAGAACTTATTGGCACTGATAGGTGGCACTAGTTGGCACTGATTGGCAGCACTGATTGGCAACACTGATTAGCACTGATTGGCAATGATAGGCAGCACTGATGGTCAGTGATAGGCAGGCACTGATTGGCAGCACTGATTTTCACTGATTGGCAGCACCGATGGGCACTGATAGGCAGCAATGCTTGTCACTGATTGGCAGCACTGATTGGCACTGACAGGTGGCACTAGTTGACACTGATTGGCAGCACTGATATGCAGCACTGATGGGCACTGATTGGCAGCACTGATAGGTGGCACTGATAGGCAGCACTAATGGGTTGATTGACAGCACTGATGGGCACTGATAGGGACACTGATGGGCACTGACAGGGGAGAGGGGGAATTTCGCATCTGGCAGATAGTGAGGCTTGCAAGAGCCGCTCAGTTTGTTCAACTGTCAGGCAATGTAACTGCTTGCAGGGAGAAAGCCAGCTGTCAAAACTTAGTGGCGATGTCGAGGGTGGGACCGAGCAGCTATCAAACACCAGCCAATAACTGGGCTGCTTAAGAAAGGGGGAAGTCACCGCCATCACCTGCCATCACCTGCCATCACCGCTGAGTTTTTACAGCTGGCCTTCTCCCTGCAAGCAGTTATATTACCTGAAAGTTTCACACAATGAGCGGCTCTTGCAAGCCTCACTATCTGCTGAATGTGAAACTTTCACAAGCAACACGGGTTACACACTTCCTTAAATGTAGCCATTTAGAGCACCCCAGCAGGCAGCCCGGGGGGAGATACTGTGATAGTAGTGGGGCGCCCTTGGGGAGGGGAAAGATGACAGCCAACAGCACAGCCACCTTTCCTCCGGGTATCTCACTACCCTCAGTGCCAAAGATGGAGACCAGGCACTCCCAGCACACCCAGTGTGCACTCCTATGTGTGTCAGTTAAAAGATAAATATAACAAAGTACAGATTTTTGTGTACCAATATAAATAGGTATGGGCTCTACCTATATATGCCACTCCAGTCTTTGCCTTTCTCCACCCTCCCTCTCCATTACTAAGATCAGACCCTTTTCTGCCATCTCTACCATTAAGGGATATATGTTGTGGAAATTCATGCGTGTGGGTAGAAAGAAAACAGAGGGACATCCATCAATAAACACAAATTGATGGAAATAAAAACCTATAATTGTAGGATAAATTGTGGTAGGATGACATTAAGAAGGGACTACTTTACATGCAATTTCAACCTTGTTTTTGGCAGGTAACCCTTTTCAGATGAGGTGCTGAGTTTACCAAATCAAGTTCCACCTTGTGTTCTAAGTGAACGTATGACATTTATATGAAGTGTAGTCCCTAAACAGAGGTAAAGTATGTTAGTGATGCATACTTGTGTATTTTTTTCTCGCAAGGAGTAAAACAATAAAAGTGGCATTGATAGTGGTGATGTCAGGGTTTACAAAATCAAAATCCAAAGCGGTATTTCAAGTTGTTCAAAATGTTATGTTAGATACTGAATACTTTAGTTAAATACTATGCTTGTTCACTTGGTAACTTTTTGCAGCAGATAAAAAAAACAGTCTAAACATTGACTCTTTATGAATCCTTACTGCATCTGTATCACTACTACTTCTGTTGGTAAGCCATAACAATAGATATTGCCGCTCCAGACAAAAGACTCCCTGGAGCACATGCCCCAACAAGACTCACAGGTGCAGTCTCTGCAATGGTTCAATCAGCAAAAAAAAGAAAAGTCCTGGATGGCCGCATGCTGGTACCAGCGTGCAGCCGTCCAGGACTTCTCTTTTTTTGCTGTTGGTAAGCCATGTGAGTGAGTCTTGTGTGAAGTGAAGAGGCTGATTGGTTGCTGAGGCAGGGCAACCAGTCACAGCCTTTGACCCATGCATATCAGGTTATTTGTCAGAACTAACAAATGTAAGTGAAAATGAGGCATTTGCCATAAGCACTCTGTGGGGCGTGGGCTTCAAAGACAGAGGTAAATATTTTGATAGCCTTTTTTGTATTTTTTGAAAGTGAGAAAAAAGACTCTGGAACCCTGAGGAATCTTTCTATGATTACTTGATATCCTTGTCATTGATATTGTTATTGTTATTGATTGTTATTGATAAATATTGTAATAAAGGTGTAAATCTAGAGTATCTGAATACTGGTGGTATCAGCATTTTGCTTGTAACCTCCCCAGTTGCTCCTCTGGTTGTTTGCTCTTTGTGCCCCTTTGGGATGCTTTAGTTTTAGCCTTAGTTTTAGCCTTAGTTTCCTTCCTCTTTTTTATGCCCTTCTTTGAAGTCGAGTTGTGAAACTTTATATGGGCTTGTGACGCGTGAAGACATTGTGTTATACATGGTCTATGCTTTTTACTTCTATACCTTGGCTTGGAGACAGATTATGTAGATTCACATCGAATTGCTTGTAGATACTTATGAAGAATGGAGTGTCTTATACAGTTTGTAATCATTGCTGTTAATTCATAATGTATTGTGGATCAGATTGTGATTGTATTTTGACCACACATTTCTACAACATCTGTAATAGATTAACATCCAGAATTACAATCAAGCAACTACAATTAATGCAAACTGAGTCCTGAGGAAGCAACTAGTTGCCTTGTTGAATCATGTAGACCTGCAAACAGATCATATTATTGATGTTTAATATACTAGTCATTTTGTCTGATCCTAAATGATCAAGTGAGTAGTTTGTCATAATCACGTGTATTTGTGTGTTTTTAATTCATTGAGAATATAACAGGTCATGATACCCTCTATAATTGTTCATTTTATTCCTTTTGGACTTTAATTATCATATATTTTATAAGCGCTACGTGTGTTTGCAAAATTCCTGTTAGTGCTAAATGTAGGGCGTGAAATGAGTGTACAAATGTGATTACATCAGCAGTTTATAGTAGGATATAGAGACAGGGACATCATCTTTTCCTATATTTTGTTTATCTGAATATTAGATTGACTGCTTCTACACACTGTACAACTTCTATGATCACCTTGGGTTGTGGTAAGGATGAACAATTATGAACAAATCTAAACACAAGTTTATTCCAATCTAAACACAAGTTTATTCTAAGCTAAACACAGGTTTATGCATTTTGGGGGCTGCGTCTTTGCCCTCTTTATCAGGTCTTGAAAAAATTGAAAAAGTAAACAATTTATGTGAGTATATTTGAATATTGGTAATATGCATTTGTGCAGCAGTCTGTCAACCGCTGGCTTGGTTGTTCAAACCAGATGCTGACAGACAGTTATACTGATTCCTGTCAACAATATCCCACTATAGAACGAGTTTTGAGTTTACATATACTGTTCTAGAATAAACTTGCATTTGAACTTGAATATTATAGTGGGACACTCAAATTAATACTCACACATATGGTCTAAAGATAAAAATGTTATATATTGCAGATAACCAGACATTAAATGTGGTGGCTGCATTATTTATACTTAGCAGGCTTAGAACATTTTCAGAAATACAGAAAATAACTGATGATCTTGCCAGAAATGCAGTGTCTTTGTCACTTCTTGTAAGCTTAAAATAAGGCAAAAAGAACCTTATCTTTATTGTTTGTACATAAAACAGGAGAGTTGGGACTTTAAATGAGGTGAGCAAAGAAGACCAGGGGGACAGTCAAACATAGCATAAAACACTTTATTGATACATAGTAGTGCAATGACACAATTGTAGTTCCAGTGTAGATAGTTATAACAAGTCGTGTAGCAGTCACATCCTAACTGATACATGGTAAACATGGTAAACAGCCCCAAAATGGATGCAGGGAGAATAATACTATTCTGGAAGAAATATTCACTAAAGTAGTCATAGGGTGATAAAAAACTTATAAGTATATGGTTGTCTGGTGCATGTAGTAAGCCCGACGCGTTTCGTGTATTGAACACTCTTCAGGGGCGATATAGCACCAGGGTCTACAAAGGAAAAGAACAATGGGATAAAAACTGTATAAGAAAAAAAAAAAAAAGGCAAAACCTCTAGTCTCCAATGGGTACTCACATGCCACGCGATAGTGAAACCAAGGGGGTCCTCGACTGCCGGCAGCCAAATAGCCCGTGCCCGGGAGCTGAGGGAGGAGCTCAAAGAGAGGGGCGGAAGGAGATTCCAACACAGCACAGAGGTCCCCAGAAAGTAATGATACACACTGGGAATTGGTGGGGGTAGGGTCCTAAAGTAATAAAAGTAAATAGTATAAAATGTAGCCCCAAAATAGGACTGGGGCCCCTGCTTGAAACAAAAAGTACAAAAATATCCCTGTGAAACCCCCCTTACCTTAAGATGGTGAATAATGGCCAACCGGACCGACCCGGTGATCTCCATACTGCCTGAAAGCAGGCTAAGCCTAGATGGGAACCCTATATATGGTCAGTCCCCGCCCCAATCAGATAACTCCCCCCAGCATCACGCGGTGCAGGCACACATGCGGATGGAGGACTCATCCAGCGCAGCGGCAACCGCCGCCCACAGCTGCTGGAGAGGCCGCCACCCACGTGTCTGCACAGAAAGGAAAACACAGCGTCAAACGCCGTGACACTCAAGCAGAGGTCACGTGCGTAACGAGGAGGCGTGGTGCCGACGCACAGCGAGAGGCCCGCCCCGACCACCCGTCAGAGAGAACGAAGGGGGGGGAAGGGGAGGGGTCCCAGCCGTGCCTCACAGCTCCCGGACACAGAACAAAAGGTCGCCAAGCAGAGGCCGACCCCCCAGAGACACACCATGTGGTTGCACCCAAATGGAGAGAGGGGAAAGCAAAAAAGGAAAAACAAAAACAAAAAGAGTAGATGAAGAATGGGACACAGCATTTTGTGTACTGCTAAGCAACCCCTAAAAAACACAGGGAAACAAATGATTCAGGGCAAACGCCCTGCCACAGTGGTTTTCAAGAAAGTAAACCTTCCAAATGTCCTCAAGCCAACCTCCATCCCCATATCAAGTAATAAGACGAAGTGGGACTTTAAATGAGACACTAGGTCCCCATCCCTGTACATACATCAAACAGGAAAATGGGGACTTTAAATGAGGGGGGCAAATAAGGACAAAGGAACAGTCTTCAAGGATAAACCATATAATAAAAATAATAATAATAATAATGTGGTGATGCAGTATTACAAAGTGGTCCCAATTAAAATTATAATATCAACTCATATATGAGTAAATGACTTCCCATAGGCTTCAGAGCGCACCTCCATCCCTAAATCAGGTAAATATAGAAAAATGGGACTTTAAATGAGACACTAGGTCTCCATCCCTATGCGTGAATACATAAAACAGGAGAGTTGGGACTTTAAATGAGGTGAGCAAAGAAGACCAGGGGGACAGTCAAACATAGCATAAAACACTTTATTGATACATAGTAGTGCAATGACACAATTGTAGTTCCAGTGTAGATAGTTATAACAAGTCGTGTAGCAGTCACATCCTAACTGATACATGGTAAACATGGTAAACAGCCCCAAAATGGATGCAGGGAGAATAATACTATTCTGGAAGAAATATTCACTAAAGTAGTCATAGGGTGATAAAAAACTTATAAGTATATGGTTGTCTGGTGCATGTAGTAAGCCCGACGCGTTTCGTGTATTGAACACTCTTCAGGGGCGATATAGCACCAGGGTCTACAAAGGAAAAGAACAATGGGATAAAAACTGTATAAGAAAAAAAAAAAAAAAAAAAGGCAAAACCTCTAGTCTCCAATGGGTACTCACATGCCACGCGATAGTGAAACTGTCCCCCTGGTCTTCTTTGCTCACCTCATTTAAAGTCCCAACTCTCCTGTTTTATGTATTCACGCATAGGGATGGAGACCTAGTGTCTCATTTAAAGTCCCACTTCGTCTTATTACTTGATATGGGGATGGAGGTTGGCTTGAGGACATTTGGAAGGTTTACTTTCTTGAAAACCACTGTGGCAGGGCGTTTGCCCTGAATCATTTGTTTCCCTGTGTTTTTTAGGGGTTGCTTAGCAGTACACAAAATGCTGTGTCCCATTCTTCATCTACTCTTTTTGTTTTTGTTTTTCCTTTTTTGCTTTCCCCTCTCTCCATTTGGGTGCAACCACATGGTGTGTCTCTGGGGGGTCGGCCTCTGCTTGGCGACCTTTTGTTCTGTGTCCGGGAGCTGCGAGGCACGGCTGGGACCCCTCCCCTCCCCCCCCTTCGTTCTCTCTGACGGGTGGTCGGGGCGGGCCTCTCGCTGTGCGTCGGCACCACGCCTCCTCGTTACGCACGTGACCTCTGCTTGAGTGTCACGGCGTTTGACGCTGTGTTTTCCTTTCTGTGCAGACACGTGGGTGGCGGCCTCTCCAGCAGCTGTGGGCGGCGGTTGCCGCTGCGCTGGATGAGTCCTCCATCCGCATGTGTGCCTGCACCGCGTGATGCTGGGGGGAGTTATCTGATTGGGGCGGGGACTGACCATATATAGGGTTCCCATCTAGGCTTAGCCTGCTTTCAGGCAGTATGGAGATCACCGGGTCGGTCCGGTTGGCCATTATTCACCATCTTAAGGTAAGGGGGGTTTCACAGGGATATTTTTGTACTTTTTGTTTCAAGCAGGGGCCCCAGTCCTATTTTGGGGCTACATTTTATACTATTTACTTTTATTACTTTAGGACCCTACCCCCACCAATTCCCAGTGTGTATCATTACTTTCTGGGGACCTCTGTGCTGTGTTGGAATCTCCTTCCGCCCCTCTCTTTGAGCTCCTCCCTCAGCTCCCGGGCACGGGCTATTTGGCTGCCGGCAGTCGAGGACCCCCTTGGTTTCACTATCGCGTGGCATGTGAGTACCCATTGGAGACTAGAGGTTTTGCCTTTTTTTTTTTTTTTTTTTTCTTATACAGTTTTTATCCCATTGTTCTTTTCCTTTGTAGACCCTGGTGCTATATCGCCCCTGAAGAGTGTTCAATACACGAAACGCGTCGGGCTTACTACATGCACCAGACAACCATATACTTATAAGTTTTTTATCACCCTATGACTACTTTAGTGAATATTTCTTCCAGAATAGTATTATTCTCCCTGCATCCATTTTGGGGCTGTTTACCATGTTTACCATGTATCAGTTAGGATGTGACTGCTACACGACTTGTTATAACTATCTACACTGGAACTACAATTGTGTCATTGCACTACTATGTATCAATAAAGTGTTTTATGCTATGTTTGACTGTCCCCCTGGTCTTCTTTGCTCACCTCATTTAAAGTCCCAACTCTCCTGTTTTATGTATTCACGCATAGGGATGGAGACCTAGTGTCTCATTTAAAGTCCCATTTTTCTATATTTATCTTTATTGTTTAAACCACTAATCTCATCAATCCACCAATAGAGATGGACAAAGGCAAATGTGGCTGCTCTCCACTTTCACATTTAAAATTGGCTTCAGCAGTGTCAATGGACTATGAGTGTGCTGATCAATGCACTCATAGTCCATTGACACTCTAGCCAAAAGCTCTACAGAGGTATGGGTATTGTTGGGCGAGTGGTTCAGAGGGAGCATAATTTCGGCCTGAATGTCGTCCATTCACCCATTCAGCGAACATCCAAATTTGCAGAGCACTTTGTGGGATGCCCCGCAATGCACTGAAGCCGGCCGCTGCCTCCTTAACAATGGATGAGTCATCAGCTGTCAACGGGCTTCTCCACTGACAGCTGAATGAAAAAAAACATTGCCGACAATTGAAAAATTTGAAAAAAATGGAGTGAGGTCCCCCCCAATCCATACCAGACCCTTAGGTCTGATATGGATTTTAAGAAAAAACCCCATGCCAACATTTTAAAAAAATGGCGTAGGGTCCCCCCTAAATCCATACCAGACCTGAGCATGCAGCCTGGCAGACCAGGAAAGGGAGGAATGAGTGAGCGCCCCCCTTCCTGAACTAGGCCACATGCCCTCAACATGGGGGGTGCATTGGGGCAGGTGGCTCTGCAACACCCCACCCCAAAGCAACTTGTCCCCATGTTGATGGGGACAAGGGCCTCTGTCCCACAACCCTGGGCTGTGGTTGTAAGGGTATGCGGGCCGAGGGCTTATATGAATCCCGCCCCCTATGTGAATGAGTATGGGGTACAATGCACCCCTACTCATTCACCAAAAAAAGTGTCAAAAAGACATAAAAACACACACACAGGTTTTGACAATTCCTTTATTAAAAATAAAAAAACAATGTCCCCCATTGTAAATCCATTGTCAATCACGATACCTATCACACCCGCCAGACCCGAAAAAAGATAAACTCCACCAGTGGTGAGGGCTAACCGCCGACTGCCTGCTCTGCCATTTAACAGTTCCTAAATAGGTAAGAGATGGGGCCACCTAGCGACATCACCTGGTGGCACCCTCCCCATGTGACATCCCTGACCCAACATGCACCAATTGATGATATCACATGGGGCGGTGCCACCAGTTGATGTTGCCAGGTGCCTCTGCTCTTAACCTATTTAGGAACTGTCAAATGCTAGAGAACTCTATCAGTAGGCAATCTGCCAGCATGAGCTGAAGCAGGCCAGACTTTCTCAGGTACTGATTCACTTTCAGTTATCTCCCATGAAGTGTGAACAAGCCTTTAATGACCAAAATCTGAAATGCTAAAAATGAAGGACTATAATCTAACTTCCTTCAGGGCTTCTTAGGGATTTTTTTTTTCAAATTTGTGCATTTGAGATAGAAATGGAGATTTTTTCTCCGCACTGCCCAAGGCACACTTCTTTCTAAAAACGAAGACATAGCCAAGTACTTTGAGGAGTTTTACTCTAAGCTTTATAATTTGCCACAAAACGTAATAGATTCTCCCTCTGCACATGACCGGTCCTCACAAATTCGGGATTTCCTGACCCAATATTGTCCCAAACCGATCACATCAAAACAAGCCGAAGCCTTAGAACACCCACTGACCACTGAAGAACTCAATCTTGCTATTAAGCAACTGAAAGTTGGTAAGAGCCCAGGCCCAGATGGACTACCTCTAATATATTATAAAACCTTTTTAGAGATGCTAGCGCCCAAAATGTTGTCAGCATTCAACTCCCTTTCAAACCCACTCGCTCCAACCGGCCACATGCTAGAAGCCCATATAGCAGTTATACCAAAAACAGACAAAGACCCAGCACTTGTATCCAATTACAGACCCATATCACTGCTCAATGTGGACATCAAATTATATGCAAAAATCATTGCAAATAGACTACTACCCCTTATTTCAGAACTAGTCTTGCCCGACCAAGTAGGCTTTGTCCCGGACAGGGAGGCAAGGGACAATACCATACGCCCCCTGAATCTTCATCACTGGCTCACCGCATCTGATACTAAGGGCTTTCTGTTATTCCTTGACGCTGAGAAGGCGTTCGACAGGGTGGCCTGGGATTACATGCTAGAAGTACTCAAAGGCATTGGCCTTCTACCACGCATGTTTGCACATATTAATGCTCCATACACCAACCCAACAGCGAGGGTTAGAGCAAATGGCCTCCTGTCAAACGCCTTCCCCATCAGTAACGGAACTCGCCAAGGGTGCCCTTTATCCCCCCTGATATTTGTCCTTACCCTTCTCAATAGATTACGGGCCAATCCCGATATCCAGGGTATCTCTATTAATTGCAGAGAATTTAAGGTAGCCGCATTCGCGGATGATATCCTACTATCATTACAAACTCCCCGTATTTCTCTTCCTAACCTTCTGAAAGACATTAAACATTTTGGAGTAATGTCAAACTTCAAAATCAACTACTCTAAATCCCAGGCCCAGAATATCTCTCTTCCGTCACAAGAGGTTACTCATTGCCAATCCTCGTTCCCATTTCAGTGGAAAGACGACGCTATTACCTATCTTGGCATACGAATACCCAGCCGTCTAACAGACCTCTATGACCATAACTTCCTACACACCTTAATGAAAATCCAGACAGATCTAAAAAATTGGGCCACTCTCAATGTTTCCTGGTTTGGGCGATCGGCATTGATAAAGATGATAGTCCTACCCCATCTCCTGTACCTTATGCAGACTATCCCAATTCAACTGCCCCCATCTTTCTTTATGTCCTACAGAAAAGCCTGTTCAAAATTCATCTGGAAAAATAATTCCCCATGCATTAAATACACGAGGTTGACATGTACTAAAATGAAAGGGGGGATAGCTTTACCAGACCTGTATAAATACTATCTAGCATGCCACCTTACTAGAGTGGTAAATTGGAAAACCCATAAGTTAGGTAAGACATGGACCGCACTGGAAAATTCCTTCAGTAATACACCTTTTACACACCCTGACTTGGCTTCCAACGAAACACTACCCCCAAGCCGTTAAGTCTCATCCACTCATCTACCCTTCACTGCTAGATTTTTCCATAGCCAAGAATTTATACCAAATATCTTCAATACCAGGACCACTGACCCCTCTTAGAGCAAACCCAGATTTCCCCCCAGGAGAATCGAACACTTTCTTATTACAAGAGTGGCCACACGATGATGTCCACACTTGGCACTTCTTCTTTGAAGGATGGATACGTTCATATGACGATTTGAAATCCATCTACCATACGAAAGACTTTCCCTTTTGGTCTTATAGGCAGCTAAGACACTTTTTCACAACGACAAATGCTAACGACATCTGGACAAGACCACTCACTCCATTTGAAACAATGTATTCCCAGACCACTCCACAAAAGACACCTGATTTCCATGATTTACTCTCTCCTACAGGACAACCCCCTACTCCCACAGACAGAAACATCACAAATTTCCTGGGGGAAAGACTTACAAATCACTTTTACTGATGATGAATAGGAATCCATCTTCACATATGCCCACAAGGGATCATTGAATGTAGCAATACAAGAAAATGGCTACACAAAATGGTACAGAACCCTGGCATGCTTACACAAATTTTCGCCTTCTATTCCAAACATTTGTTGGAGATGTAACAAGGAGGCAGGAAACATGGTGCATATATGGTGGGAATGCCCAATACTCCAACCATTCTGGAAAGAGGTACATTCCATTATTACACGAGTAACAACCTACTCCCTAGACTTTAACCCGGCCCAGTATCTCCTCCATCATTCAACTCTGACCAAAAAACCTATCATAAATCATTAGCTATGCACATGGTTAACGCTGCCAGATTGTGTATTCCCGCACACTGGCGCTCAACCATCCCCCCTACCATTAAGGAATGGCTAAATAGGATTGCAAGGATCGAGGAGTTGGAAGAACTGATTTATATCTCCCAAGATCGCATACAGAAATTCACAGCCATATGGGCTTTCTGGACACATTTTAAAAACACAAACTACTATAGATCCTTCTTTCCATTTTGACATCTCTTCTCTCCCTAGTCTAAAGCTAACCCTTTTAACTGTCCTCTAATTGTCGCCATGGGGCCTGAGATGAGGAGCGGCCCTCCCCTCTATCACTTTCCTTTCCCCCCCATTATTTCCCTCTACTGACTCTACTTCTCCCCCTATACCCATCCTACTCCCCCCTTTCCTTAACCCCCCCACCTATCTACCCACACCTTCCGAATCTTGGGTACTAACCCATCATACAACCGATCTAATATGCTTGAATCTCCCACCAGAGACACTCGAGCCTTACTTACCATATCCACAAAGGCCAATGTACAAGGCAGTTAACCAATCTCTCTATTACCGATGGTAACTAAACATTCTCACCACTGTATAAGCATAAAATGTGCATTTCCTGATAATATGGTTACCTCCCTCTTGTTTTACCTGTATATCAAACTTTGTATTTGTACTCTGACAATCCCAGATTGTAACAACACCCTTTTTTTTCCTGTTTCGCTATACAAATGAGTGTCATGTTTGATTTCTTTTGATACCTTATCAATGCATTGTACCTGCTACCTTTTTCTTTCTTAATAAAAATCTTTTTTGTGGAAAAAAAAAAAAAAAAAAAAAAGAAATGCAGATTTTTTTTCTACTCTGACCATTTTTAGCCTATGAGAAACATTCAGTGAAGAACTTATGAACGTTCTATCGTCTTCAGACTGATTGCACTGGAAATTTGAAAAAAACTTAGCCTCGACAGTAGCTCTACCTTAATCATTTTAAAGCAGTGATTCATTTAGTTTCTATTGACAGGTTGTAAGGGCCTCTGTACTTAAAAGAAACTCAACACAAACTGGAGAGTGACTGGAAGGTGTGCACAATGATTAAAAAGAATTCAAGTTCACTGAGCCAACAAAAAGCTCACCTGTTGTAGCCTTAGTGAGCCTAAGCTGACCCAGAAAGCAGAATTGTTATAAAATTTTGCTGATGGGCACTGATGAAGTGGCACCGATAGGCTGCACTGATGGGCACTGATGAGGTGAAACTAATGGGCACTGATAGGCGGCACTGATGGGCACTGATAGGTGGCACTGATAGGTGGCACTGATGGGCACTAATGAGGCAGCACTGGTGGGCACTGATCAGGAGGCACTGATGAGGCTGCACTGATGGGTGGCACTGATGGGCACTGATAGGTTAGGTGGCATTGATGGGCACTGATAGACAGCACAGAGAGGTGGCACTGATAGGCAGCACTGATGAGTACTGATAGGCGGCACTGGTGGGTACTGATGATGAAGCACTGATGGGCACTGATTGGCAGCACTGATGGGCACTGATTGGCAGCACTGGTGGGCCCAAGGACTCGGTGATCCCAGCATTTTAAGCCCATGCTGTAGCCATCTTTCGGCTATAGCGTGGGCGCAAAGTGGTTAATATATATATATATATATATATATATATATACAGTATATAGATAGTGTATCTGTTTATATTTAATTAAAATGTGAGTTTTTGAGCAGGTCTAGGGTATTTATATGTGATTTAATTCATACCAACGGCTAATTTGTATTTAATGCAAACTAATAGGTTTTATGTAAATGTAGCATGTGGCAGTCTATTTAAAAACAAATTATCCCTAGTTTCATTTCAGTTATTTTAATTAAATTTGCAGCATGCATGTGTTTATGTAGGGATATACGAATGAAAGCTTAGAGTGGCACATTTAAAGCAAGCCTTTTTAAATTTAATTTTGTATTAAAAAACTACACATTATTTTCTCAGCATGAAGGCTGAATGATAAGTTTGCTTGAATAAAAGTAATCATTGATTGTAAAACATTTGTCATTTTCCTTTGTGTTTTTAATAAATAATAAAAATGTGGGAATAATCACAATATTTTCAGCCATAGGTTAAAATGGAAAAAAATAAAACATTACCACATGCAAGCAGTACTTAATTTGTCATGTAATGAAGATAGGCCTAATAGGCCACTGAGTTTAGAGAAAGCAAGAGAATTTTAATGAAGCAAATTTTGCAAATATGTTTTGTGGAGTTTCTATAATAGAATACCACAGAAACAGAAATAAATATAATTGTTAGATTGAAAAAAAATTCTACTACATTTTTGCAATGACCTTACAGTATATTTATATATTATATCCTGAATTATTCCTACATGATAAGCTAGTGTGGTTCAATGGTAACTCAACAATCTTTGAAATGTAGGATTATTGACTTTTACAATAACTGATTTTTATGCCAGAGGGAACTTTGAAAGCAATCTAGCACGTGCTGTTTTTGCTTCATCCCCCTCTGTGGCTGTGGAAACCAAATGTATGGTAGATATTCTGCATATAAATCCCAATTTCAAATGCTGTCAATATGTGTCCATGAGACACAAAGGGCATGGCTTGGACACATCCCATGCTTCCTCTTTACTGGCTATGATTGACAGCAGTGGGAGCCAATCGCTCCTGCTGCTGTGTCTGAGCCAAGCCAACGAGGAGGGAGAGAGCCGAGAGAGCCCCTGCTTGTGTACACAATGAGGGATCAAGCCTGGGCTCAGGTAATTATTTGGAGGGGGGGGCTGTAAAGAAGATTTTTGCCTCAATGCAGAGAATGAATTAAGGTAAAAAACCTTCAGGCTTTAAAACCACATTAATATTAAAATCACATCAGCTAAACCTTGTCAGTCTTTGAAGGGCTAATGCCTGTATAAATGCAACCTAAGTAGCTTTGACTGTTAGGCATTGGCCCTTTGTCTGAGAGTTTTATAAAGAGGTAAGTTCAAATATGAATGTTAGATAACATAACAATATATTTTACAAAAACATTTAGTACTGTACTTCATTAGGACTGAAATTCAAGTTTGCAGCCATGTTCGGTTCAACATGAATATTACTGAAAATGAAATGGCTAGCTCACCTGCCTGCTGAAGCTATTGGCAGTTGCAGCTGGAATCCATTTATTTAGAGGTGGTGTCACTACTGTTACACAATGAATGACTTCCTATTCCTTGGTTGCTAAAATTATAGTGGCCTCCTGCATCCTAGAATCAAAGAATCTGTTTTGAAGGGCCACCTGTGCATTGATGCTATAAAAACCATTAACACTGTACCACAAAAAAGACCTATCCTCGATAGAGGTCTGGTATAGATTTTAAGAGGGCTCCCACACAAAAGCAAACAAAAAAGTGTGGGATCCCCCAAAATCCAAATCAGACCATTATCAAAACATGTAGCCTGGCTATCAAGGAATGAACAACCTCTCACTGAATCAGGTCACGTACTCTTAACAAGGGGAGAGTACCTTGCTAGGCAGGCACCTGACAAAGCACATTGTTCACATGCTGTTGGGGAAAAGAAACACTTTACCATATCCCTGGTCTGGTGGGTGTGGGTGTCTGTGGCGGGGGACTTATCATAATCTGGAAACCCCCTTTAAAATGCAAACTAAACCCCTTGTTTTGAAGTGCAATGTTAGACAGGGTAAATTTCATTTGTTGCAGGCTAGGGTAAGTGAGCTGGAAATTTTTGCTTCTTGTTTTTTGTCATGCGTCACCTTTCCATGTGCTCCATGCTGCAAAGGCCAGTTATAGGTTGGGGTGGTTGCCATTTGTACTGAAAAGGCACACTTTCCCACAACCCTGGCCTGGTTGATGTGGGTGTCTGTGATGAGGGACTTATCATAATCTGGAAATCCCCTTTAAAATAAGCAGGCCTCCAGGTATCTGCCCCCCATGTGAATGAGTAAGGGGTACATAGTACCCCTGGTACTCATTCTAAAAAAAAAAAAAAATACAAAGTAATAAAGCAACAAATGTCCCATGATGTAAATCAATCAACAATCACAAACATGCACATTGTGTGTGCCAGTATGTTCTGGGTTTGCAATTTTTTTTAGCTGTGCGCTAAATGTCCAATAGAATGGAATTTGCTCTGTTTACTCATAATTTTCCTCATTATAGTCTTGTACATAAGTAAAAGGTACAATGATTATAGAAGAGTGTATGGGCATGGTAAAAATGTGTTAATTAATAGCTGATGTTTTTTTTCATAAGGATTGGGCCTTTTATTTTTATTTTTATTTTTATTGATTACCTGGGGAAAGTATACTCACAACAGGATAACAACTCTACTGAGCTGTACTGTTTCTCATGTATTCAGGTAGGTTAAGGTAAAACTATTAGTAGTTAATAATATTTGACTTGACCTATTCTGTTGAAGATGTTTCCTAGCTTATCCATGCCAGTTCTAAGGGGGTTGATTTACTAAAGGCATATACTGTAGGTGCTCATCTTGCAAGGGAATTTTCGCTTAGCTTAGTGGATTTGGTTAAAATTCACTTTACAAAGAATACCCAATCATGTTCAAGGAAAAAAAAAAAAAACAATATGTTTGCTTGCACATTATTGGATGATAGAAGTCAACAGAGCTTTACCTAAAGTGGTCAGTATCAGTAGTAAGTTTAGCGGCTTGTCACATTGCCTTTGCATGTATTTTATACCTGTTTTGTTTTTAATTGTATGTCCATTCCAACAAATCCTGCACTATGAGGCACGTTTTCGTTTATTGCCTTTGGTATATGGGGACATATGAATGGAGCTCTGACCTGGTAAAGTGAGAAATATTGAGAAGAATTTCTGGTATGGAAGCCTGCAGATATTCCTAACTTAACCCTTGTTGCTTTAAAAAGACCTTTTTTTTTGGTGAGTTCGCATTGCATGGGGCTGATAACCGGTAAAGGTTGGTGATCAGAGTTTGCACTATTATTTTGTATGGATTGATATCCACTTGGGTGTAATTATCAATATTGTAACAATATTACACCATACAAGTTTTTTTTCTTCTTTCCTAATACACCTGGAGTTTCACAGGATTGGTGTAATTCATGCGTGTTTGCTGCACTTAATTTTGCAGCCAATAAGCCAATCCTTATATTGGCTTAACATTCTTGCACCTACTAAGTTGGATCACTGGATGTTTTGTGTATTTTTTGAATAATACAGAGGACTTTTTTATTTACATAATTTTTTTTTTTTGCACATATCACAGTGCTGCACATTTTGTATGTTTATTGATTTGAAGGACTTGGTATATTGCCTTTTGCTAGCAGCTGTATAATTTTGGTTTAGCGCTCACTTCACATTTTTTTAGTTTGTTATTAACAAAATATAGCTGTTGCCTACTACGAAATTTTTATTTTTTTTACATTTTACTTAATGTGAATTTAGAATATATGTATAACCTATTTGTTTAAAGTTTATACACAGAAATTAAATATACTTTTAAGATACTTGTAGAGAAGGCAGCTTGCTCTCTTTTAGTTCACAGTGAAACATTTTACTTTGACATTTATTCAGCCCCAGAGATTAGTAAGTGTGCGGTTTTGCATTTTTAGTTGACAGTGTCATGTAGTAAATATTCAATAAGCATAAAATATGAAGTGATATTTAACGAGACATGTACATGCAATGACTTTGGCAAAGTTTATAGTATATATGTAAATGTGATCATTGACACTGAAGGTCGTTAAAATGGCATGTCCTATTAGGCTGAGACTTTTGTTTTTCTCCTTTGAATAAGCACCTATAATTGATAGTATTTACATGTAGCTTGTTATTTAAAAATGTATATTCAAAATGGTATTGTTAGCTGACAGCAAAGGACAACAAAGATCAAATTCTATTTGCCTTTAGTAAATCAACAACATATCATCCTGTTCATTTGAACTAAATTCTCACAAGTGCCAAAATCCTGTTGGCCTATTGAGCAATTTCCCACAAGTGAGGTGAATCTGAGGACTGCAACCTGAGAAATGGAACTTTGCAGGGAAGTTTCATCCCTACTATCTGGACCTCTGGTTAAGGATGGATACTAATTAGATCCTGTGCCTTGGAGGCAATCTACCTCTGCTGCTGGTGATGCTTTCCCATAGACATTTTAAAATATTTAAAACATCTTGTGCAAAGTAAATTGGTTATTGAAAAACATTAAATATTATCAAGATAAATGTTTATTTATAGGTACAAGTAATAAAATACTAGTAAGCATTTAAAATGATTTACTGGTTTAAAGAGACATACCATAAATAAGGGCAGAAGCTATGGGTGGGAATTATCCATTTCCAATGTTAGTTAAGCCATTTCTATCAACAGCATAGGAAGGGATTAAATAGTAGGGGGAAGTCAGTATAATGAAACTATATGAAAAGACAGAAACATGGGTTATATAAGGTAGTAGAGCTGCACGATTCTGGATAAAATGAGAATCACAATTTTTTTGCTTAGAATAAAGATCACAATTGTCTCACGATTCTCATGGCGTAACATCATCTTTCACGTTATACAAAAAAATTGGGCTAACCTTATGGTTTCTTTCTTTTTTTTTTTTTTTTTTTTAATTAACCACTTCAATACCAGGCACTTTCGCCCCTTCCACCCAGGACAATTTTCAGCTTTCAGCGCTGTCGCACTTTGAATGAGTATTGCGCGGCCATGCTACACTGTACCCAAACAAAATTTTTATTATTTTGTTCCAACAAATAGAGCTTTCTTTTGGTGGTGTTTGTTCACCTCTGTGGCTTTTATTTTTTGCTAAACAAACTAAAAAAGACCACAATTTTTGAAAAAAAAAGGTTTTTAGTAACAGCTTACCTGTAAAATCCTTTTCTTGGAGTACATCACGGGACACAGAGCCATAGTATTAACTATATGGGTATATAGGCACCTTTAGGTGATGTACACTGGCACATCCAAGACAGGAAGTTCACTGCCTATATAACCCCTCCTCCTACCAGGAGTACCTCAGTTTTTGTATCAAAGCAATATACACAAATCCCAAAAGAGGGACAGGACCTTTGTGTCCCATGATGTACTCTAAGAAAAGGATTTTACAGGTAAGCTGTTATAAAAATCCTATTTTATTTATCGTACATCACGGGTCACAGAGCCATAGTATTAACTATATGGGACGTCCCATAGCAATGCTATTTGAGGGGAGGGAGACACAACCCGCAGGGCGCCCACAGACTTGAGTACCTATACTGCTGCCTGCAGCACACTGCACCCAAAGGCGAAATCCTCATGCCTTTTTACATCCACCTGATAAAACCTGGTGAATGTATGTACTGAAGACCAAGTTGCGGCCTTAAAGATTTGAGCCATGGAGGCCTGGTGATGCACTGCCCAAGAAGCACTAACTACTCTGGTAGAGTGCGCCTTGACTTGAAAAGGCGGAATCTTACCTTTTAAACCATAAACCTGAATTATAACCTGCCGAATCCACTTAGAAATAGTTCATTTCAACGCTACCTGTCCTTTCCTAGGACCTTCTGGCAGCACAAATAAGACATCAGTCTTCCGGATCTGAGCAGTCATCTTTAAATAGACCTTGACTGCTCTCACCACATCAAGACAATGTAGTGACTTCTCTTCCCTAGAACACTGGCTGCAAGAGCCTTTTTCTGTCCACATTCACCTGTTATTTGGTATATTAATCTTTTTTTGTTACATTTTTGAGAGACTTGCCCAAAGACCATTTTTGGTTGTTAATTCTGAACAATACATGATGCTTGAAAGAGCTGATCACATTGACCTGCGGAGACGAACTGTCTGGTCACCTAGGCTGCTTTAAATGCTGTTTTAATTAACATGTTAATTATATAATTGTCTTTTACGTTTTTGCTAGAGGGGAGGGGGGGAGTATCCATCAGCCCTACCTCGTTATCTAACCCAATAAATCATTCAAGATTCTACAAGCTATTTTCGGCTAGACTTGTATTCAGTGCAGCTATAATAATAAATCTCTCTGATGATCAGACTGGAGGAAGCGGTATAACTGACGGAAGCACTTAGCGGAGTATGGGATAGGATCCGTCACAATTGGTGTCAAGCTGTGGGATGCTTCTTCTTGCCTAGGCACACCCAAATCACCACCGGGACCCCCTGCTCCTAACAGCAGATAGAACATCACTAAGCCAGACTCAAACGCAGCACCTTGAAGGATCTCTTGGAAGAAACTCTCATCACCGAACTAATGGAGATTGACCAGGCCAGCAACCCACCAGCAGATACCTCAGAGGCGACAGAATTCCAGCGTGACGTCCAGTGGCCACTGACCTTGTATTGTACTCACCCCCCCGCAGGAGTCAGTCAAGTGTTACGAGAGGTGTCCCAGCTGCGAATGGCTGAACTGCAGTGGGACCAAGGAGCGTCAGTTATGTTCAACCCGGGAAGCTACAGCAGCCCGCAAAAAGCTACCCTATGCCGCCTTCTGAATGTTTCAAGATGGTGAAGATGAGATGGATGTTTACCTGCAAATGTTTGAGCAGCAATGTGGTCTCCAAGGTGTCAATAAAGCAAATTGGGTCACGATCCAGGTCAGCCGGCTCACAGGAAGGGCTGCAGAGGCATACAATAATGTCTCAGACGAGATCAACCAGGACTATGACCGGGGAAAAGAAAGACTGTTGGCTCACTTCGGCATTACTCCGGAGGCACACCATTTGAGGTTTCGCAACCTCTGCCGAAAGGAGAGAGAGCCTTACGCAGAATGGGCTCATCAAATGACCCGAGCAGCGGAGAGTTAGATGACCTGACGCCAAGCTGTTACCATGGCAGTTGCACTCCAGCTAATCCTCCTGGAACAATTCTATGATCATACCCCACATGAAGTTAGAGACTGGGTAAAGGATTTGGCGGCCAGTCACAGTAGATGAAGCTGTCACCCTAGCTGACCAATACGTGGATTCAAGGCGGACTGTACAACCAGAGCCTAAGACCTCAGCTCGCCTGTCCCCAACATTCCACGGAGTGTTGCCCCTCCACACTAGCCGTCGATCTCTGGTCCCACTCAGCTACCATCTTCACGAGGGAAAGGGGACCTCTGGTACAGATGCAACAAAGCAGGGCATGTTAGGAAGCATTGTCCGCAGAATTTTTCCCAGGACACGCGGAACAACAGGCCCCTTGGACATGCCCGGGCTGCTGCACACTGTCTGGAGAGAGATGATGTGACTTACCCAAGTTAGAATATTGGAATTCTACATGAGGCAGACCCTGTGCAAGCTGCCACTACAGATAATCGATTGCACTATCGACAAGGCGTGTGGATTAATAGTCAGGCTGCCCAGGGACTGCGGGACACGGGAGCTACTATTACCCTGATACAGTCCCGGATGATAAACCCAGCAGAGCAGACGGGATGGTCTGTGGCTGTGTGGGTGGCCGGGGGAAATGTTATGCGGGTCCCCACTGCCAGGGTTCACTGTGATTGGGGTTCGGGGGCCAAAGAAGTGGAAGTTGGAATAATGCAGAACTTACCTGCAGAAGTTTTGTTGGGCAATGATTTGGGATGTTTAAATTCTGCCTACTCCCTGGATGTATCTCCGGAAGCCTGCCCTGTTACCACCCGCCAGGTGGAGGTGCACTCCCTAAAGGATGGGACCCAGGTAAGACCTGTCACCCTTGACCTAGACTGTACTACCCAAGCTATTCGTACCCCGACTTGGGTTTCTCACCAAGACTTTGCTCAGGCAACTCTCAGTGACTCTTCCCTAGCTAGCTATAGGTAAAGAGCAGGATTGGACCCTGGGGGGTTGGAGGGGGAGTGGGTAGAGTGGGTCCAGGGATTACTCTATCGGGTTACTGAGGGAAAGACAGCCTCCCATCCACCCAAGCGGCAGCTGGTTGTGCCGCAGAAATATCGGCATGACCTGCTGTGCATTGGGCACGACATACCCTTAGCCAGATACCTGGGGATGTCCCGGACCCTTCACCATCTGACTCAGTCGTTTTTTTGGCCAGGGATTACATAGGATGTCCGACAGTATTGCCAGACCTGTGACACATGCCAGCGGGTGTGTAAGCATGGGGGCCTACTGAAAGCTCCCCTACACCCTTTATCGATCATTGATGAACCCTTTAGCTGCGTTGCCGTAGACTTGGTTGGACCATTGCCCCGACCTAGTCCTTCTGGGAAGAGATATATCCTTACCGTGGTGGATTATGCCACCCGGTACCCGGAGGCCATTCCCCTGGCAAATATCCACGCAGAAACTGTGGCTGATGCCTTGCTACGGATCTTTGCCAGGGTGGGTTTCCCTCTGGAAATCATCTCTGACCAAGAGACCCAGTTCATTGCTGAGCTCACTTAGCAGTTATGGAGGCTCTGTGGGATAAAGCCCCTACAGAGCTCTCCCTATCACCCCAAGACCAACGGACTGTGTGAGAGGTTCAATGGAACACCAGAACAGCTGCTTAGGACATTTGCAACCTCTCACAGGGATTGGGAGAGATATCTGCCACACCTTTTCTTTGCTTATCGGGAGGTGCCGCAGGAATCTACCGGGTTCTCCCCATTTGAGTTACTGTATGGGAGGCGGGTGAGGGGGCCCCTAGATCTAGTCAGAGCCCACTGGGAAGGGGGAATTGATCCCCAAGGGTCCTTTATCATAGCATACATTCTTGAGTTTAGGGACAGACTAAAGGAGCTCACAGACACTGTCCAAGAGAACCTTCGGCTGCCCAAAGGCAGCAGAAACGATGGCACGATCGTACTGCTTGGAACCGCACTCTGGAGGTTGGGCAGAAGGTTCTTGCCCTCAGGCCAACCAAGCAGGACAAGCTACAGGCCACTTGGCAGGGACCTTACCGGGTTGTGGCAAAGCTCTGTGACACAACCTACCTAGTGGCTAAATGTTCGGATGAAAGAGTCCGAAGGACCTTTCATGTGAACATGTTGAAAGCATACTGGGAAAGATCAGGAGAGGTAGCCACTATATGTGTTCCAGCTATGGAAGATTCTGAGAATCTTCCCCTGCTGGTGCTCCTGGAGCTAAATAGAATTACTGCAGGGATAGAGACGATAAAGCTTGATGACCAGCTAGGGCTGACGCAGAGAGAACAAGCTAGACAGGTCCTTAGTCAGAGAAGGGAAATGTTCTCCACAGTCCCTGGGTACACTACTATGGCAGTGCACCCAGTGGAGACTCTGGGACAACTGCCACTAAGACAGGCAGCTTACCGGATACCTGACGCAGTGAGAGAGGGGATGCGTCATGAGATTAAGGAGACGCTTGAGTTGGGAGTCATTGAGCCATCCAGCAGCCCCTGGGCTTCTCCGATGGTCCTTGTACAGAAGCGGGATGGCACCACTCGCTTCTGCGTAGACTACCACAGATTAAAAGAGTTCACCACCACTGATGCTTACCCTATGCCCTGGGTGGATGATCTGTTAGATCGCATTGCTCGAGGAAAATTCCTGACAACCCTCGACCTATGCAAAAGGTACTGGCAAATTCCTCTGGATGCGGAATCTATTCAGAAATTGGCGTTCATTACCCCAATTTGGCCTATACCAGTCTAAAGTAATGCCATTTGGGATGAAGAATGCACCGGCAATTTTCCAGAGGATGGTAGACCAACTCCACGATGGCCTCCGGGACTATGCTTGTGCATATCTGGACGACATTGCGATCTACAGTGATACATGGGAGGACCATCTGGTTCACCTGGGTGTCATGTTAGACCACATCAAGGCTGCAGGACTAACCCTTAAGCCAAAGAAATGCAGCATAGGGATGTCCGAGGTACAGTACCTTGGACATCAAGTAGGCAGTTGACAACAACGACCCGAGCCTGCTAAGATTGAGGCAGTTGCCAAGCGGCCGACCCCCCGTACTAAAACCCAGGTCCTGGCATTCCTTGGCACAGCTGGGTACTATAGGAAATTTGTCCCGCAATATAGTTCCATTGCTAAGCCCCTAACAGACCTGACTAAGAAGTAGCTTCCCCGACAGGTACTGTGGTCCCCTCGAGTGTGAAGCTACCTACCAGTGATTAAAGAATGCACTAACTTCAGCTCCTGTTCTAGCTGCCCCTGACTCAACCAAACGTGTCCACACAGATGCCTGTACATTCGGGCTGGGGGCAGTACTGAGCCAAGTAGGACCTGATGGCGGTGAGCACCCAGTGGCCTACATCAGTTGGAAGCTGCTACCCAGGGAAGTCGGTTATGCAGCCGTGGAGAAGGAGTGTTTGGCGCTGGTGTGGGCTCTCAAGAAATTCCAACCTTATCTCTACGGACGACCTTTTACAGTGCTCACCGACCACAATCCATTAATCTGGCTTAATCGGGTCTCTGGGGATAATGGATGATTGACAATGGAGCCTGGCTCTGCAGCCTTTACAATTTTACCATCCAGTATCGACCAGGAAAGCAGAATGGGAATGCTGATGGTCTTTCCCGGCAAACTGAACTATAAGACTCTCCCGGACAGCCCCAAGCTGACCCGTGGTGGTTCTAGTTGTGTCTGCCGGACTATTGGACGTGGCGGTGCACTGTCACGGACACTGGCTGCAAGGGCCTTTTTCTGTCCACATTCACCTGTTATTTGGTATATTAATCTTTTTTTTGTTACATTTTTGAAAGACTGTTTTCTTGGACTTGCCCAAAGACTATTCTTGGTTGTTAATTCTGAACAATACATGATGCTTGAAAGAGCTGATCACATTGACCTGCGGAGACGAACTGTCTGGTCACCTAGGCTGCTTTAAGTGCTGTGTTAATTAACATGTTAATTATATAATTGTCTTTTAAGTTTTTGCTAGAGGGGAGGGGGGAGTATCCATCAGCCCTACCTCGTTATCTAACCCAATAAATCATTCAAGATTCTACAAGCTATTTTCGGCTAGACTTGTATTCAATGCAGCTTCAATAATATATTTCTCTGATGGTCAGACTGGAGGAAGCAGTATTACTGATGGAAGCACTAAGCGGAGTATGGGATAGGATCCGTCACAATGGTTTTGGAAAAAAGATCGTAGGATAATATCTTGGTTCAGATGAAAACCTGGAACCACTTTAGGCATAAAACTTGGACAAGGATGCAACACGACCCTGTCCTCGTGAATAATCAAATATGGCTCTTTACAAGAAAGAGCAGCCAATTCTGAAACTCTCCTTGCTGAGGATATAGCAACCAAAAATACTAACTTCCTTGTTAGAAGGACTAAGGGAGCATGCTGTATCGGATTAAAGGGCTGTTTTTGCAACACTGACAAAACTAAGTTTAAGTCCTAAGGATTCAAAGGTGATCCAACTGGTGCATTAAGCCGCATCACCCCTTGCATAAAAACCTTGACCAAAGAATACAAAGCAGGAGGTCTTTGAAATAAGACCAATAAGGCCGAGACTTGGTCCTTCATAGTACTCAAGGCCAGCTTCATCTCTACCCCTAATTGTAGAAAGGCAATAATTTTGCCTATGCTATACTTCTGAGGGTGCCAACCCTTGGACTCACACCAGGAAACATAAGACCACCAGACTCTATAATATATGATTCTGGAAGCTGGCTTCCTTGCAGGTAGAGATAACTGACCCGGATAGCCCGCGTTTCTTCAGAATGTGGGTTTTAATAGCCAAGCTGTAAAATTTTGAGTTTGTAAGGTAGGATGGAATATTGGCCCCTGTGAGAGTAGGTCCGGAAGTAGTGGAAGAGACTATGGATCCCCCACCGCCGTCTTTACAATTTCTTTATACCAGGACCTTCTGGGCCATGCTGGGGCTACAATAATTACCGGCTTTCTTTCCAGTTTGATCCTGCAAAGAAGTCGTGGCAGCAACTGAATAGGGGGGAAAGCATACATCAGTGAGAACTGATCCCACGGGGGTCACCAACACATCTGTTCCGCGTGCGAGTGGATCCCTTGTCCTGGACACAGTTGACCAACTTCATGTTGAACCTAGACGCCAGAAGATCTACGTCCGGAATACTCCATTTTTGGCAATTAGCCAGAAAAATGTCGGGGTGAAGGGACCATTCCCCCAGGAGCAACTGTTGGCGGCTCAAGTAGTCCGCCTGCCAATTCTCTACTTCCAGAATGAAAACTGCCCATAGGCACGGAACATTCCTTTCTGCCCAAGTTAGAATATGGCTCACCTCCCTCTTTGCTGCGAGACTCTTGGTGCCCCCTTGGTGATTGATATAAGCTACAGCTGTGGCATTGTCGGATTGGATGCTGACAGGACAACCCCATAACCTGAATGTTCGGGCCTTCAGAGCCAGACACACTGCCTGAATCTCTAGGATGTTGATGGGCAAAGTTCTTTTGGTTCTTAACCACTGTCCCTGGACTGTCATATTTTCTAGTACTGCTCCCCAACCAGAAAGGCTGGCATCTGTCGTTACCACCTTCCAGATAACTGGTCTGAAGGATTTTCCATTCAGCAGATTCCAGGTTACCAACCACCAACTGAGGCTCTGGGACACCCTTGGGGACAGCCACATTGGCAAATCTAGAGCTTGAACTGTTTTGTTCCAAGCAGACAGTAAACTGTTTTGCAACCCTCTTTAATGGAACTGGGCATAGGGAACCTCTTCGAAGGAAGCCACTATCTTTTCTAACAACCTCATGCAAAGGCGAATGGAGGGATCTCTTTTTGACCTGACCATCTGCACCAGCTCTCTTATGGCGTTGATCTTTGCCTGAGGCAAGAACACCTTTTTTCTGGACTGTGTCTATGATCAGACCCAAGTACTCCAGCCTTTTTAGTGGTTTTAAGAAAGACTTCTCTAGGTTGAGAATCCAACCTAGATTTTTCAGGTATTTGGTTGTAATGCGCACACTTTGCTCCAAACGGGCCACCGACTGGTCTATTAGCAATAGATCGTCCAGGTATGCCAGGATTGTTATGGCCTGTGCCCTTAGCCTGGCTAGAGGTGGAGCCAGAAATTTTAATATTTGTAAATACCCAGGGTATTGTAGCCAGCCCGAAGGGCAAGGCTACAAACTGAAAATGATGCTGTTCTACCTCCAACCGCAGAAACCTTTGGTGAGCGGGACATATAGGAGCATGCAGACATACATCCCTGATGTCAATAGATGCCAAAAGTTCTCCTCCTTGTAGGATAGACACCACCAACCTGATCGACTCCATGCAAAAAGAGCGGACCTCCAGGAATTGATTTAGATCTTTTAGATCTAGAATGGGTTTGACATCTTCATTTGGTTTTGGTACCGTGAAGAGGTTTGAATAGAACCCCAAACCTTGCTGCTCTGTGGGGATTTGCATGATCACCCCTTGAGTGAGTAATTGGTCTAACGCCCGAAACAGAGATTGCCTTTTCCCTGGATCTTTGGAAACATTTGACCTCAGAAAACGAGGCGGTGGAAACTCCTGAAACTCCAGTTTGTACCCTAGAGCTATCGTGGAAATGACCCATCTGTCCTGAATTTTCTCCTGCCAGACTTCTGAGAACTGCTTCTGAGAACTGCAAAAGTCTTCCCCCCACCCTGGCGAGCGGGGGCGCCCTTTCATAATGAGGCTTTAGAATTATAGTTTGCAGGTTTCTGCCCCAGGACTTCTTTTGTGCCTGGGTCTGACCCTAGAGGCAGATGCCCCTGGCGCTGGAGAAAGAGCCCGCTTCAAAGAAGGGCATTTATTCCTTCTTTTGACTGGTAAAAGAGTACTTTTCCCACTTGAAATCTTTTGGATGTATTTGTCCAAATCATCCCCAAATAGCCGATCCCCATGAAAAGGAAAACCAGTCAGGAGCCTTTTGCATGGTACTTCGGCTGACCAATTTTTTAACCACAGGATCCTACGCATGTGCACTAGCATAAGGCGAGACGCTCGGTGAATAGAATCTTTAATGGCGTCAATAGCAAATCATAATGCTTTTGGCATTTCGGCCAAGTCCCGGGCCTGTTATATAGGGGACTCTTTAAGGGCCTGTCTAAACTGGTCTTTCAGGGATTGACAGATGTATATTGCAGTGACTGCAGGTTGAGTAACTGCACCTGCCAAAGAAAAAGTTAGACTTTTATTCACACTGGCTGTAGCAGCGTCAACTGCTGGTACATTCCATCTTTTGGTGAATTTCTCCTCCATGGGATAAAGTACTGAAAATGTTTTTGGAGGGAGAAAATGCTTATCGTGATGATCTCATTCAGCATAAATAAGCTGTTCTAGTAATGCATGGATGGGATACGCATGCAAAGTCTGCGGAGGTTTTAAGGAACCCAAGGAAGAAACTGAACTTTCGGCTGACTCAGGGGCAGCTTGAAAGCAGAACTAACCATTTCCGTAAGAGACTGTACCAGCAATTTTACAAATTGCGAGGCTGAAAAGGGTTCATCCACCGTTGATTCCTCCAAAGAGGATTCATGGGATTGATCCTCTGAGGGTAAAACCTCATCCTCCACCCACTGTTGGGCTTTGAACAGGTGAATCTGGATGCCGCACACCGGATAAAGTTGAAAAATTGTCTTTATTATAAAAATAGGATCATCAAAAATACAGGACAATCAGGCAAATCATACAGGCTCAGCTGACGCATTTCGCACTCTAGATTGAGTGCTTACTCATAGCTAACAGTGCTTACTCATCCACCCACTGTTGCCTTGATAAAGGGTTTGCGGTGGGGGAAGGAGATCTACTACTCTTCCTATCCCTTTGGATGGAGGATGCGATTAAAGCCGCTAGTCTTTCTTCTAGCCCCAACAGGGCAGAGGAAAAGGCATCTTCAGTCACGTATACAGGGGCTGAGATGTGAGAAGCAGCTGCAACACCTACTGGTTCCAATGCCTCACCCTGGCTAGCCACTTCTGGTATTTCAGGAGAAGATGACAATGTGGAGGCATGACTGGAGTCCTCAGCACCTGGAGATGATGTTTTGGTACTTTTTTGAGGTGTTTGCAATGGCCTTTTTGGGAGGCATAGTCCTAAGCACAAAAGCAGAGGCACTATTTAAATGCACTATTTGCTGAACAATTGTTTAGCAAAAGAAATGCCGCTAATAAAAGTTCAGCCTAGTGCTGGGTAAAATGTCTTTCCTCTATTGGGAATGCTTGTATGCAGCCCTTCCGTGCCCCACCGCTCCTATGTCCTGTGTGATTAGCCAGCGTGCTCTCCAGCTATCCAGCTGAGAAGGGCCTGCTCTTTCTACTCAGCTTCCTCCCCGCTCCTGCTCCATGTGTCCTCGTGAACGCTATGTCCCGCACACGGCGCCACACCCAGGCCCCGTCCCCACCGTATGTCGACCGCCCCCTCCTGTTTTAAAATTCAGATAGTTCCCGCGGGGGCGGCATTCAGGTCTGTCACTTGGCAGACCCAGCAAGAGGGGAGAAGAGGAGAGGCAGGGCCTAATGGTACTACTACTTGCGCAGAGTGAGGAAACAAACAGAGCTACTGTGGTGGTGGGTTTGCAGGGGGAGCACAAACCATTGTTTTACTATCCAACCCCTTAGTCCCTCCAGGGGGGAGAAGTGCAATATGGCAAATCTCTTTCCTGCATGAGGAATCCCCGCTGAGACAAGCTGCTGCTAAGCCCACACACATGCTGTGACACAGCTGAATTGAGAGACAACGAACTAAGGTATGTGCATTTACTCCCTCTAGTGGAGACTTAAGGCATGACAACATTTTACCCAAGGAAGAAAACCATAGGTGGACTTTTTACAGTTCCTAGGCTTCTTCCCTTACCTTATTCTCGCCGCAGGATACTGCTGATGACAGACAGATCCAAACTTCACCCATCACGGTTTGCTATGTTTAGCAAACCTTCAAGGACCGGGTCCCTTTTTATCGGGGTTCCACTCCCTTGGACCTGTATAGCACCCCGCCAGGAAAAACTTTAGGTAATGTGAGCATGACCAAAGCACTGGGTCCCGGGGTCCAGCCCTGCAAGGAGAGGCGTTACAGGCAAAACCTTGTTCTTCTTATACGAGGTACCATCCACCTTGGCTTCAGTGGCACTTTGGATGGATCCAGTCTGTGGAGGCTATTTAAATCCAGTAAGGATCCCTCCAGTGGAGCTCTTCAAAGCACATCTCCGCTCGTGACCAACACCTTAGATGCTGGCAAAAAAACTGAGGTACTCCTGGTAGGAGGAGGGGTTATATATAGAGTGAACTTCCTGTCTTGGATGTGCCAGTGTCCATCACCTGAAGGTGCCTATATACCCATATAGTTAATACTATGGCTCTGTGTCCCATGATGTACGATAAAGAAAATAAGTTTCTATTCGTTTCGGTTATAAAATTTTGTTTTCTCCTTCACTGATGAGGCGGAACTGATGGGCACTGATCAGGGAGAAAATATGAAAGAATGGGAATCCCGTCAGAATAGAAATATAGTAGTATTCACCACATATATAAAAGGGGGTGTGATCAAAAAACTATGTATAAAGGAAAAATAAGAAATAAAAAACTAAATGACTATGGCACACCAAACAAAGTAAACTACAAAAAAGTTTATTAAGCTATACAAAGCTGAACACAGAAAAAAGTGTACACAACCACCCCTAAAAGACAGTTATGGTGGAAATATCGGTAAGGGGATGCCACCAATCTATCTGTACCCTCCCTGTAAACAGTATATAATCCCTCATAAAAAAGGCGAGGAAGCCCGCAAGTGGGGGAGGATCCTCCCTGCCAAAATACATAGCACACCCCTATAGCACCTATGAAACCCCCTACTACCTGAGATGGCAGGCTGAACCATACAGTTCCTGAAGGGACAGCGTGATAATGCAAATGCACTAGATATTCATGCTGTTCCCAGACACAAACAGCTCAATGGCTAGCCATGGTATCTGCAGTCAGTCAGTCAAAGGAAAAAATGGATGGTAAAAAATGGGTGGTAAAAAATAGGAACAAGTTGGACAAAAACAAAAAGCAATGAAAGGACAAAGAATATATATGATGATAAAGTGCTGTGATATAGGATGAAACAAAGGGGCCTGATTTCGCCTGGTAGAAAATTGTATCCTGAGATGTAAGTCCATCCAAAAGTATCTTCCTGTGTTATTAGAAACAGGGATAAATCAAGTGTCCAGTATAGTTTTTGCCGCTGGATATAAAAGCGGTGAGTAACCACACAAATAGGGACAAGTGAGTGAATAGATATGCACTATACCCATATGCTGAAGAGTCTATTATAAGCCAAAATGTCTTCATGGCTGAATGAATGCTAGATAGGGACACAATTCCAATACACCATTGATAGCTGTATGTCCTCCTTATATTGTAGCAAGCATATATGCAAAAAAGGGTATATGCAAAAAGGCATATATGGTAGAAGAATATGGATGTCCCTCAAAGATAGATGACCTGGATGCAGATCTGTATGGTATGTATATCCAGACGATATTCCAATATGTCCATATTTAAACGCAAAGCATTAGTGCCTCTTCACCTGGGCTGCTTAGCTGATCAACAGGGCTGTGTTCCATTCCTTGACACCTGCTGCTGGTCTGATCCATGGTAATTAGTATGAAAAAGAGGATATATTCGTATTCCAAGTGAATGAGTCAGGTAGTGGTTCAGTACCCCGATAACATATGTCAGTGTAGGCTGCGGGAGGGGGTGCATGGCGGGGTGCTCTCCCAGCTTAGAGCAGCTTACATGTTTCATTCCCTTACTTCATGGAACTTCTTCAGAGCTCTGAAGAAGTTCCATGAAGTAAGGGAACGAAACATGGAATCGGGGTACTGAACACTACCTGACACATTCATACACTGATGAGGCAGCACTGATGGGTTGGCACTGATAAAGTGGCACTGATGGGCACTGATGTGGAGGCACTGATATGTAGAATTGATGGGCACTGATATGCAGCACTGATGGGCACTGATAGGTGGCACTGATAGGCATTGATAGGTGGCACTGATGGGCACTGACTGGTGGCTGTGATGGGCACTGTTTGGCACTGATAGGTGGTACTGATTGACAAAGACAGGTGGCACTGACAGGTGGCACTGATGGGCAGCACTGATGATGAGGTACTGAGGAGGTACTGACAGGTTTTACTGCTGGGCACTGATTAGCACTGTGATGGGCACTGACTGGCACTGTGGTGGGCACTAATTGGCACTGATATCGGTACTGATTGGCACTGATCTGGGCACTATCATCTGTTTTTTATGAAGCATTGACTGGCAGCTTATGGACACTGACTGGCAGCTGTGGTAGCACATCTGATGGGGCTGTGCTGACGATCAATGTGCTGATTATCAGCATAGACCCCCCTCTGACAGGGAGAGACGTTGATCGGCTCTCCCTGTCAGCGCGAACTGAGGAATGCCATTTACCGGCACTTCCTGGTTCACTCAATGATTAGCTGTGATTGGTCACAGCTGATCACGTGGCAAGAAGTCTCTGTCTGAGGCTTCCTACCACGATCGGAGATGCGGCGTGTCAGACTGACCCGCCGCTTTCGCGATCGCTGTACTGTGCGCCCCCGCCAGTCAGGATAACCCAGTCAGGATAACTGAACCACTTCCTGGCCATCGTTCTTTTATAGGTCGGATGGGAAGTGGTTAATTGAAGTGTATTATTCTCAAAAAATTGCATTTGAAAGTTAGCTGCGCAAATACAGTGTGACATAAAATATTGTAATGACCGCCATTTTATTCTCTAGGTTCTCTGCTAAAAAATTATATATAATGTTTGGGGGTTCTAAGTACTGTATTTATCGGCATATAACATGCACTTTTTTCCCCTTAAAATCAGGGGAAAATCGTAGGTGCATGTTATATGCCAAACCCCCATCGATTCTGAGCCTTTTTGCAGCTCTTGGCCACTCTCGGCGGCTTTCGGCCACTCTCGACGGCTCTCGGCCACCCTCGGCCGCTCTCAGCAGCTTTTGGCCATTCTCGGCGGCTTTTGGCGGCTCTCGCAGGCCCGCGTGAGCCGCCGAAAGCTGCCGAGAATGTCTGAAAGCCACCGAGAGCACCCAAGATACGCCGAGAATGGGCGAGAGCCGCCGAGAGCAGCCGAGAATGGCCGAAAGCCGCCGAAAGCCACCGAGAGCGGCCGAGAATGGTCGAGAGCCACCGAGAGCGGCTGCGCCATTTTTAAACGGCAGCACTGCAAACACAGAGGCAAGGCTGCAGATTGAAATTCACAAGGCTGCAATGATACTACAGATGGACACTCTCAAGGCTACACTAACACTGAAAGGCTGCAATGATGGACACTGGCAATGCTACACTAACACTGAAAGGCTGCAATGATGGACACTGACAATGCTACACTAACACTGACAAGGCTGCAATAATGGACAAGGCTACAGATGGTCACTGACAATGCTACACTGACAAAGCTGCAATGATGGACTCTGACAATGCTACACTGACACTGACAAGGCTGCAATAATGGACAAGGCTACAGATGGACACTGACAAGGCTGCATTGATGGGCATTTAAATGTAAGTTTTTTTCCTTAAACTTCCCTCCTAAAAGTTTTTTTCTATAAAATTCCCTCCTAAACTTGGGGTGCATGTTATACACCGGCGCGTGTTATACGCTGATAAATACGGTAATTTTCTAGCAAAAAATACTGATTTTAACTTGTAAGCAACAAATGTCAGAAAAGGCTTATGCCCTGTACACATGGTCGGATTTTTCGACGGAAAAAGTGCGATCGGATTGTGTTGTCGGAAATTCCGATCGTGTGTGGGCTCCATCGGACTTTTTCTGTCGGAATTTCCAACACACAAAGTTTGAGAGCAGGCTATAAAATTTTCCGACAACAAAATCTGATTAAATTCCAATTGTGTGTACACAAATCTGACGCACAAGGTGCCACGCATTCTCAGAATAAATTAAGAGACGAAAGCTATTGGCTACTGCCCCATTTATAGTCCCGACGTATGTATTTTACGTCACCGCATTCAGAACAATCGGATTTTCCGACAACTTTGGGCGACCGTGTGTATGCAAGACAAGTTTGAGCCAACATCCGTCGGAAAAAATCCATGGATTTTGTAAATCTGACTGTCCGATCAATGTCCGATCGTGTGTACAGGGCATTAGTCTTTAAGTTGTTAAACTTGCTCATTTACAGACTGAAGTTCATCCCTTTGATCTAAAAGACTGAATGTTACATTGTTTCTTTTTATCGCAGCGCTGAGCAATGTTGTGATAAACTTAGCTGCCTTTTTTTTGACAGCTGTCAGCTGTGAGTAGAGAATAGCTCTGCGCTGAATTGTGGAAATGCCAGATTAAGATTGCGAGTTGGGTTGAATCAAGATACAGATTTTTTCATGAGTAATCATACAGCTCTATAAGGTATCTACATATTTGGACAGATATCAGAAAGAGATAAAAACAAATATCTGGGTGGAGTAAATTTTAATTTCTGGTGATTGGTAT
The DNA here is from genome assembly GCF_042186555.1 of Aquarana catesbeiana. Classification (NCBI taxonomy): domain Eukaryota; kingdom Metazoa; phylum Chordata; class Amphibia; order Anura; family Ranidae; genus Aquarana; species Aquarana catesbeiana. Next base: position 178,118,580 of record NC_133324.1, on the reverse strand, counting down.
TTTTAGTACAATCTTTACTGCCACTCCGAATGTAACTATGATACAAGAGATCATAGGTCCAACATAGTCCATAGTTTAAACACTGTATTATTATATAAATACTATAAGTATTATAATTGTATCCTCCTCACCCTTACTTTTAAACCCCTCCTCCTAATGCACAGGTACATTCACTGTACAGCCTTTCAATAATCTAACCACTTCAGTGTAATATCAATGCCAGACAATTAGCTTTGCTCTTTGAAACCTACAAAAATTGATATATGATTATCAAAGTTTATAACTACAATACTATAGCTTCTGTTATTCTTTCTGTATCCAGTCTCAAAGTCAATTGCTATCAACAGAATTAACATGTATTTTGAAAGTTAATATTTTTTTCTACACTTCCTATAAAAAAAACTTTTGTGATGGTGTTGATTCTATAATAACAAACTGTCCTTCAAGCAACCATATTATTCCTCATATTTCCAAGAGCAAATTATCATCAAAAGACATAAGGTGGAAAACAATAAAAGCTCATATTCAAATTTACAACACAGCAAATTCCTGTGATTTCCCCAAAAGCATTAATATAGCTTCCACTTGCTTATTTTGCATTGCTGAAAAAAGCCATTATATTAAGTACATATTAAAGTATATCCCTAGACTGTCTTGCAAATGATCTGTGTCTAAGCTTGTGTACTGTCTTTAAGTAGGCTTTAAATCTAGAGCATTAATATGTCAGCTGAATTCACAAATACTTCTTCTCCAGGAGACAGTTTCATTGTTGAACTGTTGTGCGTGAGCATTATGTAAAAATAAGTAGAGAGGACAAAATTAAAAAGTAGCTTTTGAAAGCACAAGCACTGAGACAATGACTTCCTTTGAGGTTTGTGACTATCCTATTCATAGCAATTATCTTTATAGATTATATGAATTTCATGTCCATAGTAGTCATTTGTACAGTAATATCCAGGCACCTGCAGGAAAAAAAAATCACATTGTAATCATAGTATAACATAAGTATCACCATCTTAAAAAAGTCATAAAAGTACAAAAATATGTGTTCATGAACAGAAAGGTTATTTTTCAAAATTAGACCACTACAGGGTGTTTCTGATGTAGTTATATCAAAAGCTTTCTGTCAAACACAGCGCAATAGAAAACAACATGAACTTTTGTCCAGTTAAAAGAAACAATAATTGCAAAATACTTTTTTTTTTGTAAATGCAAATCAGATTGATTCTTTAATAAACTAACTTTGATTATACAGAAAAAGCAACTGAGTTTAAATGTGACAGATTGTTTAAGAATTTTCCTTTTTATGAGCATTTTTTTTAAATATGTATTTTTAAAATAGTTTTACTTCTTAATATGAAGAAACTTAGGGAACTACTCCACCACAGCAAGCTGCATAAAAGACCGAAGATAACTATTTGCAAATTTCCCATGTTAACCGGTTCCCAACTGCCGCATGCCGATGTACGACAGCAGAATGGTACGGGTGGGCAAATGGGTGTACCTGTACGTCCCGTGCCCGCAGAGGTTGGGTTCCTTATGGGAGTGATCAGTCCCCAGGGCCAAACCAATGATTTATGGTCTGGACCTGGTGATCACTCCTAACGAATGAAAACCTTCCCCTGCCTGTGTAAGTGTAAACACAGACAGGAAGAAGTGATGTCATCTCTCCTCGTGGAGTCTTTTCGATTCCAGTGAGAGAGAGAGGACATCTAACCATGAGTTGCACCAGCAGTACACTAACACCAGTACACGTAGGTACACTTGCCACCCCATCACCCCCAATTGCCCCCCCCCAGTTAACCCTTTCACTCCCTGCCACTGTGTTTCCAATTGCAGTTTTCAGATTTTTCACTGATCACTGCATTGGTGTCATTTAGGACTGAAATAAGTGTTAAGGCAGTTAGTAGTAGCCCCTGTTAGGTCTAGGTTACCCCCTAAACCCCCCTAATAAAGGTTTAACCCCTTGATTACCCCCCAGTTAACCCTTTCACCCCTGTTGCCAGTGTCACTAATCGATCACCATATTTGTGTCATTGGTGACGCTAGTTAGCCAGTTAGGTGATTCGTTTCACCGTCAGGTTTTTATAGCATCAGGTACCCCCATATATACTACCTAATAAAGGTTTTAACCCCCTGGTTAACCCTTTCACCCCCTGTCCCCAATGTCACTAATCGATCTCCGTATTTGTGTCACTGTTGATGCTAGTTAGCCAGTTAGTTTCACTGTCAGGTTTTGCATCTGACTATAGAGCTGATCAGAGACCAAAATGGCTCCAATCATCTCTATGGCCTAAGAAACTGGAAGGTACGAGCATTTCATGACTTAGGTTTCGCCGGATATAAACAGCACCATTGGGAAATTGGCAAAGCATTTTATCACACTGATTGAGGGCAGAGGAGAGATCTAGGGTCTAATAGACCCCATTTTTTTCAAAAAAGAGTAGCTGTCACTACCTATTGCTATTATAGGGGATATTTACATTCCCTGAGATAACAATAAAAATAATTAAAAAAATGAAAGGAAGAGGTTTAAAAATATAATAAAAAAGCAAAATAAATAATAATTAAAAAAAAGCACCCCTGTCCAACCGTGCTCATGCGCAAAGACAAGCGTCGGTCTGGTGTAATATATGTAAACAGCAATTGCACCATGCATGTGAGGTATCACCGCGAAGGTCAGATCGAGGGTAGTAATTTTAGCAGTAGACCTCCTCTGTAAATCTAAAATGGTAACATGTAAGGACTTTTAAATGCTTTTAAAAATGTATATAGTTTGTCGTCGCTGCACGTTTATGTGCAATTTTAAAGCATGTCGTATTTGGTATCCATGTACTCGGCATAAGATCATCTTTTTTTATTTGATCAAACATTTGGGTAATATAGTGTGTTTTAGTGCATTAAAATAAAATACATTTTTATAAGAGCTTACCTGTAGAATCCTTTTCTTGGAGTACATCACGGGACACAGAGCAGCATAGTAATTACTATGTGGGTTATAGGCCACCTTCAGGTGATGGACACTGGCACACCCAAGACAGGAAGTTCACTCCCTATATAACCCCTCCCATACTGGGAGCACCTCAGTTTTTGTAGCAAAGCAATATACATATATCCCAAAAGAGGGGAGGGACCTCTGTGTCCCGTGATGTACTCCAAGGAAAGGATTTTACAGGTAAGCTGTTATAAAAATCCTATTTTCATTATCGTACATCACGGGACACAGATCAGCATAGTAATTACTATGTGGGATGTCCCAGAGCAATGCTATCTGAGGGGAGGTAGACACAAAAAATCGGGGCGTCAGACTTGAGGACTTATACTGCTGCCTGCAGCACACTGCGCCCAAAGGTGGCAACCTCATGCCTTTTTCACATCCACCTGATAGAATCTAGTGAATGTATGGACCGAAGATTGAGTTGCGACCTTGCAAGTCTGAGTCATAGAGGCTTTGGTGATGCACTGCCCATGAAGCACTTACTGCTCTGATAGAACGTGCTCCTTTTCAAACCATAAGCCTGGATAATAACCTGCCGAATCTACTCAAAAATAAAAATAGTAGATTTCAACGCTGCCTGCCCCTTTCTGGGCCTTTCTGGCAGCACAAACAAAGCATCAGTCTTCCATATCTGAGCAGTTGTTTTCAGATAGACTTTAACCGCTCTCACTACATTGAGAGAGTATAATAATCTTTCTCCTGCAGAACGGAGTTTAGGTAAAAAAAGTTACTTTTTTTACCTAAACTTACTTTTGGTAAAAAAGGATGGGTGTGGACGCAACACCACCTTATGCTTAAAAATTATTAAGTATGGCTTTTTACAAAAAAAAGCTGCCAACTCTGGAACTCTTTTTGCAGAAGTTACCAGAACCAAGAACACCAATTTCCCTGTCACAAGGATCAAGGGGACATGACACAAGGGCTCAAAAAAAAAAAAAAAAAAGGCTGACCTTGTAAAAGCCGACAAAACCACACTCAAGTCCCACCGGCACAAAGGCGACCTAACTGGCGGAATTAAACGGGTTACCCCTTGTATAAAGGCCTGGACCAAGAATGCAAAGCAAGTGGCTGAGTTTTGCCCTTTGATAGTAATCACAGCTAGGGATGAGCTTCGAGTTCGAGTTGAACCCATGTTCGACTCGAACATCGCCTGTTCGACTGGTCACTGAATTGCGAAAGTTATGGGCTGTTCGCGCCAAATTCGAGTGGTGCGTCACGGCCTATAATTCACTGCGGCATCGCAGTGCATTGCTGGCTGATAAATGGCCTAGCATGCACTATGACCCGCATGCGTGGCCAATCACAGTGCCGCCTGTACAGAGAGCCGTAATTGGCCAAAGCCAGGGTGGCTTTGGCCAATTATGGCTCAGGGGGTTTAGTACACGCCCAACACTATATAAGGTCGCCTGCATGGCGGCCTTGTGTAGTGTGTTGCGGCGGAGAGAGATAGACAGTGAGACAGTGTCATTTGATTTAAGTTAGATAGAGTAGGCAGGCGAGTCAGTTAGCTGCACTTACAGTGTATATATATATGCATCCTGCAGTAGGTGTTGTGTGTGTGTGTGTATATGTATATATATATATATATATATATATATATATATATATATATATATATATATATATATATATATATATATATATACTGTATTCAGTTTAGCTAGATCCGTTCCTGTTATTCTCTTCCTACTGACAGGCAGGCAGGTGTTTTTACAGTATTTAAAGTATTTACAGTTAGTGTACTGTGTCCTTTGCACAGTGTGCACCTAAAGCTACCTGAAGACAATTGCTGTTGTTCTGATCCTATTAATACCACAGGCAGGCAGCTGCAGTATTTACAGTTAGTGTACTGTGTCCTCTGCACAGTGTGCACTTAAAACTCTAAAGCTACCTGAAGACAATTGCTGTTGTTCTGATCCAATTAATACCACAGGCAGGCAACTGCAGTATTTACAGTTAGTATACTGTGTCCTCTGCACAATGTGCACCTAAAGCTACCTGAAGACAATTGCTGTTGTTCTGATCATATTACTACCATAGGCAGGCAGCTACAGTATTTACAGTTAGTGTACTGTGTCCTCTGCACAGTGTGCACATAAAGCTACCTGAAGACAATTGCTGGTGTTCTCATACTAATAATACTACAGGCAGGCAGTTGATTCTGCTAGCTGTAGTATCAGTATATATATACATCCCAGCTTTGTGCAGCTACATCTCACTGCAGGCCATTAGTATGTCTGGAAGGCCAACAAGGAGAGGCAGACAGTCACAAGCCAATAAAAGAGGGCAAGCAGGCTCTGTGTCTAGAGGCAACAGTGCTGGTCGCGGAGACGGTGCATCTTCATCAGCACGTGGCCGTGGGACACGCTTGTCCTTTTTTTCGGCAGTTGGCAGTGTTGAGCCGCAACATGCGGAAGACTTGGTAAAGTGGATGACCAAGCCGTCCTCATCCTCCTCATCCTCTCTCACCCAGGCTCAGGGTACTTTGTCTGGCAAAGCAGCTGCCAACGCCTCTTGCCTTGGCTCAATGGCATCAGTCACTCTTTCCCTAGCCCCACCATGTCCTCCTGAGGAGTCCCCCGAACTGTTTGACCACAGTGATGGGTACATGATCCAGGAGGATGCCCAGTGTTTTGAAGGCTCTGATGATGGTACCCAGCTAGAGGAAGGCAGTAACATGAGCCCAGAGAGAGGGTGTGCCCAAGAAGAACAGCAATCTGGCAATCATGTTCCCCAGCTGCAGCATACTGCCAGTGATGAGGAGGGAGGGGATGATGAGGTCACTGACTTCACGTGGGTGCCTGATAGGAGAGATGAGGAGGAGGAGGAAAATCTCCAACAAGGCAGGGTGCCCTCCAGGGGCCAGCTTAAGGGCAGCACACCGACTGCATCACACTACAGAGTTCCGCATGTGCAGGGTGCTGCTGTCTGTGCGCATTATTCCAAAAGTTCTTTGGTGTGGGCCTTTTTGAGATGAGAGCATCAGATCCCACCGCTGCTATTTGCAACATATATCTCAAACGTATCTCACATGGCCAAAACATCACCCACTTGGGCACCACATGCTTGACCAGACATATGTCGACCTGCCATGCAGTTCATTAGCAAGCGTACCTAAAAGACCCACAACAAAGAACAAAGCGGATCTCTCCTTTCTCCTCATCAGCTGGGATCTCCAACCCAACTATACCTTTAGTCCTCTCTGAAACCTGCACTGAGAGGAATGAAGGTGTAGGATTAGGTGTGTCACAGCCAAGTACTTGCGGGCAATCTGCTATCAGTACACCGACATCAGATTGTACCAGGCAAATTTCCTTGCCCCAGCTGCTGCACCGCCGAAAGAAGTTCACTCTCAGCCATCCACATGCCCAGCGGTTGAATGCTAGCTTGGCTAAATTGCTAGCACTTCAACTGCTGCCCTTTCAGTTGGTAGACTCTGCCTCCTTCTGTGAGTTTGTGGAATGTGCGGTTCCTCAGTGGCAGGTTCCCAAACGCCACTATTTCTCATGGAAGGCAATTCTGGCTCTCTACTGACATGTGGAGGGCAATGCCTTGGCCTCGCTGGACAGGGTCAGCGGTAAGGTGCATATTACCGCTGACTTATGGTCCAGCAGGCATGGACAGGAACGTTACTGTCAGGTCACCTTGAGGCTAGGTGACAGATGCACTCTGTAGGAGTCAGAAGTGCACCGCTAGGTAGTGGACCCTAGGACTGACTGCTGCGGATTGAACCCTGGGCGGTTCAGGAAGCAGGTCTACTGGATCACTGACACTGATCCCACTGGGAGCTAGAGCATAGATTCCCCAGGGTGCGGAATCTAAGAGCCAGCAGGTGTTGACCAGAGCCTCTAGTGGTGAGGATGGACTGCTCTGCAGTCTGACTCCAGGTCGTGGCCCCCAGGGTCTCACAGCTCATGCTCACGGTAGACTACAGGAGAAGAGGAAGGAGGCAGCAGGCTGGAACAACAAGGAAAGTAAGGGACAAGCCAAGGTCGGGGCCACAAGCAGACAAGGACAACAGAGTTCACGCCAAGGTTCAGGATCACAGGCAAACAGGGATGGTCGGGGACACACCAAAGGTCAGGGTCACGAGCAGACAGGAATAGTTAAGAACAGGCCAAAGTCAGTAACTGGAATCAGACGTAGGAAACACAGCAAGTACACACGAAAGCTAACACACAATGGTTGATCAGCACTGCTGGCTTGCAGTGCACAGGTTAATATAGGGTTCCCTGATAGGAGCTGGGGAGGAGAGTTTGCAAAAACAGTCAGGTGGGGGTCAGCTGGTCTCTAGAGATGAACACATGGAGACAGGTAAGCTGACAGACAACTCTATTGCATAACCATGACAGTTACCTATCTTTCACCGCGCACTGAGTGACTCTTCTGGCAGCTGGGAAGGATGCAGGATAGGGTGCAGTAGTGTTGGAGGTTGTTCCGCCACCACACCTCCAAAATTCTACTAGTGGTGATTCTGCCACACCTTTCTCCTCCACCCCCTCCTCTTCTTCTTCCTCCATGGCCTCTTCCTTTGCTGATTTGTCCTCGGAACCAGCAGTGCTCCATAGGCGTTCAAGGGGCTACGCAAGCACACAGGCAAAAAGATGCCATGCGGTGCTTGAGCTGGTGTGCTTGGGGGACAGGAGCCACACTGGGGCAGAGATTCTGTCAGCTCTGCAGGGGCAGGCTCAGGAGGTGGTTGACGCCACAACAGCTTCATCCAGGCATGGTGGTTTGTGACAATGGCACCAACCTCCTCTCCGCCCTCCGACAGGGACAACTGACCCATGTGCCCTGTTCGGCTCGTGTCCTTAACATGGTGGTGCAGCGGTTCTTGGGCAGGTACCCGGGCTTACAGGATGTCCTGAGGCAGGCCAGGAAAGTCTGTGTGCATTTCCGCAGGTCATATAATGACAGTGCTTGGCTGGCTGACCTCCAAAAGGAATTTAACCTGCCCAAGAACCGCCTCATCTGTGACATGCCCACCAGGTGGAACTCAACGTTGGCCATGGTGCAGTGGCTGCACACGCAGCAGAAGGCCATCAATGAGTATCTATGCAACTATGGCACCAGGATCGGGTCAGGGGACCTTGGTTTTTTTCCCCATGCCAGTGGGCTATGATCAGGGATGCATGCACTGTCCTGTCACCATTTGAAGAGGCCATGAGGATGGTGAGCAGTGACAGTACATGCATTAGTGACACTGTCCCTCTTGTCCACCTGTTGGAGCACATGCTGCGTGGAATAATGGACAGGGCACTTGAGGCAGAACAGAGGGAGGAAGAGGAGGACTTCCTTACCTCTCAAGGCCCCTTTATGCAGACAGTGTTCCTGCGTGCCTGCCGATCACACAGGAAGAGGAGGAGGAGGAAGATTGTGTCAGCATGGAGGTGGAGCCTGGCACTCAGCATCAGCAGCAGTCTTCAAGGGATCATTTACAGTCCAAAGAAACCCATGGACTTGTACATGGCTGGGAGGAGGTGGCTGTGGATCATGTCGTCCTTAGTGACCCAGAGGACTCTGGACTGAATGCCTCAGCAAACCTAAGCTGCATGGCCTCCCTGATCCTGCAAAGCCTGTGGAAGGATCCTCGTATTCATGGTATCAAGGGGAGGGATCATTACTGGCTGGCAACCCTCCTTAATCCACGTTACAAGGTTAAGGTTGTGGACCTTATTTTGCCATTGCAGAGGGAGCAGAGGATGAAGCATCTTCGGGAGGCCTTGCAGAAAGGTTTGTGCAACGCGTTTCCAGAGCCTGGGAGGTTACAATTTCCTGGTCCTCCTTTACAACGTATTGCTGAGGCTTTGGTCAGTCACAGAAGGAGCGGTGGAGAAGGTGGCTGTCTGACCGTTCAGACAATTCTTTAGTCCGCAGCCCCAAGGTCTGATCGGTTCCAGCAACCATTGCCAGTGTCTCATTCACATGGTGCAGGATTACCTAGGGGCAAGATCAGACTTGGACACCTTTCCCACCGAAAATCCTCTGGGTTACTGGACCTTGAGGATGGATCACTGGCCAGAGCTTGCACAGTATGAAATTGAGCTACTGGCCTGTCCTGCATCCAGCCCTCTTACGGAATGCACATTCAGTGCTGCTGAAGGCTTTGTAACCGATCACAGGGTGCGCCTGTCCACCAAATCGGGACATGTAATTACAATTCTTGATCTAATATTTCACAGCAGGGCCCATTCCTGTGCCCACCAAGAGCAACTGTGAGGGCTTACAGTGTTGTGGCAACACCACCAGCACAACCAAAGGCACAATTTTTCTGCCCCTGTTCAACAGGTGCATGTAATTACAATTCTTGATATAATATTTCAAGCAGGGACCGTTCCAGCGCCCACCAAGGGTAACTGCGAGGATTTACAGTGTTGTGGCACCACCACCACCACCAAAGGCCCAATTTTTCTACCACTGTTCAACAATGGCATGTAATTACAATTCTTGATCTAATATTTCACAGCAGGGCCCGTTCCTGCGCCCACCAACCGTAACTGTGAAGGCTTACAGTGTTGTGGCAACACCAACACCTAAGGCCCCAATTTCTGCATAGTATATAGAGCAGGCCCCTACTTTCAAACATCCAGCTTACAAATGACTCCTACTTGCAAACGGAAGGAGACAACAGGAAGTGAGATGAAATCTACCCTTAGGAAGGAAAATTTTCTCCTGTAAGAGTTAATATGGGAAAGATGTGTCTCCTCTTCACTGATGCTTTATCACCAATCCTTGTTTCACTAAAAACCCCAAATTTTCAAAAAACATTTGTCATTGGGACAGAAAGTGAGGTGAAATCTTCTGAAGCGGTGCACAGACAGCAAAACAAATGTTACAGGGGTGATAACCCCTCCCTATGTTTTCCAGAAAGCTTAAAAATAGTTCTTTAAAAATGTACCAGTTCATAATTACAAACAGATTCTACTTAACAATAAACCTACAGTCCCTGTCTTGTTTGCTCGGCCTGTATACTGCTGTTCAAAGTACAGTATATAGGGCCTTGGGGCCTCTCGCCTTTCCATTTTTTAATTTGGGTGTGGGGGTTCCCCTTAATATCCATACAAGACCCAAAGGGCCTGGTAATGGACTGGGGGGGGTACCCATGCTGTTGGTCTCACTGATTTTCATCCATATTGCCGGGACCCGACATTACATTAAAGCCGCAAGCAGTTTTAAATGATTTTTATTCCTTTAAAAATGTCATTTTGTAAAGGGACTGTCCTAAGCACGGGAAACACGCGCCACTTTACAGGCATACTATAGACACCCCCCAGGTATGATATTTAAAGGAATATTTCACTTTTTTCACTTTAAGCATCATTAAAATCTCTGCTCCCGAAAAAACGGACGTTTTTAAAAATGTTTTTGCATTGATACATGTCCCCTGGGGCAGGACCCGGGTCCCCAAACCCTTTTTAGGACAATAACTTGCATATTAGCCTTTAAAATTCGCACTTTTGATTTCGAACGTTCGAGTCCCATAGACTTGGGGTTCTAAAGTTCGTGCAAACTTTCAGTCCGTTCGCAGGTTCTGGTGCGAACTGAACCGGGGGGTGTTCGGTTCATCCTTACTCATGGCTAACTTAATTTCTACTCCTAATTGTAGGAATTCAAGAACTCTACTTATGACATACTTCTGAGGATGCCATCTTTTGATTTAACACCAAGAAATGTAGGCCTTCCAGTCCAAATAGTTAATGGTCCTAGAGGCCGGCTACCTTGCATTAATCAGGGTAGTTACTAATGAACCTGAAAACCCTATACTCCTTAGAATGTGGGTTTCAATAGCCAAACCATCACATTTAAGCGCTTGTAAGGCAGGATGGAACTCCAGCCCCCGCGAAGCAGGTCTGGCCGAGATGGAAAAGACCAAGGGTCCCCTTACTGCCATCTTTAATATTCCTGCATATCAAGCTCTACTGGGCCACGCTGGGGCCACTAGAATTACCGGCTTCTGTTTCTCCCTGAGCCTGCGTAACAGTCGTGGTAGATCAGTGAGAACTGATCCCAAGGAGTCATTAAAGTATCCAGCTGGTAGACAAGCGGATCCCTTGTCCTTGAAACAAAGTTGTCCAACCTCTTGTGGAACTTAGATGCTAATAGATCTATGTCCGCGGTACCCTCTTTCTGGCATATGGCTAGAAAGACATCGGCATGTACAGACCATTCTCCTGGACACAACTGTTAGCGGCTTAGTTGCCTGCCAATTCTCCACCCCTGGCATAAAGATTGCAGATAGGCAAGGAACATGTTCCTCTGCCCAAGAGAGCATGGTTCACCTCCTTCTGGGCTGCGTGAGTTTTTTGGTGCCCCCTCTGTGGCAAAGTCGGACTGTATCCTGACGGAACCATTCCGCAACCTAAACTTCCAGGCTATTAGAGCCAGACGTACTGCATGAATCTTCAGGATGTTGATGGGCAATGACTTTGCAGACTCTGACCATTTCCTTTGAACAATGGTATCTTCTAGGACTGGTTCCCAGCCCCATAGGCTGGCATCCTGTGTTACTATTTTCCAAGTAAGCAGAATGAAGGATTTCCCTTCCTGAAAATCCCTGGTTATCAACCACCAACTGAGACTCTTGCGCACCCTTGGGGCCAGATTTATTGGATAATCCAAGGCTTAGGCCTTCCTGTTCCGAGCAGACAGAATACCGTATTGCACCAATCTTGAAACTGGACATAGGAACCTGCTTGAATGGAAGAACCCTTCCTCGCCTGGACCAGCTTCCTTATAGCCTTGATTTTCCTGGGGCAAAAAATAATCCTTACTGATCGCAAAGATGATTTCTCTAGGTTGAGAATCCAGCCCAAGTGTGTCAGATTACCGACTGTACTGGACACCCTTGGTTTAATCATGCCAACGACAGATGACCTGCTGCTGTAGATTAAGGTATGCCATTACTGCTATACCCTGGCCTCTTACTCGTACTAGTACTGGGGCCAGAACTTTTGTAAATACCTGGGGAGCGGTGGCTAACCTGAAGGGCAAACTGTAAGTGGCGCTGTTCCACCGCCAAAAGCAGAAATTTCTGATGAGCTGGAAAATTTGGCACATATAGATATGTATCTTTGATGTCTAATGTAAGTATTCCTGCGCTACCCTAATGGAAAAAGAAAAAGAAAAACAAAGAAAAAACAGTGTGCGACTGGACAGCTGCACGCACTGAAAATCGGCCAAGCAAAACCCAAAATACACAAAAAATGGAGGGGCGAGAGGTGCTGCGCTATCCAGAACAGAGGGCTGCTGTGTGTGCTCTCTGTATAAACTAGTATGAAATGTAGTAAACCACTAATGGGAAAATCAATAGGTTACATGCTGATACCCCATTATGAATAAAATGAATGTTGTATGAACACTGAAGACCTTGTGCAATAATAAAAGATAATAAAATCTTAAGTAAGTGAATATAAATATGCAAAACCAACTTAATATAAACACATAAATATTGCAATAAAGACTATCAATCCATATAAATAACAGTGAATATATGCATCCTTCATAAATAATACTTGTGTGCAAAAACGGCATAAAAAGTGCAAGTGCTAAGGTGACCTGAACACATCTACTCAATCAAGAAACAGTGTCCCAGCAATATTAGTCCTAAATGATCTGCTGATCAAAACAAAAACAAAAAACACAGTCCAAGTAGCATGCAACTGAGTGCATAGGTGAACACAACATAAAGTGCAAAGTGTTTATATCTTCTTATAGTGCAACGACAGAGGGTCCTATGTGCTCAAATAAACAGGGGTGAAGTGTCTGAAATACAATTCAATCTGTGTCCTCTTCGTGCATGAAACACACTAATATAAGTAGTGGCCCCTTACCTAGCGGTGCTAGGTAAACCGCAAAGAAGTAGCTGTCAATAGCTGTGATCCTTTACTTCAGGGTCCTGGGCCAGCGCAACTCCTATTTCTGCCTCCACGCCTAGCGATGTTAGGTAAACCATACGACAACTGAGTGCAGGTAGCTATGATCTTAGCTGGGGTCCTGGACCAGTGCGGTCCTATCTCTGCCTCCATGTCTCAAATGTATGTATAACCAATAATGAAGGACAAAAAGAGGGTACTGGATAGTAAAGTAGGTTTGAACAGAGTGGAGCTTTATTCATAACCATTTAAAAATGTACTCACATTACAAAGTAATAGAGCGATTCCTATCTCCTACAAGCAGCGGGCTCGTTATGCCTCAGTCAATCTGAAAATGCCCATTCCGTCCCTACGCGTGACGTCACCGATCACGTGACTTCATCAGGGGTACCCAGATTGAATTGTATTTCAGACACTTCACCCCTGTTTATTTGAGCACATAGGACCCTCTGTCATTGCACTATAACAAGATATAAACACTTTGCGCTTTATGTTGTGTTCACCTATGCACTCAGTTGCATGCTACTTGGACTGTGTTTTTTGTTTTTGTCTTGATCAGCAGATCATTTAGGACTATTATTGCTGGGACACTGTTTCTTGATTGAGTAGATGTGTTCAGGTCACCTTAGCACTTGCACTTTTTATGCCGTTTTTGCGGTGGATCCAGGCAGGATCCAGGCTGGATTCTGCCGGCTGGGATCCACCATGAACATCCATCCGAAGACCCTGTGAGTTCTGCGAAGTACTTACCTGTGAGGTCTGACGGTCTGGATATCGTTCCACATGCCCTGGGTAGCACCATGTCTTCATGACTCCATGTCACAGACAGGGGAGTCCACTGGATCCGGTAAGAGTTTATGCTTACCATTTCCTGATTTGATGCCGTTGTTGGTTGATGAGGTTTCCATGTACTGACCTACCTAGTCTTCCATCCTCCATAGCCAGTGAATTTCTTTATGTGCAGATTTGGAGACTTTTTTTTTCATTTTTTCTTATGACACATGGACTCTTTATTAATATTTGTTGTATTCACTACACCTGGTTGATAGGCCTGATGGTTTTTGTGACCACATTATATTATTATTATTTTTTGTTTTTTATGCGCCACATTTTTTATAGGAGTCTTTATTGTTGTTTGTCACACTGTATGTAGCTGCTCTTTTTGGACTCAGTTCCTGATGGAAAGCCTGTTCGTCTGTATGCTAGTCCGAAGGACCAGATATGAATCAAGGGCAGGGTATTGCATCTTGCGCTCGCTGCAATAGGAAAAACAAATGTTCCTATTGCAGAGAGCGCGGGGCATACCAGGCCTTTAGGTCTGGTATGGATCTTAAGGGGAACCCCCTACACTGAAAAAACGGTGTGGTGTCCCCCCAAAATCCATACCAGACCCCGATCTGAGCACGCAGCCCGGCTGGTCAGGAAAGGGGGTGGGGATGAGCGAGCGCCCCCCCCTCCTGAACCATACCAGGCCGCATGCCCTCAACATGGGGGGTGGGTGCTTTGGGGCAGGGGTGCCCTGTGGCCCCCGCCACCCCAAAGCACCTTGTCCCCATGTTAATGAGGACAAGGGCTTCTTCCCGACAACCCTGGCCGTTGGTTGTCGGGGTCTGCGGGCGGGGGGCTTATTGGAATCTGGGAGCCCCCTTTAATAAGGGGCCCCCAGATCCTGGTCCTCCACCCTATGTGAATGAGTATGGGGTACATGGTACCCCTACCAATTCACCTAGGGAAAAAGTGTCAATAAAAAACCACTACACAGGTTTTTAAAGTAATTTATTAGACAGCTCTGGGGGTCTTTTTCCGGATTCCGGGGTCTTCTTCCAACTTCGGGGGTGTTCTTCTGACTTCGGGGGACTCTCTGGTTCTTCTCCGCTGTTTTTGGCCTCTTCTCCTCTTCTCTGCCAGGCTCCTCCGCTATCTTCTGCTCTTTTCTCGCCCTTTTGCTAGCGGTGGCCCGGACTTCTGCCTTCTTGTCTTCTTGTCTTCTTCCCTCTTTTCTTCATCTGATGTTGACACGACGCTCTCTCTGGCTGGAATGCTCTCTGAGCACTCCGATGTGACTTATATAGGCGGTGACCCCGCCCCCTTATGCCGTCACAGTCCGTGCGCTGCGGGAGCGTGCCCATGTATCCCACAGACTCGATATTCACCGGTGGCCCGCGATCGCAATGAGGAGAGGCAGAATGAGAAAATGCCTAAACAAGGCATTGCTCTGTTCTGCCTAGCCTGGGATTATGAAGGGACTTACGGATACCCCCTTTTGCGCACCCTGCCATTCTGCCGACGTACATTGGCATGTGGTGGACGGGAAGCGATTAAGAGAGCTTAGTAGAAATAAATGTTTTGTAAGATTTTTCCTATTATTAAGCTTCACATTCTGGTTATCTTTGTTATGGTTTTCATATTTCTCACCAACTCCTGTTACAGTCTGAGACCATGTGGGGTTACAGGATATTTTCTAAAATATGTATTTTTTATGTTCCTCTTGAATGTAAACAAAATAATTTGATGTTAACTCAATGTTTATTATATTTGGATAATCTTGGACCTTTGTAAAGAATTAATATGTGTTGTTTCCCTTTTTCTTTGTTGGACGAATTTAAATTGAATAAAAACTATTAAAAACAAAATGTTTTTGGCATTATTAAAACCAATAAGATTTAGCAACAATCAGCAATAGCCATCAGACCATCCAAAGTTATCAATATTACTTAATTTGGTCGATTGGTGGATGCAGCCTCACTCAGCATGTTTTGTGTGTTGCTTTCTCAGGAGTAAGGTGGTGAAAGTTTTTCTATTGAAAAACTAAATGGTTGTGTTAAGACTCCATATATCAGTATAGGGTATTAGGGCTTCCTCATCTCTAAGGTGCACCAGCAAGCAAAGTACAGAAGGCAGACCATAAAAGTAAAGACACAACTGCTATAAAAAATTAATTATACCCTTTAAATAAACACAAAGGTCAGTTCAATCCCGGCCCCCAAGCAAGATTTTACATTATAATTCTGTGACATCCCCAGATGGACTTAAGCCCTGTACACACGGGCTGAATGTTGGGCAACATCGGCCGGTTTAATAAAACCTGGCCAACATTCGGCCTGTGTGTATGGCAGCCGGTCCGACAGAAGCTGACCGAGGCATTCTGGAAAACAGCAGCCGACTGGCTCCCGATCAGTGCTCTCAGATAATGGTTGAAAGCGCTGATCAGAGTGTTCTGGCAGGAGGGATGTCCTCTGGTCAGAACACAACAGCTCAGCGGAGGTAATAACGTCGGCTCTTTAGTACAGTGGCTCCGACTGGAGCTGACAGGTTGAACGAAAAAAATTCTACAGACGATCGGAATTTCCGACAACAAATGTTCGATGTGAGCTTGTTGTCAGAAATTCCGACCGTGTGTAGGCTCCATCGGACATTTTTTGTCAGAATTTCCGACCAACAAAATTTGAAAACTGGTTCTCAAATTTTCTGACAACAAACTCCGTTGTCGTAAATTCTGAGCGTGTGTACACAATTCCGACGCACAAAATTTCACGCATGCTCTGAATCAAGTATGAGACAGAAGTGCTCGGTGTGGTAAAACTAGCGTTCGTAATGCACATTTGTCACATTTGTCACGCTGCAAAGTTTTTAATCTTTTAATGCAGCGCATTCTCTTCTTTAGAATGCTAGAATAATGAAGTTGTTTTGCTGCTGATATTCACACAGTGTTCTGACAAAACTGATTTCTTTATTATTTCTCATAATCTCATGAATAATCTTTTTTTTTTGCCAGATCTCCAGAATAATGTTTTATTTATTTTTATAGTGATCTGCTTCTTTTTTTTATCAAGATCTCCTGTTTTTTTTTTTATAGTGATCTCCACAATATTTTTTCTTGTTTTGTGTGTCAAGTTACCACAACACCATTATTATCTTGTATTTTTTAACCTCAAAGATATTGGTTGGCGTTGGTCTCCCTTGTTAATTTGACATTGTCTTTTTGAAATGTACCTGCCTACTCACAAACTGTCCTTTTTTTAAATAAAACACATAGCCAAGTATTTGTGAAAAATAAACTAGGCATTTATTAGGGATCATAACAAAATAAAGTGGAAGGCAACGCTGGATAAACTGGTGAAATTGACAAAGCCTTTGTACCCCAGGGCACACATGAATTATTTGACAGGCAAAATTGGTAGCTTGAGGAGTCCATTTAATAGGGAGCACAATACGGTCCTGGACTCTGAGAGAACGGGAGCAGCAGCAGATGACATGTATGTCCTGATGCTGTGGTCTTACAACAGCCTGTGTCTTTTGTCAGACCAGACTGAACCCAGTCCGTCACTCTCTTGTCTTCCTTACATGCTTCCTTCCAGGCTGTGGCTCTGGTGTTGGAGTTGTGGCAGGAGGTGGAGAAGGTGGAGGAGGAGGAGGATGGTCTAACTCACACATGTGGGTTTTGCTTGTGATTTCACCCCTCAACCCCTTATTTAGGGCCAGATAGATTACTTCCTCACAAAAGAGGCGTTGGCCCACCTCCATTTCCTGCATTTTGCTGACTACCATGCAGGCATAGGCCTCTTGAAGATTGGGGGTGGTCCTGAGGGCCACAGTAGCCTCCCGAATCAAAGAAAGCGCTGACTCCTGCACGTTCCTCCCCTTCCTGGTACTTTTTGTTGGAAGGCGGAGGGGAGGAACCTGGGATTCGGTCAGGCTACTGGGCCTGGCCACCTCCTGGCTGCTACTTTCCCCCACCACCTCCTGGCTGCTACTTTCCCCCGCCACCTCCTGGCTGCCACTTTCCACAGCCTCCTCCTGGCTGAGGCTTTCCTGTGTGTGAAAATGGGACATATTTTTAGTTTATTGTTCCTCAATCAAACACAATTTTCAGAAATATGTTAAACAATGCTATACCTGACTCAAGCTGGGCTCCTCCACATCTTCCTGGGTGGAAGGCCCAGGTTAGACTTCTGAAGCCTCATATGAGGTGGAAGGAAAAGTGGAAGGAAGTGTGGAAGGAAGGGTTGAGAGTGATGGCCTGATTTCAGTCTGGTCTGACAAAAACCACAGTGTGTCATAGTACCACAGCCTGGGGACATAAATGTCATCTGCTGCTGCTCCTGATCTCATGGAATCCTGGACCTTCTTGCCCTCCCTATTATATTTGCTCCTCAGGTCACCAATTTTGGCCTTCAAATAGTTGATGTTTGCTGTGGGGATCTCGCCAATTCCAGCAATTGATCCAGCGCTGCCTGCCTCTTTCTTTTATTAGTATAAAAGGGGTGTTTCACCTGCCACAGACAGGGCAGCTCTTTGTACATATCAATGAATTGGAGGAGGAAGTCGTGATCATTGAATCGATCAATTTTCTCTGCAAGACACAACACAAGACAAACCCTAATGTCAGGCTAAAATCTCCTAATCTTGTCCCAGTATAGGCCTCAACTTAGAAGCAGTATAGACCACTGATGCCACAAGTTCAAATTGTACCTTCGTTATCACGATCGGTGCTTACTCTACTCCGTTCCCCACTCACAGATCATACTTACAATGCACGTATGTTACGCTTTATATACACTGCGCATGCGTAAAACTCTGCCCGCCCCTGACCTTCTTTCTAGTCTATTCTCTGCCTCTTCTCTTTTGGCGCAGTGGGAGAGCACATGGTGAAGAAAGTGCAAGTGCATGCAGAGGAGAGCAGCAACGAGGAGGATGATGAAAGCCCGGAGCCACAAACGTCCCAATCCATGAGATTTAAGGCCTCTAATATGTCCTTTGTAGAAATGGTGGAGATGCTGGACATCTTGAAGAGGGCCGACTATGACGGGAAGCATGGACCTTACCCAAACCCAAGTGTGAGAAAGGCCAAGATCATGGCTAAAGTTGTGAAAAGTCTGCATAAGAACTTTGGAGTATGGTGACCGAAGGATTAACTGAGGAAACGATGGTCACACCTCAAATTGAGGGAGCAGGATCAGTACAGAAGAATCAAGAGAGTGCTGAAAAAAATAAGTATTTTGTCGTGTGTTCCTATTATTATTATTACGTTCGTGCTGCTCCATGGGCTTTTCTTTACTGTTGTACAGTTTAAAATGGCAAGTTTCAGGTTCCTGGGCACAATAATCGTTCGTAGTAAATATTGTTCGCCCACTAATACAATGTTTTTTACACATGCAGGTTAACATTTGTTCATGCCTATTTGTATTAAAAGAAGTTTATTACATTGTTGTCTAGATGGGTTTGTAACTAGAATGAAATGCAAACTTGATTCAGTGTAAGGAGAGGACACTCAGCAGCTGTTTACACATCTGGACACAGGAGCACTAGTGTGGGACACCAGAACAAACTTTTTAGGGTGTCCCACACAGGTGCTCCAGTGGATACTAGGGGTGTCTCCATGTGTGAAACTTGCACAAAAAAAGTAATTATTCCAGCTTTCTAAAGGCAAAAAGAACATGTTTCAGCTTGGAACTCTGCCAAAACAGACAATTTACGACACTTTAAGCAATGTTTCATATTCCTATTTCTGGCCTCAAATATCTGTGTGCTAAGTATACATATTTTTTAATTCACATAGGGGTGAAAAGACTCGGGACGTCTGAGGTCACCAGGGACCCCCAACCTCCGAAAGAAGGGGAACTCACAACACCACAACCTGAGGATGTGGAGGAAGGAGAGGTCTATGAAGTGGATGAAATAGTGACCACAACAGGTGAGTGTCTGATACCACAGCTTCAGGTAATAGATGTATGCCTGCATATTTATAATACATGGTATGTTTTTTATTTTAGGTGATGTGGATGTTGTGGAAGAAGAATCTCATTTTACAAGTGCAAGTGCACACATCCTCATCGGGGAGATCATGGTGTGCAATCGTGATTTACAGAAGATCAAGGAAGACATCAATGATGTGGAAAAAAGACTCCAAAACATCATTGATGTTTAAGCAGAATCTAAAACACCCCAAAATTCTTCTAGTTTGTTTGTATTTTTATTATTTTCACACATTTTAAATATTTTTTAGAAAGCCAAATTTTGAAGATGCACCCAGTGTGTCAACATGTGCTATCTGCCATCACGGGATATGAAGGTATGCGTTTTGGAGGTGCAACCCTTTCCTCGCAACTAAAGTAGATGAGAGGAAGAGGTTGCACCCCCGAAACACGTCCATTGATACCTCATGGTGGGAGCTAGCACATGTTAACATTAGGCATGGGATCAGCTGGGAAATCCACATTTTGAGTCCGAATTTTTGTGCATCTTCAAAATTTGGCTTTCACAGGGGTGACATCACCCCATCTGATGAAGGCAATATCAACACACTTTGGATATACTAATGTCTGATATTGCCTTCACTTTGTCAAAGTTGAACTTTGTAAGTTCCTGAGTTGTGTATGTTTATGGTTTTAAACAATATGTTGGTTTGTTCAAAAACAATTTTCTAACGCACATGGGAATCAACAAAGTGTGGCTTCTTCTTTCAATACTCAATACCAGTTTTTGTAGTAATTTGGTGTTTACAATGGCAATGGGGGTTATTTACTAAAGGCAAATCCACTTTGCACTACAAGTGAACTTTCAGTACTGTTTCAATGCACTTTCAAGTGCACTTGCAGTGCACTTGTAGTGCAAAGTGGATTTGCCTTTAGTAAATAATCCACACAGTGCTTCAAAATTTGCCCCAATCAGGCCAGTTTGGGGACTCAAAACAATTACTTCATGATGCTGAAAAGGATGTGTTTTTTAATCATTAATGCATTACATACATTAACAACATGAACATGCGAACAGGCAAAAAATTTGTTCGAACACGCGAACACCATTAAAGTCTATGGGACTCGAACATGAATAATCAATAGTGCTAATTTTAAAGGCTTATATGCAAGTTATTGTCATAAAAAGTGTTTGGGGTCCTGGGTCCTGCCCCAGGGGACATGGATCAATGCAAAAAACGTTTAAAAAATGGCTGTTTTTTCAGGAGCAGTGATTTTAATAATGCTTAAAGTGAAACAATAAAAGTGTAATATTCCTTTACATTTCGTACCTGGGGGGTGTCTATAGTATGCCTGTAAAGGGGTGCATGTTTCCTGTGTTTAGAACAGTCTGACAGCAAAATGACATTTCAAAGGAAAAAAAGTACTCGCAGCTATATGAATTGTCGGTCCGACAATACACATGAAAGTTCATTGATAAAAATGGCATGGGATTTCCCCACAGGGGAACCCCGAACCAAAATGTAAAAAAAAATGGCATGGGGGTCCCCCTAAATTCCATACCAGGCCCTTCAAGTCTGGTATGGATATTAAGGGGAACCCCGCACCAAAAAAAAAAAGGCGTGGGGGTCCCCCTCAAAATCCATACCAGACCCTTCAGGTCTGGTATGGATTTTAAGGGGAACCCCGCACCAAAATTTTAAACAAATGGCGTGGGGTCCCCCAAAAATCCATACCAGACCCTTATACGAGCACGTAACCTGGCAGGCCACAGGAAAAGGGGGGGAACGAGAGAGCGCCACCCCTCCTGAACCATACCAGGCCACATGCCCTCAACATTGGGAGGGTGTTTTGGGGGGTTCCCCAAAGCACCTTGTCCCCATGTTGATGAGGGCCTGACAAGGGCCTCATCCCCACAACCCTTGGCCGGTGGTTGTGGGGGTCTGCTGGCGGTGGGCTTATTGGAATCTGGAAGCCCCCTTTAACAAGGGGACCCCCAGATCCCACCCCCCCGTGTGAAATGATAAGGGGGTACAAAAGTACCCCTACCATTTAAAAAAAAAGTGTCAAAAATGTTAAAAATGACAAGAGACAGTTTTTGACAATTCCTTTATTTAAATGCTTCTTCTTTCTTCTATCTTTTATCTTCTTTCTTCTATCTTCTTTCTTCTATCTTCTTTCTTCCTTCGGTTTCTTTCTCCATCTTCTTCTTCTTCTTCCTCCGATCCTCTGCTTCTTGCTCTGGTGTTCTCATCCGGCATCTTCTTCCCTTCTTCATGATGGGAGGCTCCCACTGTGTGACGCTTCTCATCTTCTGATGGTTCTTAAATAATGGAGGGCGGGGCCACCCAGTGACCGTGCCCCCCTCTGACGCACGGGGACTTCCCCGAGGCTTTTCCCGTGATGTCAGAGGGGGCAGTCAGGGAAGTCCCTGTGTGTCAGAGGGGGTGGGGTCACCGGGTGGCCCTGCCCTCTGTTATTTAAGAACCATCAGCAGACGAGAAGCGTCACACAGTGGGAGCCTCCCATCATGGATGCGGAGCGGCCCGAGCACGAAGAAGGGAAAAAGACGCCGCGGAGGAAGATGCCAGATGAGAACACTGGAGCAAGAAGCAGAGGATCGGAGGAAGAAGAAGAAGAAGAAGATGGAGGAAGAAACCGAAGGAAGATAGAAGATAGAAGAAAGAAGAAGCATTTAAATAAAGGAACTGTCAAAAACTGTCTCTTGTCATTTTTAACATTTTTGACACTTTTTTGTGAAATGGTAGGCCCTTACCATTTCACACAGGGGGGCAGGATCTGGGGGTCCCCTTGTTAAAGGGGGCTTCCAGATTCCGATAAGCCCCCCGCCCTCAGACCCCCACAACCACCGGGCAAGGGTTGTGGGGATGAGGCCCTTGTCCTCATCAACATGGGGACAAGGTGCTTTGGGGGGGACCCCCCAAAGCACCCTCCCAATGTTGAGGGCATGTGGCCTGGTATGGTTCAGGAGGGGCTCTCTTGTTCCCCCCCTTTTCCTGCGGCCTGCCAGGTTGCATGCTCGGATAAGGGTCTGGTATGGATTTTTGGGGGGACCCCACGCCATTTTTTTTTTTAACTTTTTTTTTTTTTTACTTTTGATGTCTCCCATAGACTTTTAAAGGGTGATCCGCGGCTTTCGAATTTGCCGCGAACACCCCAAATTGTTCGCTGTTCGGCGAACTTGTGAACAGCCGATGTTCGAGTCGAGCATGAGTTTGACTCAAACTCAAAGCTCATCCCTAATTAACAACAAAAACATTGTGTGTGTGTAATAGCCCCACAACATAATAGCTGAAGAAGAGATTGTCATCTCATGTATCAACCAAATTACGTTTGCACTATTGAAGAAAATGGCCAAAAAGAAAAGCCCATTGGAGAACCTAGGAGACAGCTAAAAGAAACACAAGCAGTAAATCAAATGAAATATTCTTTCATTTTAACCAAAAATTTTATTTTAAAAAGGTTTATCTAACATTTGCTGGCATATCAATGGCCCCTCTACCCGCAAAGTATTCCATATATTTTTGACGGACCTCGCGGGCAAGCCAGGACGGCCAGCTTCAAGCGCCGTAAGGGTTGTTGTTTGTTCTGGAAATCTGGCCTCAGGCCCAACTGAGGCCACATAGTTTGTAGCATTTCTCCTGAGAAAGTTGTGTAGAATGCAGCATGCAAGTATTATATGGTTTAGTTTATATTCCTCCATGTTGATTGGCATCAGGAACAGGTGGAACTGGTTAGCCATTATCCTGAAAGCATTCTTCACCACTCTTCTGGCTCTGGCCAGCCTGTAGTTAAAAACCCTCTGGTCTGGGGTGAGGGTCCTCATCGGGAACAGCCGCATCAGGTGATCTCCCAGCTCAAATGCTTCATCAGCGACAAAGATGAATGGAAGACCAGCCATGTTGTCTTCTCCGTCCGTAGAACTCGGTCTGGCCGATGACTCCACCATTCGACATCCGGCCATTCTTCCCCACGTCCACATAGAGAAACTCATATGTCGTCAACACCACCGCCAACATCGCAATACTATTAAACCCCTTGTAATTATAATAATATGACCCCAAGTTGGGGGGTGGGACAATGTGGACATGTTTCCCATCAATTGTCCCTTCACAGTTGGGAAAGTTCCACCGCTGGGCAACTTGGGAAGCCACAGTCTGCCATTCCTGTGGCATTGAAGGAGACTGTGGAGTGAAACAAGAAAAAAAATTGTACTTTTGAACATAACATTGCAAGCAGATTAGACACAAACATTCTTTTTAAGGAGTATTTAAAGACAAAAATATAAGGTCCACTTATCAGATTCCTCACCCCCTCTGATGGCCCATTTCAAAATTTTAGTGGGGGGGAGATGTTTTTGACAGGTAACCCTCTCTACTTCATTGAGAGCTGAATGCATAAATAATGTGTGTTACTTTGGCCAGCCCCTCCTTATTTACACTATTGACAGCCCATTGGACAGGTAAGAAGTGTAAGAAATGTACGATTTTCGTATGTTTACTCAATAAAAATGTATGAAACAAAAAAAAGAAGTGTCATAATACAAAAATATGAATACACACTGTACAAATTGAAGCATAATTTTAGATTCTGCAATTACCTATCAAGATAATAGGAGAACAAAACTTTAAACAGTACCATTTGAAAGTATTCAGGAAGGACCTTTCACTACATGCTTTGGTGAATTCATCCATAAATCTGACCACAAAAGAGGTAGGTATAGTGTGTATGGGTTTGGCAAAGTCAGCAGATAGAGTATTGGTATCGCCTGGCTTAGCGGTTGGGGGGGAGAGAGGGTTTTAAATGAGTTTGGGCCCCCAAAAAATAGCCTCCTGCACTCTGCCTGAATTTAAGGACAACAATAACATTTGTACACATTTTAGGGGGTGTTTAGGGTAAAACACTACTATGGTGCTGACAAAATACATTGTTAAGTTACTAGGCTAGGTGTGTATGGACCCAGGATAGCATGCTGGGGAGGTTAGTGAAGGCAAATATGGATGAAGGACAAAAAAGGACCATAAAAAAATTCAATCATGCATGAGGACAAAGGGGACATTCACAGCATATTAAATTCATGGTAATTAGGGAATAATGAAATAAATACAATACATTAGCAAATATTAAATACATAGAAAATGATGTTAAAGGAGAAAAATTACCCTAATATAGTCCTTCTGCAGGACCTGAATGATGGCAGAACAGGTCTCTGGAATAATGATCCCCAGAGCCTGGGGGGAGATGCCTGTCGAGAACTTGATGTCCTGCAGACTTCTCCCCATCGCCAAGTACTGCAAGGTGGCGACTAGCCTTTGTTCAGGAGTAATGGCTTGCCGCATGCAGGTGTCCTGCTTGGTAATATAAGGGGACAGCAAAGCCAACAGACGGTGAAAAACGGGGTCCGTCATCCAGAGATAATTCCTGAAATCATCAGGATTATTCTCCTGGATCTCCTGCAACAAAGGTATGTGTGAGAATTGGTCACGCTGGAGTAACCAATTCTTGGTCCTTGAACTCCTCCTCCCCCTGTTCATGGACTGGACTTGGGTCAAAATAAGAACCCCAACACCAAGCCCCCGCATAGCATGAACTCTATGATGAGTATGTAACCACAATATGGCTTCAAAACGGTCGGCTCGTCAGAACGAACTAACAGAATGCACTGAAAATCAGAAAGAACCTGAGAAGAACAAGCTGAAAATCAGAAACGAGCCCACAAGCACAAACTGAAGAGCAGTAACGATCGGAAAAGCACGAGGCTGAAAAGCGTGAGCAGTCTCTCACCAAACTTCTACTAACATGAGATTAGCAGAAGGAACCCAAAGGGTGGCGCACTGGATATTGAACTTCCTTTTTCTAGTCCCGTTGTATGTGTTGTACATCACCGCATTCCAACCGATCAGAATTTCCAAAAACATTTGCGCGACCGTGTGTGCGCAAGACAAGTTTTAGCCAACGTCTGTCAGAAATAAATCCACGGTTTGGGTGTCGGAAATTCCGAACGTCTGTACTTGGAATTAGTGTGTATCAGGCTTAATAGTGACTTCCTGGGGACCATGCCACATTCACTGTTCCATACAGGCATGCAACCTTTGTAAAAAAAAGTTGTCATTCTTTATAATATTAATACTTTTTATCTACAGTAACTCTACTAAAAACTAACAATGATCAAAGTAGAAAAAGTGCTTTTTTTAGTTTTAGTCTAAAGTGGATAATGCTCTACATGAGAACTAAGAATGTATACCTATTAAGTCACAGGGCGGTTCTACATGAGGGATTAGTAACTAATCAAGGTGGTTCCCACTCATGTGATCATGACAGCTACAGCATAATTATCACATCGGTTTTCTTGAATCTGCCGACTTGCACTGTCACAGTGTCTCACACAATAATAGTTTGTAGAAAAGGATGAGGATTTCT
The DNA here is from genome assembly GCF_042186555.1 of Aquarana catesbeiana. Lineage (NCBI taxonomy): Eukaryota > Metazoa > Chordata > Amphibia > Anura > Ranidae > Aquarana > Aquarana catesbeiana. The sequence goes on along the minus strand of NC_133324.1, from coordinate 178,092,574 downwards.
CCTTACTTACTGTTGCTCTGTTACTGGAATAGTAAATGAAGTGAAATCACCTTAGCAAGATGCCAAGTGCAACAAAGAACCCCTTTTTTTTTTTTATAAAGTGGGGACCAGTCTGATGCTCTGGCTAGAATGAATTGCTATCTCAGTCCTTACAGGAAGAGTTTCACTTTCCAGATTGTTCCCTGACCAGTACTTAATCTAGAAACCCAGCGCTGCAGAAGTGCTAACCACTAGACCACTGTGCTGCCAATGGCTATAAATGAAAAAGAAAAAGAAAAGTTCATGGTTAAAGTGGTTCTTCACCATAGAAACAAAAAAGTCAAAACTCAGCAGCTACAAATACTTGTCCAAGGATCCAGTCTCTCTCTTCGGCCAACTTCAGATCCAGACGTTTACTTTGGGAAGCCAGTTTTCCATTTCATAGTTGGCCTCACAGTGCACATGTGTGAAACATGCAATGCTTTGTGAATGGTCCTGCAGCTTTCTAGGACCTGTGACATGTCCCAGAAAATTATTCTGAGGAAGAGGGGGCAAAACGTCTGCTCCAACTTCCCACAGCAATTTGTTAAAACTAAGTACCCACTCCCCCCAAAAAAAGATTAAGTACCAGAACTTAAAGGGGGGGGGCAGACATGTGGAACTTCCCCTTTTGGGCGACGTTCCACTTTAAGGTTTACATAAACATTAAGGCATCTGAACATATATATATATATATATATATATATATATATATATATATATATATACAGTATATATATATATATATTAAAAATAAACATAAAAATGTACTTTTGCATTGAACTTATGATTTCACTATTGTGCAGGTCTTTGGAATAATAATAACAATTATATGTATATCTCTGATTCAAGGTTATTCATTTCCCATTGAGAGACCTTGTCCAAGTTTTCTCTCAACAAGAAGCTGTTTTTTAAATCTGCAATGTGACCTGATTCAACTATAAACTGCACTTAATGTAAATTCACACTGTCTATGCAAATATCAGACTTTCCACTGTCACTGATGTCAGTGGGAAGGAAACCCCTACAGTGAACCAAGGGTCACTGTAAAAGACTACGTGATATCCAACGCCTAAGCATTAGCATTAAGTTCTCACCAAAGTCATTTAACATAGATGATTTTGGTGCTAATATGCTATGTACATTTCAACACAAACTAAGATAAATCTACATAAAATAAGCCAAGTAAAATAAAGTGTAATATGTTTCTTTATAATTGACAGAAAAATATATAATGATACATCTATTGCAGTTTGAAATTTGACAGATCACTTACGAGAGTGAAAAAAACCATGGGAGTGCTGAACCATCAGCATATGGTTGTATTATTTTATGAAAATCTCAGCCATAAAAACACACTTGGAGGTCTGAATCACATTGTGATTAGTAGAATTTTTTTTAAGTAGAATGTTTTTTTTAAACGTGTTCTTCTAAGCACTGCTTAAAATAGCAACTTTATATTAATGAATGCAGAGCCAATTATAGGTTAATCAAATTACATAATGCATGGTTACACAGACATATATTTGTATTTGAATAGTTTGTCTGCATTTTAAATCTGATATTGTATGTACACTATAAATTGACTTATCAAAGTTTGAATACTAGTTGACAGACAGACTCTGTGCAATATCACCACAGATGTTATTTGGCCATTGAAATGGAACAACTCCTACTAGCACAGTAATCTGATTAACATAAATACAAAAATAAAATCAGAAAAACAGCAATCTTGCTTAATGTGTATACATAAAAATATTAAAATAAGCATCTGGCTATCAGCAGGGGATTGCAAAAAGAATAAAGCAAATACAATAATACAAAGTGTTTGTTGCATTTATGTAAGACAAGTTTGATACTATGTTTTTTTCAAGCTGTAGAAATTTGAAAGCTAGAAAAGCACAAATGAACATTTTTTAATTTTACTTTCATGAATTCTTACATAAGATATATATTTTTCTATAGATAAAGTCTACATTCATAAATATGATTAGAAATTTCAAAATGCATTTCATAGATATAGGAGGATGCATTTACACATTATGGATGAACTTTGGGTTCAAATTGAATCCATCTTTGGCCTTTGTTTAACATGTTGGAAGTTCAAAGGACAGCCAAACTAAATTACGTTCTGCCACATTTAACAGTGGCATTAATACTGTTCATCCCCAATATATATTTTAGATTATTCACATCTCCCCAAATTCCAATGCAGACCCTTATCTGAGCATGAAGTCTGGGTGTCCAGGAAAAGGGGGGCAAGTGTGTGTTCCTCTTCTGATCGATACCAAGCCATGTGCCACCAACATGGGAGGAGTGCCTTGCTAGGAGGAATGAGTAGCGGTACGTTTTTCGTTTTTAGATCCTTACAACCACTGGGCCAGGGTTGTAAGGATATGGCTAATGTCCTCATCAACATGGGGACAAGGTGCCTTGTCAGAGAGTCCTTCCAGCAAGCTACCCCTCATGTTGAGGGCATGTAGCCTGGTATGATTCAGGAGTGGGGGAGGTGCACTTTTTTATTTTTTGAGTGGGATTCCCCCTTAAAATCTATAAAAGATGGGTCTGGCATAGATGAAGGAAATCCACAGCCATTTGTTTACAAACAGAACAAAGCGGCCAGCTGGTTGGGAACTGTTATTTACCAGTAGGGATGGGCGAACAGTTCGGCCTGAGCATGAGTTTGGGCCGAACATTGGCTGTTTGCACGTTTCCCGAACAACCGAATTATCAGGGCGTTCGACTGTTTGTTCGGAACGCTGGATGACCACAATGCACTGCACTGCACAGTGCCTTGAAAGCCCAGATTGGCTGAAGCAATGAAAGCTTTGCCCAATCAGGGCACAGAGCACTGTCAGAGCCATGATTGGATGCTGTCAGGATGACATTATCCAATTATGGCTCATTGCCCCACACTATAAAAGTATTCTTTCAATAGCGGACATTTTCAGTGTGATATCTGCGTGGAGAGAGATAGAACAGGGCTCTGTTTAGTGCTATTAGACAGTTAGTGTGCTATACTGTGCTATTCTGATTCTATTTCAGTGTAGAATATCAGTTTAGTGTAAATCTAGGGATAGTTCAGTGTGAGTGTAGTGCGACCATTCATCTTTACATTAGTGTGAAAGTAGGGATAGTTCAGCCAGTGTGAGTGTAGTGACCGTTTAACACAGTATATTTCATTGCGGTACTGCAAGTTTAACGCTGTAAATTTCAGTGCATTTCTGCAGGTTTAACGCCGTACAGTTCAATACATTACTGCAAGTTTAATTCTGTATATTTCAGTGCATTATCTTCCATTTAAAACAGTATAGTTCAGTGCGTTACTGAAAGTTTAATGGCATATATTTCAGTGCGTTATGTGCAGTTTAACGCATTACAGTTAAGTGCGTTACTGCAAGTTTACCGCGGTATATTTCAGTGTGTGACGTGCTGTTTAATGCAGTACATTTCCATGCGTTAGTGTGTTAGTGCACGCAGTATATTTCAGTGCACAACTGCAATTTTAATGCCATACAGTTCATTGCATTACTGCAAGTTTAACGCTGTATATTTCAGTCCATTTAACGCAGTACATTTCTGTGTGTTAGTGTACGTTTGATGCAGAATATTGCAGTGCATCAGTGCAGTTTTACTGCAGTATAATATAGTGTATCAGCGGAGTGTGTCTGTGTAGTAGTGAGTACTCAAGTTAAAGTGCACCAAACACAACTTTCCATTGATTAAAGTGCATCCACATACACATTTCCACATCTACATTACATTGTGTTAATAAGCACCCCTCCCCCATCATGTCTGGAAGGACAACAAGGAGAGGCAGACATTCCCACAGCATACAGAGGAGGTGGTGGACTGGCTTACTAAACCATCCACATCCTCCTCATCCTCCTTCACCCAAGCAGAGAATGGTGCACAGTCACAAACAAGGCCAAGGATAAATCCAAAGGAAAAACCAAGCTTAACTTACCACCAGCCCACAGACAACCAAATAACCTGTCTAACAGTATACGTTAAAAGCAGGGGTTTAGTCTGCAGACATTTGCAAATGCATGCGTAAGCCACAGAGCCTCGTCAAGGCATCCAGGTATCTGTGGTACGTAACACTAATTTATAAGTGTCCCCACAGTGGAGGCACATGCATTCTGATGGATAGGTGAGAGCAGGTGGACAGAAAGGAAGCCACCCCTTCTTAAAGGTACAGGGGCACACTGAACACCCAGCATATAGCACAATGGCTGCAAAGGTGTCAGTGCGTTGCCTGACCACAAAACACAACAGTGATACAAAAAAGACACCACTTGCTCCCATCTATAGCTGGCTATTGCAGTAAGAAGCATTGGAAGGCTAACGACGGGTACAAACAAAGCCAAAGATAAATCCAAGGGAAAAACCAAGCTTAACTTACCACCAGCCTGCAGACAACCAAATAACCTGTCTAACAGTATGCGTTAAAAGCATGGGTTTAGTCTGCACACATTTGCAAATGCATGCGTAAGCCACAGAGCCTCGTCAAGGCACCTTGGTATCTGAGGTACTAATTTATAAGTGTCCCCACAGTGGAGGCACATGAATGCTGAAGGATAGGTGAGAGCAGGTGGACTGAAGGGGAGCCACCCCTTCTTAAAGGTACAGGGGCACACTGAACACCCAGCGTATAGCACAATGGCTGATAAGGTGCCAGTGCATTGCCTGCTTCTTACTGCGATAGCCAGCTATAGATGGAATAAAGTGGTGTCATTTTTGTATCACAATGATGCACAGTCCACTGTAGCTACCAGAGTGGCTAAACCTGCCTCCTTGTCCACAACTATTCCTGCCATAGCCCCAGCATCAGGCATGGAGGAGTCAACTGAGTTATTTGAACCCAGTGCCAGCCAATTGCTCTTTGACGATGCACAGCCATTACTTGATTCAAATGTTGGTTCTGAGGTTGAAAATGAGGAAGGCAGGAACATGAGTATACAGTGAGGGGGTGATGATGATGAGGTCACTGATGCAACTTGGGTGCCAGATAGAGCAGAGGAGGAAAGTGGGGGTGACGAAGCCCCAACAAAGCAGCCATCATGGAAGAGTAGAGAGCAGCCATCCTATTCCATCACATTGCAGGGCTGTTATCTCCCGGCCCACTGTACACAGCTCAGCTGTCTGGGACTTTTTTAGCATATGTGCAGCTGATCACACTGTTGCAATTTGCAAACTTTGTCTCAAGCACATCAATCATGGCAAAAACACCATATGCTTGACAAGGCATTTAACCTCCCACCACTCACCCCGTTGGCAAGAGCACCTGAAAGCCTACTAAAAAGGGCGCAAATCTGTTCCTCCTCCTTACTCACCTCAGTCTGCCCCCACTATACCTCATGACCTCTCAGCAGCCTCCACTGACAGGAATGATGGTATAGCGCAGGGTGTCCCAGGTCCTTGCAGCACATCTGCCAGCAGCACACCACCAGCTGCAGACTATAGCCGGCAAATCTCTCTGCCCCTAATGCTGCAGCAAAAAAAAAAATTACAGTCACTGCCACCCACATACCCAGCTTCTAAATGCAATCTTGTCAAAGCTGCTGGCTCTACAACTTCTGCCTTTCCTTCTGGTGGGTTCTGCCCAATTTCCTTGAATTTGCAGAGTGTGCTGTACCACAATGGCAGGTTCCCAGTCGCTATTTCTTTTCACGTATGGGCATTCCAGCTCTGTACCATCATGTGAAAGGCAATGTTGTGGCATCATTGGGCAAGGCAGTCAGCCACAAAGTCCATGTTACTGCTGACACGTGGCCAGGGATGATATATATTTGGGTTCACAGCACACTGGGTAACTCTGCTTGCAACTCAGACGGATGCAGGACAGGGCTCAGTGCTGCAGCTTGTTGTGCCCCACATCTACATACAGCTAGTGGTGATGATGCCAGATTTGTCAGCTCTACCCCCTCCTCCTCCTCCTCCACCTCCATGCCCTCCTCTGCTGAATTTTACTATGAACCACAAGTACTTCCAAAGCGTTCAAGGGGCTATTCAATTAATCAGGCTAAAGGGTGCCATGCAGTGCTTCAGCTGGTGTGTCTAGGGGACAGGAACCACACCGGAGCAGAGATTCTTGCAGCTCTACAGGGACAGGCCCAGAGGTGGTTCACGCCATGCCAGCTGGAGCCAGGAATGGTGGTGCGTGAAAATGGCACAAACCTCCTGTTCACCCTTAGACAGGGAAAGTTGGCACATGTGCATGTCTGACAAATGTCCTCAACTTGGTGGTGCAGCATTTCCTAAATAGGTACCCAGGGTTGGAAGATCTGCTAAAGCAGGCTAGAAGAGTCTCTAGCCATTTCAGGCAGTCAAATGCCCTGTACACATGGTTGGACATTGTTCGGACATTCTGACAACAAAATCCATGGATTTTTTCTGACGGATGTTGGCTCAAACTTGTCTTGCATACACGCGGTTGCACAAAGTTGTCAGAAAATCCGATCGTTCTGAACGCGGTGGTGTAAAACACGTACGTCGGGACTATAAATGGGGCAGTAGCCAATAGCTTTCTTCTCTTAATTTATTCTGAGCATGCGTGACACTTTGTGCGTCGGATTTGTGTACACACGATCAGAATTTAACAGATCGGATTTTGTTGTCGGAAAATTTTATAGCCTGCTCTCAAACTTTGTGCATCGGAAATTCCAACGGAAAAAGTCTGATGGAGCCCACACACGATCGTAATTTCCGACAACACAATCCGATCGCACTTTTTCCATTGGAAAATCCGACCGTGTGTACAGGGCAATACACAGCCAGTGCTCAGTTGGCTTAGATTCAGTGGGAATTCCACCCACCCGTTAACCGCCTGATTTGTGACATACCCACAAGTTGGAACTTAACTGTGGCAATGCTGAAACAGCTGCACATGCAGCAGAGGGCTGTCAACTAGTACCCGTGTGAGTATGGCACAATGACAGGCTCAGGCCGGCTCTGCTTTTTTTCCCACGCCAATGGCTGCTCATAAAGGATGCATGCATTGTACTATTAACAGGAGGCCACAAGGATGGAGAGCCATGACAATGCATGCATCACTGACACAATCCCTGTTGTGTTTCTGCTGGAGCAGACTCTGTGTGGAATTATGGACAGGGCACTTGAGGCAGAGCAGCGGGAGGAAGAAGAGGACTTCCTTTCCTCTCATGGCCCACTTTATGCACACACCATTGTTCCTAGGCCACAGAACACACAAGATGAGAGGGAGTAGGAGGAGGATTTTGGCAGTTTTGGAGGCATTGAAGCAGAGGAAGACATACGCCAAACAGTAATGCCGCGTACACGTTGGTGAACTTTTCGAACGGACTGGTCCGGTGGACTCTCCAACAGACTTTCAACTGACTTTTGACAGACTTCCGATGGACTTTTGAACGAACGGACTTGCCTACACACGATCACACCAAAGTCTGACGGATTCATACGTAAAGACGTATGACCGGACTAAAATAAGGAAGTTGATAGCCAGTAGACAATAGCTGACCTAGCGTGGGTTTTCACCCGTCGGACTAGCATACAGACGAGCGGATTTTTCGACTGGACTCGAGTCTGTCGGAAAGATTTGAAGCATGTTTCAAATCTAAAGTCCGTTATATTTTCGACTGGAAAAGTCCACTGAAGGTCCGATGAAGCCCACACATGATCGGATTGTCCGCCGGACTCGGTCCGTCGGACCAGTCCCATAGAAAAGTCTGCTCGTGTGTACGCTGCATTAGAGATGGTTTTCCATCTGCAGAACCCTTGGGAGTAGTACATGGCTGGGATGAGACAGTTCCAGATACTGTAATCCTCAGTGACCCAGAGGAGTCTGCTTCATGCTTCAAAGCCTGCAAAAGGACCCAAGAATATGTGCCATAAAAGAGAAGGATCGCTAATGGTTGGCGACCCTCCTTGACTACCGTTACAAAGTCTCAGAACTCAGAACTCATCCCGTCCCCACAGAGAGTGCAGAAGATGAAATCTCTAGAGGACACCTTAAAGAGGAATTAATCTAATGCTTTTTCCAACTCTGGTAGGTTACAGTGTTATGGAAAATGTCATTTTGAGGCTTGGAGAGCGGTGGAGAAGGCGAATGCCTAATTGATGCATTTCAAAAAAATTTTAGTCCTCGCCAGCCAGGGCTGTCAGCTTCCACATCCCATTGGCAGTGTCTGCATCACACGGTGGGCAATTATCTAAAACAGAGATGGAGAGCTTTCCAGTCAATGAGCCACTGGCTTACTGGGTCATGAGAATAGACCACTGGCCAGAAATTGCCCAGTATGCATCCAGCGTGCTTTCCAAATGGGCATTTAATGCTGCTGGAGGTTTTGCTACTGATAATAGAACGCATCTGTCCACAGACTTGGTGGACCATATGACATTTATCAAAATGAATCAGTCCTGGATTACCAGCAGCTATGAAGCCCCAGATGCCAATGTCCCTGATTAAGTGTTTATGGGATGTGGAATCTCTGCAGGACTTCTAGGTTGCCTAGCGTTGTGGCTGTTGATTTCATCTGGAAGAATTTTTTTGATGTAGGTTTCATGGGCACAATTAACACCCAAAGAAAGACCAATTTTTCCGCACCTGTTTGACAGATGCATATAATTTAAATTTTTGACAGCAAGGCCAATTCTTGCTTTCATCAAGAATACCTCTATAGCAGGGATATGCAATTAGCATACTTCCAGCAGCTGCAAGACTACCCATCATGCCTCTGCCTCTGGGTGTCATGCTTGTGGCTCTCAGAGTCTTGCTAAGCCTCATGGAACTTGTAGTTCTGCAACAGCTGGATGACCCTGGCAGGGTAGTTCGACTACAAGCCCATTTTACCTTTCTCTAATCAGGTCATATTTAGCTGGTAAGATTGCAATCCTTCCATAAGAGGTGGTGGTGTCACGGTATTTACACTTTGAAGGTGATGGATGCCCATTATGCACAGGTTCATATGAATACTTAAAGAAGAGGACTTTTGCTTCTTGCTTTTAAGATCTGTGTTTCATGTGGACTTTTTATTATTTTTTGGTTTGATTTGGCTTTACCCTTGAACAGGGGAGAGTCTATATGTTTCTCACTGATTATTTGTTAATTTCACTTAAGTAGCATTGCTCCTTAACCGCTTAAGGACCGCCCCACGTACATATACTGCAGCAGCATACCTGTACATGATTTTTTTCTTTGGCTCTGGAGCGCACGCGCATGCCGCCGGATCCCCACTCCCGCAGTGATTGCCCACAGTGAGAGCCAATCAGTGGGTCCGGTGGACACGTTGTCCTCCTGAACTCACCGATCGTTCTGAGGAGAGGCAGATCACCATTCTGCCAGAGGGGAAAATGGAGATCTTGTGTTTCTGCTAAGCAGAAACATTGATCTCTGTTTTCCACCAGTTAAAGCACCTCCACCACAGTTAGAAAACACCCCCTAGGGATGCAGTTAACCCTTTGATCGCCCCTGATGTTAACCCCTTCCCTGTCAGTGTTATTAGTGCAGTGACAGTGCATTTTTTTAGCACTGATCACTGTAATAATTTCACTGGTCCCCAAAAAGTGTCAAAAGTGTCAGTTAGGTGTCTGATTTGTCCACCTCAATGTCACAGTCCTACTAAAAATAACTGATCACCACTATTACTAGTAAAAGAAATACATTTATAAAAAAATCCATACAAATATTATCCCATACTTTGTAGACACTATAACTTTTGTGCAAACCAATCAATATACACTTATTGGGATTTTTTTTACCAAAAATATGTCGCAGTATACATATTGACCTAAATTGATGAAGAAATTAGATTTTTTAAAAAAAAATGTATTGGGTATGTTTTACAGCAGAAAGTAAAAAATATTGTTGCTTTTTTTTCAAAATTGTCGGTCAAACAAAATTGCAGAGGTGATCAAATACCATCAAAAGAAAGCTCTATTTGTGGCAAAAAAGGACATAAATTTTATTTGGGTACAGTGTTGCACGACTGCGCAATTTTCAGTTAAAACAACAGTGCAAAAAATGGCCTGTTAAGGAAGGGGGTAAAACCTTGCGGAGCTGAAGTGGTTAAGCTAATAAGATGCAAAGGGATAGATTTACTAAAACTGGTTGCCCTAAGAATCTGGTGCAGCTGTGCATAGTAGCCAATCAGCTTTTAACTTGAGTTTGTTCAACTAAGCTTTGCCAATAAAACCTGGAAGATTATTGGTTTCTCTGCAAAGTTGCACCAGATTTTATACTCTTCAGTTTTAGTAAATAACCCCAAAAACACAACTTCAGCATTAACAGGCCCCATCCACATAAATACACTAGGAGGGCCATGAAACAATCTTCCAGATTGCCTCCATGACACAGCAAGGACACCCAAAACTAGTGGGATTTACAGCTGACTACAAGAAGTGGGAAGACATCTGGAGGACATGCTCCTGATCTTACCCGTGCACTGCATCGCTAATTTAACCTCCCTGGCGGTATGATTATTTCAGATTTTTGCGTCTCAAAGCGGTACAATTATTTTGCATAGAAATTTGACGTTTTATATTGTAGGCCTGTAATTCTTAGAAATAACACACTTAGATCTGTCCACCAAGAGTATAGTAGAGATCCCGGGTATGATGACGTTTGAAACACAAAATCATAAATTATAATATAATAAATAAATATAAATAATTAAAAAAAAAAATAATAATAATAATAAAATAAATTTCCCCACTATTCACTATCGCTTAATTCTGCAAGTGTTCTAATTTACTATCGCTGTTTTCTAGCTGGTTTAAAGCCACTTTTAACATAAAGGGACACTTTTTGGTTGCTATGGACAATCTCAAGTTTCCAGGCAGAAAGAACAGTATATATAATATAAAACTGCATGCAAGGCATGGGCCAAAGCATTGGGGACAAAAGGGATGTGAAATAATTTCATCCAGTACTGTAATCTGTAAGATTACAGTACTGTATGTGTTATGATTTTTAAATTTTGCTGTCAGGCTCCGCCCCATGCGTCGGGACGTAGGCAGGGAGCGGAGCCTGGCACAGAGAGGCTTCGGAGGAGGACAGAGCCCGTAGACACCGCGGGGGACATCGCAGGATCCTGGGGACAAGGTAAGTATACCGCACCAGGATCCTGAGATGTAATCCCGAGTGTGGCTCGGGGTTACCGCTAATGCCGCGTACACACGGTCGGACTTTTCGTCTACAAAAGTCCAACGGACGCCGACGGACTAAAGCTGGCTGGTAATCCGATCGTGTGTGGGCTTCTCCGGACTTTCAGCAGACTTTTTCAGCCTCAAATCCGACGGACTTTAGATTTGAAACATGCTTCAAATCTTTACGTCGTAACCACGACGGACCCCGAAATCCGCTCGTCTGTGTGCTAGTCCGACGGACAAAAACCCATGCTAGGGCAGCTATTGGCTACTGGCTATGAACTTCCTTATTTTAGTCCGGTGTACGTCATCACGTACGAATCCGTCAGACTTTTGTGTGGTCGTGTGTAGGCAAGTCCGTTCGTTAGAAAGTCTGCTGCAAGTCCGCCGAAAGTCCGCCGGAAGTCTGTCGGACAGGCTGTCGGACTTTTGTAGACGAAAAGTCCGACCGTGTGTACGCGGCATAATGGTGCTGAAATTTAACCCCGAGCCACACTCGGGAATACCGTCAGGGAGGTTAAAGGGACTTGGTAACAATTGGGGAGACATCTGAGGCCTGTGAGACTGCTAGATCTTGATATAACCCTGCCAGGAATGACACCCAAATGTCTCTCTAATCGAGAGAGGAGGAAGGAAGTTATGAAGTCATTCCATCATTAAATGACAAACCTGTACTTCTAAAAGAACCAAACTGTAACTGTATACAGCACCCTGTCATTGTTCATCAGCCTAGCAAAACAACCCTTGAGATTAAAGTAAAATAAAAGAGAACAGGTGCGGGACTTTGAATGAGGCACACGGGAGCAAAAATATAACTTGAGTAAAGTAGCGATTTTTAATGAAATAATACATAAATTACATGTGTAGGCACATAGCTCTATAATGATAGTTTGTATTCCATTTATAAAATACATTCCAACAAGGACTTCTATGTAAACATATGAGAATATAAATAAATAAAAAAATAAATAAATATGTGACACAAAGTGTCACTAGAAAGAAGTAGCCAAGTAAAACATTTTATACCCCTTTCTTTCACTCTCTTCACACTATTTTACTCATTCACTTAGTGTCTTTGCTTTTCAGGTTTTTTTCCCCTTTTTGAGGTCACTTTCATCACTCCTCCCTCTTTGGTTTCCACACTCTGACCCAATCTGGGGGTTTCTCAGTGCTGGGTTTGCTGCCCGGACATGCTCCCTCAGCTTCGGATCTTGGCATTACTGGCGGGCTTGGCATTCAGGGCTGCACCACCTTTGCGCAGATATATTTGTAAGTCCATAGTCTCAGTGGAATAATGTGGGATTTCTTATTTTACATTTGCCCACTTGTCCTTCAAACTATTTAAATATTGCTATTTCCCCTATTCATAGGTGGTCAATACGGTTATGCTCCTGATGAGTGGCTATAAGGTCCCAAAACGGCGTAGAGCTTACAACTACCGTTATGTGTACACAACTGTTTATTATGTATGGACGTTCCAATTTTATTGTATTTTTGACTTTGCTACTTCTTTCTAGTGACACTTTGTGTCACATGTTTATTTATTTATTTATTTATTTATATTCTCATATGTTTACATAGAAGTCCTTGTTGGAATGTATTTTATGATGGAATACAAACTATCATTATAGAGCTATGTGCCTACACATGTAATTATATGAATTTATGTATTATTTCATTAAAAATCGCTACTTTACTCAAGTTATATATTTGCTCCTGTGTGCCTCATTCAAAGTCCCGCACCTGTTCTCTTTTATTTTACTTTAATATTGAACCGGGATGGAGGAGGGGTTTCGAACGGCCCCACTATCCTCATTTAAAGTCCCAATATTGTATTCCTTTTCCTTTTAATCCCTTGAGATTGTCTAAGGGTATCCCCATGTATTATTTTAATAGTATTGTGCACATCTGAGATGTAAGTACAGGTACTCCTCACTTAATGACCGGGTTCCTTTTCAGCGACCAGGTTGTTAAACAAATTGGTTGTTAAACGAGGAATCACAAGAAATCAATATTTTAAGCATTGCTAACTACTGTACTGTACTGTATTCTGAAAATAGGTCTAAACGCAGAATTCCAATGCAATAATGTTGTTTTATTTTGAAGAAGTACAGAACCCAAAAATATAAACAAAAATACTGCACTGTACAGGATACAATGAGTAACATTTTAGTCATCAAATCCTTCAAAGGGTGATAGTGTTTCAGGGTCATCAGTGTCATCACTAAAATTAAAATCTAAATAACCAGCAGGGTCATCAGTATCATCATTGGAGTTACCAGTGAGGTCATCAGGAGTTGATATAATTGGTAGTAGGGGTAGCTTGCAAGAAGAATTCTGTTAAGGTGCTCTGCTTTGTCATTTCTGCTTTTTCGTCATACATTTCATGATAACATCGCATAAGTTCCCTCATCTGCCGTTCCACTTTAGAGAACCTTTCAACATTTGGGTCCATACTCTCTAATTGTAATAAAGCTGCATTCACTTTTGAGAATACTCTTTTTTTGGACTTCTTCCATTGTTTCCTCCTTTTCTTCCTCTTCCTGTTCTAAGTGCTGCTGTGCCTCCATCTCTATTAAATCTTCATTACTTAGCTCTCCCTTAACAAATTCCACTAACTCTTTAATATCAGCCACTTCAACATCTAAGTCAAGCATGTTAGCAAGTTGCACACTTTTTGGATTTATAACTTCAACATCTGTTTCGTCAAACTCTTCGCTACTGTTCACAAAATGCTTTAAGCACTTCTTCCATATATCCTGCATGCGCTTTTCTGTTACTTGCTCCCAAGCTGATGCAATGTTTTTTATGCAGTGTAAAATGTTGTAACCTTTACAAAAGTCACGAAGGGTAACTTCATAATTTTCAGTTGCTGCTACAGCTTTGAAAAAGGTGTTGTGCAAATAGTAGTGTCGGAAACCACGAAATCAGACAGAGACAGAAGTACAGTTAAATCACACTTGTTTAATAATAAAAGTAAATAGAACAAAACGTAGTCAAAACATAGCCAGAGTTCAGGAACTGGAAGGGATAGTCAGACAAGCCAAACGTCAGGGAGCTGGAGATGAGTGTAGTAAAACAGCAAGCAGGATCTGGAGCCAGAAGGGATGTCAGCCAAGCAAGTCTTTTAACAGGATTGCTGGAGAGTGTCTCTGTGATTTGACTAAGGTGAAGGCAGAGATCCTCTGGGCTGGATGGCTTAAGTAGGTAGGACTGATGAGCAGGATATCATCAACAGATGAGTAACTGTGGAGAGATAGGAGCTGGCAATTAACCGACAGTTGATCTGCCAGCTCAGAGAAGGAAGGGCTGAGCGCAGCCCTGAAAAGTAGGCCTTGAATGTTGCTATTGCCCCCTGATCCATGGGTTGTAGGATAGCAGTTGTGTTTTTAGGCAGATATACTACCTTTATGACTAGATGTAGATCATAAAGATGCTGGGGGTGGCCTGGGGCATTATCAAGCAGGAGGATAATTTTAAAAGGAACACCCTTTTGCTGACAATAATGCTTGAACGAGGGTATGAAACAGTTGGTGAACCAGTCATCAAATAAAGCTTGTGTCATCCATGCTTTGTTATTTGCATGACAATAAACAGGCGGTGTGTGCTTACTAACCTGCTTCAATGCACGTGGGTTCTGTAAACAATGGATGAGGAGAAGCTTTAACTTGAACCCAGCAACATTTCTTCCCAACAACAACGTGATCCTGTCTTTAAAAGCCTTAAAATAGGGCATTGTTTTATCTTCCTTATGTATGTAGGACCTTTCGGACATTTTTTTCCAAAAAACACAGTTTCATCCATGTTAAATATCTGCTCTGGACAGAAGCCACCTTTTTTAATGATTTTATTAAATGCCACCACTAATTTTTCGGCTGCTTCCACCACTGCACTTGTAGTCTCCCCACTGACACTTCGATTAGGGAGGTTGAATCTTCGACAAAACTTTTGAAACCATCCATGGCTTGCTGTAAATGTTTCAATCGAATCTTCTCATTTGTTCACTTTCAAATTCTCAAAAATACTGCGAGCTTTGGTTTGAATCATTAAAAGTCTCATTGGCATTCTTTTTCTATTTGGTCATCAATCCATACCGCCAGCAATTTCTCCATTTCATGAATGAGGCCTTTCTGCTGCCTAGTTATTATGGCTTGATATCCTGACAATGCTTTTACTGCATCTTTAACTCTATCCTTTAGGATTGTTGAAATGGTAGAATGTGCAAGTTCCATTTCACTTGCTATTTCTTTAACTTTCTTGCCAGCCTCATAGTCCTTAATGATCATATATTTCATATCATAGATTTTATTTTTTTCTGAGCACTTTCTGCAGGTGCAGGGCTTTTTCTTTTCACTGACATGGTGTCAGAAACCATGAATCAGACTGAGACATAAGTGCAGTTAAAATCACACTTGTTTAATAATAATAATAATAGAAAAAGGTAAACAGAGCAACATAGTCAAATCATAGCCAGAGTTCGGTAACCGGAACAAATAGTCAGACAAGCCAGGACGTCAGGGAGCCAGAGATCAGAGTACTTTAGGACAGGCCAGGAAATCAGGAAACCAGAGAATCAGCATACTGGAACAGCAAGCAGGATCAGGAACCAGAAGGGACGTCAGCCAAGCAAGTCTTCAACAGGTACACAGGAGAGAGTCTCTGGATGTGTTGACCAAGGCGAAGACAGACAGGGACTGAACTGAACAGCTTAAGTAACCAGCAGGACAGAAAAACAGGATATCATCATCAGGTGAGCCACTATGGAAAAGATTGGAGCTGGCAAATAACAGACAGCTGAACGGCCTGCTCTGAAAAGGAAGGGCTGAGCCCAGCCCTGACAGTACCCCCTCCTCAACCACCCCTCCCCCTCAGAGGGCCACCAGGTTTGAGGGGAAAATGTCTATGGAAAGTACAGAGGAGGACAGGGGCATGTATGTCCGAGGATGAGACCCAAGAGCGTTCCTCCGGACCGTACCCTTTCCAATGCACCAGGTACTGTATGCACTCACGGAACTGCAGGGAGTCAAAAATGGACTGTATTTCATACTCATCATGATTCTCAACCTGTACTGGTTGAGAATGTGGCACCAAGGTGGTAAAGCAGTTGCAGACCAAAGGTTTTAATAAGGAGACATGGAATACATTTAAGATACGCATATTAGGAAGTAAGGTCTAAAGCGTAAGCCACTGGGTTAATCCTGCGGAGAATACGGAAAGGCCTAGTAAACTGAGGTGCCAACTTCAGTGAGGGAACATGGAGTCTGAGGTTGCGAGATGATAGCCAGACTCTGTACCCAACCTGGTAGGAAGGTGCAGGCAGGCATTTGCGGTCAGCATGGAGTCTGTACCTATTATTGGCATATTGCAAGGCCTAATCAAATTGGAAAAATTCTGTGAGCCACAATGATCTTATGCCTTGCTTGTGCTACCTCCAGATGCATGCGCTAATCACGCTTCATATAACGTGCATAGGATAAATTTACAAGTTATGCGCTGCGCTTGGGTGACCCCAAAAACAAAATTAATATTAACCAACTCTGTGCTTACTAGTGCGATGTTATTAAATACAAATTATATGAATGTTGAATAAATAAACAAGGTGTGAAAAAACAAGTGCTTGTTACATCTTAAATTAGTGCTTATTAGTGCTTGTTACACCATACATAGTGTCTTAATCAACATAAAAAGTGCTTAGTGCTCAATATAAACTATCCTGCTTGTCTAAATGAATAAATGAATAAATAATAAGTAATGAAAAAAGTTATCTTTAGCACTCTAAATAGTGCATGAAAATAATGTCCAGCAGTGATAATAAAACAATGCGTGCAGGTGGTGTTCAGCTGTGACAACAATCCAACATCATGCCGAAGATATCCTGAGTGCTGCAAAACATGCTCCGGTGCTCCTTTGTGACCCTCTTAAGCTAATGTGCTCACCTCAGAGCGTGTGACTCAGCTGCTACCCTGAGTCCAAATACGCTTTGGAGCCACCCCTGGGCTCAGTCTCAGTGTCTGCTGCACTCCTCCAGCTGGAAACAATGTGGCTCCATACATATAAATGAAAAGGAAACTATATAGTGTAATATAGTCAAAATACTTTTATTAAAAGAAAACGCTCCCCACACCGGGGTACTCACATGGCACTGGTGCGTCAGTGCACCATACTATAAGGGCTTTCTATGCAAAATCACTGGATGTTTGGTGCGGTATGCTGTGCTGGGACAGCGCTGGTGTAAAGTCCGTGTCAGTCTCTCCGTCCTGGCCCCTCCCCTACATGTCTTCCACACAGGGATCACGTGTCATCATCAGGGGGATATCGCACTATTAAGCACAGAGTTGGTTAATATTAATTTTGTTTTTGGGGTCACCAATGTTGCAAGGCCTCCTGGATTTGTGCCCAAGTGGAACAAAGACCACAGAAATGCTCCTCTAATGCAGGGATGCTCTGTGGAACAAATGAGTTAGGCAACATGGAAGGTTGGAAGCCATAGTTTGCCATAAACGGGGTGTCAGAAACCATGAACCAGACCAAGACAGAAGTACAGTAAAATCACACTTAAAAAAAAAGGTAAATAGAGTAAGCATAGTCAAAGCATAGCCAGAGTCCAGTAACCGGATCAGGTAGTCAGCCAAGCCAGAGTTCAGTAACCAGATCAGGTAATCAACCAGGCCAGAAATCAGGGATCCAAGTAGAGGAACAGCAAGCAGGATAAGGAGCCAGAAGGGATGTCAGCAAAGCCAGTCTTTAAACAGGAACGCAGGAGATGGTTTCTTGTGATGTGACCAAGGTGAAAGCAGGAATGACGTGAGCTGCAGAATATTAGGTAGGCGGGACTGACGAGCAGATCCACAACAGCTGGTTAACTGTGGAGAGAGATGAGAGCTGGCAATTAGCCGACAGCTGAGCGGCCAGCTCAGAGAAGGAAGGACTGAGCCAGCCCTGACATGGGAACAATCGGGAAGCAGAATTCAAGGCACTATTGTGAGCAAATTCCACCCAAGGTAAGAGGTCTTACCAGTTGTTATGATGGTCAGAAATATAGCAATGTAGAAACTGCTACAAGGACTGGTTGACTTGTTCTGCAGCCCCATTAGACTGCGGGAGATACGCAGAGCAGAAAGAAAGCTGAATTTCCAACTGTGCACAAAAGGCTCGTCAGAACTGGGACACAAACTGACTACTAGGGATGAACTCATGTTCGACTCGAACGTCGGCTGTTCGCAAGTTCACCGAACAGCGAACAATTTGGGGAACACCCTTTGCCGTGGAACACCCTTTAAAAGTCTATGGGAGAAATCAAAAGTGCTAATTTTAAAAGCTTATATGCAAGTTATTGTCATAAAAAGTGTTTGGGGACCTGGGTCCTGCCCCAGGGGACATGGATCAATGCAAAAAAAAGTTTTAAAAATGGCCGTTTTTTCGGGAGCAGTGATTTTAATAATGCTTAAAGTGAAACAATAAAAGTATAATATCCCTTTAAATTTCATAGCTGGGGGGTGTCTATAGTATGCCTGTAAAGGGGCGCATGTTTCCCGTGTTTAGAACAGTCTGACAGCAAAATGACATTTCAAAGGAAAAAAGTCATTTAAAACTACTCGTGGCTGTTAATGCATTACCGGTCTGACAATACACATATAAGTTCATTGATAAAAACGGCATGGGAATTCCCCACAGGGGAACCCCGAACCAAAATTAAAAAAAAAATGATGTGGGGGTCCCCCTAAATTCCATACCAGGCCCTTCAGGTCTGGTATGGATATTAAGGGGAACCCCGGCCAAAATTAAAAAAAAAAAAATGACGTGGGGGGTCTCCCTAAATTCCATACCAGGCCCTTCAGGTCTGGTAAGAATATTAAGGGGAACCCCACGCCAAAATTAAAAAAAAAACGGTTTGGGGTCCCCCCAAAAATCCATACCAGACCCTTATCCGAGCACGCAACCTGGCAGGCCGCAGGAAAAGAGGGGGGATGAGAGAGCGCCCCCCCTCCTGAACCGTACCAGGCCATATGCCCTCAACATTGGGAGGGTGCTTTGGGGTAGCCCCCAAAACACCTTGTCCCTATGTTGATAAGGACAAGGGCCTCATCCCCACAACCCTGGCTGGTGGTTGTGGGGGTCTGCGGGCGGGGGGCTTATTGGAATCTGGAAGCCCCCTTTAACAAGGGGACCCCCAGATCCCGACCCCCCCCTGTGTGAAATGGTAAGGGGGTACAAAAGTATCCCTACCATTTCACTAAAAAAGTGTCAAAAATGTTAAAAATGACAAGAGACAGTTTTTGACAATTCCTTTATTTAAATGCTTCTTCTTTCTTCTATCTTCCTTCATCTTCTTCTTCTTCTGGTTCTTCTGGCTCTTCTGGTTCTTCCTCCGGTGTTCTCGTCCAGCATCTCCTCCGTGGCGTCTTCTATCTTCTTCTCCTCGGGCCGCTCCACACCCATGGCATGGGGGGGAGGCTCCCGCTCTTCTCTTCATCTTCTTCTCTTCTTCATCTTCTTCTCTTCTTGCCACAGGGAAGTCCCGTCAAGTCACCGTGCGTCAGAGGGGGTGGGGTCACCGGGTGGCCCCACCCCCCATTATTTAAGAACCGTCAGACGAGGAGAAGCGTCACACAGCGGGAGCCTCCCTCCATGCCAGCATGGGTGCGGAGCGGCCTGGAGAAGAAGATGAAGAAGAGAAGAAGATGAAGAAGAGAAGAAGATAAAGAAGAGAAGAAGATGAAGAGAAGAGCGGGAGCCTCCCCCCATGCCATGGGTGCGGAGCAGACCGAGAAGAAGAAGATAGAAGACGCCGCGGAGGAGATGCTGGACGAGAACACCGGAGGAAGAATCAGAAGAGCCAGAAGAACCAGAAGAAGAAAAAGAAGAAGATGAAGGAAGATAGAAGAAAGAAGAAAGAAGAAGCATTTAAATAAAGGAATTGTCAAAAACTGTCTCTTGTCATTTTTAAAATTTTTGACACTTTTTTAGTGAAATGGTAGGGGTACTTTTGTATCCCCTTACCATTTCACACAGGGGGGAGGGCCGGGATCTGGGGGTCCCCTTGTTAAAGGGGGCTTCCAGATTCCGATAAGCCCCCCTCCCTCAGACCCCCACAACCACCGGCCAGGGTCGTGGGGATGAGGCCCTTGTCCTCATCAACATGGGGACAAGGTGTTTTGGGGGGCTATCCCAAAGCACACTCCCAATGTTGAGGGCATGTGGCCTGGTATGGTTCAGGAGGGGGGGCGCTCTCTCATCCCCCCCTCTTTTCCTGCAGCCTGCCAGGTTGCGTGCTCGGATAAGGGTCTGGTATGGATTTTTAGGGGGACCCCACACCATTTTTTTTCAAATTTTGGCGCGGGGTTCCCCTTAATAACCATACCAGACCTGAAGGGCCTGGTATGGAATTTAGGGGGACCCCCCACGTCATTTTTTTTTATTTCGTTCGGGGTTCCCCTGTGGGGAATTCCCAAGCCGTTTTTATTAATGAACTTCTATGTGTATTGTCGGACCGGCAATGCATTAATAGCCGCGAGTAGTTTTAAATGACTTTTTTTCCTTTGAAATGTCATTTTGCTGTCAGACTGTTCTAAACATGGGAAACATGCGCCCCTTTACAGGCATACTATAGACACCCCCCAGCTACGAAATTTAAAGGGATATTACACTTTTATTGTTTCACTTTAAGCATTATTAAAATCACTGCTCCTGAAAAAACGGCTGTTTTTAAAACTTTTTTTTGCATTGATCCATGTCCCCTGGGGCAGGACCGAGGTCCCCAAACACTTTTTATGACAATAACTTGCATATAAGCCTTTAAAATTAGCACTTTTGATTATTCATGTTCGTGTCCCATAGACTTTAACGGTGTTCGCGTGTTCGAACAAACTTTTTTCCTGTTCACATGTTCTGGTGCGAACCGAACAGGGGGGTGTTCGGCTTATCCTTACTGACTACCCCTGTCCGAGACGATCACCTTGGGTAGCCCATGTAAGCGAAAGTTCTCATGACCAAAAAAGGAAGCCAGTTCCTTAGATGTGGCCAACTTCTTAAGTGGCATACAATGAGACATCAACCACCATAAGGATAACTGTGTTGACCTGAGAGTTGTGTAACTCTACAATGAAATCCATGGACAGGTGGGTCCAAGGCCTCTCTCTATTGGGTATGGGTTGTAGGAGGCCCACTGGAAGGTGTCATGGTGTCTTACTCTGAGCAAACATGGAAAAAGCAGCTACGAAGGCGGCTACATCCTCAAATTGTTGGGAAATGGCCCAAAAGAGTTGATTCTTCCCAGGGTGGCCAGAAGCCTTTGGAGAATGGTAAGTCTGGAGTATGGCACTATGGAGACTCTCAGGAACAAATCAGCGGTCACAAGGTTTCTCAGGAGGAGCATGGACCTGAGCGGCAAGAATTTTGTCACTCAAAGGAGAAGTGATACTGGTGCGAACCGTAGCCAGAATATAATCAGGAGGAATCACAGGAACAGGCATCATTTCCATCTTGGAAGTGGAGGAAAATTGTCGCGACAAAGCGTCAGCCCTTACATTCTTAGTACCGAGTAAGAATGAGACAATGTAATTGAAACTTGACAAGAAAGGGTCCATCGTGCCCTTCTGGGAGAGAGGCGTTTAGCCCCAGGCAAGAATGTGAGATTCCTATGGTCAGTAAGAATGAGAACCGGCACAGTGGTACCTTCAAGGAGATGTCTCTATTCTTTAAGGGCTAAAATGATGGCTAACAATGCTCTCTCCCCAATCTCATAATTGTATTCCGCAGGTGACAATTTCTTGGAAAAGTAGCTACAAGGATGCATAGTGCTCTCAGAGGTAGGACATTGAGACAGAAGGTCACCAACTCCAGTCTCAGAAGCATCAACCTCAAGAATAAAGGTTAACGTAGGATCAGGATGTGCCAACACAGGCACAGAAACAAAGGCAGCCTTGAGACACTCAAAGGCCTTAATGAACTCCGGAGACCAACTCTGTGGGTTACCGTCCTTTCTGGTCATATCAGTCAGGGGCTTGACCAGAGACAAGTTGTTACGAATAAACTTTCGATAATAATTGGCAAAGCCAAGAAAACGTTGCAGAGGACGTATACCCACGGGTCAGGGCCACTAAAAGTTTCTCTGGGTCTACTGAAAAACCAACAGTGGAAATGACATAACCCAGGAATTTAACCTGTTCAAGATGGAACTCGCACTTCTCCAATTTACAATAGAGATTGTTCTCTCTCAGTTTCTGAAGCACACAACAGACATCTGTGTGGTGGCTCTCTAGGGACTTGGAAAAAAATGAGGATATCGTTGAGATAAACCACAACACATACCTGCAACAAATCTCGGAGGACATCATTGATAAATTCCTGGAAAACTGCCAGTGCGTTGCAAAGGCCAAATGGCATTACGAGGTACTCATAATGGCCTGTTCTGGTATTAAATGCAGTTTTCCATTCATTGCCCTCCTTGATCCTCATGAGATTGTATGCTCCTCTTAAACCAGCTTTGTGAAAACCGTTGCTCCCTTGAGGCGTTCAAATAACTCCGTAATCAACGGAATTGGATAAGAATTCTTAATCGTGAAATGATTGAGACCCTTATAATCAATACAAGGTCTCAGTTCACTACTCTTCTTCTTCACAAAGAAGGAACCAGCACCAGCACTAGCAGGAGATGAGGACTTGCGGATAAATCTTCGAGAAGGTGCATCTGCAACATACTCCTCCAAGGCCTTATCCTTCGAGACCGACAAAAAGTAAACCCGGCCATGAAGGAGTATGGCACAAGGTTAAAGGTCAATTGCGCAATCATGATGGTTGTGGAGGCAAACTACGGGCTTGACCTTTGTCAAAGACATCGCTAAAATCGAGGTACTCCACTGGCAGGGAGGAGAGTGAAGAGGTGCATAGGACATTAGCCACATTCTGGAAACATGTCTTGCTGCATTGTGGCGACCAGGAGAGAAACTCAGCATGAAGCCAATCAAAAGAGGGGTTGTGCCTCTGTAATCAAGGATAACCAGTAACCAGCGGAAATTTAGGTGAGGAAATAACTTGGAATTGGATTATCTCATGGTGAAAAGCCCCTACGGCCTTGGACAATGGAACAGTCTCATGAGTCACATGGGCAGGCTGTAAAGGTCTCCCATCAAGAGCCTCAATGGCAGGTGGAGTGACATGAAGCTGCAGCGGAATCGAGTGCTTAGATACAAAGGCAGCATCAATGAACAGGCCTGCAGCCCCAGAGTCGAATAGAGCCTGTATCTCAACGATCGACTCAGGCCAAGAAAAGATAACCAGGACCAGAGGCTTATACTTCTGGATAATTGGGGATGAAACAATGCCACCTAGGGTCTGTCCGCTACAGGACCTCAAGAGTTGGGCGTTTCCTGGATGGTTAGGACAAGACTTCAAAAAGTGACCTGCTTAGCCACAATAAAGGTACAATCTCTCCCTTCACCTAAAGGTTCTCTTATCCGCAGAGTGACATGTGCAGCCCAAGTGCATGGGTTCATCTTCACTGACCAACTCGGTACCAGGAGGAATGGGAGGTGAGGGAGGCAAGGGTGGGACTGCAAAGCTCAGAAACAAATGTACAGAAGGCTTCCGCAATCGCTCCTTAAAAGAGAGTTTTTCTCTGAGTCTGGAGTTAATGAGAATGGCAAACGTGATCAACTTCTCCAACTGAGTAGGTATATCTCAGGCTGCTAATTCATCTTTGATGGTATCTGAGAGACCATGAGAAAAAGCAGCCACTAGGGATGAGCTGAACACCCCCGGTTCGGTTTGCACCAGAACCAGACCGAAAATTTGCACGAACGTTAGAACCCCATTGACGTCTATGGGACTCGAACATTCGAAATCAAAAGTGCTAATTTTAAAGGCTAATTTGCATGGTATTGTCCTAAAAAGGGTTTGGGGACCTGGGTCCTGCCCCAGGGGACATGTATCAATGCAAAAAAACCTATTAAAAATGGACGTTTTTTCGGGAGCAGTGATTTTAATGATGCTTAAAGTAAAAAAAAAAAAGTTAAATATTCCTTTAAATATCATACCTGGGGGGTGTCTATAGTATGCCTGTAAAGTGGCGCGTGTTTCCCATGCTTGGAACAGGCCCTGCACAAAATTTCTTTTTTAAAGGAAATAAAGTAATTTAAAACTGCTTGCGGCTTTAATGTAATGTCGGGTCCTGGCAATATGGATGAAAATCAGTGAGACAAACGGCATGGGTACCCCCCAGTCCATTACCAGGCCCTTTGGGTCTTGTATGGATATTAAGGGGAACCCTGCACCCAAACTAAAAAAGGACACAGCAGTATACAGGCTCTGTACTCTGAACAGCAGTATACAGGCGGTGCAAACAAGACAGGGACTGTGGGTTTGTTGTTAAGTAGAATCTTTTTATAATTTTGAACTGGTACATTTTTAACGTGTTTAGCTCCAGCCAAAAAATCTATTTTAAGCTTTTTGGAAAACATAGGGAAGTGTTATCACCCCTGTGACATTTGTTTTGCTGTCTGTGCTCCTCTTCAGAAGATTTCACCTCACTTTTTGTCCCATGGACAAATGTTTTTTGAAAATGTGTTTTTTTTTTTGTGAAACAAGGATTGGTGACAAAGCATCAGTGGAAAGGAGAAATGTTTTTCCCATATTAACTCTTACAGGAGAGAATTTCCCTTCCTAGGGATAGATTTAATCTCACTTCCTGTTGTCTCCTTCCGTTTACAAGTAGGAGTCGTTTGTAAGTTGGATGTTTGAAAGTAGGGGCCTGCCCTATATACTCAGCAGAAATTTGGGCCTTAGGTGTTTTTGTGGCCACAACACTGTAAGCCCTCACAGGGCCCTGCTGTGAAATATTAGATCAAGAATTGTAATTACATGCTCCTGTTGAACAGGGGCAGAAAAATTGGGTCTTTGGTGGTGGTGGTGGTGCCACAACACTGTAAGTCCTCACTCGCTCTTGGTGGGCACAGAAACGGGCCCTGCTGTGAAATATTAGATCAAGAATTGTAATTGCATGTCCCTGTTAAACAGGGGCTGAAAAATTGGGCCTTAGGCATTGGTGCTGGTGCCACAACACTGCAACCCCTCACAGATACTCTAGTTGGAATGAAGGAACGAGCCCTGCTGCAAAGTATTGCATCTAAAATTGTAATTACACGCCCCTGTTAAACAGGGGCTGAAAAATTGGGCCTTAGGCACTGGTGGTGGTGCTCAGAACCAAAAATGTTCTTACAAGCTATCAGCGTGATCATTGAGGAGGAAGAGGATAATTACTCAGGACAGTCACTTAGCATCAGCATAGGCAGTCTTTGAAGGGATCTGACATTTCAAAAAAAAATTTTCGGTTACATCAGCATCAGGTGATTGGTAGCTGGTGGTGATCCAAGACTGATTCATTTTTATGCAGGTCAGTCGATCGACCGAGTCAGTGGACAGGTGCACCCTGTGATCAGTTACAAGGCCTCCAGCAGCACTGAATGTGCGTTCTGAAAGAACGCTGGATACAGGAGTAAAGTCACTCTTACTGATGCGGACATCTCTGTCTTAGACAAGGGTCTCAAATTTGCGCCTCCTCAAGCCCTTAATAAATTTGAAACATATATGGATATCCATAAATTCACACAAAGTCTTAATATCAAAAGATATATGTTATCAAATCCTATAAATTCTAGGGGGACTCACTCCACTGAGATCAGACATTCTGGTCAGGGTGGCTTTGGCCAATTATGGCTCAGGGGGTTTAGTACACACCCCACACTATATAAGGCCACCTGCATGGCGGCAATGTGTAGTGTGTTCCGGCGTTGAGAGACAGAGACAGAGAGACAGTGTCATTTGATTTAAGTTAGAAAGATTAGGCAGGACAGACAGTCAGTTAGCTGCACTTACAGTATATTGTGTATATATATATATATATATATATATATATATATATATATATATATATATATATATATATGCATCCAGGTGTTGTATATATATATGGTGGTGTTTTCCTGATCCTATCACTACCGCAGGCAGCTACAATATTTAAACTTTAGTGTAGTGCGTCCTCGGCACAGTGTTCAGCTAAAGCTACAAGTTAGTGTAGTGCGACCTCTGCACAGTGTTCAGCTAAAGCTACAAGTTAGTGTAGTGTGACCTCTGCACAGTGTTCAGCTAAAGCTACCTGTAGAAGATTGGTGGTGTTTTTCTGATCCTATCACTACCGCAGGCAGCTACATTATTTACACGTTAGTGTACTGCGACCTCTGCACAGTGTTCAGCTAAAGCTACCTGTAGAAGGTTGGTAGTGTTTTCCTGATCCTATCACTACCGCAGGCAGCTACATTATTTAAACGTTAGTGTAGTGCGTCCTCTGCACAGTGTTCAGCTAAAGCTACCTGTAGAAGGTTTACCGGTGTTTTCCTGATCCTATCACTACCGCAGGCAACTATATTATTTAAACGTTAGTGTAGTGCGTCCTCTGCACAGTGTTCAGCTAAAGCTACCTGTAGAAGGTTGGTGGTGTTTTCCTGATCCTATCACTACCGCAGGCAGGTACATTATTTAAACATTAGTGTAGTGCGTCCTCTGCATAGTGTTCAGCTAAAGCTACCTGTAGAAGGTTGGTGGTGTTTTCCTGATCCCATCACTACCGCAAGCAGCTACATTATTTAAACATTAGTGTAGTGCGTCTTCTGCACAGTGGTCAGCTAAAGCTACCTGTAGAAGATTGGTGGTGTTTTTCTGATCCTATCACTACCGCAGGCAGCTACATTATTTAAACATCAGTGTAGTGCGTCCTCTGCACAGTGTTCAGTTAAAGCTACCTGTAGAAGGTTGGTGGTGTTTTCCTGATCCTATCACTACTGCAGGCAGCTACATTATTTAAACATTAGTGTAGTGTGCCTCTGCACAGTGTTCAGTTAAAGCTACCTGTAGAAGGTTGGTGGTGTTTCCCTGATCCTATCACTACCACAGGCAGCTACATTATTTAACCGTTAGTGTAGTGCGTCCTCTGCACAGTGTTCAGCTAAAGCTACCTATAGAAGGTTGGTGGTGTTTTCCTGATCCTATCACTACCGCAGGCAGATACATTATTTAAACATTAGTGTAGTGCATCCTCTGCACAGTGTTCAGCTAAAGCTACCTGTAGAAGGTTTACTGGTGTTTTCCTGATCCTATCACTACCGCAAGTAGCTACATTATTTAAACATTAGTGTAGTGCGTCCTCTGCACAGTGTTCAGCTAAAGCTACCTGTAGAAGGTTGGTGGTGTTTTCCTGATCCTATCACTACCGCAAGTAGCTACATTATTTAAACATTAGTGTAGTGCGTCCTCTGCACAGTGTTCAGCTAAAGCTACCTGTAGATGGTTGGTGGTGTTTTCCTGATCCTATCACTACCGCAGGCAGCTACATTATTTAAACGTTAGTGTAGTGCGTCCTCTGCACAGTGTTCAGCTAAAGCTACCTGTAGAAGTTTGGTGGTGTTTTCCTGATCCTATCACTACCGACAGGCAGCTACATTATTTAAACGTTAGTGTAGTGCGTCCTCTGCACAGTGTTCAGCTAAAGCTACGAGTTAGTGTAGTGTGACCTCTGCACAGTGTTCAGCTAAAGCTACAAGTTAGTGTAGTGCGACCTCTGCACAGTGTTCAGCTAAAGCTACCTGTAGAAGATTGGTGGTTTTCTCATACTAATAATACTACAGTACCACAGGCAGGCAGTTGATTTTGCTAGCTGCAGTATCAGTATATATATATATATATATATATATATATATATATATATCCCAGCTTAGTGTAGCTACATCTCACTGCAGGCCATTAGTATGTCTGGAAGGCCAACAAAGAGAAGCAGACAGTCACAAGCCAATAAAAGAGGGCAAGCAGGCTCTGTGTCTAGAGGCAACAGTGCTGGTTGTGGACACGGTGCATCCTCATCAGCACGTGGCCGTGGGACACGCTTGGCCTTTTTTTCGGCAGCTGGCCACGTTGAGCCGCAACATGCGGAAGACTTGGTCGAGTGGATGACCAAGCCGTCCTCATCCTCCTCATCCTCTCTCACCCATGCTCAGGGTACTTTGTCTGGCAAAGCAGCTGCCAACGAGGCCTCTTCCCTCAGCTCAATGGAATCAGTCACTCCTTCCCTAGTCCCACCATGTCCTCCTGAGGAGTCCCCCAAACTGTTTGACCACAGTGTTTGGGTACATGCTCCAGGAGGATGCCCAGCGTTTTGAAGGCTCCGATGATGGTACTCAGCTAGAGGAAGGCAGTAACGTGACTCCAGACAGAGGGGGTGCCCAAGAAGGACAGCAATCTGGCAGTCATGTTGCCCCTGCTGCAGCATACTGCCAGCTTTGCTCCAGTGATGAGGAGAGAGGGGATGATGAGGTCACTGAATCCACATGGGTGCCTGATAGGAGAGAGGAGAAGGAGGAGGAGGCACTTCACCAACGAGGCAGGATTCCCTCCAGGGGCCAGCTTAAAGGCAGCACACTGACTGCATCACACTGCAAAGCTCTGCATGTGCAGGGCGCGGCTGTCTCTGCACGTTATTCCAAAAGTTCTTTGGTGTGGGCCTTTTTTGAGACGATTGCATCAGATCGCACCGCTGCTATTTGCAACATATGTCTCAAGCGTATCTCACGTAGCCAAAACATCTCCCGTTTGGGCACCACATGCTTGACCAGACATATGACCTGTCATGCAGTTTGTTGGCAAGCGTACCTAAAAGACCCACACCAAAGAACAAAGAGGACCTCTCCTTGCTCCTCATCAGCTGAGATCTCCAACCCCACTATACCTTCAGTCCTCTCTGAGACCTGCACCGAGAGGAATGAAGGTGTAGAATTAGGTGTGTCACAGCCAAGTACCTGTGGGCAACCTGCTATTGGTACACCAACGTCAGATTGTACCAGGCAAATTTCCCTGCCCCAGCTGCTGCACCGCCGAAAGAAGTTCGCTCCCAGCCATCCAAATGCTCAGCGGTTGAATGCTAGCTTGGCAAAATTGCTAGCACTTCAACTGCTACCTTTTCAGTTGGTAGACTCTGCCCCCTTCCGTGAGTTTGTGGAATGTGTGGTTCCTCAGTGGCAGGTACCCAAACGCCACTTTTTCTCATGGAAGGCGATTCCGGTTCTCTACCGGCATGTGGAAAGCAATGTCTTGTCCTCGCTGGACAGGGCGGTCAGCGGTAAGGTGCATATTACCGCTGTCTTATGGTCCAGTAGGCATGGACAGGGACGTTACCTAAGTTTCACGGCACATTGGGTGACTCTGCTGGCAGCTGGGAAGGATGCAGGACAATGTGCAGTAGTGTTGGAGGTTGTTCCGCCACCACGCCTCCAAAATGCCACTACTAATGATTGTGACACACCTCTCTCTTCCACCCCCTCCTCTTCTTCTTCCTCCATGGCCTCTTCCTGTGCTTTGTCCTCAGAACCAGCGGTGCTCCTTAGGCATTCAAGGGGCTACGCAAGTACACAGGCCAAAAAGATGCCATGCAGTGCTTGAGCTGGTGTGCTTGGGGGACAGGAGCCACACTGGGGCAGAGGTTCTGTCAGGTCTGCAGGGGCAGGTTCTGAGGTGGTTGACGCCACGCCAACTTAAGGCAGGAATGGCACCAACCTCCTCACTGCCCTCCGACAGGGACAACTGACCCATGTGCCCTGTTTGGCTCACGTCCTTAACTTGGTGGTGCAGTGGTTCTTGGGCAGGTACCCAGGCTTAGAGTATGTCCTGAGGCAGGCCAGGAAAGTCTGTGTGCATTTCTGCTGGTCATATAATGCCAGTGCTCGGCTGGCAGACCTCCAAAAGGAGTTTAACCTGCCCAAGAACCGCCTAATCTGTGACATGCCCACCAGGTGGAACTCAACGTTGGCCATGCTGCAGCGGCTGCACACGCAGCAGAGGGCCATCAATGAGCACCTGTGCGACTATGGCACCAGGACAGGGTCAGGGGAGCTTGTTTTTTTCCCCACGCCAGTGGGCCATGATCAGGGATGCATGCACTGTCCTGTCATCATTTGAGGAGGCCACAAGGATGGTGAGCAGTGACAGTGCATGCATCAGTGACACTATCCCCCTTATCCACCTGTTGGAGCACACGCTGCGTGGAATAATGGACAGGGCACTTGAGGCAGAGCAGAGGCAGGAAGAGGAGGACTTCCTTAGCTCTCAAGGCCCCCTTTATCCAGACAGTGTTCCTGCGTGCCCGCCGATCACACAGGAAGAGGACGAGGAGGAGGAAGAGGAGGAGGATTTTGTCAGTATGGAGGTGGAGCCTGGCACTCAGCATCAGCAGTAGTCTTTAAGGGATCAGTCCCAAGAAACCCATGGACTTGTACGTGGCTGGGAGGAGGTGGCTGCAGACCATGTCATCCTTAGTGACCCAGAGGACTCTGGACCGAATGCCTCAGAAAACCTACACTGTATGGCCTCCCTGATCCTGCAAAGCCTGTGTAAGGATCCTCATATTCGTGGCATCAAGGAGAAGGACCAATACTGGCTGGCAACCCTCCTTGATTTACGTTACAAGGGTAAGGTTGTGGACCTTATCTTGCTGTCGCAGAGGGAGCAGAGGATGAAACATCTTCGGGAGGCCTTGCAGAAAGGTCTGTGCAACGCGTTCCCAGAGACTGGGAGGTTACAAACTCCTGTTTCTGGACGATGTGTTGCTGAGGCTTCGGTCAGTCAAAGAAGGAGCGGTGGAGAAGGTGGCCATCTGACCGATGCGTTCAGACAATTTTTAGTCCGCAGCCCCAAGGTATGATCGGTTCCAGCAACCATCGCCAGTGTCTGTTTTAAATGGTGCAGGAATACCTAGGGGCAAGATCTGACTTGGACACCTTTCCCACCGAAAATCCTCTGGGTTACTGGGTCTTGAGGATGGATCACTGGCCAGAGCTTGCACAGTATGCAATTGAGCTACTGACCTGTCTTGCATCCAGCGTTCTTTCGGAATGCACATTCAGTGCTGCTGGAGGCTTTGTAATGAATCACAGGGTGTGTCTGTCCACCAACTCTTTCGATCGACTGACCTTCATAAAAATGAATCAGTCTTGGATCACCACCAGCTACCAAGCACCTGATGCTGATGTAACTGAATAATTTTTTTTTAAATGTCAGATCCCTTCAAAGACTGCCTATGCTGATGCTGAGTGACTATCCTGTTATTCTGAGTAATTATCCTCTTCCTCCTCAATGATCATTCTGATAGGCCCAATTTTTCAGCCCCTGTTTAACAGGGGCGTGTAATTACAATTTCTGATGCAATACTTTGCAGCAGGGCTTGTTCCTGCGTTTCAACTAGAGTATCTGTGAGGGGTTGCAGTGTTATGGCACCAGCACCAGTGCCTAAGGCCCAATTTTTCAGCCTCTGTTTAACAGGGGCATGTAATTACAATTTTCGATGCAATACTTTGCAGCAGGGCTCATTCCTTCATTCCAACTAGAGTATCTGTGAGGGTTTGCAGTGTTGTGGCACAAGCACCAGTGCCTAAGGCCCAATTTTTCAGCCCCTGTTTAACAGGGAGGTGTAATTACAATTTTTGATGCAATTCTTTTGCAGCAGGGCTCGTTCCTGCGTTCCAACTAGAGTATCTGTGAGGGGTTGCAGTGTTGTGGCACCAGCACCAGTGCCTAAGGCCCAAATTTTCAGCCCCTGTTCAACAGGGACATGTAATTAGAATTCTTGATCTAATATTTCACAGCAGGGCCCGTTTCTGCACCAACCAAGATTAACTGTGAGGACTTACAGTGTTGTGGCACCAACACCACCACCACCACCAAAGGCCCAATTTTTCAGCCCCTGTTCAACAGGGGCATGTAATTACAATTCTTGATCGAATATTTCACAGCAGGGCCCGTTTCTGCACCCACCAAGATTAACTGTAAGGACTTGCAGTGTTGTGGCTCCAGCACCACCATCACCATCACCAA
The DNA here is from genome assembly GCF_042186555.1 of Aquarana catesbeiana. NCBI lineage: Eukaryota > Metazoa > Chordata > Amphibia > Anura > Ranidae > Aquarana > Aquarana catesbeiana. The sequence continues at coordinate 178,060,525 of NC_133324.1, read as the reverse complement.
AGGCCCAATTTTTCTACCACTGTTCAACAATGGCATTTAATTACAATTCTTGATCTAATATTTAGCAGCAGGGCCCTGTGAGGGCTTACAGTGTTGAGGCCACAACAACACCTAAGGCCCAAATTTCTGCTGAGTATATAGGGCAGGCCCCTACTTTCAAACATCCAACTTGCAAACAACTCCTACTTGCAAACAGAAGGAGACAACAGGAAGTGAGATGAAATCTACCCCATAAGAAGGGAAATTCTCTCCTGTAAGAGTTAATATGGGAAAAACTTTTCTCCTTTCCACTGATGCTTTATCACCAATCCTTGTTTCACTAAAAACCCCAAATTTTCAAAAAACATTTGTCATTGGCACAAAAAGTGAGGTGAAATCTTCTGAAGAGGAGCACAGACAGCAAAACAAATGTCACAGGGGTGATAACCCTTCCCTATGTTTTCCAAAAAGCTTAAAAACACATTTTTTGGCTGGAGCTACACTTTAAAAATGTACCAGTTCAAAATTACAAACAGATTCTACTTAACAACAAACCCACAGTCCCTGTCTTGTTTGCACTGCCTGTATACAGCTGTTCAGAGTATATAGGGCCTGGGGGCCCTACGCCTTTCCTTTTTTTAATTTGGGTGCGGGGTTCCCCTTAATATCCATACAGGACCCAAAGGGCCTTATAATGGACTGGAGGGTACCCATGCTGTTTGTCTCACTGATTTTCATCCGTATTGCCAGCACCCGACATTACATTAAAGCCGCAGGCAGTTTTAAATTACTTTTTTTCCTTTAAAAATGTCATTTTGTGCAGGGACTGTTCTAAGCACGGGAAACACGTGCCACTTTACAGGCATACTATAGACACCCCCCTTTTACGATATTTAAAGGAATATTTCACTTTTTTTTTTTTTTACTGTAAGCATCATTAAAATCACTGCTCCCGAAAAAAACGGCCATTTTTAAAAGTTTTTTTTGCATTGATACATGTCCCCTAGGGCAGGACCCGGGTCCCCAAACCCTTTTTAGGACAATACCATGCAAATTAGCCTTTAAAATTAGCACTTTTGATTTTGAACGTTCGAGTCCCATAGACGTCAATGGGGTTCTAACGCTCGTGCAAATTTTCGGTCCGTTCGCAGGTTCTGGTGCAAACCTAACCGGGGGGGGGGGTGTTCGGCTCATCCCTACTATTAACCATGGAGGTGCTTCCTTTGTTGTGTCGTAAGGATAAACACTGCAGTTTTGGTTACTAAAGCCCCCCGATTCACTTGTGAAGACTGAGGAGAAGAATAAATTCAATACCTTCACCACCTCCCCATCCTTTGTAACCAGATGTCCTTCCTCATTCTTTATGGGGCCAATATGGTCTGTCCTCCCTTTTTTACTGTTTACATACTTAAAGAATTTCTTGGGATTTTTTTTGCTCTCCTCCGCTATGTGTCTATCATGTTCTATCTTAGCCGTCCTAATTGCACCCTTACATTTCTTGTTGCATTCTTTGTAAAGTCTGAATGCTGAGGATGATCCCTCAACCTTGTACTTTTTGAAGGCCTTCTCCTTTGCTTTTATATGCATTTTTACATTGGAGTTAAGCCATCCAGGACTTTTGTTCGCTCTTTTAAATTTATTACCCAATGGGATACATTGGCTAATGCCCTTATTTAATATACTCTTAAAGCAAACCCATCTCTCCTCCCTATTCTTTGTTCCTAATATTTCATCCCAATCTATGCCTTTTAGCAAGGTTTGTAGTTTAGGGAAGTTGGCTCTTTTGAAATTCAGTGTCTTTGTATTCCCTTTAGGCTTCCTATTTGTGTGATTTATACTGAAACTAATTGACCTGTGATCGCTGTTACCTAAATTGCCCTGTATTTCCACATCCGTGATCAGGTCTGTATTGTTGGTAATTACAATTTTTGATGCAATACTTTGCAGCAGGGCTTGTTCCTGCGCTCCAACTAGAGTATCTGTGAGGGGTTGCAGTGTTGTGGCACCAGCACCAGTGCCTAAGGCCCAATTTTTCAGCCCGTGTTTAACAGGGGCGTGTAATTAAAATTTTTGATGCAATTCTTTTGCAGCAGGGCTCGTTCCTGCATTCCAACTGGAGTAACTGTGAGGGGTTGCAGTGTTGTGGCACCAGCACCAGTGCCTAAGGCCCAATTTTTCAGCCCCTGTTTAGCAGGGGCGTGTAATTACAATTTTTTTTCCAATATTTTATAGGAGGACTTATTCCTGCGCTCCAACTAGAGTATCTGTGAGGGGTTGCAGTGTTGTGGCACCAATGCCTAAGGCCCAATTTTACTGCCCCTGTTCAACAGGGACATGTAATTACAATTCTTGATCTAATATTTCACAGCAGGGCCCGTTTCTGCACCCACCAAGGGTAACTCTGAGGACTTACAGTGTTGTGGCACCAGCACCACCACCACCAAAGGCCCAATTTTTCTGACCCTGTTCAACAGGGGCATGTAATTACAATTCTTGATCTAATATTTCACAGCAGAGCCCATTCCTGCGCCCACCAAGAGTAACTGTGAGGGCTTACAGTGTTGTGGCAACACCAACACCTAAGGCCCCAATTTCTGCAGAGTATATAGGGCAGGCCCCTACTTTCAAACATCCAACTTACAAATGACTCCTACTTGCAAACGGAAGGAGACAACAGGAAGTGAGATGAAATCTACCCCTAGGAAGGGAAATTCTCTCCTGTAAGAGTTAATATGGGAAAAACTTGTCTCCTTTCCACTGATGCTTTATCACCAATCCTTGTTTCACTAAAACCCCCAAATTGTCAAAAAACATTTGTCATTCAGACAGAAAGTGAGGTAAAATCTTCTGAGGAGGTGCACAGACAGCAAAACAAATGTCACAGGGGTGATAACCCTTCCCTATGTTTCAGTGGTGTATTTAGGTTTTGTGCTGCCCTAGACCTGACTAAACTCATGCACCCCCCTAATTTAAATATGACCCACCCCTTCCTGCCGAGGCCACACCCCTCCCTGTTTAAGACCCACCCTATCATCTGTAAACCACACCCCTTCCTCTTTAGGCTCATTTGGCACCTTTCAGGGGGGAGGGGGGAACGGGTACCTGTTTATGACAGGTACCCTTCCCCACTCTCGGGAGACTGCGCTGCACACTCTGAAGTTCGGCCCCCCTCCTCCTTCCTCCACTGGCCCATTCAGAAAGTGCAACATGCTTCACACACGTGCATTAATGAACCGTCCGGTTTCCCTTACCATGAATGATGGTGGCAAAACCCGAGAGCCAATCCGAAAATCAGCTGAGGTGTCGACATTGCGGTCCTAATATTAAAAGTCAGCAGCTACAGTATTTTTAGCTGCTGACTTTTAATGTTTTCACAGGGTGGGGGCGGGACTCCTCTTTAATGAGTTTGCATTGATTTCAGCATTGATGGAGCACTTTATTGCAATATCATGATCTGCATATTAATGCACTTTCACTAAATGTGGACTGTTTAATGGGTTTGCATTGATTTTAGCATGCACGGAGCACTTTGCACATGCCAGTGGCAGCTGGTGCTCAAAAATTGCAGAGACATCAATTGCAGCCTCACTGTGCCCCATCAAACACAGCCACTGTTTCATCAAATGCAGCCACTGTGTCCATCAATTGTAGACACTGTGCCATCAAACACAGCCACTGTGCCCACCAAACGCAGCCACTTTGCCCATCAAATGCTGCCACTGTGCCCATCAATTGTAGCCATTGTGCCCATCAATTGTAGCCACAGTGCCATCTCTGGTGTAGTTTTAACAGTGTTTTCCCCCTCCCCACTGTGCTCATTAGTGCTGTGAGTACATTGTAAAGTCCATGGGGCTGGCCCTGGGCATTGTGATCTGAGCTGTCACATTCTGTGCATTTTACACTGACCTTACAATCTTGGCAAAGTGAGATGTCAATAAGCAGCACTTGTAGCAGATGTTGTTCTCCTTCAGGAAGGCTTTACGTTCCTCCATGGACTTCTCTCTGAGGGCTCTGCACTTTAGAAGAGGATGTGGCTTCCTGTGAAAAGGACACTGCTTACCAGGATCTTTGACCTTCGTCTCTGAGTCAGAGGAGCTGGCAGACCTGTGAAAAGAATCTGGAAGAATCACGTGTACTGCTACTAGAGGTTTGCGAGGGTTCAGTCCTATAGGAACAGCACAAGACAATGTGAAGTCAAAACTAGGGTCACTTCTTGTTCTAGCTTTCTTGCTTACAAAGTCCACAAAAATAGAGAAAGGAGGGAATGGAGCATTATACTGATTTTTATATTTGGAGCAATGTGTGATTCACTGCTCTTGTAAGTTATAGGGTAACTTTTGTAAAATGGGGTTGACACCTCTGATGTTGGGAGACAGTGTGAGGGGGGCTTGGGAGGCATGGCAAGATGTGCTTGGTTGTGTCTCCTTCAATCCCTGTAGATGCAGGGCACTGTGGCTGTTCTGGGAGTTGCTGGAGGCACCATATTGTTTGTCTCTGGGGTGGGGACTTTTGGCTGGTCTTTTTTGAGATATCGCTCCATGGCAGCAGTAGATCAAAGCATTGTGGGCGTCTAAGGCTTTTTCCTGCTATTCACCTCACAGGGCAGACTGATATGGGCTGGTAGACAATTGCTGTAAGGCAGCAAATGGTTTAAGTCCCAGGAGCTCTGTAAAAACTTTGCTTCACTACCCTAGTGCTGAGACCACACACACACCCCCCCTCTTTTTTTACTTCAACTCTTTCATTGCTAACCAGTGCTGTGATAGTGCCAGTAGCTTGCAGTTTTGCTTTTGATAAACTCTTTGAAATAAAAAAGCAGGACAAAATGCCTGGGGATAAGGTTCCTACACTGCCAATATTCCCACCGTTAACCCTTTTGCCTCTTAATGCATGCACAGTAACTTGCCACCTTCCCACCTGATTCCCTACTTGCCATGTGTTACAGGCTTTTTCTCCCTCCTGGGATGCCAGGACATTGTGGGGGGTGGCAGGATGTAAAGCAGCAGGAAACCAACAAACATACTTTTCCTGATACCACCTGTGATAAATCGGGTTCCGCACTGCCGGAGAAGAAGTATGATCTGTGTTTATTAGCTTCAAAAGAGTTCAGAGGTGGAATCTGGAGTCTAATAAACTCCGGTTGCCTCCATAAAGAGAATATGTCACCGGCACTATGCTATCACCTAGGGAGCTTGTCAGCCTCCCTGTTTAATAAAATAAAGAAAAGACTCAAAAATGTTTTAATACCCCTGCCCTCAAGTACACAAACATGTGATTGTAAACACATGCATTGGGTGAACCTGTGCTCAAAAATGACAATTGTGCCCAACATATTAGGTATGGTACATCATTTACTGTTATCTCTAAAATGTTAAGTTAAAAAAAAAATTAAAGTGTTGCTTATGATCATTTTTGGGTACCTTCATTTTTTACCATTTCACAGGCATGCACTTTTTTGTTCCACTTTACTCAAAACAACCTCATGTTTTATATTTTACCAAATATGAATATTATATTGTATTTGTATACACTAAAATTTGTATCAGTGTATTTTTACTAAAAATATGAGTTTGATAAACAATCACACTTTCATTGTGTGACATACAAAATTTCAGCTGCCACCATTTTATTTTAGAGACTCTCAGCATTCAGGAAATATGTAATGTTTTGGGGGTTTTATGTAATCTTCAGACCTAAAGTGTTCATTTTAACATAAGTAAACACGGCTATGGTAGCAAAAGAGTTAAGCCAATTGCTGATGTGGTCTGTTATAATCCAGCATCATGATTGCTTTATACATACTGCCATACTGCCATGTGATATTTCCTCCTCCCTCTCAGATCTGCAATAGAGGGAGCAACAGACACTTAATACTGGATAGGCATAACGTATGTCTTTAACTAATAGTGTGCGTTCAAGGTTTAGTATCTAATTGCATCTAATTGTTAGTTGCCTCACTGGTAATGACAGTTAAATATTTTCTGTCACTGACACTGGAAAGTTGAACATAATGGAATTAACAGGTGTGAACTAAGATACATCTGATTTCCCACCATTCTTTTAATTACCCATACTACATAAAAATAACTCTCTGAACAAAATTATTACATAAAAGCTAAAGCCTTTCACTGTCACCTATTATTGAGGCTCGGTTCACATCTATGCAAATTGGATGGGTTTTGAACCGCATCTGATTTGTATAACATGTGAACTGAACAGCTTTCAATGGAGCCAGTTCACATATGTCCTGGGCAGCCATGGTCCAATTTTAAAAAGCGTCTGTACATATTTCACATATTTCAGTCTAGTTCAAGTGCAATTTAAAGTAAAAATTTGCAGCTGAATCACACCTGAACCGGTGACCAAAACCGCACTAAAACTGAGGCCAGATATATGTTTACTGAATCTTACTCACCCTTTAAATAATGTTTCCTACTTATGATGAGATAAGTAGAAAAGTATCAGGGAATAGAGTGCTCAAAGGAAGCAAATGGCGCTGTACTTGGGGAGAAGTAACCAGTTCAGATTAGTCTTTTTTTTGTTTAATAAAAAGTTAATTCTTTCCTTCATTGTCACCATTTTTTAATATCTGTGGCAATAAATATTGAGATTTCATAGAATTTTTTATTTGGATAAACAACTGAAATATGTGGTACAACATATCTGATATGCTGCAGGTCTTTTCAGGATATTTCACAAAGGAGTCCTCAGCTAAATGTCTTTTTATTACTGGTCATTTTTCTGTTTTGACCACATGATGCTGCTGTAAAATTTATAGCAGTGGCTGTTTCATATCTAGAATCATCATTTCTTAGTTTAATATTTTGTACTACTGGAATAGATGAAACGTTAGTGTTTTCACTTTAGAAGAATGTCATTTTCTGTATGAGTAACGCTTACAAATTTGTAAACTTGGCGTGAAAGAAGGAATGTTTGCCAGATTAAACTGTCCAATGCTTAATATGTCCCATAGTCTGATTCAATGGAAGAGAATATAACTCATAAAGGGGGTAATTAGCCATTAAAATGTTGGCAAATATTGTAAAATATATATCAGTAATAGTAGCACAGTATATAATAGTGCTGTTTATAATGCTTCACTGGCCGTTGAGTCCTTTTTAAAGTCTTTATTATGTAAATTTTTAGGACATAGTTTCTTCTTCATTGTCATTGAAAGTTAAGCAGAGGACAATGGTTTCCAAACAGCAGCATAGGTAATCCGTAGTAACATAAACACAGCTTTATGCATACTTAAACATTAACAAACAGTAGCTTTGCCAGGTTTTACATTGTCCCTTTCAATGGCCCGTACAAATAGAACAGTGTTAATCCCTTTTCATCTCTTGGATTTGGGACATATGAAAAGAAAATTTAATTGACAAAAGCTGCACATGACAGTATTCTTAATTCATGAATCAAATTTGCCATTATTTACTGTTATTGAACTGTTCTTTCACATTACCTTGAAGTTAAAAATAACTGTCACCTTGTTGATTGATTTCAAGATTTTTGTCTATATTGAATACAGATCTATAATGTATAATTGGATTTCTGCAGTTCTATAGCGTTTGCAAAAGTGCTGAAATCACATCCAGACTGACACTAGTCAGTGCAATTGTACACAGAGGTGGGTATGTTCAGCTGAATCTTCATCCTAGTAACCCCACATTAAAATATACTAGGCAATTAACAGTAAGCATAAATATAGTAAGTCTCTATCATCTTTAACTAGGTCATTACCTTAATCATCATGTTATCATGCTCTGAGGCTGTCTACTTAGCAACACTTTCAACAAAGACTCACTTAACGTCACCTCTTTTCACCAAGGATTTAATTAGAAAAATGGTCAAATCTTGTTTAAAAACATTGGTAAATAGACTCCCAAGTGTTACACAAGTGTCATTATAAAAGCAAGCTAACATTTATTAAAATCTCACTAATATGCAGTCACATGCTATTGTATACTTACAGTAAAGTGTTCGTAAATCTTTGTTTTTGTTTTTTATATAAAAATAACAAACATATTATACTTACCTGCTCTTTGCAAGGGTTTTGCACAGAGCAGCCCTAATCCTCCTCTTCTGGGGTGCCCTGTCGGCCCTCCTGGCTCTTCCCCTTCATCTGGTGCCCCCATGGGAAGCCGCTTTCCATTGGGTCACCTGTGCCTTGGCCTCTGCTCCCATATCACAGGATTTGATTGAAAGCAGCGGGAGTCAATGGCTCTTGCTGCTATTAATCTGTCCAATTAGGAGATTTTATGAGATTAGTGAGATTGTATTCAATTTTAGCTTGGTTTTATAATGAATTGCACCATTAAGTCTTTGTTAGGTTGTATCTTGGAGCTGACCTTACTATACCGTACTCCACTTGGTCTCAACATTGATTGGGACATTAATTGTTTAATCAACAACAGTTAGAATATATTCATGGGAGATTTCATGGTTGTCACTCTGGTCCCATATGCTCATTGTATTCCCTCTATGAGGTATATTCTTTCTCTTCTACATCTGAGCAAGAGTGTGAAGGAGACACAGGAGGATTTTTACATTTAGCAGAAGATAATTTTGAGCATGAAATTGAGTTATGTGCTATGATATGACACAGCATTTTATCTTCCACTGCAGTTGGTGGATTATCAGTACTCAAACCAGCCTAATAGTGTCCTTGTAGTCGAGGAGGGCCATCTTCTTTGATTAAGTAGGAGTATGCATACTGGGCTCCCTAGATCAGACAGGCAGACATTGGGGCATGGTAGCAGCTGCTGAACTGCCCTGTGGCTCAGATGGTTGGGGATGCAGTCAATAAGGTTCCAATCATAGGTGGTCTGTAGCTAAAGTGGCTATATGTTTTGAGCTGTAGAAATTAGTGACCTGAGAGACTGGACCATAATGTGATCAGAGTGTGTTACCCCCTCAGGTACTGAGGTATTTACATGGCTGGCTGGGGAAGCAGGATGCTGAACAGACAGCTTTGGATATGAGGCAGGGAAAGAGCATAGGTCAAGCTCAAAATGAGCACATGCAGGATCACTGGAACCTGCCTTCTGATGCTGGGGCCATGTGTTGTGTCTGGTATGGTGAGGCAGGAGCATTCCCATGTGATGGTGAAAAATCTGCAGCCAGCGTCATCTTGACTTTATCATCACTTTCTGCTGGGTCAGTATTTCAAAGTAATTTCTAATGGACACTGCAGCTGAGCTGTTCAAGATGCTCTTGCACAGTTGCATTTTCCCTTCACAAACCTGAAAGCTCTAGCAAACTGCAAAATCGCAGATCAGGGAATGGAGCCCCTGGATAACTAGTATTCATGTTTCTTTTCAATCCAATCTGGGATTTACATAGGGTGGCCACCTTTTCTTCACGTCAAACCCGAACACTTTAGCAGCGCACGGCAATTTTTTTTTCTTATTGTAAGAACTATACATATATTTTGCTGTTAAATAACATTTCTAATCATATGAAGTTAAGAACAAGAGTCCCCCTTTACATCAGAGTCCACAGAGTTCCCCTTTTACATCCGAACTGGCAGAGTTCCCTTTCACTGCAGACTCTGATGTAAGGGAGAACACTGGGGACTCTAACATAAGGGATCCTATGGGAACCCTGATCTAAGGGGGAACACTGAGAACTCTAATGTATGGAGAAGACTCTGGTGTAAGGGAAAACACTGTGGTCTCTGGTGTAAAGGGGAAATCTGATGTAAGGGGTGCTCTGAGAACCCTGATTTGCCTTAGTGTACTCACTCAGAGGCAGGAGAGAGAGGGGGGAGAATTTAGTTACAGATAGGGATGGATGGTGAGCTCACTCACCCCTTGGCAGTCAGCACCTCTCATCCAGATGTATCTGAGGCTGCTGGAATTTAAATTTCCAGCACCAACTTACTTTCCTATTCTGAGGCACAGCATCGGGGATTGGAGTGTGGGCAGACACCGAGGGGTAGGGGTGGGGGGAAGAGGTGCAGATCGCGCCCTCTCTCCTCTCCTGTCTGTGTGTGTGTTTGGGGGGGTTGTTAGTGCTGGCTTTGGGCAGTGTGAAAGAGTGTAACAGACACTGTCAGCTTAGACAACTGCAGCCAGCAACCCTGCTGGGAAGCCACAGTCCAGTCTAAATAATGTGTCCAGGTTTCAGGCAGTCTGAAACCCGGACGCCTGATTCCAAACCCGAACTGTCCGGGTGAATCCTAGACAGGTGGCAACCCTAGATTTACACAAAACAACCACATGTCTCAGTCCTCCCTAGAAGTAAAGCCCTTCTCTGCAGTTTCACTTTCACTTTAAGGTCTTACAGGTTCCCATCCCCAGCTTGAGCTTGGATTATTAAAAGCTGAAGCAGCACATTGATGAACTCATTTTTCTGTCCCTCTGCTTTATTTCCTTTTAGCATGCCCCTTGCTACTGTACCTGATTGGGTCCTTGTACTTCTTTTCTCTCAGAGTTCTGTTGTACAGGGGTTTCAGGGGTCAACAAGTAATTTAAAGACTGTATGAATGATTACAAAGCAGCATTAATTTGTGTATTTTATATCTGTCTTGAACTTTGCCTTAAGCATTAAAGTATAATGCCACGATAGACACATAGGCAATCATTATAGAAATATTGTGTAGTTAGAAAATAATTATTTTGCTTGTGCAAGGGAAATTGGCTTTCATAGTAATTTCCATAGTTAACACTTGTGAATATGCTTACAGCATAAGCAGGGCTCCTTAGGTTTATTACAAAAAGTGAAAGCTAACATATGTATATAGATACTACAGATGAAATTTTATGTACTATAATTTATATACATGTATTTAATAGATCTTTATTATTTTGTCTTTTTAGACCATCAGAAACAAGATTACAAATGACAAAGATATGTACATCTCTAGCTGTGAATACACCATATCATAAAGTAACTATGTTATACCAGTCTACTCTCACAACATGCAGTCTTGTATCCTGGACAATGAAATTAGTGTAGTGCCTCGTACACGCGGTCGGACTTTGTTCGGACATTCCGACAACAAAATCCTAGGATTTTTTCCGACGGATGTTGGCTCAAACTTGTTTTGCCTACACACGGTCGCACAAAGTTGTCGGAATTTCCGATCGCCAAGAACGCGGTGACGTACACCACGTACGACGAGACTAGAAAAGGCCGGTTCAGAACCAAGCGTGGCACCCTTTGTGCTCCTTTTGCTAATCTCGTGTTAGTAAAAGTTTGGTGAGAGACGATTCGCGCTTTTTCAGACTCGTGGCTTTCAGATCGTTTTCTGCCGTTCAGTTTGTGCTTGTGGGTTTGTATCTGCTCTTCAGTGCGTGCAGTCAGTTCGTATCAGAGTTTTCTGTGTGATCTTGCCTGCTCGTTGCTGTTTTTCAGGTCACTCTTCACAGGCCTTGCTGTTCTTCAGTGCGTTCTGTTACTTCGTTCTGAGCAGCCAACCGTTTTCTAGCCATGTTTCGTATGCGTACTCCTCGTACAGTTCGTGCTGTGCGGGGGCTTGGTGTTGGGGTCCTGACCTTGACACAAGTCCAGTCCATGAACAGGGTGGGGGGGAGTTCATGGACCAAGAATTGGTTGCTTCAGCGTGACCAGTTCTGTCATATGCCTTTGCTCCGTGAGATCTGTGAGAATAATCCTGATGATTTCAGGAACTTTCTCAGGATGACGGACCCCGTATTTCACCGTTTGTTGGCTTCGCTGACCCCCTATATTAGCAGGCAGGATACCTGCATGAGGCAAGCCATCACTCTGGAGCAGAGGTTGATCGCTACCTTGCGGTATTTGGCCACAGGGAGAAGCCTGCAGGACCTCAAGTTCTCGACAGGCATCTCCCCCCAGGCTCTTCTTTGTGGACATTTACTGCTTGTGTTTGTTTGAGCTGACCCTGACAGAAATGTGTGGAGTGCAGAAAATGTCGTGATTGTGTAACCTTATACAAAGCACTGTTGGCTGTTATTTACTAAATGCAAAGACACTTTTCACTACAAGTGCACTTGCAACTGCACTGAAACTGCACTTGTAGTGCAAAGTGGATTTCCCCTTAGGAAATAACCCCCATTTTCTCATAAAACAACAATTACATCACCCCAAAAGTGTTGTAGTGTTGAGACAATAATCCACACATTCTTGATGAGCAATCTTTTTAATACCTGCACAATCACATGTGCATTTACCAAAGGTTTTTCTGACAAACCAACGTGTTTGTTGTATAACAATTTTTGTGGTGTCATTATCCAAAATCAAAATGTCCATTTTATAGAAAACAGGTATGTGTAAAACCCACAAGAAAGACACAAATCTTGATCTTACAAAGTTCACATTTGGTAGAACTGGAAGGCTATATCAGACATGAGTATTTAGGAACTGTGTTTGATATAGCGTTCAGATGGGGGGAAATCACCCCTGGAAAAGCCAAATTTGGAAGATGCACACAAATTTCCCAATGTCAACATGTGCTATCTGCCATCAGGGGGGATCAAGGGATGTGTTTTGGGGGAGAAAGCCCTTCCTCACCGCTACTTTATTATTGAGGAAGGGGTTGCACCCCCAAAACGCGTCCATTGATCTCCCGTGATGGCAGATAGCACATGTTGGCACACTGTGTGCATCCTCCAAATTTGGCTTTGGGAAAAATCACAAAAACATTTCGCACATTGTAGCAGACAAAAGAAGAAAGTGATTTGGAGGGGTTTAAAACTCGCCCCAAAACATCAATGATGTTTTTATATTTTGGAATAACATCATTGATGTTTTGCTTGATGTTTTCCAATTGTAAATTACACCCCATGATCTCCCCGATCAGGATCTGGGCACTTTCGGATGTGAAAGGATCTGGATCCACAACCTCACGATCACCTAAAAAGAGAGGAACCCAAAATAAATTAGTTTTCAAAAAAATGCCGCCATCCATCTCTTATCTGAGCCTGTGGTTGCAGACACTCACCTGTTGTGGTGACTACTTCCACCACGTCTTCTTCCTCCTGCTCATCTTGTGTTGGGTAGATTTCCCCTTCTTCCAGAGGGGGGGGGCTATGGTCTCCTCGGATGAGGGGTGTCCTCTGAGTTTTTTCTCCCCTATGTAAAACAAAAATGGTATAATTAGCACACAGATATTTAATGTCAGAACTATAAAGATGAAACATTGCTTGGAAGTGGGGTACAATTGCCTATTTTAGCCGAGTTCCAAGATGTAGCTTTTTTAGTGCCCTTTGTCAAGCTGCAATACTTTACTTGTTTGGTAAAAGCTTCACAGATGTAGCCCCCCCCATAGTATACACTGGAGCACCTGTGTGGCCCCCCTAATAAAAATGTATAAAATAAAATAAATAAAAGTGTCAAGATGTGAAAACAGCTGCTCAGTGTCCTCTCCTTACACACAATCTAGTTTGCATTTCATTCTAGTAACAAAGCCATCCACACAACACAATTCTTTGAAGACAAGTATAGGGCGTCAAAATGGTGGCCAAATGCATATGGCCTAAACAATGGTATTTTATTGTCCGAAATAACAATGTGTGATCCGAACGAATAATGTGCCCATGAACATGAAAGTTGCCATTTTAAACTGTACAACAGTTCCTAAAAGCACATGGAGCAGCACGAACGTAATAAACACAAAAAGAATAGGAACACAGCACAACTACTTACTTTTTTGCAGCATTCTCCGGATCTTTCTGTACTGCTCATGTTCTCGTAATTTCAGGTCCGACCACCGCTTCCTGAGCTGATCTTTCGATTGTCGTACCCCGAATTTCCGGTGCAGACTCCTGACCACTTTCGCCATGATCTTGGCCTTTCTGACATTGGGGTTGGGGTAAGGCCCATACTTTCCATCATAGTCGGCCTTCTTCAGGATGTCCACCATCTCCACCATCTCCACAAAGGACATATTTGAGTCCTTTAATCTCCTTCTGGATCGGGACGTTTCAGGCTCCAGCCTTTCCTCCTCCTCCTCCTCCTCGTTGCTGTACTTAGCACTATCCTGCTGTCTCTCCACCATGTGCTCTTCCTCCACTGCGCCGAACGTCAGGGGCGGGCGGAGTTATACGCATGCGCAGTGTGTATAAATCGTAACGCGCGCGTCTTACGTACGATCTGTGAGCGGAGGAAGGAGCATTGGAGACACTGATCGTGCTAACGAAGGTAGGATCTAAACTTGGGCCTATACTGCTTCGAAATGGAAGCCTATATTGTAACAAGATTAGGGGAGTTTGGCCTGACATTAGGCTTTGTCTTGTGTTGTGTCTTACAGAGAAAATGGATGGGTTCAACGACCACAATTTCCTGCCCCTGTTCATAGACAAGTACAGGGAGCTGCCCTGTCTGTGGCAAGTGAGACACCCCCACTATAATCACAAACAGAAGAGGCAGGCAGCGCTGGAGAAACTGCTGGAGTTGGTGAAGCCGGTGGTCCCCACAGCAACCATCCCCTATTTAAAAGCAAAAATTGGTGGCCTGAGGAGCACTTATCTTAGGGAGCGCAAGAAGGTCACAGATTCCCAGAGGTCCGGAGCTGCAGCAGATGACGTTTATGTCCCCAGGCTGTGGTACTATGAGAGACTGCGATTTCTGTCAGACCACACTGAAGTCAGGGAATCCCTCTCTACTCTTCCTTCCACGCTTCCTTCCACCCCAGCTGAGGCTTCCGATGTCCAACCTGGGCCTTCCAGCCAGGAAGAAATGGAGGAGCCCAGCTGGAGTCAGGTATAGCATTCTTCTACAGATTTCTGGTCAATAAATAAATGATGTTTATTAGATGTTATTATTGATCACTAATTGCTGATTAAAAAAAGTGCTTTACATATCAATAGACAGTAGTGGGCACCCAAAATTGGGAAAAGAATGAAAACTGCTGGGCTCAGAAGGATAGTCTGTTATATTTGTTAACATTCAATTTGCAGCAGTCAGGAGGTGAAAATTGTGTGTGATTGATGAATAAAAAACTAAAACTATGTCCCTTTTTCATACACAGGAAGACCTCAGCCAGGAGGAGGCTGTGGAATGTGGCAGTCAGGAGGAGGCGGGGATTAGTGTCAGCCAGGAGGAGGCGGGGCTAAGTGGCAGCCAAGAGAAGCCTGGGACAAGTCACAGCCTGACTGAGTCTCAGGTCCCTCCCCTCCGCCTGCCATATAAACGAGCCAGGAAGGCCACTCCGAGTCCCGTGCAGGATTCAGCGTACAGGCTGATCCAGGAGGCTTCGGCGTCCCTCAGAGCCTTCCCCAGTCCTGAAGAGGCCTTTGCCTGCATGGCTGCCACAAAATTGCAGGGCATGCAGGAGGGCCAACGCAAGATCTCTGAGGACCTGATTTATAAAGTCCTTCGTAAGGGGTTGAGTGGGGAACTGACACACAAGACGGATGTCATTGAGAGGGACGATCCTCCTCCTCCTCCTCCTCCTGCTGCCACAACTCCACCACCACAGCCAAAGCCTGTAAGGAAGCGTGGAAAGAAGACCAAAGAGTGATGACCCTGGGTTCAGTCTGGTCTGACAGAAGATGCAGTCTCTTGTATGACCACAGCCTGGGGACACAGATGTCATCTGCTGCTTTCCGGATCTCTGGGACTTCTGGACCAGACTGCCCTCCCTTAGATAAGGACTCCTCAGGCCACCAATTTTGCTTTTAAATAATTGATGTCTGCCCTGGGGGTCCAAGGCTTCACCCACTTCTGCAGTTTCTCCAGCGTTGCCTCCCTCTTTGTTTATAGTTGTGACCCCTTAATAAAATTTTTTTAGGGAAATTCTACTCTCCTGTGTGTGTTTTCATCCAAAAAGGACAGTTTGTTGGTGACGATTCAGGTACATTTCTAAAGTACAATGTGAAATTAACAAGGGACAACAACACCAAAC
Organism: Aquarana catesbeiana; assembly: GCF_042186555.1. NCBI lineage: Eukaryota > Metazoa > Chordata > Amphibia > Anura > Ranidae > Aquarana > Aquarana catesbeiana. The sequence goes on along the minus strand of NC_133324.1, from coordinate 178,044,717 downwards.
AATCTCTTACAGATTAAATAGAACAACATATTAGTGGTGTTGTGGGAACTTGTCACCAAAAACACACACAAACATTTTCGGGAGTACAAATCAAAATCACCAAAAAAAAAAAAAATAAAAAAGAGAAACACAAAAAAAGAATCTACATTAAAGTCCAAAAATAAAAAAAAATGTTGTTGTCAGATGTGAGAAATCTAAATATATTGAGGGAATCCCGATAAATAGTAACGAAATAAGTTTGTGAGAAGTGTGTGTGAATATGAGCATCAAAACTACTTAATTCTTGTCACATTATAAAGAAGAAGAGAGTGCGCTATATTAAACCATTTTGAACATTGCAGCGTGACGAAAGTGCTGTATCCATTCCAAACGCTACGTTTACCAGAACGAGCTGTCCCGTGTCGGAATTTCTTCTGAGCATGCGTGGCACTTTGTGCGTCGGAACAGGCCACACACGGTCGGAATTGACGCGATCGGATTTTGTTGTCGGAAAATTTTATCTCCTGCTGTCCAACTTTGTGTGTCGGAAAATCCGATGGAAAATGTCCAATGGAGCCCACACACGGTTGGAATTTCCGACAACACGCTCCGATCGGACAATGTCCATCGGAAAATCCGACCGTGTGTACGGGGCATAGCTGTTAATTAGTAAATAGTCATATTCAGCATGTTTAATTTTAGGGTATGGATACTATTTTATGATACTGATATTTTTCCTTGACTTTTTTCCCTTGTTTTCAGATCTTTATTGACAACAATTGTTTTCTCTTTCCAAGCAAACTAGAGAAATGTTAAAAAATGTCAGTAGGAGTAATAATCTAGTTAAGTATTTAGTTATTTTGTGGACATTTGTATTTAAACTATCAAGGGCAGAATGAATTCAAACTAAAACTCTGCATATATACCAATAGTGAGGAAAGTGAAACAAATGTTTCAATGCACAAAACACATTTTATATCTGTGATGCAGCTTTACTTTTACTTCATGATCATGCATTTGCAAGTATTTTTATCCAAAAATCTACCTACTCGTAATCTTTTACAGAATCATTCCTAACATAGTTTCTAAGATTGAAGGATTGAAAATCGTCCAGTTCAGCAGGGACCCACTGAATTTCAATCCATATATGGGAAGGCTGGCAGTTCGACTTCAGTACAACTAGCCTGTCGGATGCTCCCCACTTGATTGGTGCTGCAGGCTGATCAGTGGATGGGGAAACAAATATTTTTTGATTGCAGTAAAATTTCACTTTGCAAAGAATGACTACATGTAAAGTTAATAAAATGTTTTGCTTGCACATAATTGGATGATGAAATTTAGCAGAGCTTCATCTCATTCACTCATTCAGTCTGACCTTGTCCTGCAGCCACAACCAATACAAAACTAAAGCCTAGTACACATGGGCCTAATGTCGTCATCATCAGATGGTTCAAAAGAAACCATCCGACATTTGGCCTGTGTGTACTGGAGTCCATCCAAAAGAAGAAGGCTGTTCGGCCGACTTCTACCGAAGAGGCATGACCGAAAAAGGTCTGCCATCGGCTGAGAGTGCTGACAAGGGTGTTCTGGCGAGGGGGGGGCGGCTGTCCACCTGTCAGAACACAATAGAACTGAAGGCGAGATTGATCCACTAACGTCAAATAGTACAGTGGCTCCTCCTGTGCTATCAGTATTTTTTCGTTCAGCCTTGCTGGGTTGAATAAAAAAAAACACTAGTGTGTACTAGGCTTTACCAAAAATAGAAACCAAATCAAACTAGCAGACTTGTGATGACTGTGGAGGTTGGAGGAGCAATAAACTCTAGTGGGGAGTGCTACCATTCAGAAGACTGGAGTTGTTTTTGTATGAGTGGAAGGGATGTCCCATCACTTCCTAATATGAAATGAAGTAGCAGAAAGTATCCTAAATTAGGAATTAACAATAAAAAATAGGCAGAGTCTCTGCTCCATCCAAGCACAAATAAAACATTTTGGCAGAAGATGGGCTTTAAAACAGATTGCAGAATGTGCTAACAAACTATTTCCCCATAAAACTGTTTTGTGTAATGTTAAGTTAATTGATTTCTTAATCCCTATGTACTGTCCTTTAATAAAAGGAAGTTAAAAAAAGAAAAATGTCTTCGATACTGTTAGGAGACAATATGGGGACGTATGGGTTATCAATTATTAAATGAAAAATGCATTGGAGTAAAATACAAATGGACACAAATTGAAGAAATTGCAAAAATGTGGTCTTCATGTCCAAATAAGTGGTTATCACCATCCCTGCAGTATGTCAGCATTCTAATAATTGTAATCTACTATGCCCCCTGTGTAACAAATATAATTATCTTAACAGCTTTTCTACTCAGGCTCTATGCATTTCCATTACAAAGTCAGCATCTTTTAATTAGCATGATGTAATAAATTAGCACTTTTAAAGTCTGTTGAAAAGTCCCTATTTTCTCATCTATTTAATCTTCAGATGTTGTGAAGCGCTGTGCTCCCTTAACTTTAATGAAAAAGTGCTGAGACTTAGTTAAGTTTGCTGTACAGATTGTGATGTAATATTTGCTATTTACATTTGAGGCAAAAGTTGAGCCAGAGGTGCTGTATAAGTTAGATTTTTTACTTTGATAATAATAATTGGAGCGGTACAGAGCAAGTAAATCACTGCATGATCTTCCAAAAGAAACCAGTCTGAGAATTGTGCAGACATCATAGGCATGTTCTTGTCTTTAATACCATTTTATATGCTCCTTCACCTCAGGTGTTGAGCTCCACCCCTATAATATATCTCCACACCCACATGATAGAAAAATATTCAATAAAAGATGCCCTAAGGAAAGCATGAACCTGTGCAGATTCTGAAATAAAAGGTATATAAGGGTCATGAGGCAATATGAAAGCCAAGAAGGTTACATGTGAGACCTTTTAAAATGACTACTTACTAGTAAATAACATTCCCCCACGAAATAGATGAAGAATGTACGTGTTAAAAAAGAAAGAGGTAATGAACTCTTACTTCAGCCCTCATAAGCAATTGTTTAACTTTTGCCCATTTTTTTTCATCTTGCTTAATGGCCAGATATCTATCTATGAATAAATAATGGTGAAAACTGAAATAGTGTGAAAACTGCTAAAATGATTTAGTAAATGCAATAGCCAAGAGCCAGTGCTCTATTTCCACCATTGGAAAACTAACAATGGCAATCAAATATACTCCTTTGCCAAGATTGCCTAATTTATTGATTTACTGGTCCTTAGTAGGAATGAGCTGAGTGTTTGGTCTGGATGTAACCTAAATTCAGGATGAACATTTGCTGTTTTGACATTCGGTTAAATCCCAGACAGCTGTAACATTTGGGATAAATTGCTCTGGTAAACATCCAATAATGCATTGGCTAAAGTTTGGCTGACAGTGTTTATTAGGAAGAGAGAGTTGGTTATTGTAGTGTAGTTGCACTGCTTTGTGCTTTATACAGTAGACCAATGAACACTTTTAAAAATCTTTTGGGACTTTTTAGGTACTAGACTTACCAACAACATAAAATAAATCCTCATTATATCCTAAATAAAAAAGAGCCCATAAATGTATACAACAATGTAAACAATGTATACTATATTATTTCTGTTCCTTAACATACATATGTTACATGTATCTGTACATCACATATCCTCTGATATATATCTCCTATAAACCCTAGTTTGCATACAGCTGAACAAAGTCAAAAATAAATTTTCATTCATCCATATTGATGGGGACAAAGGCCTCATCCCTACATCCCTGGCTGGTAGGAGAATGCAGGCAGGGGGGCTTATCAGAATATGCAAGCCCCCTTTAACAAGGGGGCCCCAGATCCTGCCCCCCTACCTATTCACCAAGAAAGTGTCAAAAAGTAATAATGATAATTCCTTAATTGAAAAATAAAAAAACAGTGTCATCGTCAATCACACACCACCCACCACACCCGAAAAACAAAATGCTCCTGCCATCCATGAAGGCTTGCTGCCTACAGCAGGCTCTGTCATTTGACAGTTTTTACATAGGTGAGGGTGGTAGGTATGTCACCGCCCCCTTGTGATTTCACTGACCCAGCATGCACTGGTCCGTGATGTCAGAAGGGGGGCGGTGCCACCAGGTGATGTTGCAAGGTGGCCCTGTCCTTACCTATATAAAAACAGTCTGGTATGGACTGGGGGGACCCCATGCCATTTTTATCTTTATTTTTTTTTCAATATCCGGGTGCCAGCAATTGCAACCACGAGTCATTTTAAATGTGATTTGACTCGTTTTTTTTTTTTTTAGAAATGTTATTTTTGCAGCAGCATGTTCTATATATGCTACAGATGCGCCACTCAGGATATGTTGACCAGACGAAGGCCCCGAAGGAATGAGCAAGGTAGCTTAAATAGCAAAAAGGGTCTGGCTGTAGGCTGGACTGACAAGCAGGTAATGATAACCAGGTGAGCCACTGTGGAAACAAGTGCTGACAATCATCCGACAGCTGAGCAGCCCAAGCACTGAGAAGAGAGCTGCTAAGAGCCCAGCCCTGACATTACCCCCTTAACAGGAAGTGAGAGGATATCTTTGCAATATTAGGGAAATCCCCTTTTAGACAGTTGTCACTAGGGATCCACTCCCAATTTGGTCTCCACACAGATGTGGAGCAAACTTTGCTTATGTAGGCATTTGTCTATTTATGACAGCTTTCTTTGTCAATGGTTGTTAAAGAAGGGGCAGGTGCCGACACATGCCCCCACCAACTCTTTTAATTTACTAGCTCAGAATCCCTGGTCATATAAACAAATCAGCCAGAAAAAGCAGCATGGGGTTCCCCCATATTCATCAAGTAGGAGACTATAGAGTGACTGAGGGATCAGCTGCGAATGTGTTAGCATCATCCGCCCATAGGCGGTGGTGGTGGTGGCACAACACTGTAAAGCCTCACAGATACTTTTGTTGAGTGCAGGAACAGGCCCTGCTGTGAAATATTAGATCAAAAATTGTAATTACACACCCCTGTTAAACAGGGGCAGAAAAATTGGACATTAGGCAGTGGTGGTGGTGCCACAACACTACAACCCCTCACAGATACTCTTGTTGAGTGCAGGAACGAGCCCTGCTGTTAAATATTTGATCAAAAATTGAAATACACACCCCAGTTAAACAGGGGCAAAAAAATTGGTCCTTATGTAGTGGTGGTGGTGCCACAACACTGCAACCCCTCACAGAAACTCTTGTTGAGTGCAGAAATGAGTTCTACTGCAAGATATTACAGCAAAAATTGTAATTACAAGCCCCTGTTAAACAGCAGCAGAAAAATTGGGCCTTAGCCACTGGTGGTGGTGCCCAGAACAAAAAATGTTCTTAGAAGCTATCAACATGAACATTGAGGTGGAATAGGATAGTCACTCAGCATAACAGGATAGTCACTCAGCATCAGCATAGGCAGTCTTCAAGGGATCTCACATTCATAAAAAAATCAGTTACATCAGCATCAGGTGTTTGGTAGCTGGTAATCCAAGACTGATTTTTTTTTATGAAGGTGAGCCGATCAACCGAGTCGGTGGACAGGTGCACTCTGTGATCGGTTTTAAAGCCTCCAGCAGCACTGAATGTGCATTCCTAAAGAACGCTGGATGCAGGACAGGCCAGTAGCTCAATTGCATACTGTGCAAGCTCCGGCCAGTCCATCCATCCTCAAGACCCAGTAACCCAGTGGATTTTCGGTTGGAAAGGTCTCCAAGTCTGATCTTGCCCCTAGGTATTCCAGCACCATGTACAACAGACGCTGGCGATGGTTGCTGGAACCAATCAGACCATGGGGCTGCGGGCTAAAAAATTGTCTGAATGCATCGGTCAGATAGCCACCTTCTCCACCGCTCCTTCTGTGACTGACCAAAGCCTCAGCAACACGTTGTCCATGAGTACCAGGAAATTGTAACCGCCCAGGCTCTGGAAACGCATTACACAAACCTTTCTGCAAGGCCTCCAGGAGATGTTTCATTCTCTGCGATGGCTGGATAAGTTCCGCCACCTTACCCTTGTAACGTGGATCAAGAAGGGTTGCCAGCCAGTACTGATCCCTCTCCTTGATACCACAAATCTGAGGGTCCTTTCGCGGGCTTTGCAGGTTAAGGGAGGCCTGCAGCGTAGGTTTGCTGAGGCATTAGGTTGAGAGTCCTCCTGCTCACTAAGGACGACATGATCCGCAGCCACCTCCTCCCAGCCATGTACAAGTCCATGGGTTTCTGAGGACTGAAAACTAGTGCCAGGCTCCACCTCCATGCTGACACAATCCTCCTCCTCTTCTTCTTGTGTGATAGGAAGGCCTGCAGGAATACTGTCTAGATAAAGGAGGCCTTGGGAGGTAAGGGAGTCCTCCTCTTCCTCCCTCTGTTCTGCCTCAAGTGCCCTGTACATTATTCCACACAGTGTGTGCTCCAACAGGAAGACAAGAGGGAGAGTATCACTGATGCATGCACTGTTACTGCTCACCATCCTTGTGGCCTCCTCAAATGGCACCAGGACAGTTCATGCATCCTTGATCATGAGCCACTGGCATGGCTAAAAAAGGCCAAGCTCCCCTGACCCTGTCCTGGTGCCATACTTGCACAGGTAGTCATTGATGGCCCCCTGCTGCGTGTGTAGCTGCTACAGCATTACCAACATTGAGTTCCACCTCGTGGGCATGTCACAGATGAGGCGGTTCTTGGGCAGGTTGCATTCCGTTTGGAGGTCAGCCAGCCGAGCACTGGCATTATATGACCGGCAGAAATGCCCACAGACTTTCCTGGCCTGCCTCAGGAGATCCTGTAAGCCCAGGTACCTGCACAAGAACCACTGCACCACCAAATTAAGGACGTGTGCCAAACATGGAACATGGGTCAAGTGTCCCTGTCGGACGGCGGAAAGAAGGTTGGTGCCATTGTCGCAAACCACCATTCCTGGCTGAAGCTGGCGTGGCATCAACCACCTCTGAGCCTGCCTCTGCAGAGCTGACAGAATCTCTGCCCAAGTGTGGCTCCTGTCCCCTAAGCAGACCAACTCAAGCACCGCATGGCATCTTTTTGCCTGAGTGCTTGCGTAGCCCCTAGAATGCCTAATCAGCACCGCTGTTTCCGAGGACAAATCTGCACAGGAAGAAGCCATAGAGGAAGAAGAAGTGGAGGGGTGGGGGAGAGAGGTGTGGCATAATCACCACTACCAGCATTTTGGAGGTGTGGTGGCAGAACAAGCTCCAACAATACTGCACCCTGTCCTGCATCCTTCCCAGCTGCCAGCAGGGTTACCCAGTGCATCGTGAAAGAAAGGTAATGTTCCTGTCCATGCCTGCTGGACCATGAGTCAGCGGTAATATGCACCTTACCGCTGACCGCCCTGTCCAACGAGGCCAAGACATTGCCTTCCACATGTCGGTAAAGAGCCGTAATGGCCTTTCAAGAAAAAAATTGGCATTTGGGAATCTGCCACTAAGTATACCACACATTCCACAAATTCTCGAAAGGGGGCAGAGTCTACCAGCTGAAAAGGCAGCAGTTTCAGTGCTAGCAATTTAGCCAAACTAGCATTCAGCCACTGAGCATGTGGATGGCTGGGACCAAATTTCTTTTGCCAGTTTAGCAACTGGGGTAGGGAAATTTGCCTGCTACAATTGGATGTTGGTGTACCGCTAGCAGATTGCCCAGAAGTGCTTGGGACACCAAATTCTACACCTTCATTCCTCTCAGTGCAGGTCTCTGAGAGGACTGAAGTTAAAGTGGGGTTGGAGATCCCAGCTAATGAGGAGCAAGGAGAGGTCTGCCTTGTTTTTTGGTGTGGGTCTTTTAAGTACTTTTGCCAACAGGCTGCATGGGGATCTCGACATATGTCTGGTCAAGCGGCTGCTGTTTTGGCCACGCTTGATACGCTTCAGACATATGTCGCAATGGTGCGATCTGCTGCACGTCTCAAAAAAGGCCCACATCAAAGAACTTTTGGAATAATGCGCGGAGTCAGCAGTGCCCTGCACATGCGGAGCTCTGCGGTGTGATGCGGCAGTTGCCTGCCCTTAAGCTGACCCCTGGAGGGCATCCTGCCTCCATGGAGATGTGCCTCCTCATCCTCCTCCTCCCTTCTATCTGGCACCCCGTAGAGTCAGTGACCTCATCATCCCCTCCCTCCTGGCCACTGGAGCAAACCTGGCAGTATGCTGCAGCTGGGGGAACATGACTGCCAGTTTCTTGTCCTTCTTGGGCACCCCCTCTCTCTGGGCTCCCATTACTGCCTTCATCCTCAACCTGTGCATCCTCCTGTAGCATGTATCCTATACTGTGGTCGAACAGTTCAGGGGACTGCTCAGGGCATTAAGGTGGGGCTAGGGAAAGAGTGACTGATGACATTGAGCCGATGGAAGAGGCCACTTTGGCAGCTGCATTGGCAGACAAAGTACCCTGAACCTGGGTGACAGAGGATGAGGAGGATGAGGACTGATTGGTCATCCACTCTACCAACTCTTCTGCATGTTGTGGCTCAACATGGCCAGCTGCCGAAAAAAAGGACAAGCGTGCCCCACGGAAACGTGCTAAGGATGCACCGTGTTCATGACCAGCACTGTTGGCTGTAGACACAGAGCCTGCTTGCCCTCTTTTAGTGGCCTGTGAGCGTCTGCCTTTCCTTGGTGGCCTTCCAGACATACTGTACAATTAGATTAGCAAAACAACACCTGAAGTTTACTAAAAACAGCACACCAGGAATGGCTTACAGTCAGGTAAAGCCTTGGCTAGACTATATATATATATATAATCCCAACCGTTGGTAATGTGAGTCCTAATGCTACCCTCCTAACTCACTTCCCACCACTGCGTCTCAGATACAAAAATAAACAAGCCTACTCTAAAGCTGCCACTTTAAAGAATCAGAATACTGTACATGGTGCTTCTCTGTGTGCAAAACGAATAACTATGTGACACAAAACAAACACAGTGGCGCTAGTGCTTATGAATATGTAAATATCCAAAACTAATCCAAATAACAAACAAAGTGATGAACGTATATAAAACACAAATTTTTCAGAAACCTGCTAGAAAACCAAAAACAGTCCTTTAAATGTTGACTTATTTTCAAGTGTTTGGTGATCCCACTCCCTATGGTAATCCACTCACCGACTCCTAATGTCCACACTCTCGTGTTAGGGCTTAAAAGCTTGTTGACCACATCACACGAGTCACATCGGCAGATCACAATGTCAGAATCATGTGCAGGGATCGTTCCATATGTGAAATACAAAGAATACTCCAATAGTGCAAAAACGTTTATAAATTTATTTAAAAGCACTCAAAATCTTCAGTATAAAACTCACATGTTACAAGTATCAAATACGCAGATAAACACTTCCACAGCAAATCGATCTTCACAGCACAGCAAAAAACGCATATAGATCAGCCACTTAATGAGTTGTGGTCACGGCGGACCCGAGGTGTGCAGGCGTCAGACTATCTCTCTCACCTACTCCCCGGCGCCTCCCCGCTCTATCGATGTGTCACTTCCTCATACGATGCGGGAGCGTCACTCGTCATTGGTGGGGTACGTCATACAGCCACGCCCCGACATGTTTCGTCATACACCGACTTAATCATGGGATTGGCTGTATGGTGTGACGCTCGTTCCTTTTATCTCCTCCTCCCATCACCTGACTAGCGAAGCATCGACGCGCCTGCGCACATCTCGTGTCCCCGCAGTCACAAAATCTCCATTATTACAAACCGGCATTAGTTGTACATAATGCACAACATTCCGCCCCTCCGGAGCAGCTTGTATTATGGGCACAAGATATGACATCCCTTGCCAATGTAACAGTGTTAGTGTAACTCCGCAATCATCACTGCAAATACTCTGCATTAAATGATGAACATCCATAGACAATATAGATACTCACACTCTAATCGTTACAGTGCTAATAAGGGTCATTAATTCCCCTACTCTGTAATACATGAGATAACATATAATGCTATAATGATGAAAATATTAAAAAACAGCATTTAAAAATTATTAAATAAAGAATAATATAAAAATAATATATATAATAATTTTTTCATTGAGCACTCTCAATAACACACTAAAGTACTTGTTATTAAATGTATGTGAATAACTGAATGGGCGGGTTCTCCTAATATCTTTCTCATCATATATATATATCGTTCTAAACAACCTGGTAAAAAACAACATATCAAGAGTAGGGTCTCTAATCTCACTCACATTATGGGGGATGTGCAAATATATCGTCCTGAGTTTTCGGGATCATCCCAGTGACCCGAAAAACCCACCACCACCCGTGCTCACTAATCCGACCCTTACCTCCTCTTTACACCTATTTCCTTATCCAATCTAACAGTGCCTATTTTTTTGTGATCCTATATATCAAAATCACAACCACACTAAATAATAAAATGTAATATAATCCCAATTCACCCATAAATTAACCCTTAAGGTTTAATTCATCTATTATGTGTAAATCTCCCACTATAAGCACCAACTGCGCTAGATAACAGCACAGCTGCTCACAGTGTAGATTACCATACTCCCCATACAACTAAGGAGGTGTAAAGCAAAATGTATTACAAAAAACATATGTGTACAAACAAAATATATAAAAATATATAAAAAAATATATATATTTCCAAAAATATACAAATATATAGTACAAAACCATAAGTGCAAAAACCGGTGTAACCCAATATTGCCAAAATATAATCCCTAATTTCTACTCCACCCAAAATATACCCCATATTCTCTTATCACCCCCTCCCCTCCCCCCGCATATATAGGTAAAGGTGGGTTCAAAGGTCTCCTATATTTCAGACTGACCAGATACACCCCTCAACCCTATCATAATAGAAATATCAGATGTGATGATAGGTACTCACTAACAACCTTCATTATTTATAGATATCAAACCTAATGAGCCTAAAATCCTTCCAGAAATTCTTTAAAAATCATTTATAAAGCAATTCAAGTCTAGTTCCATGTTTAACCCTCTAGGTGTCAGACATTTAAAAAGGAATATCCATTGGGTTTCCCTTTGGGATAAATCCCTCACCCAATTTGACCCTCTCCAGGTCGGATGCACTACATCAATGCCACAAAACTGTAGCAGTGATGCATCCTGCTGATGTTTTTCTCTAAAGTGCAACGAGACTCTGTGGTATTTGTACCCATTTTTTTATATTAGTCAGATGTTCTGCTATCCTGATTTTCAATAATCTTTTGGTTCTTCCCACATAAAATAGGCGGCAAGGGCACCACATGAGATACACCACATGAGAGGAGTTGCAGGTACTAAATTCCCTTATTTCAAATGTCTCTTCATCTCTATAAGTAACATTCGTTAACCCTCTGTGGCTAGTTCTAACCGTCCTGCAACAAATGCATTTCCTACAACAATAGAATCCTCTCAAGTCTATTTTCATAGCCCTTGGAGGATCCAAGATCTTTTTAACTATCTGGTCTCCAAAATTTGGGGCTTTCCTATAGATGAATTTCGGCTGTTGCGGTAGTATCTCTCCTAAATGCCTATCCTTGCAGATAATATGCCAGTGTTTTTGGTATATACTCTCAATTTCCCTATATTGACAGTGGAAACCCGAGATAAAACCTAATTGATGTTGATTAGTGGAGTTTAGATGCTCTTTCTTCTGGAGACACTGACTTCTGGGGACCTCTGCCACCTCCTGTATTAATTCATCCAGTTTTTTATCATTGTAGCCTTTCTGCACAAACTTGACTTTAAGGTTGTTGGCCTGCTCTAGGTAGTCTTCAACCTTTGTGCAGTTCCGTCAGACTCGCAAAAACTGTCCCTTCAGGATATTCCTTATCCACACAGGGTGGTGCCCACTCCTGATGGACAGGTAACTGTTGCGGTCCGTCGGTTTGAAATAAACTTTAGTATTCAGACCACTAGGTTCTTTATCTATGGTGACATCAAGGAAGTGAATAGTTGTCTCACTTATTTGATATTCCAGTTTAATGTTGTTAGTGTTCTTGTTTAGATACCCCAGAAATTCCACCGCAGATTCCTTAGACCCCTCCCAGATAAATAGGAGGTCATCTATAAATCTGTGGTAGAATTTTAACTGGGGTATATTTTTACTGAAAATCTGTCTGTCTTCCCACTCCGCCATAAATAGGTTGGCTAGGCTAGGGGCATACTTTTCCCCCATCGCCACGCCTACCTTCTGAGAGTAAAACTGACCACCGTATAAAATATAAAATAATTATGAGTCATACAGAACTCAAGTGCATGACCCAAAAATCTCTTCTGCATATCAGGCACCTCCTCCCGCCTACTCAATGCCCAATTAAGGGCTAAAGATGCGTCCTCATGCTGTATGATGGTATACAAGGAGGCAACGTCTGCCATCACCAGATATGATTCAGAGGAGAAATCTAGCTGTACCTGATCTAATAAATGTAATAAATCTGAGGTATCTTTTAAATAGGCCTTGGTTACCCTCATGCTCGGCTGGAGAAATTTGTCCAAATACTCTCCCAACCTCACGGTTACAGACCCAATGCCTTTCACAATTGGTCGAGGAGGCGGACATTGTGTACTCTTATGTACCTTGGGTAGCGTGTAAATTATAGGTACACGACACGCGCTTGGGACAAGGTATCTTTTTTCCTTAAGATTCAAAGCACCCATTTTATGGCCCCATTCAACTAATGATATTAGTTGAACTTTGTATGCTTCCGTGGGGTCAGACTTAAGTCTTCTATAAGTGGATTGATCCCCAACCAGTTCCATCAATTGATTGTGGTAAAATGCCTTCTCCATCACTACTACCCCTCCTCCTTTGTCCGCTGGCCGGACAATGATATTTTTCCTATTTTCTAAAGATGAGATACCTTCCCTAATGTGATGAGGGTTAATCCCCTTTATGGTACTAGGTCTTTAATATCACTGATAACCAGTTTTTTGAATACCTCTATAAAATGGTTGCTAGGATTTTGAGGGTTAAATATCGATTTGTTCTTTAAACCACTATCTATTTTATTAGATGGTCTATTAGCTCTAACTGCCGCTTCAACCGGGTGGCTTAAGAAATATTTTTTTATATTCATAGACCTAATGAACTTGTGCGTGTCAATGTACACCTCGAATTTGTTCATTATTTTCTTAGGTGCACATTTTAAGCCCAAGTTAAGTATATTGAGTTCTTTATGATCCAGTTCAACTCCACTTAAGTTATAAATGCCCGTATCTATGCGTTTCTCAAGCGTTTTTTTGGGTTGTCTGGATTTTCCTGCCCTGCACCCCCTTCTTCTCTTCATGTGGGCACAGTGCCCTTGTTTTGTATATAGGGGGGTCCGTTTCTCCCTCCCTCTTTCTGATACGTTGGCCGGGAGTTCCCTCTCAGTGTCCCCCCCTCCCACCCCTCCCCCATTGTCCTAAAAAAGGCCCATTATATGGTTGATCGGAACAATATCCCTCATTATCCAATGGTTATTATCTATTGTATAAGGGAACCCCATTCCCCCTCTCCGCCTGGTAATTCGGTGGGGGATGTGACCTCCACTGTTGAAATTCTTGTGGGGGAGCAAAATACTGTGGGGCATTACCCAAATACGGCCTAGGGGATTGATAATTATATCCCCCCTTCCCTGTTGATTTGCCCTAGGGGAGTGGTAATTAAATCCATCCCTACCCTGTTGGGATGGTCTCGGGGATTGATAGTGATATCCACCCCTACCCTGTTGGTTTGGTCTGGGGGAATAGTAGTTACCACTCTTTTGATTTCCCCCATTCCTATGGTTACCATTATTACGCACTACCCCACTCCTCCCCTGTTCTTCTCTATTATTCACATGCTTTTGTCCAGGCTTATTTGGGTCAGGATTGGGGATGAGATTACTCTCAATTGGTTCCAGAATGTGACTCTTCGTATGGGTATCCTGCATGGTTAACCCAATATTCTGCCACGCATAGATCTCATTTGTTTTAAAGTCATTAGAATCTCTCCCTTTTTAACCTTCTTTTTCTGTGTTTCCCGGTCAGTCTTTTCCAACTTTTTCTTAATATTGTTATTGAATTCCTTCATCTGATTAGAATCCTTAATAGGTTCCAATTTTTCTTGTATTGTTCTAATTTTCTCATTAATTAGTCCTAACTTGATCTGCTTTCTACTTAAAACAAGTAGGTCCCTACCTGCTTTATTGAAGAACTCCCTCCATTCATCCACATACTTTTGGTCATTGAGCCCATCCTGAGGGGAGACTTCCCACCTCAGGCTCCTAAAAATTTAATTTTCTTTCTGGTAGTGCTCAAATGTAAACACATCCCACCACACCTTAATCTGCTTCTCTAGGAGATTATCTAATGTTTTCAGTGTTCCCTCACAATCAACCATTTCTTTTCATTGTTTTTTATTAAGATTTCCACTTTAACAACAGTAGAACAGTACAGTATATTTCAACAGTTAGTAGATACGTTTCTTGGTTCTTAATATAAACATAAGAGAATCCAGTACTTTGATTTATATATCCCAGTATACGTTATACCTTAATTTATAACTGAATGAGATGAAATTGAGTGTTTCAGGCTAGTTCCATTAGTTAACAGGAACAGGTCAGGGATTCGGAGTCACCCCCCCAGACACCCCATCTGGGAACAAACTGTGTCCGGGAAGGCGCCCCCCCCCCATTCATTAGCACAATCAGGCTTATAAAACGGTTGTTTCTTGGTTTTCTCAATTTTCTTTTAAAGTATTTGTGTTACAAACATTTATGTGTAAAGGTATGGGTAACCTAGATTATCTGAAGATTTTCACCATCAAAAAAGTATGAGTTCAGATATATGGATAAATGTTAAGTTTTCCCATGACGAACCAATACATAATGAGGAAAAATACAAAGAAAAGGGAAAATTAGGAACAGAAACTATTATAAAATAAAGAAAGGAACATAAAACTAAACATAAAATTTTAATGACAACATTCTACCACCAGCATTAACCCAGCTAGAGTGACTAAAATCAGAATATCAGTGAGAAGTCTCTGGAAAGCTTGCGCACCATGGAGCCCATTCGTTTTGTACTCTTGCCAGTGAATTATTTGAGTAAGCGAAAAAATTTTCATAATTATAATGGGTATTCACTCTATGTATTACTTCACTAATGTTTGATATAGTATCTGATTTCCATTTTGTAGTAATAGATAAGCATGCAGCTATCAATATATGGGTAGTTATACTTCTATGTTTTGTGGGTATCTTATCTATCCCTAAGTTGAGAAGAGCTAATGCAGGATTGGGGGAGATGACAATTCCAGTGATTTTTGTCATTAGGGAGAAAACTGTATTCCAGAAGCTTCTCACAGATTTACATTCCCACAATATGTGGAATAACGTTCCCTTAGTGCCACACTTCCGCCAGCATAGTTTATCAGAACTACAAAAGATTTGTGGAATTCTCATCGGTGTTAGGTAGCTTCTATATAATACTTTAAGGTAGATGTCCCAGTGATTAGTACAATGAGAGTATAGGTGAGTGGCTTGAATAGCTTTATTCCATTCGGATAGAGCAAATTTACTTTTAAGGTCTCTTTCCCAGTTTAGCATGCCAACCGTTTTAGCTTGATTGTGCGTATTTTGTATATTTTTGTAGAACCATGAGAGATTTAGGTTTGTTGGAAGATGTGGTGAGGTATGTCCACACTTCCGGATTATGGTTAAGGTAGGGGTATGGGTATTTTATATGATAATGATATAGCTGGATGTTTGCAAATGAAAGTGTTGCTGGACTATTATCTTTAAATTGTACATATGTCATATTTTTCAGAAAGTATTTTTCCTTTATATTTAAGGAGGGGATAAGGAATTCGTACATGCCTAAGGTGATTGTTCTTTTTTGTACAGCTTTGCTACTATCAGCATGAGCGTTAAATATTTGCCATGCTTTGACCGTTGCAGTGATAGAAGGAAAGTTAGGATAAAATAATGGTCTTTTTGTTAGTGTAGCTAGTAGGAGTGATGGTAGGTCCCTATGGTATACTATTGCTTTTTCTATTTGCACCCACAGTTTATCTGTTGTTTGATTAAACCAAGACTTGGCCTGATCCAAAAGGGCTGCTACATAATAGTTGCGTATTTTGGGAAACCCAATTCCACCTTTATATTTTTGTTTTTGTAGCGTAGAATATGATAGTCTTGCTATTTTACCAGCCCATATAAACTTCCTTAGTAGTCTATCAATTGTGGTAAAAAAAGTGGTCGGGTATTGTGATAGGGATGGTGCGAAAATAGTATAATATTTTTGGTAGAACAGTCATTTTAAACGCGGCTATCCTCCCTATCCATGAAAGTTCGTGTGAGGAGATATGTGTAAGATCATTTTTGATGGTGTTTATCAAAGAGGGGTAGTTATGGTCATATACAGAGCTAGAAAGGTAAGGTAAATTTATCCCTAAATACTTTAGATATTTATGGGCCCACACAAAAGGAAATTCAGCTTTTAGTTTTTTAAGGTTAGGGTTATTAATGTGTATAGGGAGAATCGAAGATTTGATGATATTCAATTTATAATATGATATTTTCCCAAATTCGCTAAGAATTTGTTGGGCTCTTCCGAGAGATGTGGCTGGTGAGGTTAGTGTTAATACCACGTCATCAGCAAATAATCCTATCTTGTGATCTATGTCTGAAACCTTGATACCCTTGATGTAGATATCTTTTCTAATGCTCTCCGCCAGGGGTTCCATCACCAGAGAAAATATCAATGGCGAAAGAGGGCAACCCTGGCGGGTCCCGTTTGTTATATAGAATTTGTTAGACATAGCATTGGAAGTATATACTTGCGCAGTTGGGACTGTGTATAAAGCTGATATGGCGGAAAGGATAGGACCCTTAAGACCAAATTTAGTGAGTGTCGCTAATAGGTACCCCCAGTGGACCCGATCGAACGCCTTTTCGGCATCTAATGTCAGGAACACTGTGGGCACCTTTCTCGTTTCTGCTATTTTAAGGAGATTGTACATCCTATGGGTTCCATCTGGAGCTTGCCTTCCTTTAACAAAACCTACTTGGTCTGCTTTGATTAAATGAGGGGTTACTTCTGCTAGGCGATTAGCTAAAACTTTTGAGTATATTTTTAAATCAGTATTAAGTAGAGATATGGGTCTGAAGTTTTGTGGGGCATCCGGATTTTTCCTCGGTTTGGGTAAAGCTACTATGATGGCTTGGAGCATTTCTTCTGGGAATGAGCTATCAATAGAAGCTTTGTGAAAGAGTTTGTTCATATATGGTACTAAAATATCAGAAAAGGCTTTGTAGTATTCAGCTGAGAAGCCATCGGCACCTGGTGATTTGTTTTGGGGTAGGGATTTAACTACTTGAGCAATTTCATTTTCTGATATTGCAGAATTTAAATAGCTTAGTTGGTCACTATTTAGGGTAGGGAGGTTGACTGATTGGAGAAAATTGTTGATCCCTTTATTGGTAGGTTGTGGCGTTGATGGGTCTGTTTTTAAATTGTATAGTTGTTTATAGTAATTACAGAATGCATTTGCTATTTCTTTAGGGTGGTATACTATTTGTGACGTAATAGGGGCTTTAATATATGATAGTTTGGACTTTTGTTGTTTTTTGCGAATATAGGGCGCTAAAAATTTGCCTGCCTTGTTTCCTTGGGTATAGTGTGTGGCTTTAAATTTTTGCAGGTGAAGCTGATGTTCTAGAATTAAATAGGTTCTCACATCTTGTCTTGTTTGGTTTAATTCTGCAGTTATTTGGGAGGAGGGATTTGCTTTGTGTTGTTGTTCTAGGGATGAAAGTTTAGTCATTAGTGTGGTAAATCTTTTTAATCTCTTTTTTTTTTCCCGTGATGCTGTCTGTAATAATAGGCCTCTACTAAAAGCTTTATGCGAGCACCACAGCGTAAAAATATTTATGTCCGGAGTCTCATTAATTTAAAAGAATTCCTTGATCTGATCACACAAATCCTCCCTATGTTTAGGATTCTTCAAAATTGATATGTTGTTTCGCCATAGGTGTGTAGGTAGCGCTGCATTATTTTCTTTAATTGAGAGGGACACGGGAGCGTGATCAGACCAAGTAATTGAGTGAGTGGGATCACCAAACACTTGGGTGTGGTGGAAGTTGAAGAAAAGACAACATTTAAAGGACTGTTTTTGGTTTTCTAGCAGGTTTCTGAAAAATTTGTGTTTTATATACGTTCATCACTTGTCACTGGGTGGGCACTTATTTATGTAATATATATTTGCTTTGTTTGTTATTTGGATTAGTTTTGGATATTTACATATTCATAAGCACTAGCGCCACTGTGTTTGTTTTGTGTCACATAGTTATTCGTTTTGCACACAGAGAAGCACCATGTACAGTATATATATATATATATATATATATATATATATATATATATATATATATAGTAATGTTTGGGGAACCAGCTAGATCGCAGGACACAGGCTTTTCACTCAAAAGGAGATTTATTGAACTTAAATAGCTTTACAGCAGCAAAACAAAAGAAAAAGGTTTCAGTCTCACTGACTTGCAAAGTCCAGAACTGCTATTGCAGTTAAACAGTCCTTAGTTTCTGTTGCAGGTAGATTCCTTTAGCAGGAGGCTTCCAGGCAGGACACTGCTATTCACTGTTGCTGCACACCAAAACACCATCCACCATCCACATTCTCCTCTACACTCCTCCACACTCTCTCTAACTTCCTGTCTTGTTTTAAACCCACTTCCTCTTACAGGTGAGTTAACCCTTTCTTTGTTCCCTTAAAGGGACAACAGTCCAAACAGAGGGGAAACATAGCGTCCTTCCAGGACCCAGCCACGGCGTCCTGTACAATATATATATATATTATATATATTAAATGAACTGCAGCTCACTGAGTCACCTGCCTGAAAGTGTCTTTGAATACTTTCCATTGATTGCAACCAGTCGTCCTGTCCCTGCAGCTGAAAAACACCCCCACAGCATGATGCTGCCACCACCATGCTTCACTGTTGGGACTGTATTGGACAGGTGATGAGCAGTGCCTGGTTTTCTCCACACATACCGCTTAGAATTAAGACCAAAAAGTTTTATCTTGGTCTCATCAGACCAAAGAATCTTATTTCTCACCATCTTGGAGTCCTTCAGGTGTTTTTTTAGCAAACTCCATGCGGGCTTTCATGTGTCTTGCACTGAGGAGAGGCTTCCGTCGGGCCACTCTGCCATAAAGCCCCAACTGGTGGAGGGCTGCAGTGATGGTTGACTCTCTACAACTTTCTCCCATCTCCCGACTGCATCTCTGCAGCTCAGCCACAGTGATCTTTGGTTTCTTCTTTACCTCTCTCACCAAGGCTCTTCTCTCCCGATAGCTCAGTTTGGCCAGACAGCCAGCTCTAGGAAGGGTTCTGGTTGTCCCAAACATCTTCCATTTAAGGATTATGGAGGCCACTGTGCTCTTAGGAACCTTAAGTGCAGCAGAAACTTTTTTGTAACCTTGGCCAGATCTGTGCCTTGCCACAATTCTGTCTCTGAGCTCTTCAGGCAGTTCCTTTGACCTCATGATTCTCATTTGCTCTGACATGCACTTTGAGCTGTAAGGTCTTATATAGACAGGTGTGTGGCTTTCCTAATCAAGTCCAATCAGTATAATCAAACACAGCTGGACTCAAATGAAGGTGTAGAACCATCTCAAGGATTATCAGAAGAAATGGACAGCACCTGAGTTAAATATATGAGTGTCACAGCAAAGGGTCTGAATACTTAGGACCATGTGATATTTCCTTGTCAAAAGAAGTTTATTCAGTATACAATGTTATAAAGATACATAAAGTAAGTTTACAAGGATCTATAAAGTAAGCTCATTGTTTTACAGTAGGGTTTATATAGGTAAATATCATGAAATTTCAAATATTAAACATTGGGTTCACGTAAACCTAAATTAAAGATATATATAATTTCCTTAGTTACTTTTGTAGGTATTTAAATGATTTATACCTACTATACATATTGTTTACAAGTAGAGTGTATATAGGTCAAATAAATTCTGATAATGAGCTTTAATCGTAAGGTGGAGAAAAGGAAAGAGAAAGAAGAAAAAGGGTTGAAAGGTAGAGGTATGGTCCACAAGGTTGTCCCGCTTGTCAGTTTATTATTCTTTTTAGTTCTCTTTGAAGCCTTAGAATGGGTGTCTCTATAAGTCATTTAATCTGTTACCATGGCAACAGGACAGAGTTATTGAAGTTTGACAGGAACTGTTGTTTTATCCAAGGATGCCAAAGTTTTTCAAATTTTGGAATTTGATTTTGATCGATGGCTACCATCTTAGCATGGGACATTGTATTATTCATTCTGTGAATTGTTTCTGCTAGTACCAATGTAGGAGATTTCCATGCCTTGGCCACTGTTTGTTTTGCAGCCGTTATTAGTTGGATCATTAGTTTGAATTGGGAGAGTGTTAACCATTCCGGTTTTAGATTAAGTAAAGTTAAATATGGATCTGGTTGTATTATTTTTTTAAATATTTTAGATGCAATCACGAAGACTTCCTTCCAGAAGGTTTGGATTACTGGGCACGTCCACCATATGTGTAAATATGTGCCTATTTCTGGGCATCCTCGAAAACAAAGAGCTGAGGTATTAGGTGAATATTTTGCCACTCTAGCGGGTACAAGGTACCAGCGAGTTAGGACTTTATAATTTGTCTCCAGTGCTAAGATGTTGGGTGAAGATGACTTAGACGTGAGCCATATGTTAGACCAGTCCATGTCTTCTAAAGTTCGTCCCAGGTCCTCCTCCCACCTCTGAACGTAAGAGGGTCTATTAAGATTTGCTACTCCATATAATTGATTATAAAGTGATGAAATTGTACCTTTAGCAAATGGATCTTTTGTACAGATTGATTCAAAAATGGATAATTGGGATAATGGTGTATCCCCCTTTAGGAATGGTGTATAGAAATTTTTGATTTGGAGATATCTAAATATCTCAGAGTTTGGTAGATCATATTTTTCTCTAAGCGATGGGAATGAAAGGAATGATTTAGATGCTATGAAGTCATTTAGTGTCTGAATGCCTGATGTTGTCCAAGCTTTAAAAGAATTTGGGTAAATCCATGCCGGATAAAAGGCCGGATTTCTGATAAAAGAAAGGAGAGGATTGTGTGGAGATTGTAACTGATATTTGGTTTTTAGTTTATCCCAGAGAGATAAGAAGTGTTTAGTTATGGGATTATGAATTTTAAAGCGGTCTTTAGGATCAAGCCATAATAAATTTGATATTAACAGAGGGTCATTTTCTGAAGCCTCTATAAATACCCATAATGGGATTTCCTGTTTTGCATGGTATTTGGACAGACTGGCCAAATGTGCTGCTCTGTAGTAGTTAGTAAAATTAGGGTATCCCAGGCCTCCTTTATTTT
The DNA here is from genome assembly GCF_042186555.1 of Aquarana catesbeiana. Lineage (NCBI taxonomy): Eukaryota > Metazoa > Chordata > Amphibia > Anura > Ranidae > Aquarana > Aquarana catesbeiana. The sequence continues at coordinate 178,023,331 of NC_133324.1, read as the reverse complement.
TGGGAAGATGTAGTGTGTGTATAGGTATACGTGGTTTAGAAGAGCCCCATATAAATGAAGTTGCTCTTTTTTGTACTATTCTCAAAAAATAGGAAGGAATTGGAATAGGGAGGACTCTGAATAGATAAAGCAATTTGGGTAGAATAGTCATTTTGATTGCATTAATCTTCCCCATCCAGGATAAAGGAAGTTGCGACCATTGTTTTATTAGATTTGTGATCTGTCTTAATACAGGAGGATAATTGGTTGAGAATAAGTCAGAATGAGATGCTGTTAAATGAATTCCAAGATATGGGATTGATTTTTCTGCCCATGTGAATGGGAGTGCAGCCCTAGCCGGGATCAATTCCATGTTTGTGAGTGAAATATTAAGCACTAGGCATTTCTTAGGATTAATCATAAGGCCGGATAGGGCTGCAAATCCATCAAGAGCTGGTATTAAGTTAGGACCAGAGACCTGTGGTGATGATAGAAAAAGTAATATATCGTGTGCAAATATACATAATTTGTGTGTAATACCTCCTACTTCAATGCCAGTTATAGTTTGGTTTGTTCTGATGTATTGGGCCATGGGTTCGAGTATAAGGGCAAATAATAAGGGAGATAATGGGCAACCCTGTCGGGTACCTCTTTCGATATTAAAGGCTTCAGATTTGTATCCAGCATATTTTATATAGGCTTTGGGTTTATTATATAATGCTTTGATCCATGTTAAAAAGTGGGGTCCAAAACCCCATTTTTGTAATGAATATTGCATATATTGCCAGGATACTGTGTCAAATGCCCTCTTAATATCGAGAGATAGAAAACATAAAGGGATTTTCCGTTTTTTAGCAATATGTGCCAATAACACTGCCCTGCGTATATTATCGCCTGCCTGTCTATTTGGCATGAAGCCTACTTGATCTCTATGTATTAATTTTCCTATAATGCTATTGAGGCGTTTTGCTATTATTTTTGCTAATAATTTAATATCGAGGTTTAACAGAGAGATAGGCCGATAATTCACACAGGAAGTATCATCAGAAAGGGGTTTTGGGATCATACAAACAATTGCCATTAGTGTTTCTTGCCGAAAAGAATGTCCATCTAGAAGTTTGTTAAAAGTTTTTGTGAGAATGGGAGAGAGTATTTCTGAGAATGTTTTATAGTATAAAGCCGAGTAGCCGTCTGGGCCTGGTCTTTTGTTAAGTTTTAGGTCTTTTATGGCGTTAGCAACTTCATCTATAGTTATAGGCTCATCCAAACTGCTTTTTTGATTCTGAGATAACTCAGGTAAGGTTATTTTTGAGAAGAAGGATTCAGCCTCTGTAGGATTAAATTCATTGTTTGTCTTGTATAAAGTTGCGAGATGTGAGTGAAATGTATGGACTATTTTAACTGGATTACAAGTGTAAACATTTTTTGATAATTTCAAACGTATTGGTTTGAAAGATTTGTTAGTTGAATTTAATGCCCGAGCCAAATATGTACCTGGTTTGTTTGTATTCATGTAGAAATAGTGTTTGGAGCGTTTGAGGGATTTATCAACTGACTCAGTGAGAAATAGATCGTATTCCAATCTAGATTTTTCCAGATGAGATTTTGTACTCTGAGATGGATTATCTTGAAATGATATGTAGGCTGCATTAAAATTGAGTTCTAGTTTTTTTGCTAGATTTTTGCGTTCCCGTTTAAATAGTGCCATTTGTCTTTGTATTGTACCACGCAAGACAGGCTTATGAGCTTCCCACAGTGTTATTGGGGAGATGTCTGTTGTATTATTAATTGATATGTATTCCTTTAAAGCTTGTTCAATGGCCATCTGATGTAGTGGGTGTTTGAGCATTATGTCCGGTAAGTACCACGTTGGGTCATGCGCTTTTGGTATGGCTGAGGCTATAGTAGTGTATACTGCATTATGGTCAGACCACGGAATTGGAATTATATCTGATGCAATAATTTCTGGTATCATTCCTATTGTTAGAAAAATATGATCTATTCTGGTGAAGGTTTGATGAGGGTGCGAGAAATAAGTGAATTTCTTTTTCATTGGGTTACTTTCTCTCCATGAATCTACCAGATTGTATTTGGAAAGAAGTTGAGAAAAAGGTAATCTAGAGGTTATTTTGGATGGTGTAAAAGGTGATTTATCTAGAAATGGGAGGAGGACCTGGTTCGAATCCCCACACATTATCACTGTTCCTATTTTGTGTGTATTAATCACTTGTAATATATGTGAGAGGAATGGTGTAGGTTGTTTGTTAGGAGCGTAGTAGGAAATCACCGTGATTGCTGTATCCATTATATAACCCATGAGTATCAGGTATCTACCTTCTGGGTCTTTAATTTCTGATGATAAGGTGAATGGTGTGGATCGGTGAAATGCAATTAGAGTTCCCCTTTGCTTGGTACAGGCAGAAGCCGTGTAAATTTGTTGATAAAAAGGAGAAATATATTTTGGAGTAGAATCTTTGGTGAAGTGTGTTTCTTGGAGGCATACTATGTGAGCCTTCTTGTTATGGAAAGTACGGAAGGCTTTGGTCCTTTTTTGAGGGACATTTATTCCCTGAACATTCAGGGAAAGTATATTCAGTGGTGCCATGGCAATAGATCAAATAGTTTTGACTTACTTTTTGTTATGCAGAGCTGACTGCGCAGATCAACCTGTGTGGACTGAAGAGATGAATAGATAGAAAAGAAACCAGTGAATTCTGGAGTAAAGAGTAAACAAAAAACATATGAGATTAGATGATACATTGTATAAATTATTTTTTGCAAGTAATCACAATTCACCCGTGAAAGAGAATAAATATCTCTCTCAGGGGAATAAGTGCCTTCGTCACACTCCCACATAATATGGTTGGGAGAATGAGGAGGGCTAATGGGGGTACACGGATCTTCCGCTTACAGGAGAGAAGTGCTATGTCAAAAGACATCAAAATGATGTTTAATTAATTGGAGTGCAGAATATAGTTTTTGTTGAAATTATTTATTCCAGAGTGGTTGTATATGGTTAGTCTTGCCCTAGGCTAAATAATTCAGTTAGAAAGGTACTGTTAATAACTTTGGTATTGATGAAGATAGTTTGAATTATTTTGGGATTTTAACCCTTTTAGAGTAAACAATTACATATTTTATTCATATGTAACTGTTTAGATATGTTAACTCATAAAATTGAAGTTGTATTGCTTCAGATTAGAATAAACAAAAACATAATTCTAGGAACTAGTTAGGTAATAATATATTTGTTTTAAGAAAAGAAAGAAAAAGCTTCCATTACTTCTGGATTATTGAACATATTTGTCCTAAAAAGTAATAAATCTATTATTATTACCTGATAATATATAACTGAACAAGAATTTCCTTATTTCACTTATATATTCTAAGGCTATATGAATCAGAAGTAATAAGAAATATAACTGGAATGTAACATGATCCCACACAGTGTGTGACTATCAGAATGCAGTTACATTCAGTTATAAATACAGGTTTTTTATAGAGAACCATCTCTTAGTATAATAAATGAAGAGATATCAGGAATTAGGATGTCAGTCCATTGAATCTTCTTGGTCCATGGATGATGTGGCATAACGGCCTCTTTTGTGAGAATGATGATTCCCATTTTGTTCTGAAATTTTCTGGGTGCTGCCTGAAGGTGAAGATGATGCCATTCTTCTGCGTGTGGAAGTGTTGCTGCTTGTGGGTTCTGTCAGATTTAATTTTAAAAGGGTTTGTTGTAGTTCATCTGCTGATCTGCTTCTGTAAATTGTACCTTGGTAGTTAAATCTGACTGAAAAGGGGAAGCCCCATTGATACATAATGTTGTGGCATTGCAGTTCCATTAGTTGGGGTATCATGGATCGTCTTTTAGTAATAGTAAGTTGGGATAGGTCAGCAAAAATTTGATAATTGTGTCCATAAAAATTAAGTTCCTTCTTTTCTCTTGCAGCAATTAGTATTTGTTCTTTCGTTCTGTAATAATGAAATTTTTTGATTATATCACGTGGGGGTCCATCTTTCTTTTTGGCTGTGAGGGCTCTGTGTACTCTGTCCAGTTCTAAACGTTCAATAGGGATATCTGGCTTTAGTTCTTGTAATAGAGCAGTAATAGTAGATTGCAGGTCTGTCACAGTTTCAGGTATTCCCCTTATGCGCAAGTTTGAACGTCTGGCTCTATTTTCGTAATCTTCGAGCTTAGTTTGAAGTATTAAATTCTCTTTTTTTAATTGTTCCAATTCTGTTATATTTTCTTGGGTTGTAATTTCAATTTCATCCATTTTTATTTCTAAGGCTGCGGTGCGGTTTCCCAGCTCTCTTATTTCTTTGGTTAGGCTTTTTGTTATTTGGTCTGAGGTTTGTTTTAAAGCCTTATGAAGCATCTTTTCAAATTGTAATAATATTACTGGGGATACTGAGGAGGCTTGTGGAGAAGTTTGTGAGAGGATTTGTTCTGTATCTGACTCAAATGGAGAGTCTTGCTGTGACATTTTCTGTCTGTGAGAGCGCCCTGATGCTGTATCTTTTGAGGTGACTGGAGCTGCTTCAGCTGCAGTGAGTGCCTGTGAGCTCTTTGTGAGGTGATTTTTATTTCTGCCACGGTTTCCTCCCAGTACCATATTTCCTGCCCAAACTTTCACAGTCTGTTCCCAGGGGCAAAAAGGTTCAAATGGATACCTTTTGAGTCTGCAGGCTCCGCTTTGTCCTTCTCTTCTCTCCTCAGCGGTGTGGAGCTCTAACAATGCATGTCTGCTCCGCTAGGCTCCGCCTCCTGCCCCCCTCGGACCATGTGATATTTCAGTTTTTCTTTTTTAATACATTTTTAATAAATCTGCAAAAATGTCAACAATTCTGTGTTTTTCTGTCAATGTGGGGTGCTGTGTGTACATTCATGAGGAAAAAAAATGAACTTAAATGATTTTAGCAAATGGCTGCAATATAACAAAGATTGAAATATGTAAGGGGGTCTGAATACTTTCCGTCCCCACTGTATATCTATATATCTATATATCTATATATCTATCTATATATATATCTATATATATATATATATATATATATATATATATATAGATATATATATATCTATATATATATATATATATATATATACAAGCCTGTATATATATATATATATATATATATAAAATGTATATATATATATTAAATGTGTATATATATATATATATATATATATATATATATATATATATATATATATATTAAATGCACTGCAGCTAGCTGATTCAGAAACGGTTTGCAGTGAGATGAAGCTAAACTGTATACAGTGTATATATATATATATATACTAGACTGACTGTATATATATATATATATATATATATATATATATATATATATATATGAAATACACTGTAGCTAACTGAATCAACTGCCTGCCTGAAGTAGATTAGAAACAGTAGAGCAGGAACAGTCTGCAGTGAGATCTAGATAAACTGGATACAGTGGATATATATATAAGTCTGACTGTATATATATATATATATATATATATATATATATATATATATATATATATATATATATATATATATATATATATATATATTAAATACACTTCAGCTAACTGAATCAACTGCCTGCCTGAAGTAGATTAGAAACAGTAGAGCCTAAACGGTCTGCAGTGAGATCTAGCTAACTGAATCAACTGCCTGCCTGAAGTAGATTAGAAACAGTAGAGCCTGAACGGTCTGCAGTGAGATCTAGCTAACTGAATCAACTGCCTGCCTGAAGTAGATTAGAAATAGTACAGCAGGAACGGTCTGCAGTGAGATCTAGCTAACTGAATCAACTGCCTGCTCAAAGTAAATGAAATGACACACACTCTCTCTCTCTCTATCTATCTCTCTTTCCACCAGCAACACACTACACAGGGCTGATGTGCAGGCCATAATCGGCCAGTTATGGCTCTGTTTGCTTACGGCTCTGTGATTGGCTAAAGCATGCGGGTCATAGTGCATGCTTGGCCAATCATCAGCCAGCAATGCACTGCGATGACGCAGTGCATTATGGGCCGTGGCGCGCCGCTCGAATTTGGCGCAAATGGCCCATAATGTTTGATCTTCGTCGAACGATCAAACAGCCGATGTTCAAGTCAAACTCATGTTCCACTTGAACAGTAAGCCCATCCCTATCCAACATCTACAGTACTATTGGAGTGACATAAAACAAAGAAGTTGCCCTCTGATCTGCTATGTTGAGCAGAGGTACCTGACCTGTAAGTAATTTTTTTTTTAGATGGGAATCTGTATAGTTCTATCTGCTTCCAGGCTCCAACACTAGGGATGAGCTGGATGTTCGAATTGAATGTAAGTTCGACTTGAACATCGGGTGTTCGTCCGTTCACCGAACAGCGAATATTATGGGGCGTTTGTGGGAAATTTGAGCGCTGTGGAATGCCCCATAATGCCTGTGAGATCGCAGTGCATTGCTGTATGATGATTGGCCAAAACATGCATCTGACCTGCATGCTTTGGCCAATAACAGAGCACTGTGCTGAGAGAGCCATAATTGGCCAAAGGCAGGTTGCCTTTAGGGATGAGCTTCGTGTTCGAGTCGAACCCATGTTCGACTCGAACATCGGCTGTTCGATCGTTCGTCGAATTGCGAACGATATGGGCCGTTCGCGCCAAATTCGTGTGGCGCGTCACGGCCCATAATTCACTGCGGCATCGCAGTGCATTGCTTGCTGATGATTGGCCAAGCATGCACTATGACCCGCATGCTTGGCCAATCACAGCGCCGCCTTAACAGAGAGCCGTAATTGGCCAAAGCCAGGGAGGCTTTGGCCAATTATGGCTCAGGGGATTTAGTACATGCCCCACACTATATAAGGCCGCCTGCACGGCGGCCCTGTGCAGTGTTTTCCGGTGTGCTGAGAAATAGAGAGAGAGAGAGACAGTGTCATTTCATTTGAGTTAGCTAGATTAGGCAGGACAGTCAGTCAGTTAGCTGCACTTAAAGTGTATTGTCTATATATATGCATCCCAGGTGTTGCATATATATATATATATATATACACTGTATTCAGTTTAGCTAGATCCGTTCCTGTTATCTTCTAGACTATTTACATTTAGTGCAGTGCGTCCTGCTCACAGTGTTCAGCTAGATCCGTTCCTGTTATCTTCTTACTGACAGGCAGGCTTGTCTTGTTACAGTATTTTGAAGAAAATTACTGGTGTTCTTTTGATCCTATTAGTACCACAGTCAGGCAGCTAGACTATTTACATTTAGTGCAGTGCGTCCTGCTCACAGTGTTCAGCTAGATCCGTTCCTGTTATCTTCTTACTGACAGGCAGGCTTGTCTTGTTACAGTATTTTTAAGAAAATTACTGGTGTTCTTTTGATCCTATTAGTACCACAGTCAGGCAGCTAGACTATTTACATTTAGTGCAGTGCTTCCTGCTCACAGTGTTCAGCTAGATCCATTCCTGTTCTCTTCTTACTGACAGGCAGGCTTGTCTTGTTACAGTATATAAAGCTACCTGAAGAAAATTGCTGGTGTTCTTTTGATCCTATTAGTACCACAGTCAGGCAGCTAGACTATTTACATTTAGTGCAGAGCGTCCTGCTCACAGTGTTCTGCTAAACCTACAAGTTAGTGGGGTGCGTCCTGCTCACAGTGTTCAGCTAGATTCGTTTCTGTTATCTTCTTACTGACAGGCAGGCTTGTCTTGTTACAGTAAATACAGCTACCTGAAGAAAATTGCTTGTGTTCTTTTGATCCTATTAGTACCACAGTCAGGCAGCTAGACTATTTACAGTTAGTGCAGTGCGTCCTGCTCACAGTGTTCTGCTAAACCTACAAGTTAGTGGGGTGCGTCCTGCTCACAGTGTTCAGCTAAACCTACAAGTTAGTGGGGTGCATCCACCTCACAGTGTTCAGCTAAACCTACAAGCTAGTGGGGTGCGTCCTGCTCACAGTGTTCAGCTAGATCCGTTTCTGTTATCTTCTTACTGACAGGCAGGCTTGTCTTGTTACAGTAAATACAGCTACCTGAAGAAAATTGCTTGTGTTCTTTTGATCCTATTAGTACCACAGTCAGGCAGCTAGACTATTTACAGTTAGTGCAGTGCGTCCTGCTCACAGTGCTCTGCTAAACCTACAAGTTAGTGGGGTGCATCCTGCTCACAGTGTTCAGCTAAACCTACAAATTAGTGGGGTGCGTCCACCTCATAGTGTTCAGCTAAACCTACAAGCTAGTGGGGTGCGTCCTGCTCACAGTGTTCAGCTAGATCCGTTTCTGTTATCTTCTTACTGACAGGCAGGCTTGTCTTGTTACAGTAAATACAGCTACCTGAAGAAAATTGCTTGTGTTCTTTTGATCCTATTAGTACCACAGTCAGGCAGCTAGACTATTTACAGTTAGTGCAGTGCGTCCTGCTCACAGTGTTCTGCTAAACCTACAAGTTAGTGGGGTGCGTCCTGCTCACAGTGTTCAGCTAAACCTACAAGTTAGTGGGGTGCGTCCACCTCACAGTGTTCAGCTAAACCTACAAGCTAGTGGGGTGCGTCCTGCTCACAGTGTTCAGCTAGATCCGTTTCTGCTATCTTCTTACTGACAGGCAGGCTTGTCTTGTTACAGTAAATACAGCTACCTGAAGAAAATTGCTGGTGTTCTTTTGATCCTATTAGTACCAAAGTCAGGCAGCTAGACTATTTACAGTTAGTGCAGTGCGTCCTGCTCACAGTGTTCTGCTAAACCTACAAGTTAGTGGGGTGCGTCCTGCTCACAGTGTTCAGCTAAACCTACAAGTTAGTGGGGTGCATCCACCTCACAGTGTTCAGCTAAACCTACAAGCTAGTGGGGTGCGTCCTGCTCACAGTGTTCAGCTAGATCCGTTTCTGTTATCTTCTTACTGACAGGCAGGCTTGTCTTGTTACAGTAAATACAGCTACCTGAAGAAAATTGCTGGTGTTCTTTTGATCCTATTAGTACCAAAGTCAGGCAGCTAGACTATTTACAGTTAGTGCAGTGCATCCTGCTCACAGTGTTCTGCTAAACCTACAAGTTAGTGGGGTGCGTCCTGCTCACAGTGTTCAGCTAAACCTACAAGTTAGTGGGGTGCGTCCACCTCACAGTGTTCAACTAAACCTACAAGCTAGTGGGGTGCATCCTGCTCACAGTGTTCAGCTAGATCCGTTTCTGTTATCTTCTTACTGACAGGCAGGCTTGTCTTGTTACAGTAAATACAGCTACCTGAAGAAAATTGCTGGTGTTCTTTTGATCCTATTAGTACCACAGTCAGGCAGCTAGACTATTTACAGTTAGTGCAGTGCGTCCTGCTCACAGTGTTCAGCTAAACCTACAAGTTAGTGGGGTGCGTCCACCTCACAGTTTTCAGCTAAAGCTACCTGTAGAAGGTTGGTGGTGTTCTCATACTACAGGCAGGCAGTTGATTTTGCTAGCTGCAGTATCAGTACATATATATATATATATATATATATCCCAGCTTAGTGCAGCTACAGGCCATTAGTATGTCTGGAAGGCCAAGAAGGAGAGGCAGACAGTCACAAGCCAATAAGAGAGGGCAAGCAGGCTCTGTGTCTAGTGCTGGTCGTGGAGACGGTGCATCCTCATCAGCACGTGGCCATGGGACATGCTTGGCATTTTTTTCGGCAGCTGGCCGTGTTGAGCCGCAACATGCGGAAGACTTGGTCGAGTGGATGACCAAGCCGTCCTCATCCTCCTCATCCTCTCTCACCCATGCCCAGGGTACTTTGTCTGGCAAAGCAGCGGCCTCTTCCCTCGGCTCAATGTCATCAGTGACTCCTTCCCTAGCCCCACCATGTCCTCCTGAGGATTCCCTCGAACTGTTTGACCACAGTGTTGGGTACATGCTCCAGGAGGATGCCCAGCGTTTGGAAGGCTCTGATGATGATACTGAGCTCGATGAAGGCAGTAACATGAGCACGGACAGAGGGGGTGCCCAAGAAGGACAGCAATCTGGCAGTCATGCTCCCCCTGCTGCAGCATACTGCCAGGTTTGCTCCAGTGATGAGGAGGGAGGGGATGATGAGGTCACTGACTCAACGTGGGTGCCTGATAGGAGAGAGGAGGAGGAGGAGGAGGAGGAGGCGGCACATCACCAACGAGGCAGGATGCCCTCCAGGGGCCAGCCTAAGGGCAGCACATTGACTGCATCACACCCCAAAGCTCCACATGTGCAGGGCGCTGCAGTCTCTGCACGTTATTCAAAAAGTTTTTTGGTGTGGGCCTTTTTTGAGACGAGTGCATCAGAGTGCACCGCTGCTATTTGCAACATATGTCTCAAGCGTATCTCGCGTGGCCAAAACATCTCCCGCTTGGGTACCACATGCTTGACCAGACATATGTTGACCTGCCATGCAGTTCGTTGGCAAGCGTATCTAAAAGACCCACACCAAAGAACAAAGAGGACCTCTCCTTGCTCCTCATCAGCTGAGATTTCCAACCCCACTAGACCTTCAGTCCTCTCTGAGACCTGCACTGAGAGGAATGAAGGTGTAGAATTAGGTGTGTCACAGCCAAGTACTTGTGGGCAATCTGATTTTGGTACACCGACGTCAGATTGTACCAGGCAAATTTCCCTTCCCCAGCTGCTGCACCGCCGAAAGAAGTTTGCTCCCAGCCATCCACATGCCCAGCGGTTGAATGCTAGCTTGGCAAAATTGCTAGCACTTCAACTGCTGCCTTTTCAGTTGGTAGACTCTGCCCCCTTCCGTGAGTTTGTGGAATGTGCGGTTCCTCAGTGGCAGGTACCCAAACGCCACTTTTTCTCACGGAAGGCGATTCCGGCTCTCTACCAGCATGTGGAAGGCAATGTCCATGCCTCGCTGGACAGGGCGGTCAGCGGTAAGGTGCATATTACCGCTGACTCATGGTCCAGCAGGCATGGACAGGGACGTTACCTAAGTTTCACGGCGCATTGGGTGACTCCGCTGGCAGCTGGGAAGGATGCAGGACAAGGTGCAGTAGTGTTGGAGGTTGTTCCGCCACCACGCCTCCAAAATGCTAATGATTGTGACACACCTCTCTCCTCCACCCCCTCCTCTTCTTCTTCCTCCATGGCCTCTTCCTCGGAACCAGCGGTGCTCCATAGTCGTTCAAGGGGCTACGCAAGTATGCAGGCCAAAAGATGCCATGCGGCGCTTGAGCTGGTGTGCTTGGGGGACAGGAGCCACACTGGGGCAGAGGTTCTGTCAGCTCTGCAGGGGCAGGTTCTGAGGTGGTTGACGCCACGCCAACTTAAGGCAGGAATGGTGGTTTGCGACAATGGCACCAACCTCATCTCTGCCCTCCGACAGGGACAAATGACCCATGTGCCCTGTTTGGCTCACGTCCTTAACTTGGTGGTGCAGCGGTTCTTGGGCAGGTACCCGGGCTTACAGGATGTCCTGAGGCAGGCCAGGAAAGTCTGTGTGCATTTCCGCCGGTCATATAATGCCAGTGCTCGGCTGACGGACCTCCAAAAGGAGTTTAACCTGCCCAAGAACTGCCTAATCTGTGACATGCCCACCAGGTGGAACTCAACGTTGGCCATGCTGCAGGGGCTGCACATGCAGCAGAGGGCCATCAATGAGTACCTGTGCGACTATGGCACCAGGACAGGGTCAGGGGAGCTTGTTTTTTTTTCCCCACGCCAGTGGGCCATGATCAGGGATGCATGCACTGTCCTGTCACCATTTGAGGAGGCCACGAGGATGGTGAGCAGTGACAGTGCATGCATCAGTGACACTGTCCCCCTTGTCCACCTGTTGGAGCACACGCTGCGTGGAATAATGGACAGGGCACTTGAGGCAGAACAGAGGCAGGAAGAGGAGGACTTCCTTAGCTCTCAAGGCCCCCTTTATCCAGACAGTGTTCCTGCGTGCCCGCCGATCACACAGGAAGAGGACGAGGAGGAGGAGGAGGAGGAGGAAGATTGTGTCAGTATGGAGGTGGAGCCTGGCACTCAGCATCAGCAGCAGTCTTTAAGGGATCAGTCCCAAGAAACACATGGACTTGTACGTGGCTGGGAGGAGGTGGCTGCGGACCATGTCGTCCTTAGTGACCCAGAGGACTCCGGACCGAATGCCTCAGCAAACCTACGCTGCATGGCCTCCCTGATCCTGCAAAGCCTGCGTAAGGATCCTCGTATTCGTGGTATCAAGGAGAAGGACCAATACTGGCTGGCAACCCTCCTTGATCCACGTTACAAGGGTAAGGTTGCGGACCTTATCCTGCCATCGCAGAGGGAGCAGAGGATGAAACATCTTCGGGAGGCCTTGCAGAAAGGTCTGTGCAACGCGTTCCCAGAGACTGGGAGGTTACAAACTCCTGTTTCTGGACAACGTGTTGCTGAGGCTTCGGTCAGTCAAAGAAGGAGTGGTGGAGAAGGTGGCCGTCTGACTGATGCGGTCAGACAATTTTTTGGTCCGCAGCCCCAAGGTATGATCGGTTCCAGCAACCATCGCCAGCGTCTGTTTTACATGGTGCAGGAATACCTAGGGGCAAGATCAGACTTGGACACCTTTCCCACCGAAAATCCTCTGGGTTACTGGGTCTTGAGGATGGATCACTGGCCAGAGCTTGCACAGTATGCAATTGAGCTACTGGCCTGTCCTGCATCCAGCGTTCTTTCGTAACGCACATTCAGTGCTGCTGGAGGCGTGGTAACCGATCACAGGGTGCGTCTGTCCACTGACTCGGTCGATCGACTGACCTTCATAAAAATGAATCAGTCTTGGATCCCCACCAGCTACCAAGCACCTGATGCTGATGTAACCGAATAATTTTTTTTGAAATCTCAGATCCCTTCAAAGACTGCCTATGCTGATGCTGAGTGACTATCCCTGAGTAATTATCCTCTTCCTCCTCAATCATCACGCTGATAGCTTGTAAGAACATTTTTGGTTCTGGGCGCCACCACCAGTGCCTAAGGCACAATTTTTCAGCCCCTGTTTAACAGGGGCGTGTAATTACAATTTTTGATGTAATACTTTGCAGCAGGGCTCGTTCCTGCATTCCAACTAGAGTGTCTGTGAGGGATTGCAGTGTTGTGGCACCAGCACCAGTGCCTAAGGCCCATTTTTTCTTCCCCTGTTTAACAGGGGCGTGTAATTACAATTTTTGATGCAATTCTTTTGCAGCAGGGCTCGTTCCTGCGTTCCAACTAGAGTGTCTGTGAGGGGTTGCAGTGTTTTGTTGCACCAGCACCAGTGCCTAAGGCCCATTTTTTCTGCCCCTGTTTAACAAGGGCGTGTAATTACAATTTTTGATGCAATACTTTGCAGCAGGGCTCGTTCCTGCATTCCAACTAGAGTGTCTGTGAGGGGTTGCAGTGTTGTGGCACCAGCACCAGTGCCTAAGGCCCAATTTTTCAGCCCTTGTTTAACAGGGGCGTGTAATTACAATTTTTGATGCAATACTTTGCAGCAGGGCTCGTTCCTGCGTTCCAACTAGAGTGTCTGTGAGGGGTTGCAGTGTTGTGGCACCAGCACCAGTGCCTAAGGCCTAATTTTTCAGCTCCTGTTCAACAGGGGCATGTAATTACAATTCTTGATCTAATATTTCACAGCAGGGCCCTGTGAGGGCTTACAGTGTTGTGGCCACAGCAACACCTAAGGCCCAAATTTCTGCTGAGTATATAGGGCAGGACCCTACTTTCAAACAACTAACTTACAAACGACTCCTACTTGCAAACGGAAGGAGACAACAGGAAGTGAGATGAAATCTACCCCTAGGAAGGGAAATTCTCTCCTGTAAGAGTTAATATGGGAAAAACATTTCTCCTTTCCACTGATGCTTTCCAATCCATTGGGACAGAAAGTGAGGTGAAATCTTCTGAAGAGGAGGAAAGACAGCAAAACAAATGTCACAGGGGTGATAACCCTTCCCTATGTTTTCCAAAAAGCTTAAAAAAGATTTTTTGGCTGGAGCTAAACACGTTAAAAATGTACCCGTTCAAAATTACAAAGAGATTCTACTTAACAACAAACCTACAGTCCCTGTCTTGTTTGCACCGCCTGTATACTGCTGTTCAGAGTATATAGGGCCTGGTGGCCCCACACCTTTCCATATTTTAATTTGGGTGTGGGGTTCCCCTTAATATCCATACAAGACCCAAAGGGCCTGGTAATGGACTGGGGGGTACCCATGCCGTTTGTCTCACTGATTTTCATCCACATTGCCAGGACCCGACATTACATTAAACCCGCAAGCAGTTTTAAATGAGATTTTTTCCTTTAAAAATGACACTTGGTGCAGGGACTGTTCTAAACACGGGAAACACGCGTCACTTTACAGGCATACTATAGACACCCTTCAGGTACGATATTTAAAGGAATATTTCACTTTTTTTTTTTTTACTTTAAGCATCATTAAAATCACTGCTCCCGAAAAAACGGCCGTTTTTAAAAGTTTTTTTTGCATTGATACATGTCCCCTGGGGTAGGACCTGGGTCCCCAAACCCTTTTTAGGACAATACCATGCAAATTAGTTTTTAAAATGAGCACTTTTGATTTCAAACGTTCGAGTCCCATAGACGTCAATGGGGTTCTAACGTTCTTGCGAACTTTTGGTCCGTTCGCAGGTTCTGGTGCGAACCGAACCGGGGGGTGTTCGGCTCATCCCTAGTTGCCTTTGGCCAATCATGGATCAGCGTGACTAAGTCCATGCCCCACACTATATAAGGCTGCTTACTTAGCGGCTGTGTATAGTGTGTGGACAGAGATAGTTTGAGCTAGATTAGGCAGACAGGTTAGTTAGTGGCAGTGTATTTGATATCTATCTATCTATCTATCTATCTATCTATCTATCTATCTATCTATCTATCTATCTATCTATCTCTCTATCTATCTATCCATATATAGATAGAATGATAGATAGATAGATAGATAGATAGATAGATAGATAGATAGATAGATAGATAGATAGATAGATAGATAGACAGATAGATACAGTATATATATATATATATATATATATATATATATATATAGAGAGAGAGAGAGATAGATAGATAGATATATAGATATATCTATATATATATAGATACACTGTATATACTCTGCATTCAGTGTAGCCTATATATTCAGTGTAGACTCTATATCTATATTTAGTCAATACAGGCAGTGTAGTTTATATAACACAGTGTTTTGAAGTGGTTAAGGGGAACCCTGCATCAATTTTTTTTTTAAATGGCATGGGGGCCCCCCTCCAAAAACCATATGCCCTTCAGGTCTGGTATGGATTTTAAAGGGAATCCTATTCCAAAACTTAAAAAAAAAAATGGCATGGGGGATCCCCCTCCAAAATCCATATGCCATTCAGGTCTGGTGTGGATTTTAAGGGGAACCCTATTCCAAAATTTAACAAAAATGGTGGGGGGTCCCCCCAAAATCCATACCAGATCCTTATCCGAGCATGCAACCTGGCAGGCCGCAGGAAAAGGGGGGGCAAGAGAGCACCCCCCTTCTGATCCTTTCCTGGCTACTTTCCCCCCCAAAGCACCTTGTCCCCATGTTGATGGGGATAAAGGCCTCATCCCCACAACCCTTGCCCAGTGGTTGTGGGGGTCTGTGGACGGGAGGCTTTTCGGAATCTGGAAGCCCCCTTTAACAAGGGGGCCCCCAGATCCTGCCCCCCCATGTGAATGGGTAAGAGTACACTGTACCCCTACCCATTCACCTAAAAAGTGTCAAAAAAGCAAAAACGACAGCAGACAGTTTTTAATAATTACTTTATTAAAAAATAAAAATAAAAAAGTGTCTCACAATATAAATCCATGTTCAATCACGGCGCTGATGGTCCAGAGAAAAAAAAAGGAAAAACTTTGCCTCCATGGGAGGCGTCCCGCCAACTGCAGCCTTTTCGCAGTGACAGATGTCATATACCCAAGAGTGGGGCCACCCGGTGACGTAACTGGGTGACTCTGCCCTTTTTGACGTCATGTGACGTCAGATACGGGGGGGTCACCCATTTACATCACTGGGTGGCCCTGCCCTTGCCTATATAACAGCTGTCAAAGAGATAAGACTTCAGTTGGCAGGACGCCTCCCTAGGCCTTGTTAAAGGGGGCTTCCAAATTCCTATAAGCCCCCCACCCACAGACCCCCACAACCACCGGGCAAGGGTTGTGGGGATGAAGCTCTTATTCCCATCAACATGGGGACAAGGTGTTTTGGGGGGACCCCAATGCACCCTCCCCATGTTGAGGGAATATGGCCTGGTACGGTTCAGCGGAGGGTGCTCTCTTGTCCCCCCCTTTTCCTGTAGCCTGCCAGGTTGTATTCTTGGATAAGGGTCTGGTATGGATTGTGGGGGGTCCCCCACACCATTTTTTGTATTTGGCGCGGGGTTCCCCTTAAAATCCATACCAGACCTGAAGAGTTTGGTATGGATTTTGGGGGGAACTCCAATGTATTTTTTTTAATTTTGGCATGGTGTTCCCTTTAATATCCATACCAGACCCAAAGGGCCTGGTAATGGACTGGGGGGACCCACGCTGTTTTTTTCAATGATTTTTTATGTATATTACCAGGATCCGACAATACATTATAGCCGCAAACAATTTTGCATGAAATTTTTTCCTTTAGAAATGTAAGTTTGCTGCAGTACTGTTATAAACATGGGAACTATGCGCTACTTTACAGGCAAACTAAGGGGACCCCCCCCAGGCATGATATTTAAAGGAATATTTCATATTTATTGTTTCACTTTAAGCATTATTAAAATCACTGTTCCTTAAAAAAAGTCTGTTTAAAAACTTTTTTTGCATTGATACATGTCCCCTGGGGCAGTACCCAGGTCTCTAAACACTTTTTATGGCAATAACTTGCATATAAGCCTTTAAAATTATCGCTTTTGATTTTTCACGCTCATGTCCCATAGGCTTTAACAGTGTTCGCATAAATTTTTTGTCTGTTCGCATGTTCTTGTGCGAACCGAACCAGCGGGATGTTCGGCTAATCCCTATCCAACACCCTGTATAGGCTTTTACTATTTAATGCCTTTATTTGTCTTTATTTTTACCTCTAAGCTAGCAAGTAACCTACATGACAGATTTTTTTTTCCTAGCAACAGCTGCTCTATCACTTTAATGACTAGTGCTGCAATATGTTGTCATCCTCATTACCTCCTCACCCTCTTGAGGAGAAGAGTCAGCACAGGCTGGTAGGTCAACCCAAGTGGAAGAAGAGGAGGTTGATGTTGAGGATCCCCCCCCCTCAAAGAGCCAGAATTGTTCAAGGCCAGCACTCTAGAGTAGAAAGCGGGGCACAAACAAACTCTAAAAAAGGTGGAGTCAGATTTTGAAGGTGAGAAATAAAATGAACTTCAATTACTGCACTCTGTATTTTACTTTTACTCTTTGTACTGCCCATATGGAACATATGGAACAGCCCATGTCAGTGCAGGGATGACTTTTACTAGAAGATAGCTATGTAAGTGAATAATATAATCACAGCTCATCCTTATCCTGATAAAATTTGGCAACTCCATTAAATGAAAGCCTGTATAACTCTCAATGTTGTGAAGTAATTCTGCAGGGAAGTAATTTATAAAAGATACCCCCTTTAAGTAGTTCTTAAGTATGGAATATACTCGTGAAACTTTCAATAGGACTAGAAATAAATAATTCATATGTTGAAGCAAAATTTTTAGTTCCCCTGGTGCACCTACATATTTATAAATTTACATAAGTTTTACATAAGTAGAAAATATGATTTATCAGAGTTAGGATGACATGCATACAATAAAATAAGCTAATACTCTAAGATGTAATAATGATTTACAGTATCTCTTTAGTAAGGGACAACACTACAATTACCCTTGCTTCCTACATTGCTAATGTTACAGAGCATTACATTCCCTAAAGAAATAATGTGTGAACCCACTTATGTCCATCCTCATAGCAAACTGTTATCACAGTTGGAGGGGAAAAAGCTATCAGTGGTTGATTTACACAAATAGCAGGAGGTAACATGGCCATAGCTAAATAGGAGTCAGAGTGGAATAAATGTGACTTTTGTATTTACTTAGTGAAATCTAAAGTTTTGTAAGTTAAAATGAAAAATTTATACCAATACATACTATACAACTATAAAATATAAGACTACCAACAATGCCTCTCATTTGCTTCTTATACCATCTCTACATCAAAAAATCAATATAAATTAAGTTAACACACAAGAAAACTGAAACAGTGGCCAAAGGCACTGAGGTGCTGGATTAAAAATCCATCAGAATTTAGCTAAGGGGTATATTTATAAAGTATGAATGTGACTTTTATCATAAGAAAAACATGCATCAAGTGCATTGGGAGATGCCCCCTTGGACTTTGATGGCAGAAGTAAAGTATAGAGAGTCAAAGTATATATAAAAAAAGCACAAAAGTGCCAACTTTATTTAATACAAAAATAGTAGAAAATCTGTAAATGTTGTATCACACATAGACACAATGTTTTAAAATGTATTGCAACAGTACATCAATGAATAGATATAAGCAAAAGGTATTTAGTACATATTTACCCAAGTTGGTGGTCAAGAAATATATCCATTCATTGATGTACCATTGCAATACATTTTAAACCATTGTGTCTATGTGTGATACAACATTTATAGATTTTCTACTATTTTTGTATTAAATAAAGTTGGCACTTTTGTGCTTTTTTATATATACTTTGACTCTCTATACTTTACTTCTGCCATCAAAGTCCAAGGGGGCATCTCCCAATGCACTTGATGCATGTTTTTCATATTATGTCATTTTTGATGTTGGCAGCAATTCCACACTAGTTGATTCTCTTACTTTCTCTTTTTTCGAATGTGACATTTAGCTGAACATTCACAGTGCATGTGTTTAAAAGATAGTGACTGATTCACCTGAAATAAATGTCACATTCAGCCTCTGATGCAGCCAGTTGTAAAAAAGTGGACCTTTTTTTCCCAGCCTTTCTTTATATATACAGAATGTGTTATATGATCCTATATTTCATATTGAGAGGCAACTGTGACACCAGAATGTATATAATTTTTCTTTTAGTTTGATTTATATTTTAATGTGTTTATAAATAAAATGTGGGTTTTTGGACTTTCATCGTGACTTGATACATGATTTATTTATATCATTGAAACTAAGAGATATTCCAAGTTTGAATATCTGTATTAATTTTCTTTTTTCAAGATTTTTTCCCTTTATTTTCACTTGATGTTTCTGCTAGTACCACACTTCCATTCCTAGGATGACAATGTTAAGTTATCCTTTTGTATAAGGACAACAGGAACTTATCCAACACTAAAATGACCAAGCAGGAAGCATATATTAATCTGCTCAAGTGCACACGCTACCTTTAACCACACCTTTTCAAGGATACAAGCCCTCTCCCATGCTAATACTAGGTTCTCTTGCACTATGTGCATCTAGAGGAGCACCCAAAAATAAAAAATATATTAACATGCTGATGGGCATCAGACTCTTTTACAGGACTGGCATTGCAACAAAATGTGGTGGGGGGTTATTTGATACTTTCTATTATTGGGGTAGTTTTTAGGCCACATCTGCCCAATGTGAGCTGGTAAAGGACTTTAGAACTCTTTCTGATATAGTGGACTAATTAGAAGGTTAAACACAATCACAGGGATTTATTGAAAACTAAACAAATCTCCTTCAATTGTACTTCGCATGGTCCTATTTACTGATCCAATGCCTGATCTTCCCCAAAATTATAGTAGATTTCAATAGTTCATTTCATACAATATCACTTTTAGTTTGATTATCCATTCTGCAGAATTTGTCACTTGTAGAGATGAGCCGAACACCTCCCAGTTCGGTTTGCACCAGAACCTGTGAACGGACCGAAAATTCGCACGAACGTTAGAACCCCATTGACGTCTATGGGACTCGAACGTTCGAAATCAAAAGTGCTCATTTTAAAGGCTAATTTGCATGGTATTGTCCTAAAAATGGTTTGGGGACCCGGGTCCTGCCCCAGGGGACATGTATCAATGCAAAAAAAACTTTTAAAAACTGACGTTTTTTTGGGAGCAGTGATTTTAATGATGCTTAATTTTTAAAAAAAGTGAAAAATTCCTTTAAATATCGTACTTGGGGGGTGTCTATAGTATGCCTGTAAAGTGGCGCGTGTTTCCCGTGCTTAGAACAGTCCCTGCACAAAATGTCATTTTTAAAGGAAAAAAAGTCATTTAAAACTGCTTGCGGCTTTAATGTAATGTCGGGTCCTGGCAATATGGATGAAAATCAGTGAGACAAACGGCATGGGTACCCTCCAGTCCATTACCAGGCCCTTTGGGTCTTGTATGGATATTAAGGGGAACCCCGCACCCAAATTAAAAAAGGAAACAGCAGTATACAGGCTCTGTACTCTGAACAGCAGTATACAGGCGGTGCAAACAAGACAGGGACTGTAGGTTTGTTGTTATGTAGAATCTGTTTGTAATTTTGAACTGGTACATTTTTAACGTGTTTAGCTCCAGCCAAAAAATCTATTTTAAGCTTTTTGGAAAAAATAGGGAAGGGTTATCACCCCTGTGACATTTGTTTTGCTGTCTGTGCTCCTCTTCAGAAGATTTCACCTCACTTTTTGTCCCAATTACAAATGTTTTTTGAAAATTTGGGGTTTTTTGTGAAACAAGGATTGGTGATAAAGCATCAGTGGAAAGGAGAAATGTTTTTCCCATATTAACTCTTACAGGAGAGAATTTCCCTTCCTAGGGGTAGATTTCATTTCACTTCCTGTTGTCTCCTTCCATTTGCAAGTAGGAGTCATTTGTAAGTTGGATGTTTGAAAGTAGGGGCCTGCCCTATATACTCAGCAGAAATTTGGGCCTTAGGTGTTGTTGTGGCCACAACACTGTAAGCCCTCACAGGGCCCTGCTGTGAAATATTAGATCAAGAATTGTAATTACATGCCCCTGTTGAACAGGGGCAGAAAAATTGGGCCTTTGGTGGTGGTGCTGGTGCCACAACACTGTAAGTCCTCACTCGCTCTTGGTGGGCGCAGAAACGGGCCCTGCTGTGAAATATTAGATCAAGAATTGTAATTACATGCCCCTGTTGAATAGGGGCTAAAAAATTGGGCCTTAGGCACTGGTGCTGGTGCCACAACACTGCAACCCCCTCACAGATACTCTAGTTGGAACGCAGGAATGAGCCCTGCTGCAAAGTATTGCATCAAAAATTGTAACTACACGCCCCTGTTAGACAGGGGCTGAAAAATTTGGCCTTAGGCACTGGTGCTGGTGCCACAACACTGCAACCCCTCACAGATACTCTAGTTGGAACGCCGGAACGAGCCCTGCTGCAAAGTATTGCATCAAAAATTGTAATTACCATGCCCCTGTTAAACAGGGGCTGAAAAAGTAGGCCTTAGGCACTGGTGCTGGTGCCACAACACTGCAACCCCTCACAGATACTCTAGTTGGAACGCATAAATGAGCCCTGCTGCAAAGTATTGCATCAAAAATTGTAATTACACGCCCCTGTTAAACAGGGGCTGAAAAATTAGGCCTTAGGCACTGGTGCTGGTGCCACAACACTGCAACCCCTCACAGATACTCTAGTTGGAATGCAGGAACGAGCCCTGCTGCAAAGTATTGCATCAAAAATTGTAATTACATGCCCCTGTTAAACAGGGGCAGAAAACTTGGGCCTTAGCCACTGCTGCCACAACACTGCAACCCCTCACAGATGCTATAGTTGGATCGCAGGAATGAGCCCTGCTGCAAAGTATTGCAGCAAAAATTGTAATTATACGCCCCTGTTAAACAGGGGCTGAAAAATTGGGCCTTAGGCACTGGTGGTGGCACCCAGAACCAAAAATGTTCTTACAAGCTATCAGCGTGATCATTGAGGAGGAAGAGGATAATTACTCAGGATAGTCACTCAGCATCAGCATAGGCAGTCTTTGAAGGGATCTGAGATTTCAAAAAAAATTATTTGGTTACATCAGCATCAGGTGCTTGGTAGCTGGTGGTGATCCAAGACTGATTCATTTTTATGAAGGTCAGTCGATTGACCGAGTTGGTGGACAGACGCACCCTGTGATCAGTTACAAAGCCTCCAGCAGCACTGAATGTGCGTTCCGAAAGAACGCTGGATGCAAGACAGGCCAGTGGCTCAATTGCATACTGTGCAAGCTCTGGCCAGTGATCCATCCTCAAGACCCAGTAACCCAGAGGATTTTCGGTGGGAAAAGTGTCCAAGTCAGATCTTGCCCCTAGGTATTCCTGCACCATGTAAAACAGACGCTGGCGATGGTTGCTGGAAACGATCATACCTTGGGGCTGCGCACTAAAAAATTGTCTGAATGCATCGGTCAGACGGCCACCTTCTCCACTGCTCCTTCTTTGACTGACCGAAGCCTCAGCAACACGTTGTCCAGAAACAGGAGTTTGTAACCTCCCAGTCTCTGGGAACGCGTTGCACAGACCTTTCTACAAGGCCTTACGAAGATGTTTCATCCTCTGCTCCCTCTGCGACAGCAAGATAAGGTCCGCAACCTTACCCTTGTAACGTGGATTAAGGAGGGTTGCCAGCCAGTAATGGTCCTTCTCCTTGATACCACGAATACGAGGATCTTTACGCAGGCTTTGCAGGATCAGGGAGGCCATGCAGCGTAGGTTTGCTTAGGCATTCAGTCCGGAGCCCTCTGGGTCACTAAGGATGACATGGTCTGCAGCCACCTCCTCCCAGCCATGTACAAGTCCATGTATTTCTTGGACTGATCCCTTAAAGACTGCTGCTGATGCTGAATGCCAGGCTCCACCTCCATACTGACACAATCCTCCTCCTCCTCTTCCTGTGTGATTGGCGAGCACGCAGGAACACTGTCTGGATAAAGGGGGCCTTGAGAGCTAAGGAAGTCCTCCTCTTCCTGCCTCTGTTCTGCCTCAAGTGCCCTGTCCATTATTCCACGCAGCGTGTGCTCCAACAGGTGGACAAGGGGGACAGTGTCACTAATGCATGCACTGTCACTGCTCACTATACTCGTGGCCTCCTCAAATGGTGACAGGACAGTGCATGCATCCCTGATCATGGCCCACTGGCGTGGGGAAAAAAAAAACAAGCTCCCCTGACCCTGTCCTGGTGCCATAGTCGCACAGGTACTCATTGATGGCCCTCTGCTGTGTGTGCAGCTGCTGCAGCATGGTCAACGTTGAGTTCCACCTGGTGGGCATGTCACAGATTAGGCGGTTCTTGGGCAGGTTAAACTCCTTTTGGAGGTCTGCCAGCCGAGCACTGGCATTATATGACTGGCGGAAATGCACACGGACTTTCATGGCCTGCCTCAGGAAATCCTACAAGCCCAGGTACCTTCCCAAGAAACGCTGCACCACCAAGTTAAGGACGTGAGCCAAACAGGGCACATGGGTCATTTGTCCCTGTCGGAGGGCAGAGAGGAGGTTGGTGCCATTGTCACAAACCACCATTCCTGCCTTAAGTTGGCGTGGCGTCAACCACCTCTGAACCTGCCCCTGCAGAGCTGACACAACCTCTGCCCCAGTGTGGCTCCTGTCCCCCAAGCACACCAGCTCAAGCACCGCATGGCATATTTTGGCCTGCACACTTGCGTAGCCCCTTGAATGGCTAAGGAGTACCGCTGGTTCCGAGGACAAAGCACAGGAAGAGGCCATGGAGGAAGAAGAAGAGGAGGGGGTGGAGGAGAGAGGTGTGTCACAATCATTAGTAGTGGCATTTTGGAGGCGTGGTGGTGGAACAACCTCCAACACTACTGCACCTTATCCTGCATCCTTCCCAGCTGCCAGCAGAGTCACCCAATGTGAAACTTAGGTAACGTCCCTGTCCATGCCTGCTGGACCATGAGTCAGCGGTAATATGCACCTTACCGCTGACTGCCCTGTCCAGCAAGGCATGGACATTGCCTTCCACATGCCGGTAGAGAGCCGGAATTGCCTTCCGTGAGAAAAAGTGGCATTTGGGTACCTGCTACTGAGGAACCACACATTTCACAAACTCACGGGAGGGGGCAGAGTCTACCAACTGAAAAGGCAGCAGTTGAAGTGCTAGCAAGCTGGGGCAGGTAAATTTGCCTGGTACAATCTGACCTCGGTGTACCGAAAGCAGATTGCCCACAAGTACTTGGCTGTGACACACCTAATTCTACATCTTCATTCCTCTCGGTGTCTCAGAGAGGACTGAAGGTATAGTGGGGTTGGAGATCTCAGCTGATGAGGAGCAAGGAGAGGTCCTCTTTGTTCTTTGGTGTGGGTCTTTTAGATACGCTTGCCAACGAACTGCATGGCAGGTCAACATATGTCTGGTCAAGCATCTGGTGCCCAAGCGGGAGATGTTTTGGCCACGCGAGATACGCTTGAGACATATGTTGCAAATAGCAGCGGTGTGATCTGATGCACTCGTCTCAAAAAAGGCCCACAGCAAAGAACTTTTGGAATAACGCACAAAGACAGCAGCGCCCTGCACATTCGGAGCTTTGGGGTGTGATGCAGTCAGTGTGCTGCCCTTAGACTGGCCCCTGGAGGGCATCCTGCCTCGTTGGTGATGTACCTCCTCCTCCTCTCTCCTATCAGGCACCCACGTTGAGTCAGTGACCTCATCATCCCCTCCCTCCTCATCACTGGAGCAAACCTGGCAGTATGCTGCAGCAGGGGGAGCATGACTGTCAGATTGCTGTCCTTCTTGGGCACCCCCTCTGTCCGTGCTCACATTACTGCCTTCCTCTAGCTCAGTATCATCATCAGAGCCTTCTAAACGCTGGGCATCCCCCTGGAGCATGTACCCAACACTTTGGTCAAACAGTTTGAGGGACTCCTCAGGAGGACATGGTGGGGCTAGGGAAGGAGTCACTGATGCCATTGAGCCGAGGGAAGAGGCCGCATTGGCAGCTGCTTTGCCAGCCAAAGTACCTTGAGCATGGGTGAGAGAGGATGAGGAGGATGAGGACGGCTTGGTCACCCACTCGACCAAGTCTTCCACATGTTGCGGCTCAATGCGGCCAGCTGCCGATGAAAAGGCCAAGCGTGTCCCACGGCCACGTGCTGATGAGGATGCACCGTCTCCAAGACCAGCACTGTTGCCTCTAGACACAGAGCCTGCTTGCCCTCTTTTATTGGCTTGTGACTGTCTGCCTCTCCTTGTTGGCCTTCCAGACATACTAATGGCCTGTAGCTGCACTAAGCTGGGATATATTTATATATCTATATATATAGATATCTATATCTATATCTAGATCTAGATCTAGATATAGATATATATATACTGATACTGCAGCTAGCAAAATCAACTGCCTGCCTGTAGTATGAGAACACCACCAACCTTCTACAGGTAGCTTTAGCTGAACACTGTGCAGAGCTCGCAAAAAACTAACTTGTAGCTTATTTAGCTGCATGCGGTAGTGATAGGATCAGGAAAACACCACCAACCTTCTACAGGTAGCTTTAGCTGAACACTGTGCAGAGCTCGCAAAAAACTAACTTGTAGCTTATTTAGCTGCCTGCGGTAGTGATAGGACCAGGAAAACACCACCAACCTTCTACAGGTAGCTTTAGCTGAACACTGTGCAGAGCTCGCACTACACTAACTTGTAGTTTTAGCTGAACACCGTGCAGAGCTTGCAAAAAACTAACTTGTAGCTTATTTAGCTGCCTGCGGTAGTGATAGGATCAGGAAAACACCACCAACCTTCTACAGGTAGCTTTAGGTGAACACTGTGCAGAGCTCGCAAAAAAATAACTTGTAGCTTATTTAGCTGCCTGCAGTAGTGATAGGATCAGGAAAACACCACCAACCTTCGACTGGTAGGTTTAGGTGAACACTGTGCAGAGCTCGAAAAAAACTAACTTGTAGCTTATTTAGCTGCCTGCGGTAGTGATAGGATCAGAAAAACACCACCAACCTTCTACAGGTAATTTTAGGTGAACACTGTGCAGAGCTCGCAAAAAAATAACTTGTAGCTTATTTAGCTGCCTGCAGTAGTGATAGGATCAGGAAAACACCACCAACCTTCGACTGGTAGGTTTAGGTGAACACTGTGCAGAGCTCGAAAAAACTAACTTGTAGCTTATTTAGCTGCCTGCGGTAGTGTTAGGATCAGGAAAACACCACCAACCTTCTACAGGTAGCTTTAGTTGAACACTGTGCAGAGCTCACAAAAAAATAACTTGTAGCTTATTCAGCTGCCTACAGTAGTGATAGGATCAGGAAAACACCACCAACCTTCGACAGGTAGCTTTAGGTGAACACTATGCAGAGCTTGCAAAAAACTAACTTGTAGCTTATTTAGCTGCCTGCGGTAGTGATAGGACCAGGAAAACACCACCAACCTTCTACAGGTAGCTTTAGGTGAACACTGTGCAGAGCTCGCAAAAAAATAACTTGTAGCTTATTTAGCTGCCTGCAGTAGTGATAGGATCAGGAAAACACCACCAACCTTCGACTGGTAGGTTTAGGTGAACACTGTGCAGAGCTCGAAAAAAACTAACTTGTAGCTTATTTAGCTGCCTGCGGTAGTGTTAGGATCAGGAAAACACCACCAACCTTCTACAGGTAGCTTTAGTTGAACACTGTGCAGAGCTCACAAAAAAATAACTTGTAGCTTATTTAGCTGCCTGCAGTAGTGATAGGATCAGGAAAACACCACCAACCTTCGACAGGTAGCTTTAGGTGAACACTGTGCAGAGCCCCGAAAGAACTAACTTGTAGCTTATTTAGCTGCATCAGCAGGATCAGGATCAGGAAAACACCACCAACCTTCTACAGGTAGCTTTAGCTGAACACTGTGCAGAGCTCTCAAAAAACTAACTTGTAGCTTATTTAGCTGCCCGCGGTAGTGATAGGATCAGGAAAACAACACCAACCTTCTACAGGTAGCTTTAGGTGAACACTGTGCAGAGCTCGCAAAAAAATAACGTGTAGCTTATTTAGCTGCCTGCGGTAGTGATAGGATCAGGAAAACACCACCAACCTTCGACAGGTAGCTTTAGGTGAACACTGTGCAGAGCTCACAAAAAATGAACTTGTAGCTTATTTAGCTGACTGCGGTAGTGATAGGATCAGGAAAACACCACCAACCTTCTTACAGGTAGCTTTAGCTGAACACTGTGCAGAGCTCACAAAAAACTAACCTGTAGTTTTAGCTGAACACTGTGAGGAGGACGCACTACACTAACTTGTAGCTTTAGCTGAACACTGTTCAGAGGACGCACTACACTAACTTGTAGCTTTAGCTGAACACTGTGCAGAGGTTGCACTACACTAACTTGTAGTTTTAGCTGAACACTGTTCAGAGGACGCACTACACTAACTTGTAGCTTTAGCTGAACACTGTGCAGAGGTCGCACTACACTAACTTGTAGTTTT
The DNA here is from genome assembly GCF_042186555.1 of Aquarana catesbeiana. NCBI lineage: Eukaryota > Metazoa > Chordata > Amphibia > Anura > Ranidae > Aquarana > Aquarana catesbeiana. The sequence goes on along the minus strand of NC_133324.1, from coordinate 177,996,012 downwards.
AGCTGAACACTGTTCAGAGGACGCACTACACTAACTTGTAGCTTTAGCTGAACACTGTGAGGAGGACGCACTACACTAACTTGTAGCTTTAGCTGAACACTGTGCAGAGGTCACACTAAACTAACTTGTAGCTTTAGCTGAACACTGTGAGGAGGGTGCACTATACTAACTTGTAGCTTTAGCTGAACACTGTGCAGAGGTTGCACTGCACTAACTTGTAGTTTTAGCTGAACACTGTGAGGAGGATGCACTACACTAACTTGTAGCTGTAGCTGAACACTGTGCAGAGGTCGCACTACACTAACTTGTAGTTTTAGCTGAACACTGTTCAGAGGACGCACTACACTAACTTGTAGCTTTAGCTGAACACTGTGCAGAGGTCACACTACACTAACTTGTGGTTTTAGCTGAACACTGTGAGGAGGATGCACTACACTAACTTGTAGCTTTAGCTGAACACTGTGCAGAGGTCACACTACACTAACTTGTAGTTTTAGCTGAACACTGTTCAGAGGATGCACTACACTAACTTGTAGCTTTAGCTGAACACTGTGCAGAGGTCACACTACACTAACTTGTAGTTTTAGCTGAACACTGTTCAGAGGACGCACTACACTAACTTGTAGCTTTAGCTGAACACTGTGCAGAGGTCACACTACACTAACTTGTGGTTTTAGCTGAACACTGTGAGGAGGATGCACTACACTAACTTGTAGCTTTAGCTGAACACTGTGCAGAGGTCACACTACACTAACTTGTAGTTTTAGCTGAACACTGTTCAGAGGACGCACTACACTAACTTGTAGCTTTAGCTGAACACTGTGCAGAGGTCACACTACACTAACTTGTAGTTTTAGCTGAACACTGTGAGGAGGACGCACTACACTAACTTGTAGCTTTAGCTGAACACTGTGAGGAGGACGCACTACCCTAACTTGTAGCTTTAGCTGAACACTGTGCAGAGGTCACACTAAACTAACTTGTAGCTTTAGCTGAACACTGTGAGGAGGGTGCACTATACTAACTTGTAGCTTTAGCTGAACACTGTGCAGAGGTCGCACTACACTAACTTGTGGTTTTAGCTGAACACTGTGAGGAGGATGCACTACACTAACTTGTAGCTTTAGCTGAACACTGTGCAGAAGTCACACTACACTAATTTGTAGTTTTAGCTGAACACTGTTCAGAGGACGCACTACACTAACTTGTAGCTTTAGCTGAACACTGTGCAGAGGTCGCACTACACTAACTTGTAGTTTTAGCTGAACACTGTTCAGAGGACGCACTACACTAACTTGTAGCTTTAGCTGAACACTGAGATGGACGCACTACCCTAACTTGTAGCTTTAGCTGAACACTGTGAGATGGACGCACTACCCTAACTTGTAGCTTTAGCTGAACACTGTGCAGAGGTCACACTAAACTAACTTGTAGCTTTAGCTGAACACTGTGAGGAGGGTGCACTATACTAACTTGTAGCTTTAGCTGAACACTGTGCAGAGGTCGCACTACACTAACTTGTAGTTTTAGCTGAACACTGTTCAGAGGACGCACTACACTAACTTGTAGCTTTAGCTGAACACTGTGCAGAGGTCACACTACACTAACTTGTAGTTTTAGCTGAACACTGTTCAGAGGACACACTACACTAACTTGTAGTTTTAGCTGAACACTGTGAGGAGGATGCACTACACTAACTTGTAGCTTTAGCTGAACACTGTGCAGAGGTCGCACTACACTAACTTGTAGTTTTAGCTGAACACTGTTCAGAGGACACACTACACTAACTTGTAGCTTTAGCTGAACACTGTGAGGAGGACGCACTACCCTAACTTGTAGCTTTAGCTGAACACTGTGCAGAGGTCACACTAAACTAACTTGTAGCTTTAGCTGAACACTGTGAGGAGGGTGCACTATATTAACTTGTAGCTTTAGCTGAACACTGTGCAGAGGTCGCACTACACTAACTTGTAGTTTTAGCTGAACACTGTGAGGAGGATGCACTACACTAACTTGTAGCTTTAGCTGAACACTGTGCAGAGGTCGCACTACACTAACTTGTAGTTTTAGCTGAACACTGTTCAGAGGACGCACTACACTAACTTGTAGCTTTAGCCGAACACTGTGCAGAGGTCACACTACACTAACTTGTAGTTTTAGCTGAACACTGTGAGGAGGATGCGCTACACTAACTTGTAGCTTTAGCTGAACACTGTGCAGAGGTCACACTACACTAACTTGTAGTTTTAGCTGAACACTGTTCAGAGGACGCACTACACTAACTTGTAGCTTTAGCTGAACACTGTGCAGAGGTCACACTACACTAACTTGTAGTTTTAGCTGAACACTGTGAGGAGGACGCACTACACTAACTTGTAGCTTTAGCTAAACACTGTGCAGAGGTCGCACTACACTACTTGTAGTTTTAGCTGAACACTGTGAGGAGGACGCACTACCCTAACTTGTAGCTTTAGCTGAACACTGTGCAGAAGTCACACTAAACTAACTTGTAGCTTTAGCTGAACACTGTGAGGAGGACGCACTACACTAACTTGTAGTTTTAGCTGAACACTGTGCAGAGGTCACACTAAACTAACTTGTAGCTGTAACTGAACACTGTGAGGAGGACGCACTACACTAACTGTAAATAGTCTAGCTGCAGGTGCGCATGCGCGGGACTCCCAAGGAGACGCTCTAATCGAGAGCTCCGCACCGCTCCGGCCCTTCTCCTCCCCCAGAGCTCTCAGATCGAGCGGAACCGGTACCAGACTTTCCCCGGGGCTCACCGAACCTCCCCAGCTCATCATTACATGACGAGCGGAATGAAAAAGAGCGAGGTGAGCCGACAATTGCTCTTCAATCAGGCGGCCCCTGACCCATCCAAGATGGCGACCACTACCTCACAGAAGGACAGCATGGATACCACAGACCACACTTCCCTCACCCAGCAGAGCGCTGACATGCTGGCGGCAACAGTAAGTCTCAGCACCGCTCAAGGGACCCCCCCGGCTAACACAGACTCCCTCCACATCAAGTCCCGGGGTGACATTATACTCCCTCCCAGGCTCCAGGCTCCTCTAGGCCTAACAGAGCCCGCACATCCCCCAGCCTCACAGCAGGCCCAGCCCCAGGACATGCAGCTCTTGCTACAGAGCTTTTCAGATATGCTGGCAGCAGGATTAGCTCAGAATGCCACCCAGATCACAGCTACTATTAAGGCTGACCTACAAAACTTGGGCTCCCGGATAGATGCAATTGAGCAGGTGGTGGATAACACTGCTGCACGCACAAACCAGAACACGGCCTGTATTCAATCGCTTCAAGACCAGCTAGATACTGCCTTATCCAAAATAGACGATTTGGAGAACAGAAATAGACGTTACAATTTCCGTATTCGTGGGATACCCGAAACGATAACAGATATACCAAAAACCGTCCAATTATTCATCAAAGACCTCATACCGGACATCCAAAACCACAGACTTGAACTGGACAGAGCGCACAGAGCCCTCCAGCTTCCCCGCCAAGATGGCCTCCCGAGGGACATTGTGGTCAAGCCACATTTTTACGGCGTGAAGGAGGAAATTATGAGAAGATCTCGCAACACAGAGAACCTGTCATTTCAAGGGCATAAGATTCAAATCTTTGCCGACATCTCGCCAGCTACGGTACAAAAGAGAAGAGCGCTCAAGCCATTGCTGGTAATACTTGCCCAAAATTCCATCAAATATCGCTGGTCGTTCCCTTTTCGCCTTCAATTCCATTACAAAGATGTTCCCTACCAATTCTCCAACTTCCAAGACGGGGAGCACTTGCTCCTGCAACTAGGCCTGATCTCGCAATCCCTGGCATCCCTGCACGAAACACCCACCCCGGGGTCATCCAAGAGACCCCCCCCGGGCAGCCCCCTTACACCACTATGGAACAAGCAGCTATCAAAGCGGCAACTGGACTCTCGCTCCACAAGATGAACATTATTCCTCAAGCCGGATTGGGACTCTCTTCTTCCAAACTGCCTGCTGGACTGAGGACAACGTGTTTTCTTCAGATTAGGGGCATTCCTACGTCAAACGAACCGTTGTACTCCTTTCATGACAGGTAATGCCCACAACTAGGCCCCCCGAGCCCTGATAATGGCTACAGGGGTTCCCTTTCCGGGCTAAAACGTATCCTCTGGACGAGGAGATATACATAAAGGCATTTCCAGTTGGACAACACAATGGATACCCTCGTTACAATGGGGAAGGAGGGGAAAAAGGGGGAAAGAAGGGAAAAAGGAAAGGGGAAAAAAAAAAAAAAAAAGTAAAAGAACTTGCATTTTTTTTCTTCTGGATTTTTTCCTTTTTTCTCCCCTCCCTCATCCCCCTGCACTTATTACCCCGCCCCCTCCCCATTGTTATTGCACCATTAATCTCGGTCTCCCCCTTTTTTTTTTTTTTTTGCCTTTCTTTTTGTTGTGTGCGTACCTAAGATCCTATAGCCGACACGCAATTTAAATTGCTCTCCCTCCTGGTGACCGATCCCATAAATTTTTTCTTTAATCACCTTGCTTTGGGGGATCCAGACAGCCGGAGCGGCCCTGCATACCACCCTCTCTGTTGTGACTTGAGGGGACTCAGTACCCCTCTGGTGACATCAGGTAGACAACCCATTTTCAGGTTGCCCTCTCCTCTTTTTCTCCGGACTCCCCCGTTTAGTGGACTCCGGACTAGGACTAGTAACACTAGTCCGAATTTTCATTTTTGCCTTAATTCACTTGATCCTAGTTTGATCTCATTTATTGTTGACTTTGCACTTAATGTTTGCAGTATTTTTATGCCTGATTAATCTTCTTGTCCTACATTCCTCTCTCTCCCTCCTTCTCTCTCATTCTCCCTTTCACTCTTCTCCTTTGTCTTCCCCCCATTCCCCCCCCTCTTCTCCACACTCCCTCCAGGAATCCTCACGGAACATACCTACAGACCCCGCCTTCAGGAAAACTGATGAATCCATTCCTCTTCGAGTCGACTTCCATCTCCGGGCGGTCCTGGTAAGCTCCATTTGCCTCATATCGCACCCCCTACACCCATGGCTGATCCTAATCCCCAGGCACACTCGTTAAAAATAGCTTTGCATAATGTTCAGGGACTCAACTCCCCCTCTAAACGCCGCAAGGCATTTCAAAGCTACCACGTTAGGGGCCTCGATGTTGTCCTACCCAGCCAGTTATAACCCCACCTTCCTGCACCGTACCTTCCCGACCTTTTTCCTGGCGAATGCCGACACCAAAAAAAGGGGTGTCGCCATTCTCCTGTCCAAAAATACTCCCTTTACACTCACGCACACAATCAAAGACCCAGAGGGCAGGTATATTTTAATAAAGGGAACTATAGGGGGTATTCTATACTCCATTATCTCCTATTACGCCCCTAACCAATGACAGGCAACCTTCTTCACTTCTATGCTTTCGATTCTAGCCCCTCACTTGGAAGGCAGGGTGATCATGGGCGGTGACTATAACATCACTTTTGATCAACTGCTTGACAAGTCTTCTCAGGGGAGAGCTCGCCTTAAAAATCCACCCACTCAAAGCCTCAAAATAGCCCGACTTCTACATGATATGGGCCTGATAGACGTCTGGAGGGAATTGAACCCCACGGCAAACGACTATACCCATTTCTCGGCTCCACATAACACCTATGCCAGAATTGATCATATATTCCTCCCAAATTCAGATATTCACACAGCATCCAAGGCCTCCATACAGGAAGTCCCATGGTCAGACCACTCCCTAGTGACACTTAAAATCTCATGCTCTCTCTCTCCCTCTGGGCCTCCACAATGGCGCATAAGTAAATCTCTACTAGCTAACCCTGTGCACTGCATAATTCTAGAAAAAGATATTAAGGAATTCTTTCGTATTAATGATACAGAGGACATTTCTCCCTCAACCCTGTCCAAGCTAGAAGCTGCCCGAGTAGCACTTAATATGGCCCTTACATCTAACACAGACAAGCATCTTGAATGGCTTAGCGGCAGATTTTATATCCAGGCAAATAAAATAGGTCCCCAGCTGGCTGCTAAATTATCCCACAAAATTAAAACATTCTCACTTCCCAAGATCAGATCAAATTCGGGAACTCTCACCCAAAATCCCCAAAAAATCTTGGAAACCTTCCAGGATTTTTATTCTAAGCTATACTCAGCCCCCGTCCCTAACAACTCAAACAACTCAGACTGTATTAAATCCTTCCTGAATGACCTCGATATTCCCACAATTTTGGACTCCCATAGGTCCATTATGGAATCCCCCTTCAGGGTGGAGGAAATTCAAGAAGTAATAAAGAACCTCAAAACTGAATCAGCCCCAGGCCCTGACGGCTTCTCTGCACACTACTACAAAGCTTTTTCGGTTGTCCTATCTCCTTATCTGGCCCGCCTTTTTAATTCTCTCCGCGCGGGGAACCCCTTGGAACCGTCAGCCAACCTGGCATACGTATCAGTAATCCCCAAACCGGGCAAAGACCCTAGCGACGTAAGCAATTACAGACCAATCTCATTGATAAACAATGATTTAAAAATTATGACGAAAATTCTGGCTAATAGACTGGCTTCCTTCATAGCTAACTATATCCACAAGGACCAGGTGGGGTTTATCCCCGGAAGACAAGGGCCGGACCAGATTAGGAGAGCGGTAGATTTAATTTCCCTCATGCAATCGTCATGGGATGGGGGGCCCTCTCAACCAGGATATGGCCTATCGATAGATCTCCAAAAGGCCTTTGACATGGTCACCTGGCCATACCTCTTTACTGTATTGCGGAAATGGGGTTTTGGTCCGGAATTTATTACTACCATATCCTCCCTCTATTCCTCCCCTAGAGCACGTATTAAAATACAAGGCCACCTATCAGAAGAATTCTGTATACTAAAAGGGACTAGACAAGGCTTCCCTCTCTCACCGATTCTATTCGCAATAGTGATAGAAACCTTGGCTCTGGCCATAAGACAAAACCCTAGCATTCACGGAGTGCAATGTGGCCAAAAAACTCCTGTTTGTCACATCCCCCCTCATTTTCACCCCCAACATTCTCCAACTACTTAACTCGTTTGGCTGCATATCGGGACTTCAGGTCAACATGGCCAAATCAATGGCGCTGAATATCTCCTCCCCACATGAGCTGGTGGAGAGGCTCAAAACCCATTTCCCCTTCACTTGGTGTGACTCAGCCCTACCATACTTAGGTGTTTCCTTATCAGCGAAAATAGATCGGCTCTACCATCACAATTACCCTCCAATGATTAAGAAACTTTCAGAAGATCTCACGCATTGGGCCCGCTATAAAATGTCCTGGTTAGGTAGAATCAATTCAGTCAAAATGACTTTACTCCCTAAAATCCTGTATCTCTTCCGCTCCCTACCAATTCCCATTCGAAAACACACACTAGACAAACTCCAGGCTTCAATCACTAGATTTATCTGGGGGGGGAAGGGTCATCGTTTTTCTAAACAGGTGCTGTACCGACCCAAGAAGAAAGGAGGACTAGGCCTACCTAATTTATGGTGGTATTATCAGGCGGCACAACTCTGCCAATTCTCAGCTATATATTCAAAAGGCTCTAGGCCTGATTGGGTTGATATTGAATGCCAGGCCACACCTAACCACACTCTGGACTTCCTGGTTTGGAGACCACAAAAGGATAGACCCCCGATCCTTTCCCCATCCCTGTCTCATTCCATGGCCCTGTGTGACACACTTTATAAGAAACATTACATCACTTCCGAATGGTCACCCCTGGCACACATTTTTCACAATCCTCAATTCCAACCGGGTATGAACATCGAGGCCTTTAGGTGGTGGCTAGACAAGGGCCTCTACAGAATAGGACAATTTTTCATTAACTCCGGCCCCATATCGCTTAAATACTGCATCTCTAGACTGGAGATGCCAACAACAGAGACCTTCCGTTACTATCAACTTTCACATTTCTTACGAGGGATCTGGAAAAGCTCATCAACCCCACTATCGGTTACCCCATACGAATTCTGGTGCTCCTCAGCCATGGGTGTAAGGAGTGGAATATCCCTTATATACTCCGCACTAGCGGAGCCCCGGGAGAAAGCGAATTATATGCTGCAATGGGAGCGGGATCTACAACTCGAATGGGACATGGACACCTGGCATACTTGTGTTTCCCGTTCCTTTAAGGGCATGCTCAGCTCCTCTCTGATGGAGGCAGATCTTAAAGTCATAACCAGGTGGTACCTGGTACCAACCCGAATCACTAAATTCTATCCAAATTCTTCGCCCCTCTGCTTCAGAGGTTGTGGCCACATAGGTTCCCTACTTCACACATTTTGGGAATGTCCCAAAATTAGAGGGTTTTGGAATAGAATATTTCATCTCATACGCAAAACCACAGGATATGCAATCCAACAAAGCCCCACAATAGCTCTACTAAATTACAACATCCCGAAAGTACCTAGACTATCACGATCCCTGATTCACTTCATTCTGCTTGGGGCCAAGATTACGTTGGCTCATGCCTGGAAAAAACCTTCGGTCTCCCTTCAACAGGCCAAACAAAAAATTTCCTGGATTATGACACAGGAAAAGGTCTCGAGCAGCATTTTAGACACCTCCGATAAATTCAGACTGATTTGGGAGCCCTGGGCTCGCTTCCTGGGACTACCACCTCTAACCTGAATTGGTACAAAGTCTAGGAGCCCCCCAGGCTCCAGTCGGATACAGGCCTACCCCTTTCTCCGCGAGGATTCCTGTCCCTAACCTTCTTAATCCCCTTCTCTTCTCTCCCCTCCTTTTTCCCCCTATTCTTCTTCCTTCTTTCTCTTTAACCCTAATACCTTATGTCTAAAATCCATCTAATTAAGATGAGCAAAGGTTGAACAGAGAGTACCTGGCGGAAACCCCCTTAACAGTATATTTTTCCTTCAAAGACATATTAAGGCTATACAATTTGAAAAGGGGAAAACTCACATTATAGTGACTCAGCAGGTACCTTCTCTAAGTTTTGGGGTTAGTCCCCTGTATAAGTGATACTTTCTATTTTGTTACAGTTAGGCTCATAGTCTGTTTTTTTATTCCTTCTTTGAAACGACAGAGCTCTCATTTGATCAACCATGGGTGGTCCGTGAGCTCAGGACAGGTTCAGAGAAGGCTATTAGGCTCTCCCGGGGTCCCTCTAGGTGGGTCCGCGTACAGCAGGTTCCCAATCGGGGTGCGTGGCCGACCCTGGAGGAACTCTGGTACCCGCAAACTATAGGTTCCCTGTCCTGATCTCTGGCGGCCTTACACTAGGTGATAGAATTCTGATTGTTGACCTTGAGTTCTCTTATGTCTACACTCTTTTTCTGTATTTGCCTCAAGAGGAGGTACATGTACATCTTGACACTAATGTAACTTACATTGCTATGTTATTCTTGGAGGTCTCTGCCAGTTTGATAATATTGTACTGTTATTTATTATTCAATAAACAGTATTTAAAACTTAAAAAAAAAAAAATAGTCTAGCTGCCTGACTGTGGTATTAATAGGATCAAAAGAACACCAGCAATTTTATTCAGGTAGCTGTAAATACTGTAACAAGACAAGCCTGACTGTCAGTAGGAAGATAACAGGAACGGATCTAGCTAAACTGAATACAGTGTATATATATATATATATATATATAACACCTGGGATGCATATATATACACAATACACTGTAAGTGGAGCTAATTCACTGACTGTCCTGCTTAATCTAGCTAACGCAAATGAAATGACACTGTCTCTCTCTCTCTCTCTAAGCACGCCGGAACACACTACACAGGGCCGCCATGTAGGCGGCCTTATATAGTGTGGGGCGTGTTCTAAACTCCCTGAGCCATAATTGGCCAAAGCCACCCTGGCTTTGGCCAATTACCGCTCTCTCTACTGACGGCGCTGTGATTGGCCAAGCATGCGGGTCATAGTGCATGCTTGGCCAATCATCAGCCAGCAATGCACTGCGATGCCCCAGTGAATTATGTGCCGTAACGCGCCACACGAATTTGGCGCGAACGGCCCATATTGTTCGCAATTCGGCGAACGGGCGAACAGACGATGTTTGAGTCAAACATGGGTTCGACTCGAACACGAAGATCATCCCTAGTCACTTGTACAGTCTTGCAGCATGTGTAATATGGGGTTGGGAGGGACATATCCACATTGCTACACAAATGGAACAGACTCACAAGTCGACTTTTTGTTGAAAAAAAAAGAAAATGTTCTAATTAGAATTTTTTCAAGCTATCATCCAAGTGCGATTACCTGGGGAATTTATCATCCAGAAATCTATTATCAGGGAAAATTTACAGAGTAAAGTCAACAGCACGTTTGTGACTCAGCCACAATGTTCAAAGCTTAACAAAGAGAATTATATTTCTCATATTCTAAAACATGACAATGTTGCTGTCCCATTTTTTTCACAAGCTGCTACGATGAAGAAAATAAAAAAGGAAAGAAAATAATTAAAATGCTATTCTGCAAACATATGAAATACGTACATTTTTATGTTTAATTTAAATTAGTAATATTGACAGACCTTCCAACAGTATAGGGTTAACTATTATTAGTCTGCCATTACCATTGTTGTGGTAAAGCAACAAGGGCAGTCACTCATTGGGGTTGATTAACTAAATAATAATCTGTTTACTTTGCAGGGAATAATTCATTAGCTTAGTGAATGTAGTGAAAGTTCACTTTGCAAGGAATACCAAGTCATGGGCAATGAAAATAAAATAAAATGGTATTTTTGCTTGCACGCATGCTTCATTACACAGAGCTTCAACTTATTTGCAATGCTAAGGTAAGAATTCCATTGCAAACTGAACATTACAAAATTTGAATTTAGTAAATCAAATCCACTATGCCCATGGATCTTTGCAGCATGTCTTCTATGAGCAGGGGTTATTCAAAGTCTTCCTATTACGGTATGTGGTGCCACCCCCAAAGGAGCCCAATGTTAGGTTCTATTTTCTGTCTCTCAACCTCAAGAACAGTATCAGCCACTCTGGCACACCTGGTACACAAATATCACTACAGAAACAGATTTAAGGGACACCACACTGTAGCAGGTCAACAATACTTTACTGAAAGACAGTAAAAACTTGAAATAGGTAATTACCTATAGTAAACTCTAATATTAGGCAACAGGCTACAAATGAATAGGGATGAGCTTCGAGTTCGAGTTGAACCCATGTTCGACTTGAACATCGCCTGTTCGACCGTTTGTCGAATTGTGAGCGTTATGGGCCGTTCGCGCCAAATTCGAGTGGTGCGTCACGGCCCATAATTCACTGCGGCATTGCAGTGCATTGCTGGTTGATGATTGGCCAAGCATGCACTAGACCTGCATGCTTGGCCAATCACAGCGCCGTCTGTACAGAGAGCCATAATTGGCCAAAGCCAGGGTGGCTTTGGGCAATTATGGCTCAGGGGGTTTAGTACACGCCCCACACTATATAAGGCCACCTGCGTGGAGGCCTTGTGGAGTGTGTTACAGCTGAGAGAGATAGACAGAGAGACAGTGTCATTTGATTTAACCCCTTCCCGCTGAGCGTACGCAGATGTGCTTACTCAGCTTTTCGGGGTTATACCAGGATAATGCCCGCAGCTGCAGGCATTATCCCAGTACTGGTTTTTAGAGCCGGCGATTGGCTATCCAGTTACAACAACCGGTGCAGCTAAAAGCTGCTCGGCTGTTATACCAGAGGAGCGGGAGGGGACTCCGCCCCTCCCGCCACCTCCCACCGCTCTTACCGGGCCTCCCGTTCCATCGGGAGGCCCGATGACTAATCGGCCACCTCCGGCGGCAAGGGATGGACTGGACTGAAGCCCTGAGTGGCTTTGTTCCAGCATTCTAAACGTAAACACGGAAGCGATGTCATTCCCGTTTACTCGGCTGCCAATGGCGCCAGTTTTTAAAAAATATACAGTATTCGGAATTGCCGTTTTTGGTGATCTGAATACTTTGCAGTGCAAAGCAGGGATCGGGGGTCTTTTAGACTCCCGATCCCTCCATAAAGAGTACCTGTCACCACCTATTACTGTCACAAGGGATGTTTACATTCCTTGTGACAGCAATAAAAGTGATCAAAATTTTTTTTTTTAAAACACAATTTATAAACATAAAAATAAATAAAATAAATAAGAAAAAAAAATGTAAAGCGCCCCTGTCCCCGCAAGCTCGCGCAGCAAAGAAAACGCATACGGAAGTTGCACCCGCATATGTAAACAGTGTTCAAATCACACATGTGAGGTATCGCCATGATTGCCAGAGTGAGAGCAATAATTTTAGCACTAGACCTCCTCTATAACTCTAACTTGGTAACCGTAAAAAAAATTAAAGCGTCGCCTATGGAGATTTTTAGGTACCATAGTTTGTCGCCATTCCACGAGTGCGTGCAATTATAAAGCATGACATGTTTGGTATCTATTTACTCAGCGTAACCTCATCTTTCACATTATACAAAAAAATTGAGGTAACTTTACTGTTTGTTTTTATTTTAAATTCATGAAAGTGTCCCTTTTCCCAAAAAGTTGCGTTTAAAACACTGCTGCACAAATACCGTGTGACATAAAATATTGCAACAATCGCCATTTTATTCTCTAGATTTTCTGCTAAAAATATATATATAATGTTTGGGAGCTTTAAGTAATTTTCTAGCAAAAAATACAGATTTTAACATGTAAACACCAAATTTCAAAAATAGGCTTAGTCATGAGAGGGTTAAGTTAGATAGAGTAGGCAGGCAAGTCAGTTAGCTGCACTTACAGTGTATTGTGTGTATATATATATGCATCCCAGGTGTTGTATATATATATATATATATATATATATATATATATATACATATATATATATATATATATACATATATATATATATACATATATATATATATATATATATACATATATATATATATACATATATATATATATATATATATATATATATATATATATATATATATATATATATATATATATATATATATATATATATATATATATATATATATATATATATATATATATATATATATATATATATATATATATATATATATATATATATATAAACAAGTCGTTTACTGAAATTATTTAAGTACAATAAATGAACAGTTCATAATACGTGTTTCCAAAACATATTCCTGTACAAGTTATTCTATGTACCCCTTGGTGCCCATTAGGTATTTTCCTGATTCCTCTGCCCCATGAGGTAGTTATACCTTAGTAGGTGAGAAGTCCTTTAAAGACCTTTAAAGCCTGGGAAAACCCAACCAGCAGTGTTAACCCTTTCCTCTCAGGCGGTACCACTCAGCACGGCAACACACTTGAACAGTATAGTACAATCAAAATGATACTACACAAGTTTAACTCACATATAGTATATATTAGAAAATAATAGAAACCTTCGCGCCAGTGGTGTCGATAGCAGATAATATATATGAATTACATATACTGGTGGTACATCTAGTAAGAAAACATTCCCACCAATAAAAAAATTTGTGGAAATATATAAACAATCAGTGTAAGCTGCTCCCCAATTTTTGAATAATCAAAAAAATAGATAATCAAAAAAAGGAATGTAAGAAAGACAGGGGGCGCTAGATACCATAATATTCAAGTGCTCCAAAAAAAAAAAAAATATATATATATATATCTCCTGCATTACCAAAAAAATGGAAATGTAAGAAAGCTAGGGGGCGCTAGATACCATACTATTCAAGTGCTCTAAATAAATATATCTCCTGTGTTACCAAAAAAAATGAAAATCATAATATTGACAAATCATAGTTAGATTACACATTGAAGTGCCCACATTAGTGAAAACATATATAGTGATTGATTGTCCACATAAAAAAGTGATTGAAGTAGTTGAAGTGATATCTTTCAATATTATCCCAATCTTGTTGCTGTAAACAAAAGGTTTTCCATCACCAAAGAAACAAAAGAAAAGGAAAACACCTCGAAGTAGTAGATATCTGCTTACCAGATACCAATGACTCCTTTAGTTAAAAAGAGAGTCACTAGCGCTTGTGCAGGGTTGTGCCTGCTCACATGGATGGCCGGGCTGTGGTTGGTATTATAGGCATGGATCATTCCCGTCAGGCTCATTCAAGATAGGATAAGGATACATAGGAAACAAAAACAGTCTCCATAGCGTAAAACCATTTATTAAAAAAGTAAACAAATTAAAAAGCCAAATGGCCGCTTACATTGGTGGGTGCCTACCCGGCACTGGGGCTGCTTGCATGTCAGGGTGACTTCACAGTCAGAAAAAGCCTTTCATGTCTCCTCCACGCTGGCGTGCGTTCCAGCTTACACAGGGGGGCAGCCAAAGGATCCGGATGTTGTTGGATGATAGGACATGTGACCACGTACCGCTCCGGATTCTGATTCAGTTAGTACCAAAGGCAGGCAGCTGCAGTATTTACAGTTAGTGTACTGTGTCCTCTGCACAGTGTGCACCTAAAGCTACCTGAAGACAATTGCTGTTGTTCTGATCATATTAATACCACAGGCATGCAGCTGCAGTACTTACAGTTAGTGTACTGTGTCCTCTGCACAGTGTGCACTTAAAGCTACCTAAAGACAATTGCTGTTGTTCTCATACTAATAATACTATAGGCAGGCAGTTGATTCTGCTAGCTGTAGTATCAGTATATATATATACACATCCCAGCTTTGTGCAGCTACATCTCACTGCAGGCCATTAGTATGTCTGGAAGGCCAACAAGGAGAGGCAAGCAGCCACAAGCCAATAAAAGAGGGAAAGCAGGCTCTGTGTCGAGAGGCAACAGTGCTGGTCATGGAAATAGTGCATCCTCATCAGCACGTGGCCGTGGGACATGCTTGTCCTTTTTTTCTGCAGCTGGCCGTGTTGAGCAGCAACATGTGGAAGACTTGGTAGAGTGGATGACCAAGCCATCCTCATCCTCCTCATCCTCTCTCACCCAGGCTCAGGGTACTTTGTCTGGCAAAGCAGCTGCCAACGCGGCCTCTTCCCTCAGCTCAATGGCATCAGTGACTCCTTCCCTAGCCCCACCATGTCCTCCTGAGGAGTCCCCCAAACTGTTTTACCACAGTGTTGGGTACAGGCTCCAGGAGAATGCCCAGCATTTTAAAGGTTCCAATGATGGTACCTAGCTAGAGGAAGGCAGTAACGTGAGCCCAGAGAGAGGGGGGCCCAAGAAGGATAGCAATCTGGCAGTCATGTTCCCCCAGCTGCAGCATACTGCCAGGTTTGCTCCAGTGATGAGGAGGGAGGGGATGATGAGGTCACTGACTCCACATGGGTGCCTGATAGGAGAGAGGAGGAGGAGGCACATCTCCAGCGAGGCAGGATGCCCTCCAGGGGCCAGCTTAAGGGCAGCACACCAACTACATCACACCGCAGAGCTCCGCATGTGCAGGGCACTGCTGTCTTTGCGCGTTATTCCAAAAATTCTTTGGTGTGGGCCTTTTTTGAGACGAGTGCATCAGATCCCACCGCTGCTATTTGCAAAATATGTCTGAAGCGTATCTCACGTGGCCAAAACATCACCTGCTTGGGCACCACATGCTTGACCAGACATATGTCGACCTGCCATGTAGTTTGTTGGCAAGCGTACCTAAAAGACCCATACCAAAGAATAAAGCGGACCTCTCCTTGCTCCTCATCAGCTGGGATATCCAACCTCACTATACCTTCAGTCCTCTCTGAAACCTGCACTGAGAGGAGTGAAGGTGTAGAATTAGGTGTGTCACAGCCAAGTACTTGCGGGCAATCTGCTATCGGTACACCAACGTCAGATTGTACCAGGTAAATTTCCCTGCCCCAGCTGCTGCACCACCGAAGGAAGTTCGCTCCCAGCCATCCACATGCCCAGTGGTTGAATGCTAGCTTGGCTAATTTGCTAGCCCTTCAACTGCTGCCTTTTCAGTTGGTAGACTCTGCCCCCTTCTGTGAGTTTGCGGAATGTGCGGTTCCTCAGTGGCAGGTTCCCAAATGCCACTTTTTCTCATGGAAGGTGATTCCAGCTCTCTACCAGCATGTGAAAGGCAATGTCTTGGCCTCACTGGAAAGGGTGGTCAGTGGTAAGGTGCATATTACCTTTGACTCATGGTCCAGCAGGCATGGACAAGGACGTTACCTATCTTTCACCGCGCATTGGGTGACTCTTCTGGCAGCTGGGAAGGATGCAAGAAAGGGTGCAGTAGTGTTGGAGGTTGTTCCGCCACCATGCCTCCAAAATTCTACTAGTGGTGATTCTGCCATACCTCTCTCCTCCACCCCCTCCTCTTCTTCTTCCTCCATGGCCTCTTCCTGTGCTGATTTGTCCTCGGAACCAGCGGTGATCCGTAGGCGTTCAAGGGCTATGCAAGTACGCAGGCAAAGAGATGCCATGCGGTGCTTGAGCTGGTGTTCTTGGCGGACAAGAGCCACACTGGGACAGACATTCTGTCAGCTCTGCAGGGGCAGGTTCAGAGGTGGTTGACGCCATGCCAGCTTAAACCAGGTATGGTGGTTTGCGACAATGGCACCAACCTCCTCTCCGCCCTCCGACAGGGACAACTGACCCATGTGCCCTGTTTGGCTCATGTCCTTAACTTAGTGGTGCAGTGGTTCTTGGGCAGGTACCCAGGCTGACAGGATGCCCTGAGGCAGGCCAGGAAAGTCTGTGTGCATTTCTCCAGGTCATATAATGGCAGTGCTCAGCTGGCTGACCTCCAAAAGGAATTTAACCTGCCCAAGAACCGCCTAATCTGTGACATGCCCACCAGGTGGAACTCAACATTGACCATGCTGCAGCAGCTGCACACGCAGCAGAGGGCCATCAATGAGTACCTATGTGACTATGGCACCAGGACAGGGTCAGGGGAGCTTGTTTCGGTTGATCGGCTGACCTTCATAAAAATGAATCAGTCTTGGATCACCAGCTACCAAGCACCTGATGCTGATGTAACCGATTGATTTTTTTTTATGTGAGATCCCTTCAAGACTGCCTATACTGATGCTGAGTGACTATCCTGTTATGCTAAGTCACAATCCTCTTCCTCCTCAATTTTCATGCTGATAGCTTGTAAGAACATTTTTGGTTCTGGGCACCGCCACCAGTGGCCAAGGCCCAGTTTTTCTTCCCCTGTTTAACAGGGGCATGTAATTACAATTTTTGATGCAATACTTTGCAGCAGGGCTCATTCCTGCACTCCAACTATAGTATCTGTGAGGGGTTGCAGTGTTATGGCACCAGCACCAGTTCCCAAGGCCCAATTTTCAGCCCCTGTTTAAAAGGGGCGTATAATTACAATTTTTGCTGCAATACTTTGCAGCAGGGCTCATTCCTGCGATCCAACTATAGCATCTGTGAGGGGTTGCAGTGTTGTGGCAGCAGTGGCTAAGGCCCAATTTTTCTGCCCCTGTTTAACAGGGGTGTGTAATTACAATTTTTGATGCAATACTTTGCAGCAGGGTTTATTCCTGCGCTCCAATTAGAGTATCTGTGAGGGGTTGCAGTGTTGTGGCACCAGCGCCCAAGGCCCAAATTTTCAGCCCCTGTTCAACAGGGACATGTATTTACAATTCTTGATCAAATATTTCACAGCAGGGCCCGTTCCTGCGCCCACCAAGAGTAACTGTGAGGGCTTACAGTGGCAACACCAACACCTAAGGCCCCATTTTCTGCAGAGTATATAGGGCAGGCCCCTACTTTCAAACATCCAACTTACAAACGCCTTCTCCTTGCAAATGGAAGGAGACAACAGGAAGTGAGATGAAATCTACCCCTAGGAAGGGAAATTCTCTCCTGTAAGAGTAATTCATATGGGAAAAACGTGTCTCCTCTTCACTGATGCTTTATCACCAATCCTTGTTTCACTAAAAACCCCACATTTTCAAAACACATTTGTCATTGGGACAAAAGGTGAGGTGAAATCTTCTGAAGAGTTGCACAGACAGCAAAAAAAATGTTACAGGGCTGATAACCCTTCCCTATGTTTTCCAAAAAGCTTAAAAATAGATTTTTTTGGCTGGAGCTACACTTTAAAAAAGTACCAGTTCAAAATTACAAACAGATTCTACTTAACAAGAAACCTACAGTCCCTATCTTGTTTGCACCGCCTGTATACTGCTGTTCAGAGTATATAGGGCCTTTCCTTTTTTAATTTGGGTGTGGGGTTCCCCTTAATATCCATACAAGACCCAAAGGGCCTGGTAATGGACTGGGGGGTACCCATGCCATTTGTCTCATTGATTTTCATCCATATTGCCGGGACCCGACATTACATTAAAGTAGTTTTAAATGACTTTTATTCCTTTAAAAATGTCATTTTGTGTAGGGACTGTTCTAAGCATGGGAAACATGCGCCACTTTACAGACATACCATAAACACCCCCAGGTAGGATATTTAAAGGAATATTTCACTTTTTTTTTTTTCACTTTAAGCATTATTAAAATCACTGCTCCCGAAAAAAAGGCAGTTTTTAAAACTTTTTTTGCATTGATACATGTCCCCTGGGGCATGTCCCCAGGGTCCCCAAACCCTTTTTAGGACAATAACTTGCATATTAGCCTTTAAAATTAGCACTTTTGATTTCAAACATTCGAGTCCCATAGACTTTAATTTGGTTCTAAAGTTCGCGCAAACTTTCGGTCTGTTCGCAGGTTCTGGTGCGCACCGAACCGGGGGGTGTTCGGCTCATCCCTACAAATGAATATGCAAAGTAATCAAAACACATTTTTAAGCAATTCACAGGTCCTAATATGACCTTTGTGCACAGGTATGGGAACAGGAATGACTTCTCATAGGCCAATCTATTTCCCTAAAATCCTGAGATCACAGGCCCAGAACATAAAGGTACAGTGCAATAACATGTAACATTAAACTTTACACCCTGAAGTGAGAGTTCCTGCTTAATGTGTATTAGTATTTTATACTCCTTAGTGATGTAGCAGAAGAAATGTGGGCATCCTTATAGTGAGGATATCCGATATCTTCAGTTAGCTCAAAAGGTCCAATGCGATCTCTATGCAATAAAACCCTATAACATTTTTTGTAAAATGTCTCCTGTGAAGGCTCTGATGCAAAGATAAGGTAAAGGTGTCTGCATGCATTGTCCCTTTTAGTGTATGTGCTCAAGGTGGGCTTCCGCCCGCTCACCAATCCTAGAGAAACAAATGCCCATAGGAAAGGTTTTCCTGGAACAGGCTCTGGAAGGATCCGCTGATGATGGATGCTTGCCTGGCAAACAGATTACCCAGCGATGTCTGTACATATGCACCTGTAGATGACCCGGGTGTCCTCACAGCCGATAAAATGTCTGCCATCGGTGACACACGTCCATGGATGAAACTGGCTGGCTAAGAGAGTCACTACTCCAGCTCCAAGGACAAGCAAAGGGCGAGAAAGCTTCTCCATAGCAGGTCTCTCTCTGCTCCCCTCTCTGGCCGCCTTGTGGTCTCTCCCAGGCTCCTTGTATGCCTCTGTTGATCACCAGGTCCCCTCCTTCTCTCCTGATCACTCCCCTTCTGTCTGCTGGGGGCTGTATTTTGTCCTCTGGGGATCACTATGGGGCCACCTCTCTTCGGGACTACATGTCCCAAGATGCTCCTCTCCGCCTCACTTCCTGATTGGTCCCCTGCTGCAGCCAATCAACATGGGTACAGAATGGTTGGCTGTCTTTTTGGTCCTACTCTTCTGTGTGCATTGTGAAGAGGAAGGGTGGGGAGAAAAACCTACTCTCTCTCTCTGTCCAAGCACCACTGCCTGTGTGTGTGCTCCTGTGGCAGTGGCTCTGGCTAAGGGGGCTTGGGGGGTGAACATCGGAACATCGGCACCCACTACAAGTATCATACATGGAGGATCTTCCTTACAGAAAGGAGGATTAAAGGCACATTTCTAAATAGGAATGATACATTACTGGTGCACCAGGTGCGCCATCTAACAACACTGCTGGCAACCTATTACACTATGAAAGACTGAAAGCTGCTGTGGCTGGATGGGACTGGATGATGCACTGAGCGGTACTAAAGTTAAAGACATTATGCACTCAGGGATGTATGCCTGAAGCACAGAGTTCTTGCAATTTTAATAATGCTTAAAGGGCAACATTTAAAAAGCAATATTACTTTAAATAAAATGCCTAGGGATGCCCTGAACCTACCTGTGGTTTGGTATCTGTAGGATGCATACAACCTTCTGCAGCAAAACTGAAATTTACCAAAAAAAAGAAAAAAAATGCCAGTAAATAACAGCTCCTTCCTTCTGTTTGCAAAGTGTCTGGATTTTCATTTCATCTTTATAAGACCCTTATCCCTGATAAGGGTCTGGTATACTGTAGATGTTAACCGCTCCCCAAACAGCCGCCACAGTTTTACTGCGGCACAATGGTACGGGCAGGCAAATCTCCGTCATGTTACGTCGGCCACGACGATCAGATTTGATCCAGAAATTATAAATCCTCAGGCCCAGGCCAATCAAATCTGGCCTGGATCTGAAGATCGCTCCTGGCGAATGAGATCCTTCCCCTGCATGTGTAAGTGTAAAAACAGCAGGGGAAGTGATGTCATCTCTCCTTGTGTCAATATTTTCCGTTCCAGACCGAGGTGAGAGAACATCTCACAGTAAGTACACCGACACTACACTGACACCAGTCCACGTAGGTACACTTGCCACCCCCGATCACCCCCCCCCCAGTTAACCCATTAACACCCTGTTGTCACTGTGTCACCCAGTGCAGCATTCAGATTTTTTTTTGATCGCTGTACTGATGTCATTAGTGACAAAAATCAGCATTAGGGTAATTAGTATTAGGCCCAGATAGGTCTAGGGACCCCCCCAACCCCCCTAATAAAGGTTTAACCCCTTGATCACCCCCTGTCACCAATGATCACTGTATAAGTGTCACGGGTGACACTGGTTAGCTAGTTTATTTTTTATAGCATCAGGGCACCCGCCGTATATTACCTAAATAAAGGTTTAACCCCCTGATCACCCGGCGGGTGATATCAGTTAGGTTTTAGTGTCAGATAGGGTCTGCATCACCCCAGGCAGTGTCAGATTAGTGCCAGTAGCACTAACACCCACGCACGCACCATACACATCCCTTAGTAGTATAGTGTCTGAACAGATCAATATCTGATCTGATCAGAACTATATTAACGTCCCCAGCAGTTTAGGGTTCCCAAAAATGCAGCGTTAGTGGGATCAGCCCAGATACCTGCTAGCACCTGCGTTTAGCCCCTCCGCCCAGCCCAGCCCAGCCCACCCAAGTACAGTATCAATTGATCACTGTCACTTACAAAACACATAACTGCAGCGTTCGCAGTGTCAGGCCTGATCCCTGCGAACTTGGTATCATTTGAATCAGTCGCTGACAGTCAGGAGATTTTTTCCTGTGAGACTCACTAGTGTACCAGTAAATTTAGAGACCGAAATGTCTAATCGAAGGTACACTAGTGAAGAGGCCTACACATTTCTGAGCATGACAGATAGTGAAGAGGAAGTCTCTCATCTGTCAGATTCAGGCTCAGATTACAAACCAGTAGACAGCAGCGGCACCCTGACAGATAGCTCTGACGATGGAGTTGTGGTCCCTGCAAAGGTCAGGTGTACCAGACCTCATTCTTCTGCTGTCGTTGAGGTGCAAGAACTGCAGGGTTCTCGTATGGAGCAGAGAGCCAGTACTAGTGCCGCTCATCCTTCTGGTGAACTGGCAAGCACCAGCGGCCCAGTACATCCTGGTCGTACATCCCACACTGCAGTATCACATGGTGACGTGGCAAGTCCCATAAGTGCAGTTCAAGCTGGTGAGGTTGCTAGCATGAGTAGAGTCCCGCAGCCACCAAGAAGACAAATACAGGCCTGTCGAGCCCATAGTGCCCTTCCTGCTGCATTTGCCAATCCTAATTGGGAGCCCACCACTTCTGCAGCACCCGTACTTCCCCATTCACTGGCCAACCCAGAATTCAGGTGGAAACAGTTGATTTTATGTCACTTGATTTTTATTCGCTGTTTTTCACGGAAGATCTCTATAGAACTATTGTGGACCAAAGCAATTTATATGCTGGTCAATTCATTGCCGCTAATCCCCAGCTTGCCAGAGAATGGAAACCAATTACGGTTTCCGAATTTAAGACCTTCCTGGGCCTATCCCTCCTCATGGACATAACTAACAAGAGTGAGTTGCGGTCAAGTTGGTCCACTGACACAATTCACCATATGCCCGTGTTCTCTGCCTCCATGACCAGGACATGACATGAGCAGATCTTGCGGTTCATGCACTTCAATGGTAATGAACTCTGTTTTCCTCGGGGTGACCCTAAATTTGATCGGCTCTACAAAATTCTGCCCCTCGTAAACCACTTCAACCAACAGTTTGCAGCCTTATTCACTCCTGAAGTTGTCTGCGTTGAAGAGTCCCTGACTAAGTTTTCTGGCCGCTTGTCATTTAAACAGTATCTTCCCAGCAAGCGTGCCAGATATGGGGTCAAGATGTATAAGCTCTGTGACAGGGCCACAGGCTATACATATAGTTTTATGGTTTACGAGGGAAGAGATAGTTACGTAGAGCTGGAGAACTGCCCAGACTATATAGGGAGCGCTGGTAAGATTGTGTGAGACTTGGTGTCACCCTTATTCAGAAAGGGGTACCACTTGCCACTTGTATGTGGACAATTATTACACAAGCGTGCCACTTTTTAGTCACTTGTTTGATCACGAAATTGGCGCATGTGGCACCATGCGATCTAATCACCGGGGTTTACCCCAGCGGCTTGTAGATTTCCATCTTAGGCTGGTGGAGAGAGCCTGCTTGAGATGTAATAATTTGCTCGCTGTGAAGTGGAGGGATAATAAAAATGTTTTCATTCTGTCCTCCTTTCATGCAGACACGGCGGTCCAAATTCCTACGGTGACTAGTGTTGTGCAGAAACCTCTCTGTGTCCACGAATATAACCTTAATATGGGAGGGGTGGACCTCAATGACCAGTTGTTGGCGCTGTACCTAATTGCCTGTAAGGCCAGACGCTGGTACAAAAGAGTGTCTGTATACTTATTTGGCTCTGCTGAATGCTTATGTTCTATACAAAGCTTCAGGGTGAACTGGATCCTTCCTTAAATTCCAGGAAGAGATCATCACAGCCCTTCTGTTTCCAGACAGTGCTGTGGCCCAACTTCCCAATCCAAAACGCATGTCCTCTCTGGTACCCCTACCCAAAGAAACCCCCAAAGAAGATGTTGTGTCTTTAGAAAGCATGGATATAGGCGCGACACCCACATTTATTGTCCCTCCTTACCTGACCAACCTGGTCTTTGCATTGGTGACTGTTTCGAATGCTACCACACATTAGTGGAGTATTAGCATAGGGTACAGCATTGCGCAGTCCTAGGCATACTAACACGGGGTCTCGAAAGATGTGATGACATTTTGAGAGACCCTAATCTGGAACATCTACAGTTTACAGTTTTTATAAAAGTGCAAAAAAAATAAATAAATAAAAAACACACAAAAACACAAAAAAATAAAAAAATAGTTGTGGTTTTATTTTTTTTTCTCTCTATTGTTCTCTCTCTTACATTCACTCTCTATTGTCTGCTCTATTGTTCTCTATCTTTTGTTACTGTATTTTAGAACTGTAATGTTTTAATTTTACTGTTTTATTGTATTTGCTTTGCAGTTATGGTAAGTCTTACTGTTATACTGTAATGTTACTTTGTTTTATTGTTAACCATCATTTGCTTAGTAGGTACGCCATTCAGCTGCAGCACTTATTTATTTATCTTGACAGCAACAGCGTTTGCTCCCACGATACGTAAATCAGTGACTCCAGAGCTGTAGGAGATGATTTCACCACTACAGTTAAGAGAAAATGGTGCATGTATGCCCATCATTAGAAGTGGGTGGATGAAGGGCGTTATTCTAATGGTGGGCATACCCACCGATCAATCTCTTTTTTCATTCAGTCTACAGGCCGCATGAAAAAAAGAACATTACAATATATGCCCCACAAGGACCAGAAACGTACTGGTATGTTGCTGAACTTTGAGTGGTTATACCAGAATGGTCATCTTGGTATCATTCTTTTCAGCCAGCGGTCAGCTTTCATGTAAAAGCAATCCTAGCAGCTAATTAAAAAGGGAAGGGATTTTAAACAGGGAACCCGAGAATGCAGCTAGTGTTTCCTCCAGCTGACCATAGAGCTGATCGGAGACCAGAATGGCTCCAATCATCTCTATGGCCTAAGAAACCGAAAGCTACGATCATTTCATGACTTAGGCTTCGCCGGACCCCAATTTTTTTCAAAAATGAGTACCTGTCAGTACCTATTGCTATCATAGGGGATATTTACATTCCCTGAGATAACAACAAAAATGATAAAAAAAAATGAAAAGAACAGTTTAAAAACAAAAAAGCAAAATAACTAATTAAAAATAAATAAATAAATAAATAAAGCACCCCTGTCCCCCCATGCTCATGCGCAAAGGTGAACGCAAGCGTCGGTCTGGCGTCATATGTAAACAGCAATTGCACCATGCATGTGAGGTATCACCACAAAAGTCAGATAGAGGGCAGTAATTTTAGCAGTAGACCTCCTCTGTAAATCTAAAGTGGTAACCTGTAAAGGTTTTTAAAGGCTTTTAAAAATGTAGTTTGTCACCGCTGCACGTTTGTGCGCAATTTTAAAGCATGTCGTGTTTGGTATCCATGTACTTGGCATAAGATCATCTTTTTTATTTAATCAAACATTTGGACAATATCATGTGTTTTAGTGAATTAAAATAAAAAAAAGTGTTTTCTTTAAAAAAAAAAAAAATGCGTTTGAAAAATCGCTGTGCAAATACTGTGAGAAAAAAAAGTTGCAACACCCACCATTTTAATCTGTAGGGCCTTTGCTTTAAAAAATATATATAATGTTTGGGGGGTTCAAAGTAATTTTCTAGCAAAAAAAAATATTTTTTCATGTAAACAAAAAGTGTCAGAAAGGGCCTTGTCTTCAAGTGGTTAGAAGAGTGGGTGATGTATGACAAAAGCTTCTAAATGTTGTGCATAAAATGCCAGGACAGTTCACCCCCCCCCGAATGACCCCTTTTTGGAAAGTAGACACCCCAAGCTTTTTGCTGATAGGCATGTTGAGTCCATGGGATATTTTATATTTTGCCACAATATTTTGGGGTCCTGTACACAGCTAGGCTCCCAAAAAGTCTCACACATGTGGTATTCCCATACTCAGGAGAAACAGTAGAATGTGTTTTGGGGTGTAATCTCACATATGCCCATGGCATGTTTGAGCAATATATCATTTAGTGACAACTTTGTGCAAAAAAAAATTGTAATTTTCCTGCAACTTGTGGCAAAATATAACATATTCCATGGACTAAATATGCCTATCATCAAATAGTCTGGGGTGTCTACTTTCTAGGTAGAGGAGTGAAATCAAAAATTCTCGCCCCTAGAAATCCTGAAGGTGGTGCTTGGTTTTTGGGGTCCTGTATGCGGCCAGGCTCCCAAAAAGTCTCACACATGAGGTATCTCCATACTCAGGAAAAGCAGCAGAATGTATTTTGAGGTGTAATTCCACATAACCATGGCACATGTGAGCAATATATCATTTAGTGACAACTTTGTGTAATGTTTTTTTTTTTTTTTGTCAATTTTCATTTACCTTTGACAAAAAAAAAAAATCAATGGGCTCAACATGCCTCTCAGCAATTTCCTTGGGGTGTCTACTTTCCAAAATGGGGTCATTTTGGGGGGGGGGGGGTTTGTACTGCCCTGCCATTTTAGCACCTCAAGAAATGAGATAGGCAGAAAAGTTGCGTAAATTCCAGAAAATGTACCTTAGTTTGTAGACGCTTTTGCGCAAACCAATAAATATACTTTTATTGACATTTTTTTCACCTAAGACATGTGGCTGAATACATTTTGGCCTAAATGTATGACTAAAATTGAGTTTATTGGATTTTTTTTATAACAAAAAGTAGAAAATCATTTTTTTTTCAAAATGTTGGTCTTTTTCCATTTATATCGCAAAAAATAAAAATGGCAGAAGCAATAAAATACCATCAAAAGAAAGCTCTATTTGTAGGAAAAAAAAGATGCAAATTTTGTTTGGGTACATCTTTTCATGACCGCACAATTACTAGTTAAAGCAGCGCAGTGCCAAATTGTAAAAAGTGCTCTGGTCATTGAGCAGCCAAATCCTCTGGGGCTGAAGTGGTTAATGGGGGACCAAACACAAAAAAGATATACCAGACCCTTATCCTTGATGACAGTCTGATATGGATGTCATCAAGAGGGACCCAGTAAAAAAAACAGTGTAGTGTCCCTACCAAATTCCATATCAGACCATTGTATATTTTAAAGGGGAACTCTACACAATAGAAAAAAAACACAAAAAGAAAATAAAGAGTGAATCCAACTAAAATCTATACCAGACCCTTATCTGAGCATACGGCCTGGCAGACAAAGAAAAGGGGAGCATGTAGAAATCCCCTTCTGAACCATACTAGGTCATGTGCCCCCTAACAAAGCACATTATCCCCATGTTGATAAGGACAGTGGCCATTTTCCCAGAACCCTGGTCTGGTAGCTGGGTTCTGGTGAGTGGGGGTTTAATATTATCTGGGAGACTCTTTTAAAAGGAGCTCTCAGATATCACCATCACTATGTGAATGAGTACCCTTAAAGCAAAAATTGGTGTGTGATCCTTCAAGTGTCAAATCAATAATAACTTCATAAATAAATAACACACATACTCAGCAAACAGAATTACACAAATAAAGTGAAAGTTGGTGCTTATCCCACAATGTTTAATCAATAGTTACCAAATTAAAAGTTCATCTAGTGCAAAATTAGGTTGCCGCCAAAAAATGTGCAATCCAGTGCTTCCTGTGTCTCACACCATTGAGTGTCTCAGATTCTTAGAAAAAATACCTTTTATTTTTATTATTCATGTTTGGATATATTTTTTACAGCTGGTGTGTTACTAAGAAGGATATTTTTGAACAACAAAATAAAAGAAAGTTAGATTCTGCTGATGTCTTTTTTGATCATGTGGAAAACAATACTAACAAAAGGGTTTGTTTATGAGACATCAAACATTATGATTACTGAGATCTATACCTCCTGGGTTCATAAAAAAAATTATCTCAGAAGAGATGATTCCCCACATCCTTACATGGGAAGTTTACTTAGATAAGGATGACAGTGAGCTTACAGATTGGTTTCAATACTTCAATCAGGCCAGTGTTTTTACAATTTTTAACCACAAAGAAGAAAAATAAACTCACATGAATAGATGAAAATTATGGAAATTAGGGATAAACTAGCATCCTGTGTTAAGGACAGGGCCAGAATAACATAGGGGCTATTGAAGCTGCAGCTCCTGGCCCCTTACCTTAGGATAGGCCCATTTGAAAAAAAATCACAAGAAAAAAAAAATGATCAACTTTGAGGGTCGTGGCTCGGTGACCAGAGGTCACAAAGAGCCCAAATTTGGGGGGTAGGTAGCTGAAGACCTGCCCCACCATTGGTCAAAATTCACATATGGTTTTGGAGATATGGGGCTCCTTGTGCAGCCTGTCAGAAGCTGCATACAGAGTGGCCAGTTTAAATACAAGCTGGCACACTCTGTTTGTGACAGACTGAAAGGATGAGCTCACAGTGCCTCTCCTCATTTCTTGTCAGAGGCACTGAGCTCAATGGATAGCTTGGAGCCTGCAGAGTTTGACTGTCAAACTCGCTTATTGATTTCAATAGGGCCACTCTGCAACTGCAAGCCAAATTCGCTCACAGTAGCAGCATAGTCCAACAATGTAAAACTACCATTCAGCAATGTAAAAAAAAAAAAGAAGGCGGCAGTAGCACCTCATGAACAGCTGTCAGCTGCTCCTATACCACTCATTGAAAAGCAATACACCACAGATCACTTTTCAGAAGGCAGTAAGCATTGCCGCAAATGTGAAAGAAACTTGAAGCACATCATCCATTTCACACTTCAGTGCTAACTGAACCATCTCCACCCAAAAACGGAAACACTGCTATCTGCTTTTCTTATTTGTCTTTAATAATGCTGGTATGTTATTTTTACTTAACGGTCTGTAGACCTGTCCACATTACAATGCTTTATTATCTCCCTTGTCTTACCCAAAATTATCGCCCGTTTAACTTCAGTGCCCTCTTGCTAGTCTGTTTCTGAAGTAAGAATTTTGCTCTGTTAACCAGCCAAGCTTTATTACCTCCTGAGTGATAATTGAAATCCACCCACACCCCACCCCTATCAGTATAAATATAAGCTTCTTTTGGGGGAAGCATTTGTAGGGGGCACACATTTGCAACTTTCTCAAAGTGGGCTATTTCTATAAGTGAGAGCACTTCTGACTCTGCACTTCAGCGAATGCACAAAGTGAAGGGACACAAAAAAAAACTTTGAAAAACACCACACAGACATCAGGTGACCTTGTTTACCCCTTTAGCTCTTTCTCCTGCATGCATTCTTTACCCCTCCTTTTGACAGCTCTGTCCTCTATCCTAAAACTATCTCTCCTTCACCCCTCTTCTCCCCCCACAGCATATATGTATCACCCTCACTTCTGTCCTCTCCTTATTACTGCACCCACCAACTCCTGCTAATTCTAAATCCACACACACTAAAAATCTCCAATCCTGGGGCATGTCCATTCATATAAATCTCACTCCCATATTACCTCCCTCACCCTCCTGCTTCTCCTAACCTCTGGAGATCATCATCATTTAACTGTACCCCATGCACCCATCACCCTGTAGCCTCTGGCAGCAGCCGCAATCAACACAATTTAGTTCCCATTTCTATTCTTCCCATGACCAGACTCCCTTTTTCTTGTGCCCTTTGGAACTCCTGCTCTGTCTGCAACAAACTCACCTCTCTCCATGTCCTCTTTATCGCCAACACATTTAACCTACTCGCCATTACCGAAACCTGGCTCCATGAATCCAACACTGCGTCTTCTGATGCCCTATCCCATGGTGGTCTTCTCTGGACTCACTCCCCCAGATCCAGTGGATGTAAGGGAGGAGGTGTCGGAATCCTTCTAACCCCACATAGCACCTTTCAGGTACTTCAGCCACCTCCCTCTCTGTCACTCTCCACTTTCGAAGCACACTGCATTTGTCTTTTCACTCCAATTTCTCTAAGGATAGCCATGATCTACAGGCCCCCTGGACCAGTATCAACCTTTCTTGCTGACTTCTCTGCCTGGCTACCCTACTTTCTTTCCTCTGAAATCCCCACAATCATTCTCGGGGACTTCAACATCCCTATTAATACTAACACTCCTGCCCCTTCCAAACTTCTCAGCCTAACCTCCTACTTTGACCTAAAGCAGTGGATACATACTCCTACTCACTCCGAAGGCAATACCCTTGACCTCGTTTTCTCTCACCTTTGCACTCCATCCAACCTCTCTAGCTATCCATTCCCTCTCTCTGATCATCACCTTATTAGTTTCACTCTCTCCCTCTCCTCCACCTCCTCTCCCTCCAACCGTCTAAAAGCTACCTGCAGAAACCTACGTCATCTCAACCCTTCTCTTCTCTACTCTGCTATCGACAACCTCTATGACAAAATCTCACCCCTATCCTGCACCAACCTAGCCACTTCTGTCTACAACGCTTTACTTCTAGCCTCCCTGGACTCACTGGCCCCCCTCACTACACACAGAATCAGGCCCTGACCCCTACAACCTTGGCAAACAGATGATACTAGAAGTCTGAAAAAATGTAGTCATGCTCATGAGCGCCTGTGGCATAAGACTAATGCCCCATACACACGGTCGGATTTTCCGACGGAAAATGTGTGATAGGACCTTGTTGTCGGAAATTCCGACCGTGTGTAGGCTTCATCACACATTTTCCATCGGATTTTCCGACCCACAAAGTTTGAGAGCAGGATATAAAATTTTCCGACAACAAAATCCGTTGTCGGAAATTCCGATCGTGTGTACACAAATCTGACGGACAAAGTGCCACGCATGCTCAGAATAAATAAAGGGATGAAAGCTATTGGCCACTGCCCTGTTTATAGTCCCGACGTACGTGTCTTACGTCACCGTGTTTAGAACGATCGGATTTTCCGACAACTTTGTGTGACCGTGTGTATGCAAGACAAGTTTGAGCCAACATCCGTCAGAAAAAATCCTAGGATTTGGTTGTCGGAATGTCCGAACAAAGTCCAATCGTGTGTACGGGGCATTAGTCTCAGAGAGATTTCAACCAATATAAATCTGCCCTCCAAAAATACAATTCCAGCCTCTTCTCTGCCAAGCAGACCTATTTTATCACTCTCATTAGCAACTTATCATCCCGTCCCCATCAACTCTTCTCTACCTTCAACTCTCTACTTCATCCTCCACCGCCTCCACCCACCAACTCACTCACAGCCCAGGAGATCGCCAATCACTTCAAACAGAAGATTGATACAATTTACGTAGAGATCTCTACTGTTCCAATACCCTCCACGCTTTGCAGTTCATGCCCACAGGCACAATCATTACTTCCCTCTTTCAACCCCACCACTATAGACAAGGTTGCTAAACTACTTGGTAATGTCCACCTTACCACCTGCCCTCTGGATCCTGTTCCCTCACAAATGCTACGTTCACCCTCTGGCTCTATGCTACACTCTCTAACCCACATCTTCAATCTCTCCCTCTCTTATGGCATCTTCCCCAACTCTGTAAAACATGCACTTGTAAGACCCATACTTAAAAAGCCCTCATTGGACCCATCCAATCTTAACAACCTACGCCCCATCTCCTTGCTCCCCTTCTTATCCAAACTCCTCAAACGTCTGGTATACAACTGACTGAGCAT
The DNA here is from genome assembly GCF_042186555.1 of Aquarana catesbeiana. NCBI lineage: Eukaryota > Metazoa > Chordata > Amphibia > Anura > Ranidae > Aquarana > Aquarana catesbeiana. Next base: position 177,965,155 of record NC_133324.1, on the reverse strand, counting down.
CCACCTCACTGATAATAGCCTTCTTACACCCCTTCAGTCTGGATTTAGTCCTCAACACTCCACAGAAACGGCTCTCCTAAAACTAACGCCCAAAGCCAATTGACACTATTCTGTACTCCTACTCCTGGATCTCTCTGCTGCCTTTGATACGGTTGACCACCCCCTCCTCCTAAAAAAACTCCACGCCTTTGATCTCCGTGACTGTACTCTTCACTGGTTCTCTTCCTACTTATGCAGAGTTTCTTACAACTCCACTAACTCCTCTCCTCTTCCTTTCTCTGTTGGGGTTCCCCAAGGTTCTGTTCTTGGACGTCTCCTATTTTCAGCCTACACCTCCTCCCTGGGTCAACAAGCCTCCCATGGCTTCCAATACCACCTCTACACTGACGACACCCAAATCTATTTCTCTACCCCTCAGCTCTCTCCCTCTGTCTCCTCACGTATGATTTACTCTCAGATATATCAGTCTGGATGTCACACCACTTCCTCAAACTCAGTCTATCCAAAACCGAACTTATCATTTTTCCTCCTCCATATGTCCCTTCCCCTGATCTCTCTGTCAAAATCGATGGCACAACTGTAAGCCCATCCCCACATGCCAAGGTTCTAGGTGTAGTCCTGGACTCTGAACTCTCCTTCAAGCAACACATCCAATCACTGTCGAAATACTGTCGCCTCAACCTCTGCAACATCTCCAAAATACACCACTTTCTAACCAATAACACAACAAAGCTCTTAAAGCTCTTAATTCACTCGCTGGTCATATCTCGCCTCGACTACTGCAACTCCCTTCTCATTGGCTTACCTCTACATAGTCTATCACCTCTTCAGTCCATCATGAATGCTGCTGCCATACTCATCCACCTTACCAATCACTCTGCTTCTGCCACTCCTCTCTGTCAATCCCTCCACTGACTTCCGCTCGGCCAAAGAATTAAATCCAAAATACTAACAACTACGTACAAAGCCATCCACAATTTTGCCCCCAGCTACATCACTAGCCTAATATGAGAAGAAGTAATCACCGTTACAAGAAAAAAGTCCAAACAGACCAAAATAAATCCTTCTTGGTTCGGAGGTTAAAGGTGCTGGCTATTGCTGATAGCAGGAAACGGGAATGATTTCTGGACAGCCGCACTCATAGATTAGCCTTGTTTATTAAGAAGATGCACATCAATTACAGGGTAACAGCAGACAGGAACAGAGCTGACGTTTCGCACTAAAGTTAGTGCTTACTCATAGCCTAGTCTCTAAATACCAACCTACACATTCTCTTCGTTCCTCTCAAGACACAGGGAGGGATACTACTAAAGTATCCAAAAATCAAACTTTATAGGCATGGAAACAATGGGGAAGTGACAAAAAATATATTATTCATAACATTTATTGAAAAAAGTAAATTGTATAAACACAGTGTTCAAAAGGAGATAAAAACATGAAAACTGATACAGTTAGTACAGTGAGCCCTTATGCGTCTACGCGCTTCTTCAGGACACGATCAAGGTTCAGAGATGTAACAAAAGAAAAACAGAGAGCAAGTCTAAAAACAGAAATGTTGCATAAACACATTATAACATATTACATTAAAAAGCATGTGCTAAACCATCCAAGAAAGAATCTTAGAGAACAGTAAGATGGCTAAATAATAGCCAGGATAGTGCCCGTAGAAGTAGCAGTGAGCGTGTTATACAGTTTGCGCATGTGCGGGGTACAAGAGACTGGAGAGCTGACTCATGGTACTTGTATTATTATTATGCTATTGTATGTATGCAATTATTTATGGCTATGTAATACACTCTCCCCTCCCTTTTGTCTTTGTGTCCATAGGTATTGCATACCAGCAAAGGCGGTGTTACATGCCACTAGCAGTGCTCAACCTTACTAGGCTTACTGCTTTCTTGCAATGCTGGATATTTCAGTAACCTGATGGTCTCTCCTTCCTTTTTTGGATACAAGACACACTTGCCCCTGCTATAGATACGTTTTAAAGGATGTAAAATAGTAGGTATTTTGGCCTAGCTAGTGTTTAATGGTATATAAACTATCCGCTGCATTATACTCTGTGTGTTATAGCTTCCTGCATGTCTCTACTTCTCCACAGTTTGTATTAAACATCCCATATTTTTGGAGAATTTCCTACTACGTGGAATTTTTGTATGAGGCCTAACCAAATCAAAGGTACCTTTTCATTGCCATCTTATCATTCTTTCTTGGATGGTTTAGCACATGCTTTTTAATGTAATATGTTATAATGCGTTTATGCAACATCTCTGTTTTTAATTGGAATGTATTTCATTTCAGACAGTGAGACTTGCTCTCTGTTTTTCTTTTGTTAAATCTCTGAACCTTGATCGTGTCCTGAAGACGCACAAGGGCTCACTGTACTAATTGTATCAGTTTTCATGTTTTTTATCTCCTTTTAAACACTGTGTTTATACAATGTACTTTTTTCAATAAATGTTATGAATAATATATTTTTTGTCACTTCCCCATTGTTTCCATGCCTGTAAAGTCCGATTTTTGGCTACTTTAGTAGTATCCCTCCTAGTGCTTCTTTCTCCCATTTCTCTCAAGACCTCCTGCTCTCTAGCTCCCTCGTCACCTCCTCCCATGGTCGCCTCCAGGACTTTTTCAGAGCCTCTCCAATCCTATGGAATACCCTACCCCAATCTGTCCGTTTATCTCCTTCTTTATTAGTTTTTTTTAGACGATCCCTGAAAACCCTTCTCTTCAGAGAAGCCTACCCTACCCACACCTAACAACTGTATTTTCATTTTCTCCATTAGCTCATCCCCCACAGTTATTACCTTTTTGTTTCCACTTGACCCACCCTTCTAGAGTGTAAGCACTAACAAGCAGGGCCCTCTGATCCCTCCTGTATTGATTTGTATTGTAAGTGTACTGTCTGCTCTCATGTTGTAAAGTGCTGTGCAAACTGTGGGCGCTATATAAATCCTGTATAATTATAATAATAACTAGGTCACTCCCCAGCCACTTCCATTGTTAGCCACTTCCCTTCAACTTATATCACAGGTAAACATTTCCCAACCTGCAGATGACAGACCCTACTCCAAAAGATATCACTCCCAGTTACTGATAGATATCCCTCCATGACCACCTCACTCCCCCCTGCTGACAGACCTCTCTCCCCAGCCTGTCCCCACACCTGCTGACCCGTGGATGGGGGGATCAATCCTGCAGTGTTATTGTGTTCTGCCAGTGGGGAGCCTTCCCAACCCACAGAATACAATAATCAGTGTTGCTAACTATAGCTGGCAGCACTGTTTTGGGAACCTGACAGGCTGGTTGTACTCAAGTTGATTAATAGATTGACTTGTGTACAACCAGCTAGCCCATACATAGATCGACTATGGCCGGTCTTTGCTTAATTGGCTTAATTTCACTTCATGTACAGTAGGTGACCGCGATATTGTGTCAATCTCGCAGCTGTTATCGGCGAGATTTGACACCTGCAAGCCTCACAGCGCAGGTGACCACGCCCCTTATGAAGTCACAGTCCCATCATGCACCGGGACTGTGACATCATAAGGGGGTGGGGTCACCGGGTGACATCACCTGGTGACCCTGCCCCATTCCTGTATAAGTCATCGAGCACCGCTCACACAGCATTACAGCGGGAGAGAGCGTCGTGTCTACATCGGAAGAAGAGAAGAAGGAACAAGACGGCGGAGAAGACCGGGCCACCATTAGCAAAAGAGCGGCAAAAGAGCAGAAGTTGGAGGAGAGGCCGGCAGAAGATCCGGAGAGCGGGAGAAGAACCGGACACCGGGAGAAGAGGCCAGAGAGTGGGAGAAGAACTGACACTGGGAGAAGAGGCCGTAGAGAGCGGAGAAGTCGGAAGAAGACCCCTGAAGTCGGAAGAAGACCCCCCGGAGCTGCCTAATAAATTACTTTAAAAACCTGTGTAGTGTGTTTTTTTATTGACACTTTTTCCCCCAAGTGAATGGGTAGGGGTACGATGTACCCCATACTCATTCACATAGGGTGGGGGGCCGGGATCTGGGGGCCCCCTTATTAAAGGGGGCTCCCGGATTCTGATAAGCCCTCTGCCCACAGACCCCGACAACCAATGGCCAGGGTTGTTGGAAAGGGGCCCTTGTCCACATCAACATAGGGACAAGGTGCTTTGGGGTGGGGGGCCTCAGGGGCACATGTCTAATAGTGCCCACTGTCAACCCTCCACATTCCTCTGCTGTTCATACTGACCACTAGGGATGAGCTTCGAGTTCGAGTCGAACTCATGTTCGACTCGAACATCGGCTGTTCGCCAGTTCGCTGAACAGCGAACAATTTGGGGTGTTTGCGGCAAATTCAAAAGCCATGGAACACCCTTTAAAAGTCTATGGGAGAAATCAAAAGTGCTAATATTAAAGGCTTACATGCATGGTATTGTCATAAAAAGTGTTTAGGGACCTGGGTCCTGCCCCAGGGGACATGGATCAATGCAAAAAAAAGTTTTAAAAACGGCAGTTTTTCGGGAGCAGTGATTTTAATAATGCTTAAAGTGAAACAATAAAAGTGTAATATTCCTTTAAATTTCGTACCTGGGGGGTGTCTATAGTATCCCTGTAAAGGGGCGCATGTTTCCCGCATTTAGAACAGTCTGACAGCAAAATGACATTTCAAAGGGAAAAAAGTCATTTAAAACTACTCGCGGCTATTAATGAATTGCCGGTCCGACAATACACATAAAAGTTCATTGATAAAAACGGCATGGGAATTCCCCACAGGGGAACCCCGAACCAAAATAAAAAAAAAATGACATGGGGGGTCCTCGTAAATTCCATACCAGGCCCTTCAGGTCTGGTATGGATTTTAAGGGGAACCCCGCGCCAAAATTTTTTAAAAAATGGCGTGGGGTCCCCCCAAAAATCCATACCAGACCCTTATCCGAGCACGCAACTTGGCAGGCCGCAGGAAAAGAGGGTGGACGAGAGAGCGCCCCACCCTCCTGAACCGTAGCAGGCCACATGCCCTCAACAATGGGAGGGTGCTTTGGGGTAGCCCCCAAAACACCTTTCCCCATGTTGATGGGGACAAGGGCCTCATCCCCACAACACTTGCCCGGTGGTTGTGGGGGTCTGCGGGCGGGGGGCTTATCAGAATCTGGAAGCCCCCTTTAACAAGGGGACCCCAGATCCTGGCCCTCCCCCCTGTGTGAAATGGTAAGGGTACCCCTACCATTTCACAAAAAAACTGTCACAAATGTTAAAAATGACAAGAGACAGTTTTTGACAACTCCTTTAACCACTTGCCGACCGCCTCACGCATATATACGTGAACAGAGCGGCACGGGCAGGCAAAATCACGTACACCCCCGGTGCCAGCGGCGGTCGGCATTTGTCTAGGAGCAATCAGAGATGAGGGAGAGGCCATCCGATTGTGGCCCCCCTCGCGATCGCTCCCAGCCAATGAGAAACATCCCCTGCCTGTGTATAGTATACACAGGCAGAGGATGTGATGTCATCTCTCCTCGGCTTGGCAGTTTCCGTTCCGACGCCGAGGAGAGAAGACAGCCGAGTAAGTGTAAAACACAAACACACACAGTAGAACATGCCAGGCACACTAAACACCCCCGATCGCCCCCCGATCCCCCCCCAATCACCCCCCCCTGTCACAAACTGACACCAAGCTGTTTTTTTTTTTTTTTCCTGATTACTGATTGGTGTCAGTTTGTGACAGTTAGAAGTGGTAGGGCAGTGAGTATTAGCCCCCTGTAGGTCTAGGGTACCCCCCTAACCCCCCCTAATAAAGTTTTAACCCCTTGATCACCCCCGTCACCAGTGTCGCTAAGCGATCATTTTTCTGATCGCTGTATTAGTGTCACTGGTGACGCTAGTTAGTGAGGTAAATATTGAGGTTCGCCGTCAGCGTTTTATAGCGACAGGGACCCCCATATACTACCTAATAAATGTTTTAACCCCTTGATTGCCCCCTAGTTAACCCTTTCACCACTGATCACTGTATAACTGTTACGGGTGACGCTGGTTAGTTTGTTAATTTTTTATAGTGTCAGGGCACCCGCCGTTTATTACCGAATAAAGGTTTAGCCCCCCGGATCGCCCGGCGATGATATGCGTCGCCCCAGGCAGCGTCAGATTAGCGCCAGTACCGCTAACACCCACGCACGCAGCATACGCCTCCCTTAGTGGTATAGTATCTGAACGGATCAATATCTGATCCGATCAGATCTATACTAGCGTCCCCAGCAGTTTAGGGTTCCCAAAAACGCAGTGTTAGCGGGATCAGACCAGATACCTGCTAGCACCTGCGTTTTGCCCCTCCGCCCGGCTCGGCCCAGCCCACCCAAGTGCAGTATCGATTGATCACTGTCACTTACAAAACACTAAACGCATAACTGCAGCGTTCGCAGAGTCAGGCCTGATCCCTGCGATCGCTAACAGTTTTTTTGGTAGCGTTTTGGTGAAATGGCAAGCACCAGCCCCAGGCAGCGTCAGGTTAGTGCCAGTAGCGCTAACACCCACGCACCGTACACCTCCCTTAGTGGTATAGTATCTGAACGCATCAATATCTGATCCGATCAGATCTATACTAGCGTCCCCAGCAGTTTAGGATTCCCAAAAACGCAGTGCTAGCGGGATCAGCCCAGATACCTGCTAGCACCTGCGTTTTGCCCCTCCGCCCGGCCCAGCCCAGCCCAGCCCACCCAAGTGCAGTATCGATCGATCACTGTCACTTACAAAACACTAAACGCATAACTGCAGCATTCGCAGAGTCAGGCCTGATCCCTGCGATCGCTAACAGGTTTTTTTTGTAGCGTTTTGGTGAACTGGCAAGCGCCAGCGGCCTAGTACACCCCGGTCATAGTCAAACCAGCACTGCAGTAACACTTGGTGACGTGGCGAGTCCCATAAGTGCAGTTCAAGCTGGTGAGGTGGCAAGCACAAGTAGTGTCCCGCTGCCACCAAGAAGACAAACACAGGCCCGTCGTGCCCATAGTGCCCTTCCTGCTGCAATCGCCAATCCTAATTGGGAACCCACCGCTTCTGCAGCGCCCGTACTTCCCCCATTCACATCCCCAACCAAATGCAGTCGGCTGCATGAGAGGCATTTTCTTTATGTCCTCCCGAGTACCCCTACCCAACGAACCCCCCCAAAAAAGATGCCGTGTCTACAGCAAGCGCGGATATAGGCGTGACACCCGCTATTATTGTCCCTCCTGTCCTGACAATCCTGGTCTTTGCATTGGTGAATGTTTTGAACGCTACCATTCACTAGTTGAGTATTAGCGTAGGGTACAGCATTGCACAGACTAGGCGCACTTTCACAGGGTCTCCCAAGATGCCATCGCATTTTGAGAGACCCGAACCTGGAACCGGTTACAGTTATAAAAGTTACAGTTACAAAAAAAAGTGTAAAAAAAAAAAAAAAACACAAACAAAAAAAAAAAAAAAAAATAGTTGACGTTTTATTGTTCTCTCTCTATTCTCTCTCTCTATTGTTCTGCTCTTTTTTACTGTATTCTATTCTGCAATGTTTTATTGTTATTATGTTTTATCATGTTTGCTTTTCAGGTATGCAATTTTTTATACTTTACTGTTCACTGTGCTTTATTGTTAACCATTTTTTTGTCTTCAGGTACGCCATTCACGACTTTGAGTGGTTATACCAGAATGATGCCTGCAGGTTTAGGTATCATCTTGGTATCATTCTTTTCAGCCAGCGGTCGGCTTTCATGTAAAAGCAATCCTAGTGGCTAATTAGCCTCTAGACTGCTTTTACAAGCAGTGGGAGGGAATGCCCCCCCCACCGTCTTCCGTGTTTTTCTCTGGCTCTCCTGTCTCAACAGGGAACCTGAGAATGCAGCCGGTGATTCAGCCAGCTGACCATAGAGCTGATCAGAGACCAGAGTGGCTCCAAACATCTCTATGGCCTAAGAAACCGGAAGCTACGAGCATTTTATGACTTAGATTTCGCCGGATGTAAACAGCGCCATTGGGAAATTGGGGAAGCATTTTTTCACACCGATCTTGGTGTGGTCAGATGCTTTGAGGGCAGAGGAGAGATCTAGGGTCTAATAGACCCCAATTTTTTCAAAAAAGAGTACCTGTCACTACCTATTGCTATCATAGGGGATATTTACATTCCCTGAGATAACAATAAAAATGATTAAAAAAAAAAAAAAATGAAAGGAACAGTTTAAAAATAAGATAAAAAAGCAAAAAAATAATAAAGAAAAAAAAAAAAAAAAAAAAAGCACCCCTGTCCCCCCTGCTCTCGCGCTAAGGCAAACGCAAGCGTCGGTCTGGTGTCAAATGTAAACAGCAATTGCACCATGCATGTGAGGTGTCACCGCGAATGTCAGATCGAGGGCAGTAATTTTAGCAGTAGACCTCCTCTGTAAATCTAAAGTGGTAACCTGTAAAGGCTTTTAAAGGCTTTTAAAAATGTATTAATTTTGTTGCCACTGCACGTTTGTGCGCAATTTTAAAGCATGTCATGTTTGGTATCCATGTACTCGGCCTAAGATCATCTTTTTTATTTCATCAAACATTTGGGCAATATAGTGTGTTTTAGTGCATTAAAATTTAAAAAAGTGTGTTTTTTCCACAAAAAATGCGTTTGAAAAATCGCTGCGCAAATACTGTGTGAAAAAAAAAAATGAAACACCCACCATTTTAATCTGTAGGGCATTTGCTTTAAAAAAATATATAATGTTTGGGGGTTCAAAGTAATTTTCTTGCAAAAAAAAATAATTTTTTCATGTAATCAAAAAGTGTCAGAAAGGGCTTTGTCTTCAAGTGGTTAGAAGAGTGGGTGATGTGTGACATAAGCTTCTAAATGTTGTGCATAAAATGCCAAGACAGTTCAAAACCCCCCCAAATGACCCCATTTTGGAAAGTAGACACCCCAAGCTATTTGCTGAGAGGCATGTCGAGTCCATGGAATATTTTATATTGTGACACAAGTTGCAGGAAAGAGACAAATTTTTTTTTTTTTTTTGCACAAATTTGTCACTAAATGATATATTGCTCAAAATGCCATGGGAATATGTGAAATTACACCCCAAAATAAATTCTGTTGCTTCTCCTGAGTATGGGGATACCACATGTGTGGGACTTTTTGGGAGCCTAGCTGCGCACGGGACCCCGAAAACCAAGCACCGCCTTCAGGCTTTCTAAGGGCGTAAATTTTTGAATTCACTCTTCACTGCCTATCACAGTTTCGGAGGCCATGGAATGCCCAGGTGGCACAAACCCCCCCCCCCCAAATTACCCCATTTTGGAAAGTAGACACCCCAAGCTATTTGCTGAGAGGTATAGTGAGTATTTTGCAGACCTCACTTTTTGTCACAAAGTTTTGAAAATTGAAAAAAGAAAAAAAAAAATTTTTTTTCTGGTCTTTCTTCATTTTCAAAAACAAATGAGAGCTGCAAAATACTCACCATGCCTCTTAGCAAATAGCTTGGGGTGTCTACTTTCCAAAATGGGGTCATTTGGGGGGGGGGTTTTGCCATCATGGCATTTTATGGCCTTCAAAACTGTGATAGGCAGCGAGGAGTGAAATCAAAAATTTATGCCCTTAAAAATCCTGAAGGCGGTGCTTGGTTTTTGGGGCCCCGTACGCGGCTAGGCTCCCAAAAAGTCCCACACATGTGGTATCCCCATACTCAGGAGAAGCAGCTAAATGTATTTTGGGGTGCAATTCCACATATGCCCATGGCCTGTGTAAGCAATATATCATTTAGTGACAACTTTTTGTACATTTTTTTTTTTTTGTCATTATTCAATCACTTGGGACAAAAAAAATAAATATTCAATGGGCTCAACATGCCTCTCAGCAATTTCCTTGGGGTGTCTACTTTCCAAAATGGGGTCATTTGGGGGGGTTTTGTACTGCCCTGCCATTTTAGCACCTCAAGAAATGACATAGGCAGTCATAAACTAAAAGCTGTGCAAATTCCAGAAAATGTACCCTAGTTTGTAGACGCTATAACTTTTGCGCAAACCAATAAATATACGCTTATTGACATTTTTTTTACCAAAGACATGTGGCCGAATACATTTTGGCCTAAATGTATGACTAAAATTGAGTTTATTGGATTTTTTTTATAACAAAAATTAGAAAATATCATTTTTTTTCAAAATTTTCGGTCTTTTTCCGTTTATAGCGCAAAAAATAAAAATGGCAGAGGTGATCAAATACCATCAAAAGAAAGCTCTATTTGTGGGAAGAAAAGGACGCAAATTTCATTTGGGTGCAGCAGTGCATGACCGCGCAATTAGCAGTTAAAGCAATTAGCAGTGCCGAATTGTAAAAAGTGCTCTGGTCAGGAAGGGGGTAAAACCTTCCGGGGCTGAAGTGGTTAATTAAATGCTTCTTCTTTCTTCTATCTTCTGTCTTCTATCTTCCTTCGGTTTCTTCCTCCATCTTCTTCTGGTTCTTCTGGTTTTTCCTCTGGTGTTCTCATCCGGCATCTTCCTCCGCGGCATCTTCTTCCCTCCTCCTCGGGCCACTCCGCATCCATGATGGCATGGTGGGAGGCTCCCGCTGTGTGACGCTTCTCCTCTTCTGATGGTTCTTAAATAACGGGGGGTGGGGCCACTCGGTGACCCCACCCCCCTCTGATGCGTAGGGACTTGACGGGGACTTCCCTGTGGCACTCCCCATGATGTCAGAGGGGGCGGGGTCACCCGTTACATTCCCAGGGGGGAGGGTCAGGATCTGGGGGTCCCTTGTTAAAGGGGGATTCCAGATTCCGATAAGCCCCCGCCTGCAGACCCCCACAACCACTGGGCAAGGGTTGTGGGGATGAGGCCCTTGTCCCCATCAACATGGGGACAAGGTGTTTTGGGGGGCCACCCCAAAGCACCCTCCCAATGTTGAGGGCATGCGGCCTGGTGCGGTTCAGGAGGGGGGTGCTCTATCATCCCCCCCTCTTTTCCTGCGGCCTGCCAGGTTGCGTGCTCAGATAAGGGTCTGGTATGCATTCTTGGGGGGACCCCACACCATTTTTTTTTAATTTTGGCGTGGGGTTCCCCTTAAAACCCATACCAGACCTGAAGGACCTGGTATGGAATTTAGGGGGACCCCTATGTCATTTTTTTTTTTATTTTGGTTCAGGGTTCCCCGTTTTTATCAATGAACTTTTATGTGTATTGTCGGACTGGCAATTCATTAATAGCCGCGAGTACTTTTAAATGACTTTTTTCCTTTGAAATGTCATTTTGCTGTCAGACTGTTCTAAACACGGGAAAAAATGCGCCCCTTTACAGGCATACTATAGACACCCCCTAGGTATGAAATTTAAAGGAATATTACACTTTTATTGTTTCACTTTAAGCATTATTAAAATCACTGCTCCTGAAAAAACGGCCATTTTTAAAACTTTTTTTTGCATTAATCCATGTCCCCTGGGGCAGGACCCAGACCCCCAAACACTTTTTATGACAATAACTTGCATATAAGCCTTTAAAATTAGCACTTTTGAGTATTCATGTTCGTGTCCCATAGACTTTAACGGTGTTCGCGTGTTCTAACAAATTTTTTGCCTATTCGCAAGTTCTGGTGCGAACCGAACAGGGGGGTGTTCAGCTCATCCCTACTGACCACTGTCATATCCTCCACAATCCTCTCCTGTGTATATACTGCCCACTGGCATACCCTCCACACTCCACCCCGTACAGAGTGCTCACTGTCAACCCTCCACAATCCTCTGCTGTGCATACTGCCCACTATCATACCCCCACACTATTTTGTAGACACTATAAATTTTGTGCAAACCAATCAATATACGCTTATTGCGTTTTTTTTTTTACCAAAAATATGTAGAAGAATACATATCGGCCTAAACTGAGCAAAAGATTTTTTTTTTTATATATTTTTGGGGGATATTTATTATAGGAAAAAGTAAAAAATATTGCATTTTTTTTTTAAATTGTCACTCTTTTTTTGTTTATAGCGCAAAAAATAAAAAACGCAGAGGTGATCAAATACCCCCAAAAGAAAGCTCTATTTGTGGGAAAAAAAGGACGTGGTTACAACATTGCACAACCGCTCAATTGTCAGTTAAAGCGATGCAGTGCTGAATCGCAAAAAATGCTCTGGTCAGGAAGGGGATAAAATCCTACGGGGCTGAAGTGATTAAAGCGGAAGTAAACTTTGCTAACATTACTACTTTTTTGAGGCCCTGTGGTATGTTATTCCATAATGTACTAGTATGCACAGCATATTAGCACATTAGGGTATACGTACCTGTCAGACTGAGCCCTCCAGCGCTGCACTGTGATCAATCCGGTGGGTCCCGGGCTCTTCAATATTCAACCTGTCTCCCTTCCGGGTTCTGTGCCTTCGGTCACTTGCCTTGGCTGGGCTGTATTGCCGTCACTCCCTCTCTCTCTCACATCCCCTTTGTCTCTCTCTCATCCTCCCTCCCTCTATTTAATTTAATTTGTTATAACAAAAATTTGTTTGCATTTTTAATTATTTTTTTTATTTTTATTTTTTATAAAAAAGCCCCACCAAAATCCTCAGCACCCGGCCTTCTTATCATTATTTTTTCTAGGGAACACTGAAACAGATAATGATCCTACACAGGAAGGAATGGCACCTGAGCCACAATTGGAGGGGGTTATTGTAAATAAGGGACACCCCAGAGTACCTTACACTCTGTTACAGAGAAATGCTGTAAAAGACCAAAGTTTCCTTCTGAGATAAATTGTCCTAGTGAGGGAGGTGATGATAGAACCCCTAGAAAGAGAGACTATGAGAAAGTCAGTGGATTTTACAGTTATCCTAGAATAAATGAGTCAGAGGGCTATATGGGCGGTTATGGTCAACCATCCACCCCGTCCTAAAGTTCCATTCCACTTACTAATAGGCACTTGAGGGGTATCAAGAAGCTTATCAGGAGAAAAGGGAGTATAATCATGATCATGATTGTCCCCTTTTGGAACACCTCTAGAGAGAACAGGATGTCCCCCAGGTGAACTCGTTTTGAGAACAGACCCAATCATTTTTTTAGGGGAAAATCCAGGTTCAAAATGGAAGGGAGGGACAAAAGGAAAATGAAGGGAGGGTGCAGAGAAGGTAGGAGGAAACAGTTCAAAGTAAAGGAAATATTTAATGTGAAGGTATTTTATGTCTTCTATACTTCTCTTAGATTCCTCTGGAAGCTAGCCTCCAGTTTGTCTGCCTTTAGTGATTTCATACTTAAGGATTTGAATAAAACTAAAATTAAAAATAAGCCTAAAAAGGACATTTAAGAGGGCATTAAGACAGTACATGATTTAAATGTAAGGAAATGATTTATTTGCCCTGTCAGTGGCTTACATGATATTCCCTAAGGTCATAGTTCCTAAATTGCTTTCCATTAAAGCTACCCTGTTAGCATGGAAGTTTCTTGCATGCTCTAGGGCATTTACAAAAGATACCTATACCTCTCAGAGCCCTTGACTACTGTAGAGGCCGACTCTCGATGAACAAATGGATTGCTGAGGGCTTTAACTTTTAACTTTCAATATGTTTTTATTGTCAAGTACATCATACAGTTTATGCATTAACATATTGGAATGTACAGGAGGGAATGCCTCCTCGAACCAAAGGACAGAAAGGTTACAATTCGAGAAAGAAAACAACATAAAACATACGGTTTCTCATCTTTAAAGGCATTTGGTGGGGTAAACCTGAGATATATTCGTATCTATGTTTTAGAAAAACATTCTCCAAGCGTTTTTACTAAAAACCTCACGGGAACTTTCCCCTACCCCGGCACCCCTGACGGGATCTAGCTGTGCCAGGTGGGGAAATTCCCCCTACTTCTCCTATGCCCATTAGGTTGGAGCCCTCAGGAATGTTGAGGGACTATGAATCCCCGTGGGCTAGGTAGTGTACCGCATGTTAGCTACATATTGAATTGCCACCAGTTAGCTAACTGATGTGAGATAGAAGACAGGAAAAAGATTTAAAAGAGAGGGAGAGAAGAGAGAGGAGGGTGGGTGGGTGGAGGGGTCTTGAGAGGGGGGAGAGGGGGGAGCAGGAGTACATCTGTGTGTCTCTCAGATTAAGGCAGTATGAATTCGTCTATGTGTGGGTTAGGGGTTGTTGCGTGCCTGAACCCCTGGTATGAGGGAGGTTCCCATGTATTGGGCCCAGGGTTCCCATATTGTTTGGAATTTCTTAGAGGTGTTTGTCAGGATGCTCGAAAGCTTTTCTTGAGCCATAATCCACGACACCTTCCTTTTTACTGCGTTGAACGAGGGCCTTGGTTGTTTCCATGCTTTGGCAATTGAGATTTTGGTGCCCAATAATATAAAGTTGATCAATGTTTGATTAGCCTTAGAAATTCCAGAAAGGTTAGCGTTGAGAATAGCCACCTCTGGGGACCTAGGGATCTGGCAAGTCGTCACCTTGTATATCATAGTGAAGACTTTTCTCCAAAAAGTGCGTATTTTGGGGCATTCCCACCAAATGTGGGCCATAGTGCCCAGGTGTTGACAACCTCTGAAACATAATGGGTTCGCTGAGGGATAGATTGCTGCCAACCTGGTAGGGGTTAGGTACCATCTGGTAATCAATTTGATACTTGCCTCCCTCAAGGAGATGTTCTGGATCCCCTTAAAGGATTTAGTAAGAGCAGCTTGCCAGATCTCTATGTCCCTGCAGCATTGGAAGTCAGACTCCCATGCCTTCATATATGTGGTTTTGTCTGTAGGGCAAGTGAGGGCCGAATATATCACTGATATGCCTCCCCTCTGCTCCATGGCTTGTCCGCACCAATGTTCGTATACTGTGAATTTAGGGGGGAGCGGTTTCTCTTTCCATATAGAGTGGAGAAAGTGAGTGATTTGGTAAAAGCGGAATCGTTCCGATTCCGGGAGGTCCAGGTGTTTGATACAGAATTTGAGGGTGATTGGTCCATTGGGAGTGAAGAAGTGCCCTATCCGGTATAGCCCTTTGTCCAACCACCATTTGAATGCTGAGATGTCAAGTCCCGGTGGGAAGTCAGGGTTGTGGAATAGGTGAGCTAAGGGTCGACCCGTGGAGACCAGGGCCGTGGAGTGCCGTAGGGAGTCCCAAAGGGCGCATGAGTGGGATAGAGTGGGTGATAGTATGGGCGGTCTAGATTTAGGTGGGCACCAAAGTATGTAGTCTATCGTGTGTTTGGGGATGGCTTGTCTTTCGATATTCACCCAGTCTGGTTTCTCGTAGCGAGAGTAAATTGAGGACAGTTGGGCCAATCTGGCAGCTAAGTAGTATTTACGTAGGTTTGGGAGACCCAGCCCTCCCTTGCGTCCGTGAAGGAAGAGGGTACTCTGAGGGATACGATAACCTTTCTTACCCCAAATATATCGGAGAATTTTACTCTGCAAAGCTCTTAGGTGATCTTTCCTGAGTGGGATAGGGAGGGAGCGAAAGAAGTAGAGGAGCCTGGGGAGTAGGGTCATCTTAACCGAGTTAATCCGACCCAGCCAGGATAGCTCGTGTTTTGACCATGAAATAAGGTCCGCCTCTAGTTTCTTGAAGAGTGAAGGATAATTTTGCGCATAAAGCGTTTCCGTCTTGGCCGTCAGTGTGATTCCCAGGTAGCTAATGGACGTGTCGCCCCATTTGAAGGGAAAGGATTGTTTTAGAGAGTCAACTGTTTGTGGCGGTAATGAGACATTAAGAGCTTGAGATTTGGTGAAATTGACTTCGAGTCCAGAGATTTTAGAAAAGTTCTTTAACACTAGACATAGATTAGGCAGTGTAGTGAGGGGGGAAGTCAGGAAAAGGAGGATGTCGTCGGCGAAGAGCCCACATTTGTGCATCTGGTCTCCACAGGTCACCCCTTTTATGTTCGGGTTATGTCGAATGGCGATTGCTAAGGTTTCTATGGCTATTGCGAAAATTAGGGGGATAGAGGGCACCCTTGTCTAGTGCCCCGTGAAATGTCTATTGGTTTGGAGTAATGGCCTTGGATGCGTATTTGGGCCTTTGGTTGTGAGTAGAGAGCATGCAGAAGTCCCAGAAAACGGTTACCGAATCCCCATCTCTCCAATATAGTGAAGATGTAGTGCCAGGAGACCGTGTCAAAGGCCTTCTGCAGGTCTAGGGATAGAAGGAATCCCGATTGGTGAGGCCCCCCTGTCCAGTTAGTTTGAAGAATCGAGGTGATATCTATCGCCCTCCTTATTTGGTCAGGACCCTGTCTCCCGGGTATGAATCCTACCTGGTCCTTATGTATATATTGTGTAATAAAAGAGGACAACCTGTTAGCCATTATTTTGGTAAGTATTTTTAGGTCATTATTTATGAGTGAGATCGGTCTGTAGTTGCTAACGTCTTCGTGATTTTTGCCAGGTTTGGGTATGACCGTGATTAACGCGGTGTTGAGATGGATGTCTAGGGGGTTTCCATTGGTTTTGGAGTTGAAGAAGGAGGTCAGGTGAGGTGCCAGAATGACTGCAAAAGACTTGTAGTATGCTACAGAAAGGCCATCCGGACCCGGAGCTGATCCCCCTCTAAGGTCTTTTATGACCCCCAAAACCTCCTCCTCAGAGATGGGTATTTCCATCTTTTGTTTGTGGGCCTCTTTTAGGGAGGGTAGGGGGACACCTTCCAGAAACTGCGGGATTAAGGTCGCGTTTGGTGTATTTGTTTGGCTATATAAAGTAGAGTAAAAACCCCGAAAGGCATCTAGAATCTTGGAAGGATTGGACGTGGGGGGTTGGCCATTTACTCTGAGTTTGGGGAAGGCATGGGTTCTGATGGGGGGAGACAGTTTTTTAGCCAGGAGGGGACCTATTTTGTCTGCCTGAGTGTAGAATTTTTGTCCATTCCAGCGAATGGCCTTTTCAGCCTTAGATGTGAGTGCTAGATTGAGATCAATTCTCGCTCTATCGAGAAGGGAAACAGGGGTCTTGGAGGGGTCCCTTTTGTGGGAAGCTTTCAGTGTGGTGTATTCCTTTTCCAACTTAATTAGGTCTGCTTTTTGTGCTCGTTTGGTTTGAGCGGCAATCTGGATGAGTGTACCTCTTATAAATGCTTTATGTGCAGCCCATAATGTTTCTGGAGAAATGTCCTCTGATTTATTGAGTTTAAAATATTCTTTAAGGGCTTTTTCGAGTTCAATGACCTTGATGGGGTCAGATAATAGTGACTCATTCAGTCTCCAGTGTCCCCTGGATCCGCCCAGGGGGCCCGTTTTGAGTGAGATGGTCACTATGGAGTGGTCCGAGAGGGCCGTCTCCCTGATTTGTGCTTTGTGGATCAAAGGGAGTAGGGAGGATGGGGTCAAAATGTGGTCAATCCTCGCATAGGTACTATGGGGGGAGAGTAATGGGTATAGTCCCTTTTGTTGGGGTTAAGTTCCCTCCAGGTGTCAGTTAAGCCGTGGGTATGGATTGTTTTGGCGATCCTGAGGCTCTCTTTGGTGGGTCGTGTTAGTTGAGTCAGAAGGGGTTTAGATTTGTCCAGTCCCTGATCGAACGCTGCGTTCGAGTCTCCGCCAAAGATGACCGTTCCCTCCAATTTCTGAGCGAGGCTGCGCAGTAGGGAGTCAAAAAATTTTGCTTGTCCTCTATTTGGAGCATAGTAGGAGACCAGGGAATACAGGTGGTCCCCCACTGTTCCCTTGACCAGGAGGAACCTGCCCTCCGGATCAGCGAATTCAGACAGTTTTACAAAGTTAAGATGTTTGGAAATTATGATTGCAACTCCCTTAGTTTTGTTGTCTGCACTCGCTAAGAAAAACTGTGGGAAATGAGGGTGGAGATACTTAGGGCTATACCGGGAGGGGAAGTGTGTTTCTTGCATCATAATGATGTCTAGCTTGAGATGCTTATAATAATCGAGGACCTTTCTCCTCTTAATCTGGGAATTGATTCCCTGGACATTGTGAGAGGCTATGTGGAGTTCAGCTGTAGGGTCGTTAGCCATGGAGCAGTTGGAGTGTAGTGCAATGGCCCTCACTTACCCTTTGGTGCGTGGGAACCTGGACTTTAGGATGATGATCGTAGATTCTTCTTGGCGGGAAGATATCAGGAATTCCCGTGGGTGAGTGTGTGGTATCTGAAACACAAGATGTGGTTAGGCACAATGTATTGATTGGGGATGAGGGGTGGGGGTACAGGATAGAGAAGAAAAGGTCTCCTATAGAAGAAAGAAAAGACACAGGGAAGGAGAAACCCCCTATGTCTTTTAGAAAAAAATTTGAGTATGTCTGGCCCATCTGGGCTCAGACAGCCTAGCCCCCAGAGACCTTCGGGTGTCTAGGGGTTAGGTGGGTGCGCAAGTGTTTCCTCACGAAACCGAACGCCCAACAAAAAACTTGTTCCCTAACGGGAAAAAATGCTGGAAGAAAAAACAAAGAAAATTTTGAAAACAATACTGTGGTATACCCGGTTGTCATAACAGAGTTACTAGTTAGTGGCCCTTAAACCGTCACCCAATTTAGTATCCTCCTAGTATGCTATTCATTTGCTAACACAGCAGAACGTCTATAAACTAGACCTGAAAAAAAAAAAAAAAAAAAAAAAACCCCTAGTCAAGGGGGATAAGGTCTCTCCCCCCCTCATAGATAGGCGGGAGGAAGCAGCCCCTCCCAATCTAGAGAGGCACTGCTCCCTTGAGCACATTGGATAAGTCGATGGGCTAGTTAAAAATTATCAAAAATTAAAGAGGGGAGATCCGGATAAAGTCCCAATCCCCCCCCCCCCCCCGAACCTGAAAAACAAAAAAACACGTAACAAAGAGTTCTGGAAAGTCAGAAAACCTTGCCCGGTTGTGTAGCCTGCCTAGTGACTAGGCCCAGAGGATCCCCCCAGTTCCAGGGGATGGTCAAACGATCCCCACTTCACAATCGGGATAGAAGAGATGCAGTTCACATCATCCTTGGCTTCAGGTTTGGTTGTTGTCTTTGGCCTTCTTTGCTTTTCCTGTTGACCACAGTGGAGATTGAGGGCTGGTGGGGGTCTGTCGTTTATTGGAGTTGGTCCCGGCATTGGTCGTGTCCATCTCGGCTTCCTGGGAGATGATTTTCAGGTGCAGGAGCAATTTTTCTCCTTCAGGTAGGGAGGAGAAGGCGTAATGTTTCCCCTGGACGGAGAATTTAACCGCGAACGGGAAGGCCCACTTGTATTTTATATCTCTTTGGGTGAGAGCGAGCAGGAGGGGTTTTAGTGATCTCCTCCTTTGGATCGTAGAGGGCGATAGGTCTGCGAAGATCTGTACTGGGTGTCCCATGCATTGCACTGAGGGAGAGGATCTGGCCTTTCTCATCACTTCCTCTTTAACTGTGTAGTGGTGGGGCTTAGCAATAATATCTCTTGGGGTGCCGTCTTTTCTGGGGGGCCCTAGGGCTCTGTGTGCCCTGTCCAATTCAAGGTGTTGAGAGGAGATATTAGGGATTAGCTGTTTAATCAGGTCCTGAACTGCTTCTGGAACATTGTGAATCGTTTCCGGTAGGCCTCGGATTCTGATGTTATATCGTCTGGACCTATTCTCAAGTTCGTCAATACGAGCCATTGCTAGGTCTAATTGATCTTGCACAGTGCTGATGTGCTGCGAGTGTTGATTAGTGACAGCTATAGTGTCCTCCATTTTGTGTTCGATCGCATCGATACGGGCCCCTAAATTAATAAAGTCTGCCTTCAGGTCCCCTGTAATTTTAGCTGCCGTTTGAGCCAGGCCTCTGTCCAAAAGTTCAGAGAATCTGTGGAAGAGGGAGTCTATGTGAGAGGCAGAGTCACTGGCAGGGAAGGCATATGTTGTGAGGCCTGCGTGATCTGAGGTAGATCCCTGGGGGGATAGAGGGCCTTCATAGAGGGGGCGATCCTGCAGGGATCCTGTAGAGGCTGGAGAGGGGGTCAGCAGAGGTGGGTATCCCTGCTGTCTCCCTGGAATGAAGTGAGGGGGAGTGAGGGGTTGCTCTGACCTGTAGTCCGCCGGGCCTGTGGAGCAGAGAGTCTGAGGCAGAGGCTGTGCCTGTGTAGCGGCGGCCATCTTGGGCGTCTCAGCCGTTTTTGTTTGCTCCCGTTGTGGCCACAGGTTCCGTTTCACCGGGGCCCCGGGCATATGGGGGTGTAGCCTGGACCTTGGGGAGTATCCCCAGGTACTTTAAACTTGTGGCGGTGCGCTGTGGTCCGTGCTGTGGGCGCCGGTCGATCGTGAGGGAGCGGAGCTCTAGGCTTTAGCGGCCATCTTGCGAGCTCCGCGCATGCGCACTGAGGGCTTTAACTTTTACGTACACCTTCCATCAGGATACAAAGACATGATTGATGATAAGTTAAATAAGCTTAACCATCTGCAAAGCTTTAATCCACATCAAGATTTTGAAATTCCATCTTTAATTTGTTCACACCTTACCATTAACACACCTGTAAAACATAAAAGTATAGCTTTCTTCTATAAAGTTTTTTCTCAGTATCCTAAACATGAGAAAAACCCTAATATGTATAAATGGGAAAAAGATTTAGGACAATCCTTTTCGGACGAATGTTGGTACAATGCTATGAGAATAAACCAAACTGCAACATCCTGCTTAGAGCATTGTTACAACTCTCAGAAAATATTGAATAGATGGTACCTAACTCCTTACAAATTAGCTAAAATATATCCATCTACATCACCATTATGCTGGCATTGTACGGATCAAGTTGGTTCCTTATTCCACATTTTATGGAGTTGTAAAAATCTGACCAGTTACTGGAACTCGATATCCACCTTTATTGCCTCTCTCACAGGCAACTTGTTAAAAATATCACCTGCTATGGCCCTTTTAGGTATCAACCTTGACACTTTCCCGTTTCAATACAGAATATTAGTGGCGAATATTCTTATAGCAGCTAGACTTACCATAACAAAAATGTTGAAATCAATTGAGGCCCCTAACCTGTGTGATGTCATGCTTAGAGTCAATACCCAGGCTTGCTATGAATTACTGTTAGTACTTAAAAATTATAACGTAATTCACTTTAAGAAGCACTGGTATGTATGGATCATACATCCTAAAGCATCTACAGTACTAAAAGACTTGTACGCTCAGTCTTAACTACCACTAGGTAGCCTGTTGGTATCACTTATTCCTTGTAGAGAATATGCTGCTTTCATTTCCTGATTGGTTTGACTTGCTAGAATACATTGATTTACTAGACAACATCCTGTTCTCTCTTTTGTTTATTCAAGTTAGAATAGACCTGTTCACAGTTTGCTCCCCTAGGGGTGAATAGGTTTATTCTTGGAGGTTTACTAGCTAGAAACTGAATTTAAAGATATGAATTTGAAGGAATTATTCACGATTATTATACTGACTTAATGTATTTATCAAAAATGCATTCGCTATACTATGTAACTGTAATGGTGTGAATCCTGTTATACCTTTCTTAACCACTTAAGGACCGCCTCACGCCGATGTACGTCGGCAAGGCGGCACGGGCAGGCAAAATCACGTACATGTACGTGATTTGCCTCCCGCGGGTGGGGGGTCCGATCGGACCCCCCCCGCCGCCCGAGGCAGTCCCGTTTGGTCCCCCGGCGATCGGAGATGAGGGGGAGGCCACCCGTTCGTGGCCCCCCCCTCGCGATCGCCGCCGGCCAATCAGATCACTTCCTTTGCTGCTGTATGCTAAACAGCAGCAAAGGAAATGATGTCATCTCTCCTCGGCTCGGTATTCCGTTGCAGCGCCGAGGAGAGAAGACATCAATGCGAGTGCACCAACACTACACAACACAGTAGAACATGCCAGGCATACAAAACACCCCGATCCCCCCCCGATCGCCCCCCCGATCCCCCCCCAATCACCCCCCCCCTCCCTGTCACAAACTGACACCAGCAGTTTTTTGTTTTTTTTGTTTTTTTTTTCTGATTACTGCATTGGTGTCAGTTTGTGACAGTTACAGTGTTGGAACAGTGAGTATTACCCCCCTTTAGGTCTAGGATACCCCCCTAACCCCCCCTAATAAAGTTTTAACCCCTTGATCACCCCCTGTCACCAGTGTTGCTAAGCGATCATTTTTCTGATCGCTGTATTAGTGTCGCTGGTGACGCTAGTTAGTGAGGTAAATATTTAAGTTCGCCGTCAGCGTTTTATAGCGACAGGGACCCCCATATACTATCTAATAAATGTTTTAACCCCTTGATTGCCCCCTAGTTAACCCTTTCACCACTGATCACCGTATAACCGTTACGGGTGACGCTGGTTAGTTCGTTTATTTTTTATAGTGTCAGGGAACCCGCCGTTTATTACCGAATAAAGGTTTAGCCCCCCGATCGCCCGGCGGTGATATGCGTCGCCCCAGGCAGCGTCAGATTAGCGCCAGTACCGCTAACACCCACGCACGCAGCATGCGCCTCCCTTAGTGGTATAGTATCTGAACGGTTCAATATCTGATCCGATCAGATCTATACTAGCGTCCCCAGCAGTTTAGGGTTTCCAAAAACGCAGTGTTAGAGGGATCAGCCCAGATACCTGCTAGCACCTGCGTTTTGCCCCTCCGCCCAGCCCACCCAAGTGCAGTATCGATCGATCACTGTCACTTACAAGGAACTAAACGCATAACTGCAGCGTTCGCAGAGTCAGGCCTGATCCCTGCGATCGCTAACAGTTTTTTTGGTAGCATTTTGGTGCACTGGCAAGCACCAGCCCCAGGCAGCGTCAGGTTAGCGCCAGTACCGCTAACACCCACGCACGCACCGTACACCTCCCTTAGTGGTATAGTATCTGATCGGATCAATATCTGATCCGATCAGATCTATACTAGCGTCCCCAGCAGTTTAGGGTTCCCAAAAACGCAGTGTTAGCGGGATCAGCCCAGATACCTGCTAGCACCTGCGTTTTGCCCCTCCGCCCGGCCCAGCCCAGCCCACCCAAGTGCAGTATCGATCAATCACTGTCACTTACAAAACACTAAATGCATAACTGCAGCGTTCGCAGAGTCAGGCCTGATCCCTGCGATCGCTAACAGTTTTTTTGGTAGCGTTTTGGTGAACTAGCAAGCACCAGCCCCAGGCAGCGTCAGGTTAGCGCCAGTACCGCTAACACCCACGCACACACCATACACCTCCCTTAGTGGTATAGTATCTGATCGGATCAATATCTGATCCGATCAGATCTATACTAGCGTCTCCAGCAGTTTAGGGTTCCCAAAAACACAGTGTTAGCGGGATCAGCCCAGATACCTGCTAGCACCTGCATTTTGCCCCTCCGCCCAGCCCAGCCCAGCCCACCCAAGTGCAGTATCGATCGATCACTGTCACTTACAAAACACTAAACGCATAACTGCAGCGTTCGCAGAGTCAGGCCTGATCCCTGCGATCGCTAACAGTTTTTTTTGTAGCGTTTTGGTGAACTGGCAAGCACCAGCGGCCTAGTACACCCCGGTCATAGTCAAACCAGCACTGCAGTAACACTTGGTGACGTGGCGAGTCCCATAAGTGCAGTTCAAGCTGGTGAGGTGGCAAGCACAAGTAGTGTCCCGCTGCCACCAAGAAGACAAACACAGGCCCGTCGTGCCCATAGTGCCCTTCCTGCTGCATTCGCCAATCCTAATTGGGAACCCACCACTTCTGCAGCGCCCGTACTTCCCACATTCACATCCCCAACCAAATGCAGTCGGCTGCATGAGAGGCATTTTCTTTATGTCCTCCCGAGTACCCCTACCCAACGAATCCCCCCCAAAAAAGATGTCGTGTCTGCAGCAAGCGCGGATATAGGCGTGACACCCGCTATCATTGTCCCTCCTGTCCTGACAATCCTGGTCTTTGCATTGGTGAATGTTTTGAACGCTACCATTCACTAGTTGAGTATTAGCGTAGGGTACAGCATTCCACAGACTAGGCACACTTTCACAGGGTCTCCCAAGATGCCATCGCATTTTGAGAGACCCGAACCTGGAACCGGTTACCGTTATAAAAGTTAGTTACAAAAAAAGTGTAAAAAAAAAAATATATATAAAATAAAAAAAAAATTGTTGTCGTTTTATTGTTCTCTCTCTCTATTCTCTCTCTCTATTGTTCTGCTCTTTTTTACTGTATTCTATTCTGCAATGTTTTATTGTTATTATGTTTTATCATGTTTGTTTTTCAGGTATGTAATTATTTATACTTTACCGTTTACTGTGCTTTATTGTTAACCATTTTTTTGTCTTCAGGTACGCCATTCACGACTTTGAGTGGTTATACCAGAATGATGCCTGCAGGTTTAGGTATCATCTTGGTATCATTCTTTTCAGCCAGCGGTCGGCTTTCATGTAAAAGCAATCCTAGCGGCTAATTAGCCTCTAGACTGCCTTTACAAGCCGTGGGAGGGAATGCCCCCCCCCACCGTCTTCCGTTTTTTTCTCTGGCTCTCCTGTCTCAACAGGGAACCTGAGAATGCAGCCGGTGATTCAGCCAGCTGACCATAGAGCTGATCAGAGACCAGAGTGGCTCCAAACATCTCTATGGCCTAAGAAACCGGAAGCTACGAGCATTTTATGACTTAGATTTCGCCGGATGTAAATAGCGCCATTGGGAAATTGGGGAAGCATTTTATCACACGGATCTTGGTGTGGTCAGATGCTTTGAGGGCAGAGGAGAGATCTAGGGTCTAATAGACCCCAATTTTTTCAAAAAAGAGTACCTGTCACTACCTATTGCTATCATAGGGGATATTTACATTCCCCGAGATAACAATAAAAATGATAAAAAAAAAAAATGAAAGGAACAGTTTAAAAATAAGATAAAAAAGCAAAAAAATAATAAAGAAAAAAAAAAAAAAAGCACCCCTGTCGCCCCCTGCTCTTGCGCTAAGGCGAACGCAAGCGGCGGTCTGTCGTCAAACGTAAACAGCAATTGCACCATGCATGTGAGGTATCACCGCGAAGGTCAGATCGAGGGCAGTAATTTTAGCAGTAGACCTCCTCTGTAAATCTAAAGTGGTAACCTGTAAAGGCTTTTAAAGGCTTTTAAAAATGTATTTATTTTGTTGCCACTGCACGTTTGTGCGCAATTGTAAAGCATGTCATGTTTGGTATCCATGTACTCGGCCTAAGATCATCTTTTTTATTTCATGAAACATTTGGGCAATATAGTGTGTTTTAGTGCATTAAAATTTAAAAAAGTGTGTTTTTTCCCCAAAAAATGCGTTTGAAAAATCGCTGCGCAAATACTGTGCGAAAAAAAAAAATGAAACACCCACCATTTTAATCTGTAGGGCATTTGCTTTAAAAAAATATATAATGTTTGGGGGTTCAAAGTTATTTTATTGCAAAAAAAAATAACTTTTTCATGTAAACAATAAGTGTCAGAAAGGGCTTTGTCTTCAAGTGGTTAGAAGAGTGGGTGATGTGTGACATACGCTTCTAAATGTTGTGCATAAAATGCCAGGACAGTTCAAAACCCCCCCAAATGACCCCATTTTGGAAAGTAGACACCCCAAGCTATTTGCTGAGAGGCATGTCGAGTCCATGGAATATTTTATATTGCGACACAAGTTGCGGGAAAGAGACAAATTTTTTTTTTTTTTTTTGCACAAAGTTGTCACTAAATGATATATTGCTCAAACATGCCATGGGAATATGTGAAATTACACCCCAAAATACATTCTGCTGCTTCTCCTGAGTACGGGGATACCACATGTGTGAGACTTTTTGGGAGCCTAGCCGCGTACGGGACCCCGAAAACCAAGCACCGCCTTCAGGCTTTCTAAGGGCGTGAATTTTTGATTTCACTCTTCACTGCCTATCACAGTTTCGGAGGCCATGGAAAGCCCAGGTGGCACAAAACCCCCCAAATGACCCCATTTTGGAAAGTAGACACCCAAAGCTATTTGCTGAGAGGTATAGTGAGTATTTTGCAGACCTCACTTTTTGTCACAAAGTTTTGAAATTTGAAAAAAGAAAAAAAAAATATGTTTTTTCTTGTCTTTCTTCATTTTCAAAAACAAATGAGAGCTGCAAAATACTCACCATGCCTCTCAGCAAATAGCTTGGGGTGTCTACTTTCCAAAATGGGGTCATTTGGGGGGGTTTTGTGCCACCTGGGCATCCCATGGCCTCCGAAACGGTGATAGGCAGTGAAGAGTAAAATCAAAAATTCACGCCCTTAGAAATCCTGAAGGCGGTGATTGGTTTTCGGGGCCCCGTACGCAGCTAGGCTCCCAAAAAGTCCCACACATGTGGTATCCCCATACTCAGGAGAAGCAGCTAAATGTATTTTGGGGTGCAATTCCACATATGCCCATGGCCTGTGTGAGCAATATATCATTTAATATATCAACCAATAAATATACGCTTATTGACATTTTTTTTACCAAAGACATGTGGCCGAATACATTTTGGCCTAAATGTATGACTAAAATTGAGTTTATTGGATTTTTTTTATAACAAAAAGTAGAAAATATCATTTTTTTTCAAAATTTTCGGTCTTTTTCCGTTTGTAGCGCAAAAAATAAAAACTGCAGAGGTGATCAAATACCATCAAAAGAAAGCTCTATTTGTGGGAAGAAAAGGACGCAAATTTTGTTTGGGTACAGCATTGCATGATCGCGCAAATAAAAGTTAAAGCGACGCAGTGCCAAATTGGAAAAAGACCTCTGGTCCTTAGGCAGCATAATGGTCCGGGGCTCAAGTGGTTAATGTCTTTATTTGTTATTTTATGTTCTGATAACAAAATAAGAAATTGAATGTTAAAAAAAAAAAAGACAGTACATGATGACCATAAGGAATTAGTGATACGTCTATCAAACAAAGAAGAGAGGGGGCGGGGGTGGACGGTGGGCGCCATTGTATTATTAAAGGAGGCAGAATATGTGAAAAAATGTCTATTCCTAATATCTATAGGAACATATGAAATTTTAAGGAAAGATCCTATGCGGCAATATAGGAAACCCATAAAATAAATAATTAATGGGATATAAAGCAGGAATTGCTGTATTGACAAGAAAAAAAAATCTTATTCCCGCGACTCTTATGCCGTGTACACACGAGCGGACTTTCCGGCAGACTTGGTCCGGCAGACCGGACCCCGTCGGACAATTCGATCATGTGTGGGCTCCAGCTGACTTTCTTCTCCCAAAAGTCCAATGGACCTAGAAATAAAACATGTTTCAAATCTTTCCGACGGACTCGAGTCTGGTCGAAAAATCCACTCGTCTGTATGCTAGTCCGACGGACTAAAACCGATGCTAGGGCAGCTATTGGTTACTGGCTATGAACTTTCTTATTTTAGTCCGGTCGTATGTCTGCATGAGAGGCATTTTCTTTATGTCCTCCTGAGTACCCCTACCCAATGAACCCCCCCAAAAAAGATGTCGTGTCTGCAGCAAGCGCGGATATAGGCGTGACACCCGCTATCATTGTCCCTCCTGTCCTGACAATCCTGGTCTTTGCATTGGTGAATGTTTTGAACGCTACCATTCACTAGTTGAGTATTAGCGTAGGGTACAGCATTCCACAGACTAGGCACACTTTCACAGGGTCTCCCAAGATGCCATCGCATTTTGAGAGACCCGAACCTGGAACCGGTTACCGTTATAAAAGTTAGTTACAAAAAAAGTGTAAAAAAAAAAATATATATAAAATAAAAAAAAAATTGTTGTCGTTTTATTGTTCTCTCTCTCTATTCTCTCTCTCTATTGTTCTGCTCTTTTTTACTGTATTCTATTCTGCAATGTTTTATTGTTATTATGTTTTATCATGTTTGTTTTTCAGGTATGTAATTATTTATACTTTACCGTTTACTGTGCTTTATTGTTAACCATTTTTTTGTCTTCAGGTACGCCATTCACGACTTTGAGTGGTTATACCAGAATGATGCCTGCAGGTTTAGGTATCATCTTGGTATCATTCTTTTCAGCCAGCGGTCGGCTTTCATGTAAAAGCAATCCTAGTGGCTAATTAGCCTCTAGACTGCCTTTACAAGCCGTGGGAGGGAATGCCCCCCCCCCACCGTCTTCCGTGTTTTTCTCTGGCTCTCCTGTCTCAACAGGGAACCTGAGAATGCAGCCGGTGATTCAGCCAGCTGACCATAGAGCTGATCAGAGACCAGAGTGGCTCCAAACATCTCTATGGCCTAAGAAACCGGAAGCTACGAGCATTTTATGACTTAGATTTCGCCGGATGTAAATAGCGCCATTGGGAAATTGGGGAAGCATTTTATCACACGGATCTTGGTGTGGTCAGATGCTTTGAGGGCAGAGGAGAGATCTAGGGTCTAATAGACCCCAATTTTTTCAAAAAAGAGTACCTGTCACTACCTATTGCTATCATAGGGGATATTTACATTCCCCGAGATAACAATAAAAATGATAAAAAAAAAAAAAATGAAAGGAACAGTTTAAAAATAAGATAAAAAAGCAAAAAAATAATAAAGAAAAAAAAAAAAAAAGCACCCCTGTCGCCCCCTGCTCTTGCGCTAAGGCGAACGCAAGCGGCGGTCTGTCGTCAAACGTAAACAGCAATTGCACCATGCATGTGAGGTATCACCGCGAAGGTCAGATCGAGGGCAGTAATTTTAGCAGTAGACCTCCTCTGTAAATCTAAAGTGGTAACCTGTAAAGGCTTTTAAAGGCTTTTAAAAATGTATTTATTTTGTTGCCACTGCACGTTTGTGCGCAATTGTAAAGCATGTCATGTTTGGTATCCATGTACTCGGCCTAAGATCATCTTTTTTATTTCATGAAACATTTGGGCAATATAGTGTGTTTTAGTGCATTAAAATTTAAAAAAGTGTGTTTTTTCCCCAAAAAATGCGTTTGAAAAATCGCTGCGCAAATACTGTGCGAAAAAAAAAAATGAAACACCCACCATTTTAATCTGTAGGGCATTTGCTTTAAAAAAATATATAATGTTTGGGGGTTCAAAGTTATTTTATTGCAAAAAAAAAATAACTTTTTCATGTAAACAATAAGTGTCAGAAAGGGCTTTGTCTTCAAGTGGTTAGAAGAGTGGGTGATGTGTGACATACGCTTCTAAATTTTGTGCATAAAATGCCAGGACAGTTCAAAACCCCCCCAAATGACCCCATTTTGGAAAGTAGACACCCCAAGCTATTTGCTGAGAGGCATGTCGAGTCCATGGAATATTTTATATTGCGACACAAGTTGCGGGAAAGAGACAAATTTTTTTTTTTTTTTTTTTTTTTTGCACAAAGTTGTCACTAAATGATATATTGCTCAAACATGCCATGGGAATATGTGAAATTACACCCCAAAATACATTCTGCTGCTTCTCCTGAGTACGGGGATACCACATGTGTGAGACTTTTTGGGAGCCTAGCCGCGTACGGGACCCCGAAAACCAAGCACCGCCTTCAGGCTTTCTAAGGGCGTGAATTTTTGATTTCACTCTTCACTGCCTATCACAGTTTCGGAGGCCATGGAAAGCCCAGGTGGCACAAAACCCCCCCAAATGACCCCATTTTGGAAAGTAGACACCCAAAGCTATTTGCTGAGAGGTATAGTGAGTATTTTGCAGACCTCACTTTTTGTCACAAAGTTTTGAAATTTGAAAAAAGAAAAAAAAAAAATGTTTTTTCTTGTCTTTCTTCATTTTCAAAAACAAATGAGAGCTGCAAAATACTCACCATGCCTCTCAGCAAATAGCTTGGGGTGTCTACTTTCCAAAATGGGGTCATTTGGGGGGGGTTTGTGCCACCTGGGCATCCCATGGCCTCCGAAACGGTGATAGGCAGTGAAGAGTAAAATCAAAAATTCACGCCCTTAGAAATCCTGAAGGCGGTGATTGGTTTTCGGGGCCCCGTACGCAGCTAGGCTCCCAAAAAGTCCCACACATGTGGTATCCCCATACTCAGGAGAAGCAGCTAAATGTATTTTGGGGTTGACATTTGACATTGACATTTTTTTACCAAAGACATGTGGCCGAATACATTTTGGCCTAAATGTATGACTAAAATTGAGTTTATTGGATTTTTTTTATAACAAAAAGTAGAAAATATCATTTTTTTTCAAAATTTTCGGTCTTTTTCCGTTTGTAGCGCAAAAAATAAAAACTGCAGAGGTGATCAAATACCATCAAAAGAAAGCTCTATTTGTGGGAAGAAAAGGACGCAAATTTTGTTTGGGTACAGCATTGCATGATCGCGCAAATAAAAGTTAAAGCGACGCAGTGCCAAATTGGAAAAAGACCTCTGGTCCTTAGGCAGCATAATGGTCCGGGGCTCAAGTGGTTAATGTCTTTATTTGTTATTTTATGTTCTGATAACAAAATAAGAAATTGAATGTTAAAAAAAAAAAAGACAGTACATGATGACCATAAGGAATTAGTGATACGTCTATCAAACAAAGAAGAGAGGGGGCGGGGGTGGACGGTGGGCGCCATTGTATTATTAAAGGAGGCAGAATATGTGAAAAAATGTCTATTCCTAATATCTATAGGAACATATGAAATTTTAAGGAAAGATCCTATGCGGCAATATAGGAAACCCATAAAATAAATAATTAATGGGATATAAAGCAGGAATTGCTGTATTGACAAGAAAAAAAAATCTTATTCCCGCGACTCTTATGCCGTGTACACACGAGCGGACTTTCCGGCAGACTTGGTCCGGCGGACCGGACCCCGTCGGACAATTCGATCATGTGTGGGCTCCAGCTGACTTTCTTCTCCCAAAAGTCCAACGGACCTAGAAATAAAACATGTTTCAAATCTTTCCGACGGACTCGAGTCCGGTCGAAAAATCCACTCGTCTGTATGCTAGTCCGACGGACTAAAACCGATGCTAGGGCAGCTATTGGTTACTGGCTATGAACTTTCTTATTTTAGTCCGGTCGTATGTCATCACGTACGAATCTGTCAGACTTTGGTTGATCGTGTGTAGGCAAGTCCGTTCATTCGAAAGTCTGCCGGAAAGTCCGTCGGAAAGTCCGCCGGACCAGTCTGGTCGAACCAGTCTGGTCGAAAAGTCAGTTCGTGTGTACGTGGCATCAGGGTGCCCATTTTATATTGTTTGCCCAAGATACGCAAGGATCTGGATCACACAAGCGTCCAAGCTATTGTTAGCAGAATTGACCCTGTAACATCTAGAATAGGGAAATATGTTGATTTCTTTTAGCAACCCTCATGCTGCGTACACATGAGCGGTTTTGCCGTTGGAATAAACTCTGAAGGTTCCTCCAGCAGAATTCCGACGGAATGCCGCTCAAGCTGTCTTGCATACACACGGTCACACCAAAGTCCGACTGTCAAGAACGCGATGGCGTACAACACGTATGATGGGACAACATGTACGACGTCTCGTACTTGCTTCAGAGCATGCGTCGTTTTTGGTGCATTGGAACAGCAAACAGACGAGCGATTTTTCCGATAGTAATTAGTTCCGTCAGAAAAATATAGAACATGTTCTCTATTTAAGTTCGTCTGAATCCTCTAAGGAAAAAGTCGGAATATACAATAAAAAGCTCCCATCTGACTTTTTCTGACAGATATTCCACTCGTGTCTATGCGGCATTAGTATGCAAATCCCCTGCCTACCTTACAGACACCACACAGGTCATCAATGAACTAAAGAATTTCAATATTGAAGGTGACTGTCTTTTGGTGACAGCTGAAATTTCATCCCTATACACCATTGGGACACACCCATTCCCCGATGGGGGTAATGAGCGGGTGGCAAAGTGTGAGAAGCATCGTGACCAGCTGTATCCAATCTTAGCCGGTCACTATGAAGAGCGGCGTGCACGCCCCCAGGGTTGAGGCTTTTCCCTTTGACAAAGCCCAGCCTCGATCAGGGTAAAGAGCCAATGAAATTGGCTCTTTACCACGTGACCGGCTGTGTCCAATCACAGCCAGTTACAAATGTCAACAAACAGCAGTGTAACGGCTGTTGCTGGGTTCTTCTCCTCACACACTAGTCCAGTGTGAGGAGAAGATCAGCGAACAGTGAGTTACAGAGATTAGTTACACTTACAGATTATTCTAGTGTCCAGATTGCCCCCCCAATAAGGAGTACCTGTCACAGGAGTACCTGTTATCACAGTACCTGTCACCAAAGTACCTGTCACCAGATTACCTGCCATCAGAGTACCTGTCACCAGAGTACCTGCCATCAGAGTACCTGTCACCAGAGTACCCGCCATCAGAGTACCTGTCACCAGATTACCCACCATCAGAGTACCTGTCACCAGATTACCCACCATCAGAGTACCCGCCATCAGAGTACATGTCACCAGAGTACCCGCCATCAGAGTACCTGTCACCACAGTAGATGTCACAGGAGTACCTGTCACCACAGTACACAGTACCTGTCACAGGAGTACCTGTCACCAGATTACCCGCCATCAGAGTACCTGTCACCAGAGTACCTGTCACCAGAGTACCCGCCATCAGAGTACCTGTCACCAGAGTACCTGCCATCCATCCATCCCGTCAGAGTACCTGTCATCCATCCATCCCATCTGAGTACCTGTCCCATGATCCCATTGGCCACTATGTGCAGAAAGGTATACACGCCAGAAGAGGCACATCAAATTCTGAGTCTGACCGATGAGAGCAACGAGGAGCTCTCACCACCCAGTTCTGATTCCGATTCTGGTTCAGAATATGAGCCCCCCCGAAGACAGCACATCAGGATCTGAATCGGAGGAGGAAGCAGTCCATTCAAAAAGAAGACGGTCTGAACACCAGGCAGCTACCAGCAGTGCCAGCGGTGCTAGACCAAGTACAAGCACTTTTAGACCCCAGGAGGAAAGGCCCAGTACAAGTGCGGGAATTGCACGCCAAAGAATTAGGGCCCAAACCCAGCTTCCAGATGCCTTGGCAAACACATTGTGGTTGCCTTCTAGCCCAGGGTCAGCCACAATCCCCCCTTTCACAGCATAGCCAGGTGTGCAATTCAACACAGAAGGTTTTTCCAAAATTTATTTTTTAAATTTATTTTTCACTGAAGAATTAGTTCAAGGCATCGTGTCCTAAACCAATCTTTTTGCCCAACAATTTATTGAAAATAACCCCAGCTCAATCTATGCCCACCCTTTTGAATGGAGACCCCTAACAATGGAGGAGCTTAAATTATTTTTAGGCCTAACAATCAACATGGGGCTTAAAAAAAAAAATGGAGTGCATAAATATTGGTCGACCAACCCTATCCACCACATGCCAATTTTTTCATCTGTCATGTGCAGGTCCCGATATGAAATTATATAAATCGTTATGAAAAAAAAAAGAAATTATAATGCAATTCCTGCATTTCAACGATAATTCACAGTGCCCCCCCCCCCCCAAATCACCCAGACTCAGATAAATTATATAAAATTCGCCCCCCTTATTGATTTTTTCTCCAAGACGTTTGCCTGACAAGAACATCTCTGTGGACGAATCCTTGGTCCATTTCACAGGCCGGCTGGGAATCAAGCAATATATCCCCAGTAAGAGGGCAAGGTATGGATTGAAACTCAACAAGCTCTGTGAAAGTGCCACCGGATATGTACATTCATTCCACGTGTACGAAGGCAAAGACTCCCAGTTCCAGCCCCCTGAGTGTCCTTCGTACATGGGAATAAGCGGAAAAATTGTCTAGGAGTTGGCATTCCCACTCCTCCAAAAGGGTATCATATTTACATGGACAACTACTATACCAGTTTGCCTCTTTTCACCACCTATACCTAAAAAATACTTTGGCCTGCGGTACAGCAAGGAAAAACAGAAAGGGCTTCCCATAGAGTCTAGTCACCACAACGCTACAAAGGAGGGAATTGGCAAGCTTGAGGAACAAGAAAGTGTTGGCTGTGAAGTGGAGGGATCTACTTTTAAGCACTACTTAAAACAAGAAAGGATTTGCTATATAATCCTTCTTCCAAAAACAACAAAAAAATCCTATCTCTATCATAACAAAGTTTTGCAATCAACATGAAACCTTTAAAAAAATTGCCAGCAAATATTGGCATCTTCTCTCCATGGACCCCACCGTAGGTCCGTATGTAAGCAAATGTCCATCTTTCACCTTCAGAAGGGCAAGATCTCTCAAAGACTATCTGGTATCTAGTGAATTTCACACTTCGGGCCAAGGGGATCCATGTAAACACCCAGGTACTTTTACCTGTGGTGGATGCAATTACTGTCGCTTTATGAATACTGCACGCAATGTGATACTCCCCAATGGTGAACGCTATCGTCTGAAACACTACACAAACTGTCAGACGACTGATGTAGTGTATCTCCTACTGTGCGATGGCTTCTGCTTTTACGTAGGCAAAACGATTCAACCTTTTTGGCGACGTGCCTACCGACACATTGTGTCAATGCAGACGAGCAATCCGAGCCTCCCACTTGGGAGACATGTTAGAGACTTACACGGAGTTGCCCCTAAGATTTTCTTTTTAATATTGGATAGAATGCACCCTGGTGCAAGAGGGGGAGATACTAATAAATCACTGATGCAGGCAGAACAGAAGTGGATATTTTGCTTAAATGAGACAAAACCCCCAGGCCTTAATGGGACGATCTCTTTCAGACCCTTTCTGGAGGGCTTTTCCTCCAGAGGATCTGAATGGGAATCCTTATGCCCCATATACACGGTCGGATTTTCCGATGGACAATATCCGATCGGAGCGTGTTGTTGGAAATTACGACCGTGTGTGGGCTCCATCGGACATTTTCCATCGGATTTTCCGACACACAAAGTTTGAGAGCAGGCTATAAAATTTTCTGACAACAAAATCCGATCACGCCAATTCCGACCGTGTGTGGCCTGTTCCGAAGCACAAAGTGCGACACATACTCAGAAGAAATTCCGAGACGGAACAGCTCGGTCGGGTAAAATTAGCGTTCGGAATGGATACAGCACTTTCGTCAGGCTGCAATGTTAAAAATGGTTTAATACAGCGCACTCTCTTCTTCTTTATAATGTGAGAAGAATGAAGCAGTTTTGCTGCTCATATTCACACAGACTTCTCACAAACTTATTTCTTTACTATTTATCGGGATTCCCTGAATATATTTGGATTTGTCACATCAGACAACATTATTTTTTGGTTTTAAGGCAGATTTCTT
This sequence comes from Aquarana catesbeiana, assembly GCF_042186555.1. NCBI lineage: Eukaryota > Metazoa > Chordata > Amphibia > Anura > Ranidae > Aquarana > Aquarana catesbeiana. The sequence goes on along the minus strand of NC_133324.1, from coordinate 177,930,208 downwards.
TTTTTTTTTGGTTTGTCTTTTTTTCAAGGCTGATCTTTGTTTTATTGTGTTTTAATTTTTACTCCAGAATATTTTTGTGTGTGTTTTGTGTGTCAAGTTACCACAACACCATTGATATGTTGTTCTATTTAATCTGTAGGAGATTGTTTGGTGTTGTTGTCTCTTGTTAATTTCACATTGTATTTTGAAATGTACCTGAATCCTCACCAACCAACTGTCCTTTTTGGATGAAAACACACATAGGAGAGTATAATTTTCAAAAAAATTTCATTTATTAAGGGCTCACAACTAAACAAAGAGGGAGGCAACGCTGGAGAAACAGCAGAAATGGATGAAGTGGACTAGAACACGAGCAGTACAGAAAGATCCGGAGAGTGCCGCAAAAAAGTAAGTAGTTGTGCTGTGTTCCTCCTCTTTTTGTCTTTATTACGTTCGTGCTGCTCCATGTGCTTTTCTTAAAAGTGTACATTTTAAAATGGCAACTTTCATGTTCATGGGCACATTATTCGTTCGTATCAAACATTTTTATTTCGGAATATAAAACACCATTGTTTTGGCCATATGCATTTGGCCACATTTTTGACGCCCTACTTGTATGAAACTAATTTCCCATCAATTGCCCCTCCGCAGTTAGGAAAGTCCCACCGCTGGGCAAAGTGGGAGGCCACAGTCTGCCATTCCTGTGGCGTTGAAGGAAACTGTTCATGAAAACAAAACAAACTTAGTATTTTTGCACATAAACATGGAAAGCAGATTAGACACAAACATTCTTGGCCAACATCCAGATAACATTTATTAAGGGGAATTTTACAACACCAAAGTATAAGGTACACCTATCATATCCCCCCCCCCTCTCATGGGCCATTTCTAACTTTATAGGGGGGGATCTTGGACAGGTAACCCTCTTCACTTTATTGAGAGATGAATGCCTAAATACAGGGTATTATTTGGAACAGCCCCTCCTTAGTTACACTATTGGCAGCCCCCTGGACGGGTAAGAAGTGTCATAATAGAAAGATATAAATACACACTGTACACATTTGAGCACATTTGGACATTCTGCTATTACCTATCAAGATAATAACAGGATACAAAAACTTTAAACAGTACCATTTGAAAGTATACAGGCAGGCCCTTGCACTACATGCTTTGGGGAATTCATCAATAAATCTGACCACAAAAGAGGTGTGTATAGTGTGTATGGGTTTGGCAAAGTCAGCAGATAGATGATTGAGGATAGATAGAGAATTGGTATCAGCTGACTTAGCAGTTGGGGGGAGGGAGGGTAAATAAAAATGATTTGGGGACACCACAAAAAAAAGCCTCTGGCACTCTGCCTGAATTTAAAGCACAAATCACATTTCTAAACATTTTAGGGGGTGTTTGGGGTAAAACACTACTATGGAGCTGATAAAATACATTGTTAAGTGACTACATGAGGTGAATATAGGGCAGGAGAACATGCTGGGGAGTTAAGTGAAGGCAAATATGTATGAAGGACAAAAAAAATAATTACATAAAAATCCAGCATGCATGAGGACAAAGGGGACATTCAAAGCATATTACAATCATGGTAATTAGGGAAAGAGGAGAGAAATACAATATATTATAAACATTAGATAAAATAAAATGTGATATTAAAAGATAAATCTTACCTTCATATACTCCTTCTGTAGGACCTGGATGATGGCAGAACAGGTCTCTGGGATGATGATACCCAGAGCCTGGGGGGAGATGCCTGTTGAGAACTTGAGGTTCTGCAGGCGTCTCCCTGTCGCCAAGTACCGCAGGGTAGCGACGAGCCTCTGCTCCGGAGTGATGGCTTGCCTCATGCAGGTATCCTGCCTGCTGATATAGGGGATCAGCAAAGCCAGCAGACGGTGAAATACGGGATCCGTCAATCCGTCATCCGGAGAAAGTTCCTGAAATCATCAGGATTATTCTCACGGATCTCACGGAGCAAAGGCATATGACAGAACTGGTCACACTGAAGCAACCAATTCTTGGTCCATGAACTCCTCCCCACCCTGTTCATGGACTGGACTTGTGTCAAAGTCAGGACCCCAACACAAAGCCCCCGCACAGCACGAACTCTACGAGGAGTACATATACGCAACATGGCTAGAAAATGGTCGGCTGCTCAGAACGAAGTAACAGAACGCACTGAAGAACAGCAAGGCCTGTGAAGAGCGACCTGAAAAACAGTAACGAACGAACAAGAACACAATGACTAATCCAAGTCACATGTAGCTTGCTTGCACGCACTGAAGAGCAGATACAAACCCACAAGCACAAACTGAACTGCAGAAAACGATCTGAAAGCCACGAGTCTGAAAAAGCGCGAATCGTCTCTCACCAAACTTTTACTAACACGAGATTAGCAAAAGGAGCCCAAAGGGTGCCGCGCTTGGTTCTGAACTGGCCTTTTCTAGTCTCGTCGGACGTGGTTGACGTCACCGCATTGTTGGCGATCGGAAATTCCGACAACTTTGTGCGACCGTGTGTATGCAAAACAAGTTTGAGCCAACATCCGTCGGAAAAAATCCTAGGATTTTGTTGTTGGAATGTCCGATCAATGTCCGACTGTGTGTACGGGGCATTACAATAGTACACTCTTGGTGTGATCCCCAAATTTTAATCTGTATGGTCCATCCACTCAATATTTAGCTCAGGCTGCATCTACAATGCTCACCACCAACTATCAAATTAGCCCTTTCTTGTGGATCAGGAATGTATATCAGGAACTGTATATTGCATTTTGTGCATTTTTTGTATCTGCATTAACAGCTTGTATTGTTTTAAATAACTGGTTATAATTGCTTTCCAATGCCTTCTCTGATCTGACAAAGACCTGTCCCTCCCGGCTACTCTGGGATCGGGGCCGTCTATCTTGGGGTCTAATTGCTTACTTTGGTCTTTCTTTCCTTTATTCCCTTATTTCCTTTTCTGTTTCAATTTCGTTCCTTTTCCATCTGTGACTTCTTTTCTGCTTTCATCCCTTTCTTTCTATCTTTTCTATGCACTCGGCCCCCCTTTGTTCCTGGCAGTCTGTCGGCAGGGTTTCCATGCCAATGGACACGCCAGTTCTGCGCCGTGAGACTCCGACATGGGGCGGCATCACTTATTTCACGACGGCTTAGTTGAGTACGGAGCCTCGTGACAAAGACACGCCCACAAGCGTCCCGATAGGATGCTTTCATTCCCTGGGGGGTGGCGCCGCACGACGGCATCTGGCTTTAAGGCTTTGGAGTCTGTGATCTCACCCACCATAAGCCAAGCCTTCTGAGGTATGCTTTTTGAAGCCCACGTTTATCTATGTTTGATATTATTTCATTTGGGGCCGTTCAAAATGATTAGACGATATCTAGGCTCCCTTGTTGGAATCATTTATTAAATGTCATTTTATTTATATTTCAGCTATGGTTGGGTTTATGATCATTTAGCCCTCTCTCTATGGGCCCCTATATATCCCATTCCTAAGGGGTGGCCGTGCTTGTTCTCGGTGATGCCCTTTGTGGAGCTATTGCAGCCTATGGTGTCTTCTGCCCACTCTGGGATTAAGCCTGTGCGCCTCATGTCAATATCCTCATCTTTCGCTCACACCTTCTCCTGCTGTCTGGTCTTGGACCCCTGTGGAGCAGTGACGGATCGAGCTGGTCTTGTTTGATGCTAAGAAGGTCTTGTAAACCCTCATGTGAACCTGAATGGTCAGTATTTACACACGTATGTCAAATTACATATGTTACAATTATATTACAATGGATGATTCATGTGATGCAGTACTTTATACTCACTGTTGATATTTATGAAGATGTTTTCTTTTCTTTTTTGTTTACTTATTCCAGTTCTGTTTTGTAACCTTTTAGAAAAAAACTTATCCTGACCAATTATCCCTACCCCTGATGAAGAGGTTAACCCCCTATTTACCTCGAAACGTTGGGTTAAGGTTTATTGTTGTTGAAACAACTTTACCACTATAATTGGTCATTGTTCCATGTATATCAATTTTCCTTCTATTGTATGCATCCATTTTGTACTTATGTATTATTGTTAGATCTCAATGATCCTCTTTTAAATATTTTCTTTAATAAAATTTTGAACCTATTTTAACAAAAAACCCCATTACTTTTGTACTTATATTGGAAGTGACCTGCTTTAAAGTCCCATCAGAGGAGCTACACTCCTTGTGGGTGTGTTTCGGTTTTGTGAAGTGGAGGGATAGGAAAGATGTGTACATAATGTCCACCATCCACGATGACACCTCGGTGGAACTTCCTTCCTGTATCATTGAGTACATTGAGTTCCTTGAGTACAATAAATTCATGGGGGGTGGATTAAAATGATCAAATGTTGCAGCCCTATTTATCAACACGAAAATCCCTCTTCTGGTACAAAAAAGTCACAATTTACTTTTTTCATTTTTAAATTCTCTCATCAACTACCAAAAATCGACGAAAACACCCAACACCTTCATAACGTTTATTGAAGACATTGTCACTGCCCTGATTTATCAAGTATCCCCCCCAGAAAGCATTCGCTCTGATTGTGTCAGCAGACTACATGAGCGCCATTTTCCAGACCATATTCCACAGAAGATGACGCCCCAAAAAATGTCAGGTATGCACCAAAAGAGGAGTATTGGCGCGTACATACAAGCGGAATGTCTGACAGAAAAAGTCAGATGGAAGCTTTTCATTGTATATTCAGATCATGTGTATGCCTCATTGGGCTTTGTTTTAAGAAAATTCTGATGGACCTAGAAATAGAACATGTTCTAAATATTTCCGACGGAACCAATTCCTATCAGGAAAACTGCTCGTCTGTATGCTGTTCTGACGGACCAAAAACGAAGCTTGCTCTGAAGCAAGTACGAGACGGAAGCTATTGGCTACTGGCTATTGAACTTCCTTTTTCTAGTCCCATCATAAGTGTTGTACGTCACTGAGTTCTTGATGGTTGGACTTTGATCGGACTTTGGTTTGACCGTGTGTAGGCAAGACTGCCTACACACGGTCAAACCAAAGTCGGTCGGAGAAACCTTCGGAGTTTATTCCGACGGCAAAACCGATCGTGTGTACAGGGCATTAGGAAAGACACCAGTTTCCATTGTCCCCAATGTCCCTCCCAACCTGTCCTTTGCATCAGGGAATGCTTCAGACACTATCACACTCTTGTAAACTATTAGCCCATATTTCAAATAGATTGCCATTTCCCCGTTTTCAATTTCTGTCCTGAATATTTCCCTGGTGCCTCAACCAACCATATCATTGTCTTCCATGTGAACTGACCCTGGCCTGTTTCTCGACTATGCCTCTGCCTGCTGTCTGCATTGTTTATCTGCCATGTTTCTGCCTTTCACATGAACTGACCCTGGACTGTATTGACTATGCCTCTGGCTACTGTCTATTTCTGCCTTTTACCTGCACTGACCTCGGCCTGTTGACCATGTTTTTGCCTGCCCCTTGGCCTGATCTTTCACCCTGCTACGCAGGCGTCTCACATATGTGAGGGGCTCCAGAATAGTGTTCTGAGTTGAGAAAACCAGTTTTTGATATTCTATGTTCCCAGAACAGGGTCTGGTTGCCCGGAGGCTTTGGGTGGGAGAAGCCTCTACCCCTGTCCCCATTCTTTCCTGACCGATGCCCTAATCTTGATGGTCTTGCCTGCTCCCTGGACAAATACTCTGGCTGTGCTGACCATATCTCTGCCTGCTGCATGTACTAACTATGGACAGTATTCCTGCCTGCTGCATGGACAATCCTTTTGCTGCTGCTGACCACATCCCTGCCTGCTATCTGGACCAGTGCTTTGGCTATGCTGACAACATCTCTACCTGTACTGACTATTCCTGCCTGCTGGCTGTTTTGCTGTTTCTCTCCACGTTCCTGCCTGCTGCCTGGACTGATGCTCTCCTCTGTGGACCACTGTACTACTAAAACTGCAGGTAATCTTTTCTTTACCCTTTGCTCAGCATAATGTATTTTGGTTTGTAATTGGTATGTACAGTACACGCTATGTGTTATAAATACGAAGGGCCTTCAACAATGTGATAGGTTGGCAGGAATTTATGTGTGTAATTTATACTCCTAGAACACCTGACAGTGGATGTTGGGCCTCTGTATGTGGCCAGGCTATGTAAAAGTCTCACACATGTGGTATCGCCATACTCAGGAGGAGTAGCAGAATGTATTTTGGGGTGTCCTCTTTGCTTTGTACATGCTGTGTGTTATAAATGGACAACTTTGTGTAAAAAAAATGCATTTTCATTTTTTTTCAGCGTTTTCCAAAAACTTCTGGAAAAAAATGAACCATTCCTAACACTCATTATGCCTCATAGATGGGGTTGGGGTGTTAGCTTTCCAAAATGGGGTCATTTTGTGGGCGTTTCCATTGTCCTGGTGCTCCAGGGTCTTCAAAATTGTAATAGGTGGTTGAGAAATAAGATGTGTAATTTATGCTTGTAAAACGCCTGACGGTGCTACTTGGATTTTGGGCCTCTGTATGTGGCCAGGCTATGTAAAAGTCTCACACATGTGGTATCGCGATACTCAGGAGTAGCAGAATGTATTTTGGGGTGTCTTTTTTGCTATGTACATGCTATGTGTTGGAAATATCTTATAAATGGACAACTTTGTGTAAAAAAAATGCGTTTTAATTTTTTTTCCACATTTTCCAAAAACTTCTGGAAAGAAATGAACCCTTCAAAAGACTCATCATGCCTCATAGATTATACGTTGGGGTGTTAGCTTTCCAAAATGGGGTCATTTTGTGGGAGTTTCCATTGTCCTGGTACTCCAGGGTCTTCAAAAGTGTAATAGGTGGTTGAGAAATGAGATGTGTTATTTATGCTTGTAGAACGCCTGAAGGTGCTACTTCAATGTTGGACCTCTGTATGTGGCCAGGCTGTGTAAAAGTCTCACACATGTTGTATCTCCATACTCAGGAGGAATAGCAGAATGTATTTTGGGGTGTCATTGCAAGTATGCATGTGCTGTGTGAGAGAAATAACTTGTTATGACAATTTTGTGTAAAAAAAAAAATATTACATTTTCCCAAGAATTGTGTGAAAAAATTACAACTTCAAAAAACTCACCATGCCTCTTACTAAATACCTTGGAATGTCTGCTTTCCAAAAAGGGGTAATTTGGGGGGTATTTGTACTTTCCTGGCTTGTTAGGGTCTCAAGAAATGAGATAGGCCTTCAGTACATCAGGTGTGATCAGGTATGATTAACTAAATGCTATAACTTTCACAGAGACCAAATAATATACACTAATTTGGATTATTTTTACTAAAGATATATAGCAGTATACATTTTGGCCCAAATTTATGAAGAAAAATTACTTATTTATAAAATTTTACAATAGAAACTAAAAAAAAGTGTTTGTTTTTCAAACATTTCTCTCTTTTTTCGCTTATGTTGCAAAAAATAAAAAACCCAGCGGTGATTAAATACCACCAAAAGAAAGCTCTATTTGTGAGAAAAAATTCATAAAAATTTTATTTGGGTACAGTGTAGCATGACTGAGTAATTGTCATTCCCAGACCATTCAAAAATTGGTCTGGGAAGGAAGGGTGTATAAAAGCCCTGTATTGAAGTAGTTAAAAATAAATAATGTTACTGCACATAGAAAGTGTCCATTTTATTCTGTAATTTGTCCTGTTTAAGACAACACTAAAATTATGATTTTGGTACAAAGTTATTTACAAATGAAGTGAAGTAGTTTTTCAATTTTGCGCTTTTTCAGTGTGCTATGTGTAAATATTGCATATGTAAAAGGTGTAAAAATATTAATGCCCAAAGCAAACAAAAACAGACAAAAAATGTTTAAAAATTAGTTTAAAAAAAAACAAAAACAATTGAATGGAGAAAGAGAATAATTAGGTGATGATTAGAGTAAACTAAGGTTTAATAAGGGGTTAAACAGAGGAACATTTAAATTTTTTTCACTTGTCAGGTTGCTTTAGCTGACTTCATCTGCAGATCAAAGTTCATCACTTTGATCTATAGATGAATAAACAGAAAGTTAGAAAATTAAACAGTGTTTCGTTGTACCTTTCTGTATTCGAGGTTGAGCAATGTTGCTGATAAACATTGTCAGACTGCTTCTTTTTTTACCACCCTCAGCACTGTACTCGGCAATGCAGCTGTGATTAATCAGAGCTGAAATACCATGTACTATGACAGGGGGGATCCCGGCACCAGGGCAGAAAGATTGGACGTACTAGACACTCCCTGTGTACAATGATTACTTTTTTGGGTGTGTGTCTAGCATGCCCAGAGTCTGTAACTGGATATTTATATGTAGTATATTGTATTCACCTAAAAATAAAATCATAGAGGACACACTCATTATTATTTGGAATAAAACTAAATGAACAGATCAATTATGTTTTCAGTAAGGGCCTACAACTGTATTTTATTGTTTTGAAAAACACACAAATTTAATATTAGATATGTTTTTTGTTTTATTTTTAATAATAAGTATAGATTAAACCACCTCAGCTCCGGAAGGTTTTACCCCCTTCATGACCAGGCTATTTTTTGCTATTTAGCACTGTGCTACTTTAACTGGTAATTGTGTAGTCATGCAACGCTGTAACTAAACACAAATAGAGCTTTCTGTTGGTGATATTTGATCACCAGTGGGTTTTTTATTTTTTATGATATAAACAAAAATGCCTGAAAAATGTAAGAATTTTTTTTGAACTTTCTGCTAAAACGCAAATCTCATAAAATAAAAAAAAAAAAAAATCTAATTTCTTCATACATTTTGGCCAAAATGTATTCTTCTGCATGTCTTTGGTAAAAAAATCCCAATAAGCATGTATTGATTGGTTTGCGTGAATGTTAGAGCATCTACAAACTATGGTATATACTGTATATATTGGATTATTTTTTCTATACTACTAATGGCGGTGATCAGTGACATAAATTGGCACTGCAATAGTGTGGCAGCCAATCTGACACTAACTGATGCTGGACGGGAACTGACTAACTGTCACTGACATCACTGACATCACCAGTGACACTAATACAGTGATCAGTGCTAATACTATACACTCTCACTGTACTAATGACACAATCTGGGAAGGGTTAACATTTAGGGCGATCAAGGGGTTAAATGTGTGCCTAACAATGTGTAATCTGTGCTGATTTTTACTAAAGATCTCTTTGTTTCTTATCCCTGCTTTGCAGGGATAAGAAATAAAGAGATCATTTCTTCTGTGCATAGCCCTGTGTTAATTGGACACAGCCAAACAGCAGGTCCCAACCATGAATCATTGGCTGGGAAATGCTGATAGACTCCCGCTTTATAAAATCACAGTGGGTGTTGTTGGGGGGTGTGCATGTGCATGCCCTAAATCCAGAAACAGGCAGTGATATACCAGTATGTCGTTTTGCCCAGACGGGCCGTCTGTCCACAGTACATTGTGGGCTAACGGTCCTTAAGTGGTTAATTGAAAGTATAATTTTGATAATATTTTAGCATACCCACATTTAGCACATGACCCTAATATAGGATCATCAGACAATTGTTGTAAGCATCATATCTGTGCATACCTTCCCAAAAAATTAAACTGGCTAAAGACAATCAGGCAAACTGTAACTTGCAAAACATCCTTTCCCACTTATGTTTTCATTTGCTTTCAAAATAAGGTTCAGAGTGTAGAGTAGTTGATAGGGAGGGATTTCCATGCTCTTCTCTCCTAAAATAAAAACAACTTTACCACATAATTTTAGTGAAATTGGTGATTTTACTCCATTTATAACCAATTAATAATATTCATCCATCATTGCTTCAAAGATTTTAAGACACAAGGGCAATACTTACCTTCTCTACACCTGTAAGTTAGCACTATCGATTGAGCTGTTAAATATTCTTATTTTAGTGAATATTTTCATGATATTGAGTGTGCTTATAATGATATCCATTAGAATATTGGCACAGATCAACATCATTTAAATAATCTGGCTCAAAGCATTTATTTGTGCCTTCGTATGTTACATTTATAAACCAATTTATCTACTTTTTGTGAACATTATAATGATATAATGATTAATTATAGGCTACAACTGTCATTTAAAATAAGACAGCAATACATTTGAGGCAAAATAGTTCTATTATGCCATTTTGTCTTCCTCAAGCAAATTGTTTGCTATGGATGTTTAAGCAGGTCCCTGTAGGCACTTAGATTGAAAGGGAAGAACAGAGTTGGCTGGATTAGTTTTTGACAGGTCATTGCTGGATCACATCTTCACCATCTGTCAGCTCATCAAGAGCGTTAGAGGTTTTTGGCTCACACTCACAATAATTGTGTTGTGTTCATCAGTTTCTGGGAAACATACTTAATCTAAGAATATCTTAAGCTTTCAGTCTCTGAATTGATAAAAATCTATAAATAAAACATATATGTCATTAGTTCACATCTTTGTCTTAAAGTGATGCAAGGTATTTCCAAAACAATCAAAACAAGAGGACAGGTGTAACGTAGATATTTTTTGCTACATTACATGGCAAATGTGGATGAAGGTTTTGTGGAATAAAAGCAAGATCATGGAATATGTTCTACACTTTCTCATAGGTCATACTGTATAAGAGCTCTTTTTTCCTTTGACAAAGAAAAACACTATCGAGTTTGAAAGACACATTTTATTTCCTATAATCTTTTTTATGTTAAGGACAAGTCAAACTTGTCATAGGCAAGAGGCTTGAAGAGGGCACACAAGGCTTAATGGTGAAACTGAACACAAACGTTCCTGGATCAGCACTAAGAAATGAATTTTTATGTATAGTATAATATATTACAACTACAGAAAAAATTTGTTGCATAACCAATGTATGTTTAGCTATGTGATGTGGTCATATATGTTAAAAATATAAATCAACCCCGGTAAACTTTGCTCCATGAGCACTTACTCCAGTAATTGTGTAAAAGCTGATTCCATGCTGTGAATATAGTCCCTAATGGCATGGTTCTTGTATAGAGCATATCATAGCACTTTTGGTGCTTTCTTAAAGTGGATGTAAACCCAATGTCATCCTTTCTAAACTACTGCCATATGGGGTTATCTATAAGGATATACATGCCTCCTGAGACCCGAAAAACTGCAGATTCTGTGGATGGGTCTGTTGTCTGGAGCTCAGTGGGTGGAGTTGTGATGTCAGTAGACTCCCCGCCCACCTCTACACTCTCCTTGTCAATATGCATTTTCTCCTGTGTATTTCTTACACTGAACTTCTGCTATGATCTCTAACATCCAGTGAAAAGACAGGAAAGTAACCACATGACTTCAGCATGCCTAATCATGATGAAGTGTGGAACAGCCAATCCTTGCAGAGCTGCTGAAGAAAGGAGTGGGGGTAGGAATTAAAAAATAATGCATGTCTTAGGCTAGTGCACGAGATATGTAAATCACCTGTCACTCACAGCTAGGATTTGACAAAATGTTTCTGTTTGTCAAGTTTTATCTCACTGAACAATAAAAGAGGATTACTCAGAGCTGGATTAACTCGTGGGGCAAGACTGGGCTCAAATGATAGGAAATCTTATACTCTACATTATGACATAAAAAAAAAAAAATCGGGTTTACATCCACTTTAAGGTGAGTTGTTTTACTATAGGTTTTAATAAAGTGTGGTTTTAAGCAGAATACATTATTGGTCACATTCTGTGTTTACACATGGCCTGGTCTGTGAGTGCCATGCTGCGGAAGAGAATATTAAAGAGGAGTGAAGGAGATATTGTTTTGGAAGGAGTGACATATGCCCTTATGACCTTGATGTGTACATTGAGGTCTATTTTAGGAGGTGAGTAGCCAGTTTACACTGAGGAGTCACATATACAGCATGCATGATTCAAGATAAGCATAAAGGATTATGTATCTGCATGTTCAGTATCTCACAAAAGTGAGTGCACCCCTCACATTTTTGTAAATATTTTATTATATCTTTTCATGTGACAACACTGAAGAAATGGCGCTTTGCTACAATGTAAAGTAGTGAGTGTACAGCTTGAATAACAGTATAAATTTGCTGTCCCCTCAAAATAACTCAACACATAGCCATTAACCTCTTCAGCCCCGGAAGGATTGACCCCCTTCCTGACCAGAGCACTTTTTACAATTTGGCACTGCGTCGCTTTAACTGCTAATTGCGCGGTCATGCAATTCTGTACCCAAACGAAATTTGCGTCCTTTTCTTCCCACAAATAGAGCTTTCTTTTGATGTTATTTGATCACCTCTGAGGTTTTTATTTTTTGCACTATAAACGGAAAAAGACCGAAAATATTGAAAAAAAATGACATTTTCTACTTTTTGTTATAAAAAAATCCAATAAACTCAATTTTAATCATACATTTAGGCCAAAATGTATTCAGCCACATGTCTTTGGTAAAAAAAAATGTCAATAAGCGTATATTTATTGGTTTGCGCAAAAGTTATAGCATCTACAAACTAGGGTTTATTTTCTGTAATTTACACAGCTTTTAGTTTATGACTGCCTATCTCATTTCTTGAGGTGCTAAAATGGCAGGGCAGTACAAACCTCCCCCCCAAATGACCCCATTTTGGAAAGTAGACACCCCAAGGAAATTGCTAAGAGGCATGTTGAGCCCATTGAATATTATTTTTTTTTTGTCTCAAGTGATTGAATAATGACAAAAAAAAAATTACAAAAAGTTGTCACTAAATGATATATTGCTCACACAGGCCATGGGCATATGTGGAATTGCACCCCAAAATACATTCAGCTGCTTCTCCTGAGTACGGGGATACCACATGTGTGGGACTTTTTGGGAGCCTAGCCACGTACGGGGCCCCGAAAACCAATCACCGCCTTCAGGAATTCTAAGGGCGTAAATTTTTGATTTCACTCCTCGCTGCCTATCACAGTTTTGAAGGCCATAAAATGCCATGATGGCAAAACCCCCCCCCAAATGACCCCATTTTGGAATGTAGACACCCCAAGCTATTTGCTGAGAGGCATGTTGAGTCCATGGAATATTTTATATTTTGACACAAGTTGCTGGAAAGTGACACTTTTTTTTTTGTACAAAGTTGTCACTAAATGATATATTGCTCACACAGGCCATGGGCATATGTGGAATTGCACCCCAAAATACATTTAGCTGCTTCTCCTGAGTATGGGGATACCACATGTGTGGGACTTTTTGGGAGCCTAACCGCGTACGGCCTTCAGGATTTCTAAGGGTGTAAATTTTTGATTTCACTCTTCACTGCCTATCACAGTTTCGGAGGCCATGGAATGCCCAGGTGGCACAACCCCCCCCCAAATGACCCCATTTTGGAAAGTAGACACCCCAAGCTATTTGCTGAGAGGCATGGTGAGTATTTTGCAGTTCTCATTTGTTTTTGAAAATGAAGACAGACAAGAAAAAAAAATTTGTTTTCCTTTTTTCAAATTTCAAAACTTTGTGACAAAAAATGAGGTCTGCAAAATACTCACTATACCTCTCAGCAAATAGCTTGGGGTGTCTACTTTCCAAAATAGGGTCATTTGGGGGGGTTTGTGCCACCTGGGCATTCCATGGCCTCCGAAACTGTGATAGGCAGTGAAGAGTAAAATCAAAAATTTACACCCTTAGAAAGCCTGAAGGCGGTGCTTGTTTTTCGGGGTCCCGTGCGCGGCTAGGCTCCCAAAAAGTCTCACACATGTGATATCCCCGTACTCTACTCAGGAGAAGCTACAGAATGTATTTTGGAGTGTAATTTCACATATTCCCATGGCATATTTGAGCAATATATCATTTAGTGACAACTTTGTGCAAAAAAAAAATGTGTCTTTTTCCAGCAACTTGTGTCACAATATAAAATATTCCATGGACTCGACATGCCTCTCAGCAAATAGCTTGGGGTGTCTACTTTCCAAAATAGGGTCATTTGGGGGGTTTTGAACTGTCCTGGCATTTTATGCACAACATTTAGAAGCTTATGTCACACATCACCCACTCTTCTAACCACTTGAAGACAAAGCCCTTTCTGACACTTTTTGTTTACATGAAAAAATTATATTTTTTTGCAAGAAAATTACTTTGAACCCCCAAACATTATATTTTTTTTAAAGCAAATGCCCTACCGATTAAAATGGTGGGTGTTTAATTTTTTTTTTCCACACAGTATTTGCGCAGCGTTTTTTCAAATTTTTTGGGGGAAAAAACACACTTTTTAAATTTTAATGCACTAAAACACACTATATTGCCCAAATGTTTGATGAAATAAAAAAGATCTTAGGCTGAGTACATGGATACCAAATATGACATGCTTTAAAATTGCGCACAAATGTGCAGTGGCAACAAAATAAATACATTTTTAAAAGCCTTTAAAAGCCTTTACAGGTTACCACTTTAGATTTACAGAGGAGGTTTACTGCTAAAATTACTACCCTCGATCTGACCTTCGCGGTGATACCTCACATGCATGGTGCAATTGCTGTTTACATTTGATGCCAGACCGACGCTTGCGTTCACCTTAGCACGAGAGCAGGGGGGGACAGGGGTGCTTTTTTTTTTTTTTTTTCCTTTATTTTTTTTGCTTTTTTATCTTATTTTTAAACTGTTCCTTTCATTTTTTTTTTATCATTTTTATTGTTATCCCAGGGAATGTAAATATCCCCTATGATAGCAATAGGTAGTGACAGGTACTCTTTTTTGAAAAAATTGGGGTCTATTAGACCCTAGATCTCTCCCCTGCCCTCAAAGCATCTGACCACACCAAGCTCAGTGTGATAAAATGCTTTCCCAATTTCCCAATGGCGCTGTTTACATCCGGCGAAATCTAAGTCATGAAATGCTCGTAGCTTCCAGTTTCTTAGGCCATAGAGATGTTTGGAGCCACTCTGGTCTCTGATCAGCTCTATGGTCAGCTGGCTGAATCACCGGCTGCATTCTCAGGTTCCCTGTTGAGACAGGAGAGCCAGAGAAAAACACGGAAGACGGTGGGGGGGCATTCCCTCCCACTGCTTGTAAAAGCAGTCTAGAGGCTAATTAGCTGCTAGGATTGCTTTTACATGAAAGCCAACTGCTGGCTGAAAAGAATGATACCAAGATGATACCTAAACCTGCAGGCATCATTCTGGTATAACCACTCAAAGTCGTGAATTGCGTACCTGAAGACAAAAAAAGGTTAACAATAAAACACAGTGAACGGTAAAGTATAAAAAATTGCATACCTGAAAAGCAAACATGATAAAACATAATAACAATAAAACATTGCAGAGTAGAATACAGTAAAAAAGAGCAGAACAATAGAGAGAGAATAGAGAGAGAGAGAACAATGAAACGACAACTATTTTTTTTTTTTTATATTTTTTTGGTTTTTTTTGTTTTTTTACACTTTTTTTGTAACTGTAACTTTTATAACTGTAACTGGTTCCAGGTTCGGGTCTCTCAAAATGCGATGGCATCTTGGGAGACCCTGTGAAAGTGTGCCTAGTTTGTGCAATGCTGTACCCTACGCTAATACTCAACTAGTGAATGGTAGCTTTCAAAACATTCACCAATGCAAAGACCAGGATTATCAGGACAGGAGGGACAATAATAGTGGGTGTCACGCCTATATCCGTGCTTGCTGCAGACACAACATCTATTTTGGGGGGGTTCGTTGGGTAGGGGTACTCAGGAGGACATAAAAATGCCTCTCATGCAGCCGACTGCATTTGGTTGGGGATGTGAATGGGGGAAGTACGGGCGCTGCAGAAGCGGTGGGTTCCCAATTATTAGGATTGGCGATTGCAGCATGAAGGGCATTATGGACACGACGGGCCAGTTTGTCTTCTTCTTGGTGGCAGCGGGACTCTACTTGTGCTTGCCACCTCACCAGCTTGAACTGCACTTATGGAACTCTCCACATCACCAAGTGTTACTGCAGTGCTGGTTTGACTACGACCGGGGTGTACTAGGCCGCTGGTGCTTGCCAGTTCACCAAAACGCTACCAAAAAAACTGTTAGCGATCACAGGGATCAGGCCTGACTTTGCTAATGCTGCAGTTATGCGTTTAGTTTTGTAAGTGACAGTGGTCGATCGATACTGCACTTGGGTGGGCTGGGCCGGAGGGAGGGGCAAAACGCAGGTGCTAGCAGGTATCTGGGCTGATCCCACTTACACTGCGTTTTTGGGAACTCTAAACTGCTGGGGACGCTAGTATAGATCTGATCAGATCAGATATTGATCTGTTCAGATACTATACCACTAAGGGAGGTGTACGGTGCGTGCGTGTGTGTTAGCGGTACTGGCGCTAACCTGACACTGCTTGGGGCTGGTGCTTGCCAGTTTACCAAAACGCTAACAAAAAAACTGTTAGCGATGGTAGGGATCAGGCCTGACTCTGCGAACGCTGCAGTTATGCGTTTAGTGTTTTGTAAGTGACAGTGATCGATCGATACTGCACTTGGGTGGGCTGGGCTGGGTCGGGCAGAGGGGCAAAACGCAGGTGCTAGCAGGTATCTGGGCTGATCCCGCTAACACTGCATTTTTGGGAACCCTAAACTGCTGGGGACGCTAGTATAGATCTGATTGGATCAGATATTGATCCGTTCAGATACAATACCACTAAGGAAGGCGTATGCTGTGTGCATGGGTGTTAGCGGTACTGGCGCTAATCTGACACTGCCTGGGGCGACGCATATCACCGCCGGGCGATCAGGGGGCTAAACCTTTATTCGGTAATAAACGTCGGGTGCCCTGACACTATAAAAAATAAACGAACTAACCAGCGTCACCCGTAACGGTTATACGGTGATCAGTGGTGAAAGGGTTAACTAGGGGGCAATCAAGGGGTTAAAACCTTTATTAGGTAGTATATGGGGGTCCCTGTCGCTATAAAATGCTAAATATTTACCTCCCTAACTAGCGTCACCAGTGACACTAATACAGCGATCAGAAAAATGATCGCTTAGCGACACTGGCGACGGGGGGTGATCAAGGGGTTAAAACTTTATTAGGGGGGTTAGGGGGGTACCCTAGACCTAAAGGGGGCTAACACTAACTGCCCTACCACACTAACTGTCACAAACTGACACCATGCAGTAATCAGAAAAAAAAAAACTGCTTGGTGTCAGTGTGACATGGGGGGAGGGGTAATTGGGGGGTGATCGGGGGGATCGGGGGTGATGGGGGGTGTAAAGTGTGCCTGGCATGTTCTACTGTGTGTGTGTTGGTGCACTCACATTGCAGTCTTCTCTCCTCGGCGCCGGAATGGAAAATACCGAGCCGAGGAGAGATGACATCATTTCCTTTGCTGCTGTTTAGCATACATCAGCAAAGGAATGATTCTGATTGGCTGGGAGCGATCGCGAGGGGGGGCACGAATGGATGGCCTCCCCCTCACCTCTCATCGCTCCCAGACCAAAGCCGACTACCTCGGGCACCGGGGGGTCCGATCAAACCCCCCACCCACGGGAGGCAGATCACGTACAGGTACGTGATTCTGCCTGCCCGTGCCATTCTGCCGACGTACATCGGCGTGAGGCGGTCGGCAAGTGGTTAATGTCTAAACCGCTGACAACGAAAGTGAGTACACCTCTAAGCGAAAATGTCCAAATTGGGCCAAATTAGCCATTTTCCCTCCCCAGTCATCAGGTGAAGTCACGAGGTGTGTGACATCACGCGTAGGAATGGGACAGGCACTTTCCACTGATTGAGGCGCACAAGCTCGCTGCTCGTTGATGTTCTGTCATTGCTCCTCTGCTTGATGTGAGTACCTTAAGTTACAATAAATCCTGCTTTTGGTTATAAAATACTACACCATGTGGCACCCCCTTCTTTTCATTTACGGCCCCCGCACCCACTGAGGGACTTTGATGTTTGGAGAACAAGAATCGGGTCCAAGATTAATATGAGAAGGAGCCAGTACCAGCATTGCTGCTAACGCTGTTACCTCAGTATTATGAGGTAAGGGGCCATTACTTATCAGTGTAGGATTTCTTTCACGAAGGGGAGCCACTATTTCTTCCTGGTCTATACACTTCACGGTTTCCATCTACCTTACAGAATGCTCTGTGGAGAAATACTTTTCTATGTTTGAACTATGTTTGGACTGACTTGCAACTTTTGTCACGGGCTCTACTGCACTAGGCACTTTATTTATTTATCTATTCATGTATTTGCTTTTTCCATCCATTAGATACAGATAGTTTTATAGATGTGTCACTGAGTTTGTTTTTCTGCACTGGACACTTTGATATTACAGTGCATCCTTATGTGTGTATGACACGCACAGCATCGCATTGTTTTGCACTAAAATACTTTGCACTTTTCACCATTTGAATGAAGTATGCACCATTATCTCTAATGTATTTGTATTGAGACTTATTGATATGCAATTTTGAAGTATTTATGCACCTTGTTGCTGTAATGGAAATTTGTATGTTCTGTATATAATTGTATTCTATTTTGTAGGGATGAGCCGAACACCCCCCTGTTCGATTCGCACCAGAACTTGCGAACAGGCAAAAAATTTGCTCGAACACGCGAACACCGTTAAAGTCTATGGCACACGAACATAAATAATCAAAAGTGCTCATTTTAAAGGCTTATATGCAAGTTATTGTCATAAAAAGTGTTTGGGGACCTGAGTCCTGCCCCAGGGGACATGGATCAATGCAAAAAAAAGTTTTAAAAACGGACGTTTTTATTTCGGGAGCAGTGATTTTAATGATGCTTAAAGTGAAACAATAAAGTGTAATATTCATTTAAATTTCATACCTGGGGGGTGTCTATAGTATGCCTGTAAAGAGGTGCATGTTTCCCGTGTTTAGAACAGTCTGACAGCAAAATGACATTTCAAAGGAAAAAAGTCAATAAAACTACTCGCTGCTATTAATGAATTGCCGGTCCGACAATACACATAAAAGTTCATTGATAAAAACGGCATGGGAATTCCCCACAGGGGAACCCCGAACCAAAATTAAAAAAAAAAAATGATGTGGGGGGGGTCCCCCTAAATTCCATACCAGGCCCTTCAGGTCTGGTATGGATATTAAGGGGAACCCCGCGCCAAATATTTTTTAAAAAATGGCGTGGGGTCCCCCTCAAAATCTATACCAGACCCTTTAAGTCTGGTATGGATTTTAAGGGGAACTCCGTGCCAAAATTTAAAAAGAATTGGCGTGGGGTCCACCCAAAAATCCATACCAGACCCGTATCAGAGCATGCAACCTGGCAGGCCGAAGGAAAAGAGGGGGGGACGAGAGAGCGCCCTCCCTCCTGAACCGTAACCAGGCCACATGCCCTCAACATTGGGAGGGTGCTTTGGGGTAGCCCCCCAAAACACCTTGTCCCCATGTTAATGGGGACAAGGGCCTCATCCCCACAACTCTTGCCCGGTGGTTGTGGGGGTCTGTGGGCGGGGGGCTTATCGGAATCTGGAAGCCCTCTTTAACAAGGGGACCCCCAGATCCCGGCCCTCCCCCCTGTGTGAAATGGTAAGGGGGTACCTACCATTTCACAAAAAAACTGTCAAAAATGTTAAAAATGACAAGAGACAGTTTTTGACAATTCCTTTATTTAAATGCTTCTTCTTTCTTCTATCTTCTATCTTCTTTCTTCTATCTTCTATCTTCTTTTTTCTATCTTCTATCTTCCTTCGGTTTCTTCCTCAATCTTCTTCTTCTTCTGGTTCTTCTGGTTCTTCCTCCGGTGTTCTCGTCCGGCATCTCCTCCGCGGTGTCTTCTTCTCTTCATCTTCTTCCCAGGGCCGCTCCGCATCCATGATGGCATGGAGGGAGGCTCCTGCTGTGTGACATTCTATTTAAGAACCGTCAGAAGAGGAGAAGCGTCACACAGCGGGAGCCTACCTTCATGCCATCATGGATGCGGAGCGGTCCGGAGAAGAAGATGAAGAGAAGAAGACACCTTGGAGGAGATGCCAGAGGAGAACACCGAAGGAAGAACCAGAAGAACCAGGAGAACCAGAAGAAGAAGAAGATGGAGGAAGAAACCGAAGGAAGATAGAAGACAGAAGAAAGAAGATAGAAGAAAGAAGAAGCATAAAGGAATTGTCAATAACTGTCTCTTGTCATTTTTAACATTTTTGACAGTTTTTTTGTCAACTGGTAGGGGTACTTTTGTACCCCCTTACCATTTCACACAGGGGGAGGGCCGGGATCTGGGGGTCCCCTTGTTAAAGGGGGCTTCCAGATTCTGATAAGCCCCCCGCCCGCAGACCCCCACAACCACTGGGGTTGTGAGGATAAGGCCCTTGTCCCCATCAACATGGGGACAAGGTGTTTTGGGCGCTACCCCAAAGCACCCTCCCAATGTTGAGGGCATGTGGCATGGTACGGTTTAGGAGGGGGTTCTCTCTCGCCCCCCCTCTTTTCCTGCGGCCTGCCAGGTTGCATGCTTGGATAAGGGTCTGGTATGGATTTTTGGGGGGACCCCACGCCAATTTTTTAAAAAATTTTAGCACGGGGTTTGCCTCAAAATCCATATCAGACCTGAAGGGTCTGGTATAGATTTTGAGGGGGACCCCACGCCATTTTTTTTCAATTTTGGCCGGGGTTCCCCTTAATATCCATACCAGACCTGAAGGGCCTGGTATGGAATTTAGGGGGACCCCCACATCATTTTTTTTTTAATCTTGGTTCGGGGTTCCCCTGTGGGGAATTCCCATGCCGTTTTTATCAATGAACTTTTATGTGTATTGTCGGACTGGCAATTCATTAATAGCAGCGAGTAGTTTTAAATGACTTTTTTTCCTTTGAAATGTCATTTTGCTGTCAGACTGTTCTAAACATGGGAAACATGCGCCCCTTTACAGGCATACTATAGACACCCCCCAGGTATGAAATTTAAAGGAATATTGCACTTTTATTGTTTCACTTTAAGCATTATTAAAATCACTGCTCCCAAAAAAAAGTCAGTTTTTAAAACTTTTTTTGCATTGATCCATGTCCCCTGGGGCAGGACCCAGGTCCCCAAACACTTTTTATAACAATACCATGCATATAAGCCTTTAAAATTAGCACTTTTGATTTCTCCCATAAACTTTTAAAAGGTGTGCTGCGGCTTTCGAATTTGCCGCGAACACCCCAAATCGTTCGCTGTTCGTCGAACTGGCGAACAGCTGATGTTCGAGTCGAACATGAGTTCAACTCAAAGCTCATCCCTACTATTTTGTATGTATTGCACACTGCCCTCACTGTGCACACAGCACTAATAATGTTTTCAGTACATGTTTACATTCTTTCGAGTCCTGATTAGAATTAGCCTGCCTATGTAATGCCCCTTGTTACCATAAACGTAAAATTGTAATATTAATGTGATACCTACGTAATGATGTGTATAAAAACCTTCAATTGCGTCATAATAAAGCAGAACAGTTATTTGGAAAGATGCTGAGCGTATCTTTCGTGTCTGTTCCCTACTGCAGTAGTTATTATTAATTTGGAACCACTAATCAATATGAGGATAGGAGTTGCTTATCATCAATTTAACCGAGTCAGCATGGCGAGCTTTGCCTTAGGAGGGGTTTCCAGGTGACCCTGAGTATCTGAAACAAGGAGCTTGAGACGATCCGGGAATTTCTGATAATCAGCCAGCTGAGGTAAGCCTTTTGCTGACATTTGAGTTATCAGACTTCCTTGATGGGTAATGCATGTGTTGTGTACAAATGGGAAAAATGTAAGTGATTTTAGAGAGATATTGGTGTATGTGTGTGCGAATGCTGGGACCTTTAGTTCTATTGCTTGTGTGTGTCATGTACGCAGATGTGACCCCCTTCTTTGTACTCTCCTGAAAGAATTTGGCTGAGATGAGAGGTCAGTGATAAGCTGGAAGGACACCATGCCAATTCCAGTTTTTTAGACAAAACATTTATAACAAAATGTGCCGGGTTAACGAATCTAATGATAAACAATGTGATCACAATTATTTTTTGAATCTGTTTTCCAGACATGGTAAAATGAAGGTTAAATTTAACCATGTATTACACAAATTGAATATCCTTTGATAGTGGAAACAGTGCATTTAAAAAAGGGAAATTAAATAAAATTAGGTAATAATGAGTATTCATTTCTAATATGAGTTTAACAATTTTATTAATAATATAGATATATTGAAACTGGTTTAGACAACCTTTGGTTGGAAATGAAATCCAGGTTAATGGGGAAATTTGTAAAAATGGGATTAGTTTAAATTAAGATAACAATTTTGTAATTTTACATTTATTCAGTAAGCCTTTATTGAGAGAAAAAAAAGATTAAGATGAGGTTGTTATTTGGAATACAGCCGCCATAATATTTAGCAAAGCCAAGATGGATGGGATACATAAGAAGTTTTTCTACAAAAATGAAATTTTAAGGTTTTTGATAATAACAGACTCATCACATCAAGTCCACACACCCTGTTAGGATCGATGACACCTGCAGCCAATTGTTTTATAGCTTTTGATGCTTTCTGGTCCATCATACAGATTGTTGATCCTTTTGTTTTTATTTATTTTTGTTTTTGAAATCCAAAGCAGAATGTGTGGATTGTGAAATGATGTGCCTCTTTTCCTTGTAAGTGCAGTGGTATAAGCAGAAGAATATTTTGGATTTATGGGCATCTCTGCATGACCGCAGGGTATTGTTATCATTTATTATAATATTGCCAGGAAAAAGTTGTCTTTTGAAACATGAAACTGGAGTTCTTACACAAACAGCATGATAGAAAACAAGCTATTGTAATATATTTATGCAAGCTGGACCCAGTAATGAAGGGTTCATCCCGACATATCAGAGCTGTAGCTTTATGCAAAGGTGCTATTAGACAAAGTTAGATATTGTTTTGGTCAAACATTTAATTTTTAATGGTCCGACATTCTGTGCAGCAAATATACACCTAACTAAATGTTTGTCTAATGAAAGGTTTAAAATATGAGTTTGTTTATGTACAAATCTAACAATGAAAAATGAGTACATTTGAATCCAGCCACCTTATTGCCTCTATTGGAGGAGGCTGGAGACAAAGGAAACCACATGTGTTAAATTGATGATGTAGGAATCAGCTGCTGTGAGCCCAGTGTAGGACACACTCCCTGAAGACCCAGATATTAAATTTTTTGTAGATTTGAGTATGCAGTTTATAACCCAGAAGGATACTCTGTATTCAAAGTCATTGGATCCTTTTTCCCAAGCTCAAGAAGCAGAGCTCCATGTTTTACCAAAGCCTGTGAGCTTTAAAAAGAATGTATATTTATATAGATAGTCAAGATATAGAAAGCGTTTGGTTCCATTTGAAGGGCCAGAAGTTTTTTTTTACTTCGGCAGGTAAACCAATAAAGCATGCCAAGTTAATTTGATTGGCTGTTTTCAGCCTTCCAAGTTCTTGCTGAGGTAGCCATATTAACTTTCACACATGGAAGCAGACCAGGTTACTAAGGATGCTGCATTTACAGCCCCGGACACTTGATGGGTCTGTGCAACTCACAGATTCCACCCTAGTTCTGGCCCAGTATAGCTGGGATTAATAATTCAACTTTAAGGACCCCAGAACGAGAAGAACAAGTGGTCCACAGGGGACAACTTCTTATGAAACAGGACTTTGGAAAAAGGTGATAATTTATGTCTGCCAGCCACTCTTTTCCCTCCAGCTTGACACATGGACCGTGTCATCAGTCACAAGCAGTTATGGCTGCCTTAGTAAATGAGCGTGGGATAGAGCCAGAGTTCTCCACAGTTGTTTTTATAGCATACCACTTCTTGTTTTACCTGTTACCAAAGGTGTTACCAAGGTGTCTTGTGATCAAAGTCTAGGGTACTTTTTGATTCAATTACTTTAATTGTAAGGGATATATATATTTGAAAAGTAGTTTAGCCATGTTGAAGTCATATTTATCTTTTGTACGTCTTCCATTTTATGTAGAATTGTCTGTGTTTACATATGCTGATAAGTCAGCATGACAACAATTCAGCTAGAAGGCCATTCTGGCCACAGGAGTGTACAGCCAGTACTCTGTAAATATGTCTTATCAATCATTTGTTTTTCACAATGAAAAGTCATTTTGTAATGAAAAAGTTGCTCAGCTATTATTTTCTCCACAATGGATTTTTTTGCCTCTTTGGCCAGGACTACCTCCATCTAAGCGTGTGGAGGTTCCAGGTTAAAGGTGATAGCAGGTATGGTTAGTGATCAAAATATTGATCAAAAGAGGGGAGACTGTAATGGAAATTTGTATGTTCTGTATATAATTGTATTCTATTTTGTATGTATTGCACACTGCCCTCACTGTGCACACAGCACTAATAATGTTTTCAGTACATGTTTACATTCTTTCGAGTCTGTTCCCTACTGCAGTAGTTATTATTAATTTGGAACCACTAATCAATATGAGGATAGGAGTTGCCTATCATCAATTTAACCGAGTCATTGCACTTTGCACTTTACTTGTGTATATTAGCATGACACTTAACCATTTTATTTCCAGTGAAACACAATTAGCATATTCATCTTCCCTCTATGGATATTTGTTTACTCACCCATACTGCTACCTATAGCAACACTGTCATTTCATGATTGGATTAGCGCAGCACCATACTATCATGGACATTCTCTCATCCTTGTCTGTGGTATGAGGATGAGAGAATGTCCGCTATAGGCTGACCGCTGACTGCTGGGAAATGGAGTGTTCTGCCTATCACAGATGAGGAGGAGGCGCGGCTTTTGAACAGTAGAATGGCCAAATTGTATTATGACACGCTGATCGGTGCAGAACGGCACACAGAGGCATGCACAGGACACAGGTAGGATGCACACATACACAGGGACACATGCACAGGGACACATGCACAGGGACACATACACAGGGACACATGCACAGGACACAGGTACAGGACACAGGTAGGTGACACATGCACAGGACACATGCACATATACACAGGACACATGCACATATACATAGGACACATTGCTCACCCTCATCTTATACTCGGGTCAATACGTTTTTCCCATTTTTTTGTGGTAAATTAGGGCCTCGACTCATACTCGGATTGACCTATACTCGAGTATATATGGTAGGTTCCTGTATATAAACACATCCATAAGGAAATTATTAAATCAGGAATCAGGCGGAACAGAACAGTTCAAGTCATGTATGTGAGATCACATGATGATATAAATTATCATAGGGGAGTGTGTGCATACATTATTTTTTATATGTAACCCTCATTCAGATTGCTAAGGATCCTTCAACTGGTTTGCTCATTTGGTGTTGTTAATGGTGTATACATGCATGATAATTTAATATGTTGTCAAAGTTTTGAATTCTTCAAAAAAATGCCTTTAAAAAGATTAGAGGTCAGCTTAGTAGGTTTAAGTAGTATATAGTGGAAAATTGTTGGGTAGCAAACCCATAATGTTGGGTATTATATGTCACAGATCAGCTGCAGAGCTGATCTGTGTTTCACCTTTACTGCTGTAGCCTGGCTGGCACCTGTTTTTCCACTAGCTTGTGTTCTGCTCTGTGCACTCTGCAGCTATGGGTGTTGCCGGCCACACCTGTTGCCTAATATATGATTCCTTCCTGCTACTTCCTGTCCAGCCCCTCATGTGCTTCCCTATTTAAATCCCTTTCAAACCAGCTACTGGTTGCTTGAGCAACATTTGTTTCAGAGCTCCCTTTGTGTAACCTGCCTTAAACCTGACTTCTTGTGAACTGATCTCTTGTGTACCGATTCGGCTTGTTCTGATTATGTTGTCTACAGCCCGCCCTGACCTTGGCTCACTATCCAGCTCTCCTTTTGCTTCATCCATCCATCCTTGTCTGACAGTTTCTTGGTATTTCCCTAGCGAGTAGGGTGAATCCGGGGGTCATGACCTGGGGTCAGCACGCAGCTAAGCCCAAACCCTCGTGAGGGGGTCCCTGGCAGAATACTGGCTGGCCCTTAGACTCCACGCTCTGGGGGATCCCATGTCACCTGCTCGCCTGTGGGCTCACTGTAAGTAGAACCATGACATTATATTTATATCATGTTGATCAGATGTGAGAGAAACATCTTGAGTGCTTGAAGGTAGACACTAATAACTTCTGCTTGTTTTTTTTTCTGTAGACTACATGTCAATGGCAATATTGCCTAGTTTAAATTATGCTTTTCTTCTGTATGATATGTTTGATCACAAGGATTTAGGTTAATCCTCTGTGTTACCAGCATGTGTCACTGAGGCCACTCCCCATGACATAAGTGCTAGAAATGCTTGGTCTTTACAGAACATTTGATGATATGAATGAAACTTGGCTGGTGAGAATGACTAGTACAGGTAGAGTAAAAACAAATTTGTAGATTATTAACAGACAATATTATTCCTTACTAAGAGCAACAAAAGGTAGCAAGAGTCCAGGAATACATTTAAGCCAGCATCAGATACTATCTATATTTTCTCAAACAGTGATGGAAGGTTTCACACTTTCTCATAGATTCAGAAACCTTTATTCATCCAAGATCTGAGAACTGCTTAACCCTCTGTTTTTTATCACAAGAACTTAATTATTAAAAAATCTCTCTTAGTAATACCTCATTAGCATTCCATAGCAAGATAATAACGTCATCAGCAGAATTATTTGTTTCAGGGTACTTGATTCAGAATCTGGGAAAACTTTTTATATTTCAAAAGAGCCATAGTAAATGTATTGTTTTGCTATATTAGAGTTCCAATAATTGTATAATTCTTTTGATTTCTACTAGAATTGTTCTGTGATTAGATAATTTTTTTCCTCTAGGAGATCTTTTAAACAAGGCTTTTATATGATCTATCCTAAAGCTTAGCGTGCTTGCATGACAAGTTATTTAAAAAATGAACATAAATAATAATGATAAATGCTTTCTACGTTGTGTCGGGAATTTATAAATTCTTCATTTAAGCAAGTTTTAGTTGCAGCTCCCTTACTGCACCTTTTTCATTTGTTTTAAATTTTAGGACAGAAAAATAAAATCACTTTTAAGGACCTTATATAAGACTATTTTTACATTTTGAAAACGTTTTCCCCTGTTCTTATGTCATTTTCCTGGTTGTATAAATAAATGTTGGAAAATCTGTCTTGAAGGATTGTTCTGCATTTCCATCAGTTGCTGCTAGATATTGTAAAAGTATATATATATTTTAGGAATAATTCAAGTAACTGGTTATTTTTTGGGAATTTTATAAGCTAGTGTAGACCAATATTTGGCTGCAAGGCTTTAATAAGCTGTTTAAGATATTGCTTTAAATCTCTTATATGATCCTAATATATCCCTAAATTACCAGTGTTCCATCTGAAAATGTATTTTATGACATTTCTTTCAGTTTCTTTGTCATTCAAGAGATACTGTATCTTTTGCTGGCTCATTATGCAAGCTTACAAGCTCAAAATGAACTGCTGAGAGCTCACTCATTTCAGATTCACTTTAGAGCACTCTACCACCAATTTATTGCTTAGAAGGTCTGAAATGAGAAACTTCTGACAGCATATCATTATGCAAGTAAGTTATCAGTGACAATATAGTAGTTATCTCCTAATGAAAATTTTTTTGTAGGGTATTTATTAATCAAATCTAGAGTAGAGATGTCTGAGGTCGACTTTTTTTCTCCAGTGCCTTGCAGAGAATTGTTTTCCCCATTCTTGAGGTGATGCTTAAGAAGGGCTCCCATTCACAAGAGGCTCAGAGGAGGAAGTATCACCACCACCTTGACAGTTCAATTGGTCAGTAGGTGGGACACAATCTAAATGCCTGCAGAGTTTTTCTTTTTTGCTTATGACTGAAGGAAAGTCAGGGCTTTTATGTACCAAAGGCAAAAGAAAATGCCATGTTGAATGGTGCCAATTGCAATCCTTATGCAATGGGATTTCTTAGTGCAGCCGTAGTGGATACAGTCAGCTACAACCCCCTTATCACACACTTTAGGATTTTTATTCTTAACCTAAGTTCTTTTTTGATCTGTCCCATGAAAAAATGCATAGTATTTTATGTTAAGTTTGGCATGAAAAATATATTTCTTGGAGGCTTTTTACATACAAATGCACATGAAATTATAAATCCCTCAGGCTAGTGTTTCCATCCAATTTAAGAGAACATAAACATAAAGCAGAATGTTCACTAACTACACAAATCTGCCTAAATAAATGCCTGACATGCCAGAATATACTGAGACAGTATCATTTTTCAATATGCTGTACCAGTTATTAGTAAAAAGCAGTCCTTGAACTGTAGTCAAGAGACTTTCCTAGGCTGAGATGATGTCCTTTTCTGCAGACAGGTACAAGCATTCTCTTATGCCACGTACACATGATCGGACTTCTCGTCAGAAAAAGATATGATTGCTTTTCCGACGGGATTCCGCTCAAGTTTGCCTTGCCATGGTCACACAAAAGTTTGCTGAACTTACGACCGTCAAGAACGTGGTGACGTACAACACTACGAAGAGCAGAGAAAATGAAGTTCAATGCTTCCGAGCATGCGTCAAATTGTTTCTGAGCATGCGTAGGAATTTTGCACGTTGGAATTGCCACAGATCGCATTTTCAGATAGGAACTTTTTCTGATCGAAAAATTGAGAACATGCGCCCAATCTTTTGCTGGATGGAATACGGCCAGCAAAAGTCCGATGGAGCATACACACGGTGGCATTTTCCGACAAAAAACTCTCATCGGTCTTTTGCGGGCCGAAATTCCGATCGTGTGTTGCATTAGTCTTCTGTCTCCAATTGATCAGACTACAACATTAATTTTGTGGCAAGTCACAACGTGCACCTGGGATGGATCTGTCAGACATCTGTGACAGCCATAAAAATCACAAAGATTTACATCACTGAGCTAGTATCTCAGTCCAGGAACTAGATGCAGAGCCTAGACAGTGCCCAACAGTGATGGTTCTGTCCTGGAAGAAAAGCAGAGTACCTACCTAAATCATGCAGGTAACACACTTACATATTATATAGCAGTATGCACTTTAAATAAAATGTATATATAAAAAAAAAAAAAGTCAAGTCTACTGAATGGCTGAAAGCAAAAGTTATGCTATGCTGAGTGTTGATCATTTCTTTTTAAAGAATCAGCAGGAGCTCACATATTAGTAATGAAAAAATCATTAGTGTATGTTACTCCAACATTTCATATTTCTGATAAGTATCTGTGCTAGGCCCCTTTCACACTGATGGACTGATTGGGTCCGTCTGTCAGTTTTTCAGGTGGACCTGATCAGACCATCCATTGCTGTCTATGGAGCAACGGATGTCAGTGAACATGAGTCTGCTGACACCCGCCAACATCCGATGCATCTACTAAAAGCAGACGGATGGTGATCCCTATCCATCTGGCAGGTTGGATGACAGGTGGTCTGTTTCCATCTGACAGCCCACAGAGCACCATAGAGCACAGAGGGCTGTGTCCATGTCTGCTCTGCATCAGTGTAGCAGACACAGACCTGTCATCCGCCTGCTCAGTGGGGATCCTTGGAGAGATCCCCTGCTGAGTGGAGAGATCCACTGGCGGACTTTGCCAGTGTGAAAGGGGCCTTACCATGTACTTGTATTAAAAAGCATTAAAAGCATTAAAAAGCATCCTGTTCTTTTTGCACTGCTTTCTTTGTGTGAAATACCTGGGGATCGGGCCCTCTGCTTTCCTAATTTAAACTCACAACACCGGGCATAAAAACATATCAATTCCAGTGTGGTCAGTTTGCTTCTTTGCATTCTACAGCCTGCCTGTTCTCCAATGGTCAGACTTCTGCTGACACACTCTCCTTCTCAGCTCTTTACTGAGAAGATTAGTGTACTGCTGTTTCTTTGCCTCCTGCTAACAAATCTCACTCATCACATCTTGCATTTTACACTGGACTGTATCTGTGCTCTGTTTAGGCTGCTGACACGATTCCCCTATTGTCACAAGGGATCTTAACCCCCACCTCTCTAAGCCTCTTTTGTAGCTGAGAAAATAGTTCATGTGATCACTTATAAAAAAAAAAGAAAAAAAAAACAAGGTAGTGAAGTGTTACTAAACCCAAGACAGTAAAATCAGTCTTTATATGCAGTAAAGCATGCTTGTTATACTCACTGTGGAAACTAAGGGGTTAATCCTCTGCATTGTGTAAACAGGCTGTTTGATTCTTTATGTGCAGATCCTCCCCTCCTTGCATTCTGCCCAAAACATCGCCAGATAAGATATAGTTAGTGGAGTCAGTCTGCACATGCTCAGTTTGGTGTGTATTTCTAGAGAGTGTTTTTTTCTTGGGAGAGTGCATGTGATCAGCACAGGGCCAACCTGCTCTGTCCAGATGGAGGGTCAGGGGTTCTGCATCCTTATAGGACATAGGGAGAATGAAAATTAATCCTGCAAGCTTTAACCAAACACTGGTAGAAGTCACAAGACTACTATATACTGCTGATGAGAAAGATATTTAACAGTTTATATTTACTAAAACTATTGTGTTTCCATGTTCTCTGTACTGTGGAAAACCAGATTTAGTGAATGCAGGGTTCTGGGTTTTGTTTTGTTCCCCTCTGCATTACATATTTTCATTATTACAAACTTTTCAAGTCTAATTCCATGTTTTAGTGAACTTCAAATAGTTTATTTGGACTAAGCTTGTCCAATCAAACTATTTTTTTCACTGACACATGCAGGGGATGTCAACACTGTATAAACTGTATATAGCATCAGCTGCATACAGTATACAGTATTGTGTTCTGGCAGTTGTACGGGTACTTCCCATTCAGCTTCCGGAACAAAATCGAGTCAGGCTAAGCACTGCTCAGACATTCAAATGAAGCTTTGTATTATCTAAATGAATACAAGGCTTTCTTTACTTATCTGAGGGTGAGAGGAGGGAAGATGATGTCCTGATCTCTGTCTCAGCCGATTTAGGAAAGCTTTGTATTCATTTAGAAAATACAAAGCTTCCTGTGAATGGCTGAACAGTGCTCAGCCCAACTTGATTTTGTTCCAAGAGTGTGAAGTGTCCCACTGTCAGAAGACAGCACTGTATACCCTATGTAGCTTAATCACTTGCCGACCAGCCACCGTCATTATACGGCGGCAGGTCGGCACATTCCCGCAAGCCGTCGTGTCTGTACATCGGCCCTTTAAGCAGGGATAGCAGGCCCGTGCCTGCTGCACTGCAGGGAACCGATGCACATGGCCGGTGGTTGCGATGACCCCCGGCTACGCGTGATCGCGGGCACAAGTCAGAACAGGGACGTGTGTGTGTAAACACACAAATCCCTGTTCTGTGAGGAGAGGAGAGACAGATTGTGTGTTCCTACTATCTACTAGGAACAATGATCTGTCATCTCCTCTGGTCAGTCCCATCACCCCTACAGTTAGAACACACACAAGGGAACACAGTTAACCCCTTGATTGCCCCCTAGTGTTAACCCCTTTCCTGGCAGTGACATATACACAGTAATCAGTGCATTTTTATAGAACTGATCGCTGTATAAATGTCAATGGTCCCAAAAATGTGTCAAAAATGTCCGATCTGTCTGCCATAATGTTGCAGTCCTGGTAAAAATCGCAGATAACTGCCATTACTAGTAAAAAAAATTATAATAATAAAAATGCCATAAAAATGCCATAAATCTTTTCCATAGTTTGTAGACGCTATAGCTTTTGCGCAAACCAATCAATATATGCTTATTGTGATTTTTATTACCAAAAATATGTAGAAGAATACATATCAACCTAAACTGAGGATAAAATTTGCTTTTTAAAAAAAAAATTGGGGATATTTGTTATAGCTAAAAGTACAAAATATTGTGTTTTTTTCAAAATTATTGCCTTTTTTGTTGTTTATAGCACAAAAAATAAAAAACGCAGAGGTGATCAAATACCACCAAAAGAAAGCTCTATTTATTGGAAAAGAAGGACGTCAGTTTTGTTTGGGTACAGCATCGCACAACCATGCAATTGTCAGTTAAAGCGACGCAGTGCCGTATCGCAAAAAATGGTCTGGTCATTAAGCAGGCAAATCTTCCGGGGCTGAAGCGGTTAAACAATATATATTGTTTAAGAGGGTGGACTGCACCAGCAGGAAAATAGTTATCTATGCAAGTACATTGTAACCAGGTAGTCCCCCCCCCGCATAAAATAAACATTATGTAATACAAAGGGGTTACAGCACCACAAACATAAACGTATAGTTATAGCCAGTAATATAGAAACTTCAGGCATTCCTGACCTTTTTAGTTACAACCTGCATCATGCAGTAGAAATGGTGATATGAGTGTACAGGTCCTACTTAGTTAATATATACACAACACATGAGATACTAAGGAGGTGTTGCCATTTTATTAACCCTTATGAATAGCAAATTATTGCTTATAAAATGTGATTCTTTGTTAGATTAATTAGCAGTATGTGTTCAAGCTCAACTGCATCAAAGTGAACCCTCTCTGGCCTTATGTGTACTGTATATATATTTACAGTAGTCTGGGATTTGGTTTCAGCAGCTCTACATTTTGCGAGCTATTAACGATTATAAAAAATGCGGGGCGTGGCCTGGATGGGCATGTGAGTGGACAGTGTACACGGAGCTCCCGCTACTGATCCTACCTAGATCCTACACCCGCTACAGATCCGTACTCACAACTGACCCACCGGTACAGCGTGACTCTGCAGGAAGCCCCACAGTGTCGGCGGACAGTCACTGATGCCCTTGATGACCCGCAAGGGGGGGAAAGAAGCAGCGGCAGCGGCGGCCATGGAGGGCCAAGATGGCGCCGGCTCTCCTCTGCCTCAGCGTGTGGCGCACATCGCGGACAAGGCACAGGAGCCGAGCGGTAAGACAACAAAATCAATGAAACAGTTGGGGAAGGAGCAGCCCAGGGATATGCTGTACTAAGCACAGAAGATGCAGGGACCGAGCGGCTCTCTCCCCCCACTACAGCAGTCACTAGCACTGGAGCCTGATGGGCAAGATGGCACCATGGCACTAGATGACACGCTGCCTTTAGAAGGCTCCCTGATCCTCACTCCAGACGGTTCTGATTCCCCGCAGGAAGAGGCACAGCAACCCACCTTGAGTGACATCCTACGGGCGGTGCAGAGCTGCACAGTGTCTGTTAATGGACTGAAAGTGCAGTTTCGAAACCTCACAGAAACAGCGTCTCTCCTGCGCCATGACATCCAAAAGATGAGGGAGAGAACGACAGCAGTAGAGGGCAGGATCAGTGAGGTAGAGGATATGCTACCCCCCCCCCCCACTAGGGATACCAGGAGTGCACTACAGCAATCAGCACAAGCCAACGCCAAAACTGACGACATCGAGAACCATCTCAGGAGAAAAAATGTGCGCATTGTGGGGCTCCCGGAGAAGGTGGAGGGCAGGGACCCCACGGCGTTCACAGAAGCATGGCTACAGGACATATTTGGCAAAGACGCCTTCACCACGCTGTTCGCGGTGGAACGGGCTCACCTTACACCACCAAGACCCCTTCCTCCGGGTAACCCACCTAGATCCATGCTGGCCAGGCTCCTGAACTATAAGGACAGAGAGATAATACTTAGATTGGCCAGGGAAAGAGTCGCAGTGCACTACAATGGAACCAAAGTCTCATTCTACCCTGACTTCTTGGCTGAGGTGCAGCGCAGGAGGGCCAAGTTTTCTGAGGTGAAGAAACGTCTGCAGAGGATCCAAGTTAACTATGCCATGTTGTACCCGGCCAAACTACGCATCATGGCCAGAGGGCAGTCAACCTTCTTTGAATCTGCATCTGAAGCGTCCGCCTGGCTGGACCGCAATGAACAGGATCTCAGGAGGCACAGAGAGGCCGACATGGGAGACTGATCTCCGCTACGTGGTGTCAAGGGGTCTGTATGTAACTAATAGACGTTTAGAGTCTACAATTTACAATGCGGGACACTGTTCATATTTTTTCAAAGTTAGCGCTTGACAAGAGCTTTGTTCACAAGTGATTCACTAAGAAATAACTGACACTACTGTGGGATAGCTATACCCACAGGAACTTTTTGGAAACTCAATTTACCCCAGTTGAAGGGGCTGGTTAAAAGGTGCCCGGTTGGCACAAGTTTACAACACGATTTAGGGTGTGAAGGCGGAATGAGGGAATCCCCCTCTGACCTGTGCGGGACAGTTGCCTACACCCGAAGAAACGGTTTAGGACTGCTATACACATTCTTATTGCTCGGAATGACACACTTCCATTTGGAACTATTATGTATATGCTTCCACAGATGCCTCATATCATCATATCAAACCAATGCCAAACATTGCACCAGGGAACTCTGTGTCTGTGGGATGCACACTGACTCTTTACTGCCTGAGCCATTTAAGCCTTGGACATAACACCTTACTTCACCAAATATGGCGAACACTCCAGTTGTAACGTGGAATGTCCGTGGTGTCCATGATCCCTTGAAACGCACTATGATAAGCACCTGCCTGAAAAATTTTCACCCCGCTATAGTGAGCCTCCAGGAGACTCATCTAACAAGGGACACGGTTGGTTCTCTGCAATATTCCTGGGTGGGCAAGGCATACCACTCCACTCACACTGCATATTCCCGTGGGGTGAGTGTGCTGCTACACAAATCCTTGGCCTACCAGGAATTGGACACAGTTATAGATCCTTTAGGTAGATTTGTATTTTTACATTGCAGATTGTATACCTTAACGTTGATAATGTTTTTTTTGTATATACCTCCTCCATTCTCTAGGGAGGTACTGCAGCTCCTCTTGACTTACCTGGTTGACAAACCTGATATCCCTATAATGATTATGGGAGACTTTAATGACTACCTTGATCCCAGACTTGACAGGCATCCCCCAGCTCAACCGCCTTCTGGGAGAAGAGGTACCATTTTGAGTAGATTGCTGTTAGAGGTGGGGTGGATGGATTTGTGGAGAGCTAAACATCCCACGACCAAACAATTCTCATGCTTCTCTAAAACCCATGGGTCACTCTCCCGTATAGACCTGTGCGTGGGGTCCCCGCAACTTTTAAGTATTCTGCATAAGGTGGAATATTCCCCTCGGGGGGGGTCTCTGATCACTCCCCATTGGCCGCATATCTTATTACCAGACCGGCGACCTCCCTACCTAGGGCGCCATGGAAACTGAATGCCTTTTGGTTAAAACTTTTTACTTCCCATGATAGGGTAGTGAAACAGATAGAACAATACTTTTCTGACAACCAGAGACAAACTGATTTACTAATGAGATGGGATGCCTTTAAGGCCTGCCTAAGAGGTACATTCATAGCTGAAATAGCAGACATAAAACACAATTCCTCAGCCTTGTTGGTGCAGGTGGAAGACCGGGTGAAGCAATTGGAGCTTGCATTTGTTCTAGACTCATCAGAGTCCATGAGGGAGGCATGGATATCAGCTCAGGAGTCTCTGGACCGGTTGAGATCCTCCACTGCGGAACGCAAACGGTTTTTCACCAAACAAGCATTTTATGAAGAAGGTGAAAAGACTGGTAGACTGTTGGCCAGAATAGCCAGATCTCAACAGTCGTCCCCCACTATAGGAGCGATACGTAGCTCTTTGGGATGTCTGGTGAATGATCCGGAGAAAATTATAGATGAACTGGCATCTTTTTATGCTGAGGTATACAAACCATGTGACAACTACACAGACAAGGAACTGCAGACATATATGGGCACAATAACACTTCCAACTCTGACCCACCAAGCGCGGGAAGAGATGGAAGCACCAATGACCCTGGATGAGCTGAGGGAGGCTGCAGCCTCCTTTCATACTTGTAAGGCCCTGGGGGATGACAGGCTTCCCATGGAGGTTTATACCCAATATGGCGAAGTAATATTACCCAAACTGCTAGAAGTATTCAATGTATCCTTTAAATTGCGAAAGCTGCCCACCACCATGACTAAGGCCAATATCATACTACTGCTTAAAATGGGTAAAGACCCTTTAGACCCTGGCTCCTATAGGCCCATATCGCTGTTACAGAGCGACATTAAAATACTAGCTAAGGTGCTGGCCATGCGGGTTAACAGGATAGTCAGGTCAATCGTCCATTCAGATCAGGCAGGCTTTATGCCTCGAACGTCTACAGCAACCTTAGATGACTATACTTAAACATGCAGACCCCCTCAGAGTCAACTGGTCACAGAGCCCTGTTGTCTCTCGACTCCAACAAGGCGTTTGACTGCATGTGCTGGAGGTATCTGTGTGCGGTCCTGGCCAAGTTTGGGTTTGGTCCCAGGTTCATCCGATGGGTGAGGCTGCTGTATGACACACCACGGGCAGCCATATGCATGGCAGATAGGATGTCGCATGCCTTTGAATTGGGTAGGGGGACTAGACAGGGATGCCCTCTGTCTCCCCTGCTCTTTGCGTTGGCCTTTGAGCCCCTTGCGGTGCAGGTGAGAGAATGCCCACAGATTAGGGGATTTCGGTATGGCGAACTGCATGAAAAAATTATGCTTTACGCCGACGACATGCTTTTATTTTTGGAAGATGCGGAGGGGTCCCTGGATCAGGTAATGTCCCTTATAACGGAGTTTGGCCACTTTTCGGGTCTCACTATCAATTGGACTAAATCAGCTTTAATGTTTATAGATGGATCTCCGGTAACCAATGAGAGACCCCCAAGCCAGATACCCATAGTATCCACCTTCAAATACTTAGGCATATTCATTTCACCCAAACTTACCGAATTTTGTAGCCTGAACATTTACCCCTTGTTATCGCGGTTTAGAGATAAAATAAATGTATGAAATAAACTTAAAATGTCCCTGGCAGGGAAAGTTAATCTCATAAAGATGATTCTGATGCCACAGTTTTTGTACATGCTGCATAACACGCCAGTAGTTATCACGCTGAAGATATTCAGAGTGGTTAACTCATTATTTAGGCTGTTACTGTGGCACACCAAACCCCCCAGAATTAAATTAGAACAGCTACAGTATCCAAAGGGGGGGGGTCTCGCCCTCCCCAACCCCTGGATATACTACTTGGCAGCACAATTACAGCACTTGATAGGTGCCATGGCCCCTTTGCCGATGGGCTCATCGGCTAAGCTTATGCTGGTTGGCAAGGGAGCGGAATCTGTTCCCGAGGGATTGGAAGCCCACCTTTTCCAAAGGCCCAACAAGCAAATGCCCACATATACACTCCTCCAGAAAGTATGGAATAAGTCTAAACAATTACAAAATGTGACAGGCTTCACCACATATAGCCCGCTATGGGAAAATAAAACCTACACAGAACTGGCCAAGATCCAACAAGGACCCAGATGGCGCCACAGGGGTATCTCTCATTTGAGTCATGTTTTTCGTAATGGGACATTACTCTCTTTTAAGGATCTACAAGCTAAATATTCTCTGCCTCCCAATATGTCATTTTATTATTTACAATTACAACACGCTGTTAGAGCTCAAGGGGAAGCAACGGACTGGTCCCAGTCGCCCACGCCTGTTTTTCATATGATGCAGGAGGCGTCAGAGACTAAAAGCATAATCTCACAATGCTATAACATGTTATTATCGTCATTCTTAGAGGGGTACCCCACAAGGGCAGCAGCTCAATGGGAGGCAGATTTAGGCCCCCTTTCAGGGGAGATGTGGGAAGAGGCTCTGCAAGCGGTTAACACTTGCTCGTTAAACGTGGCTCAAAAGGTCTCCCAACTATATATACTATTGAGAGTACATTATACCCCTGTAAAGCTCTACAGAATGGGCAGAGCACCTGACTCGTTATGTAGCAGATGCAGAGCAGCGGCTGGAGACCTGATTCACCTCCTCTGGCATTGCCCCAAACTCCATAGGTATTGGACGGAGGTCTTGGCTACACTGAATCAGGTGTTCCAGACCAATTTTCCCCTAGATCCGCTGTGTTGCTTACTGGGAGTTTTGGAGGGGGTGATAGCAGAGGAGGTGACAAGAGTCGCCTTTGCAAGAGCACTGTTTCAGGCCAGAAAAATAATACTTATGGGTTGGAAATCTGTTACGCCACCTAGGTGCACAACATGGATAGAACACATGGGAAAAACACTTATAATGGAAAAATATATATACCAGCACAGGGGGAGCCCTGGAAAATTTGATAAATTATGGGACCCGTGGCTAGACGTGCCTGGCATAAGCCCCATGGAATTGGTTCAGATGAGACTGTTGAGAAGTGCTTAGATTCAAAGACGGACTGGGGTATCAGCCGGACGGTTGGTAGTTAGGTCACATGACAAATATGTTGCCTTATAAGGAGTTTATGAGTAATCTCCATTAGCACCTGAGAATATTTGTATATAGATATATATATATTTTTGGATAAGAAATAATAGTCGTGTGTATGTGACAGGGTTTCAGTAAAGGGTTAATTTAGCTAGATGTAAATATGCGACAGGATTTGCCTGAAAAGAGCTAATGCATTTAACAGCTACTTGTAGTATGCGAGTAGGATGTACTGTGGAGACAATCGGCTGTTTACCTATATTTAATATTCAAAGGGCCAGGAAGAGATACTATCTGAAGTGTAGTTGTTACAGGGCCAAATTCATTAGCTTGATAAAGGCCTTTGTATTCCTCTGTGCTAATCAACCATTTGTCCATTTCAAAGGGGTGTTTGAGAGGATGAGAATATTTCTTTCATCTGTTCAGGAAAGGAGGTTTTGCCCTGGCTAATGCCATGCATAAGTTAAGTGCCCCTTTGAAGAGAAGGTGATGACCTTCACTTTAATTCCTCTTCAAACAACTTATCACTAGCTCGTTACACCAACAAGAGGAAGTTGCCCAAATTAGGAGATACGCCTGGTGGGAGTAGAGGGCTAACAGAATATCCCAATCAGAGTGGCCCTATTCAATTCATTGAGAGATGGGCCTATAAGAAGGAATCCCAAAGAGAGTGGTAGAGAGATGAAAACTGACCTGGGCCCAGGAACATTATTATTATAGGTAATTATCAGAGCATCTCCCAGCACTTAAAGGTATACCTGCTTGTCATGTTTGTTTGTTTGTTTACCATTTGTATTGTGATGAATATACTTTGTCTTCTTGTACTATAACCTAATATTTTCTCCCTTGAGACTATAGATATTGTCTGTGTATTAGGTAGACTTTTAACACTACTTTAATAAATGTTATTATATTAAAGCTTTCACTTCTGATCATACGAACTCTTATTTAACCAACCTCATATCTTATGGTTAATAATTCATAAATATACTTTTAGAACGTTAACAAATACATTACGAAGCTGTAGAAAATGTGTAACTAGAGATGGAGGAGGAAGGTGTGAGGTAGCTGGAGAACAGGCCCTTGGTTAGATTAGACGGGACACATGATCCGAATGTTGAAAGTTATAGGTTGTAAAATGTATCACTCGATTGATAGGTATTCCAGTACATGGATGAAGTGTATTATGATTCATGTATAACTGTATTGTCTGTTTTTGAGCAATAAAACCTTTTTTGATTAAAAAAAAACAATTATAAAAAACATTATTAATTTTATTTGTATTCACACTGTAATTACCAGCTATACAAAACTAATATTAATCAAAGCTGCAGGAATTAAAACTGGAGTAGCAGAATATATTTTAATTGCACTTAATGTATTACCAATGCATTGAAGTCTATGTTAACATTTCTGTGTATTTAGATTAAGCTCCGTTTGATGGCATCAGTTCACTGTGTAAAAGACAGCTTTAGTGACAGAATTTATTAAATTTATTTGAAAGACATACATAGTAAAAAGAAAGAACAGCAGATATATAAATAAATATATCAATGTAATATGTGTTTTCAAAATGTTAATGGTTTTGTTATTATACTGACAAGCTTGCTTTGGATCATTTTGATGAACCTTGTATTAATTTCATATCTTTATTTCCGTTGCAGTTAAGTCATCAGAGATTGCATACAGAGATTCATATCAATCTTTTAAATAAGTGTTTTTTTTTCAGTCCCCTTGTGGGCAAACCTCTGGCTTTGTTTTAAACTGTAAAAAGAATAATGATTTATAGTAACTTATAATAACCATTCAGATATATTTTTTTTAAAGGTTTAGTGCAATCCGGATTAAAAGGACTTCTTGTGAGGTTTTTAGGGGGTTATCACATTTTGATGCTTACTGTATATATTAAAAACTTTGCACTTTCATAAACATGTATTACAATCGGAGACAAAATGCCTAATAAAATAAGGTTTTTTCCTTTTTTACAGTTGTTGACAAACTTAGAATTCAGCAAATCCTTTACATTATTCTTTCAAGCTATAGTATACACTGCCAGCAATGTATGCAGTATACTTCATATACATAAAAATCTGATAAAAGAAAAACCCTAGATGTTACAAGGATGCCCAACTCTTTTAAAAGTCCCCTTTGGACTTTTAAATATACTAATAAAATAGTTTTGTTATATCTGTTTGATTAGTTTAAAACATACCTGTTGATCTTGCTATAAATTTTGTTAGCTGATAAATTCTTCTCTGGCTGTGCTGACTGTTATTAATGACTAGGGATGAGCTTGCTGTTTGGGTCGAACATAAGTTTGACTCGAACATCGTTCGCAGAACAGCAAACATTATGGGGCGTTCGTGGCAAATTAGAGAGCCACTGAACGTCCCATAATGCACTGCTAGATCGCAGTGCATTGCTGTATGATGGTTGGCCAAAGCATGCACCTGACCTGCATGCTTTGGCCAATCACAGCGCCCTCTGCTAAGAGAGCCTTTGGCCAATCATGGTTCAGGGGGACTAAGTCCACGCCCCACACTATATAAGGCAGCTTACATGGAGGCCCAGTGTAGTGTTGTTGGCGTGGACAGAGAGATAGCTTGAGTTAGATAAAGCAGGCAGGTTATTTAATTAGTGGCAGTGTATTTATATATATATATATATATATATATATATATATAGTCAGTATAATATATATATATATATATATATATATATATATATATATATATATATAGTGATATTTGGGGATGTCTAGCTCAGTGTTAGATGCATTTTCAGTGAGTTCACAGCCAACAGTAACTTCAGTTTAAGGGCATGGTAGCCCACTTTTATTGAAAGTAACAAAAATGAAAGTTCATACATGCATGGATTGCCCACACAGGGGTTCTTCTCCCAAAAATTACAACAAAAACAAAAATGCCAAGTCACCTCGCTCTCAAGGCTTACTCAGCCTTGGTCACATTTCAAAGCTGCGCAGGCCCACCCCTGGCCTCTAGGAAGGGGTTCTCCTGACACTCCAGGCTTTCACACTCCTCCAAGACTCACAGTCCCCTCTGGACCCCAGGTCTCTGTTCCAGTTGTCTCAGCTATGGTCTCCCTGACTCTCTCAGCTGGCCCTACTCTCTCAGTCCACTGACCTGGAACCTCTCCCACACGGAGTGCCGTCTCAAGAATATTGCCTGGGTTCTTAAACAGTAGCACACCTTCCTCCTGGCTGCAGCAACTGCTCCAACACCAACTCCCCTGAGCTATACTCAGATCTGCCTTATAATGAGTGTGTGCACCTGGACACACACACACAACCTGCAGAACTTCTGGAAAGCCCGGACACAAGACTAAAGACTCCATCCCTCCCAATGCTCTTTGAAGTCTTCAAGTTTCCAGCCCCAATCCAGACTTACAGAATCCAGGGAAAACTTAAAGCATTTCTCTGCTCATAAATCTTCTGCTGGCACTTCTCAAACTGCCTCTTTGAGAGTCCTGTGTCCATTTTGCCCTCATTTTCACCGAGCCCAGGGCTCTCGCTCTCACAATATACTCTGCATTCAGTGTAGCCTATATCTACAGTGCATTCTGTGGTGTACTGTTTCTAATACACTTCAGGCAGTGTACACAGTATCTAATACAGTGTGTACAGTTTCTACTACACTTCTGGTGGTGTACACAGGATAAATAACATTGCAGCCATAGTACAGTTGCTAATACAGTGCAGGCAGTGTACACAGTATCTAATACCGTGTGTACATTTTCTACTACACTTCTGGTAGTGTACACAGTACACAATACAGTGCAGCCATAGTACAGTTATTACTGCTTTTCTGGTGGTGTACACAGTATCTAATACAGTGTGTACAGTTTCTACTACACTTCTGGTGGTGTACACACTACACAATACAGTGCAGCCGTAGTACAGTTTCTTCTACTTTTCTGGTGGTGTACACAGTACACAATACAGTGCAGCCATAGTACAGTTGCTAATACAGTGCAGGAGGTGTACACATTATCTAATACAGTGTGTACAGTTTCTACTACACTTCTGCTGGTGTACACAGTACACAATACAGTGCAGCCGTAGTACAGTTTCTATTAGTTTTCTGGTGGTGTACACAGTATCTAATACAGTGTGTACAGTTTCTACTACACTTATGGTGGTGTACACAATCCAGTGCAGCCATAGTACAGTTGCTAATGCAGTGCAGGTGATGTACACAGTGCACGCCTGCTGGCCGTGTTATTGAGCTAGAACATGCAGAAGAGTTGGTGGAGTGGATAATAAAGTTCTCTCATCCTCATCCTCCTCATCCTCTGTCACCCAGGCTCAGAGTAGTTTGCCTTCCAATGCAGCTGCCAAAGTGGCCTATTCCACCGGCTTCTTGTCCACAGTCACTTCTTCTGTAGCCCCACCATCATGCACTGAGGAGATCCCAGAATTATTTGACCACAGTATCAGGTACATGCTGCTGGAGGATACGCAGCGATTTGAAGGCTCCAATGTTGGTTCCCAGGTTGAGGAAGGGAGTAACGTGAGCCTGGAGAGAGGGGTTCCCAAGAAGGACAAGAAACTGGCAGTCATGTTCCCCCAGCTGCAGCATAGTGCCAAGTTTGCTCCAATGATGAGGAGGGAGGGGATGATGAGGTCACTGACTGTACTTGGGTGCCTGAAAAAAGAGAGGAGGAGGCACAACTCCAAAGAGGCAGGATGTAGTCTAGGGAGCAGCTTAAGGGCAGCCACCCTATTGCATCACACCGCAGAGCGCCACAGGTGCAGTACGTTGCTGACTCCCTGCTGACTTTTAAAAGTTCCTTGGTGTGGGCCTTTTTCGATACGTGTGCAGC
The DNA here is from genome assembly GCF_042186555.1 of Aquarana catesbeiana. Taxonomy (NCBI): domain Eukaryota; kingdom Metazoa; phylum Chordata; class Amphibia; order Anura; family Ranidae; genus Aquarana; species Aquarana catesbeiana. The sequence goes on along the minus strand of NC_133324.1, from coordinate 177,887,240 downwards.
AGATCGCACCATTGCTGTTTGCAACCTATGTCTGAAGTGGATCAAGCGTGGCCAGAACAGCAGCCGCTTGAGCACCACATGCTTGACCAGACATATGATGACCTACCATGCAGTAAGTTGGCAACTGCACTGGAAAGACCCACATCAAAGAAAAAGGCAGACTTCTCCTTACTCCTCATCTGGGATCTCCAACCCCACTATACCTCCAGTCCTCTTGAAAACCTGCACTGAGGAATGAAGGTATAGCAATAGGTGTCCCAAGTACTTGCAGCCAATCTGCTAGCAGTACACCACCATCTGATTTTAGCAGGCAAATTTCCCTACCCCAGTTGCTGAACCGTAAAAAGAAATTGTGTCCCAGCCATCCACATGCTCAGCGTCTAAATGCTAGCTTGGCCAAATTGCTAGCACTGCAACTGCTGCCTTTTCAGCTGGTAGACTCTGTCCCCCTTTTGTGAATTTGTGGAATGTGCTGTACCTCAGTGGTAGGTTCCAAAACACCATTTCTTTTCACGGAAAGCCATTCCAGCTCTCTACTGTCATGTGGAAGGCAATTTTTTGGCCTCATTGGACAGGGCAGTCAGCAGTAAGGTGCATATTACCGCTGACTCATGGTCCAGGAGGCATGGCACACTGGGTAACTCTGCTGGCAGCTAAGAAGGATGCAGCACAGGGTTCAGTAATGTTGGAGCTTGTTCCGCCACCATGCCTCCAAAATGCTAGTGGTGATTCTGCCACAGCTCTCTCCTCCACCCCTCCTCTTCTTCTTCCTCTATGGCCTCTTCTGCAGATTTGTCCTCTGAACCAGCCGTGCTCCATAAGCGTTCAAAGGGCTACGCAAGCAGTCAGGCAAGAAGATGCAATGTGGTGTTTGAGTTGGTCTGCTTAGAGGACAGGAGCCACACTGGGGCAGAGATTCTGTCAGCTCTGCAGGGGCAGGCTCAGAGATGGTTGACGCCACATCAGCTTCAGCCAGGAATGGTTGTATACGACAATGGCACCCATGTTCCATGTTAGGTACACATCCTGAATTTGGTGGTGCAGCGGTTCTTGAGCAGGTACCCAGGCTTACAGGTTCTCATGAGGCAGGCCAGAAAAGTCTGTGGTAATTTCTGCCGGTCATACAATGCCAGTGCTCGGCTGGTTGACATTCAAAGGGAATGCAACCTGCCCACCAACCACCTCATTTGTGACATGGCCACCAGGTGGAACTCAATGTTAGCAATGCTGCAGCAGCTGCACATGCAGTAGAGGGCCATCAATAAGTACCTGTGTGAGTATGGCACCAGGACAGGGGAGCTTGGCTTCTTTTCGCCACGCCAGTGGCTACTGATCAACAGTGCATGCACTGTCTTGTCACCATTTGAGGAAGCCACAAGTATGGTGAGCAGCGACAATGCATGCATCAGTGACACTGGCCCTCTAGTCTTCCTGTTGGAGCACACGCTTCATGGAATTATGGACAGGGCACTTGAGGCAGAACAGTGGGAGGAAGAGGCAGATTTCCTTACCTCTCAACGCCCCCTTTACCCAGATAACATTCCTGCGGGCACACCAAACACACACGAAGAAGAGGAGGAGGATTGTGTCAGCATGGATGTAGAGGATAACACTCAGCAGCAGTCTTCAAGGAATGGTTTTCAGTCCCCATAAACCCAAGGAGTTGTACGTGGCTGGGAGGAGGTAGTTACAGATCATGTAATTTTTAGCGACCCAGTAGACTCAGAATTGAATGCCTCTGCAAACTTATGCTGCATGGCTTCCCTGATTCTTCAAATCCTGCGAAAGGACCCTAGGATTCGTGGTATCAAGGAGAGGGGTCATTACTGACTGGCAACCCTTCTTGATCCACATTAAAAGGGTAAGGTTGCAGAACTCATCCTGCCTTTGCAGAGGGAGCAGAGGATGAAACATCTTCAGGAAGCCTTGAAGAAAGGTTTGTGCAATGCATTTGCAGACCCTGGGAGGTTACAATTTCCTGGTGCTGGATAACGTGTTGCTGAGGCTTCGTTTAGTCAGAGGAAGAGCAATGGAGAAGGTGGCCTGCTGACCGATGCCTTTAAACAATTTTTCAGTCCCCAGCGCCAAGGTCTGATCAGTTCAAACAACCATCGCCAACGTCTGCATTACAGAGTGCAGGAATATATTGGGGCAAGAGCAGACATGGAGACCTTTCCAACAGAGCATCCACTGGGTTACTGGGTCTTGAGGATGGACCACTGGCCAGAACTTGCTCAATATGCAATTGAGCTACTGGCCTGTCCTGCATCCAGCATTCTTTGTGAATGCACATTCAGTGCTGCTGGAGGGTTTGTAACGGATCATAGAGTGTGCCTGTCCACAGACTCCGTTGATAGGCTCACATTCATAAAAATGAATCGCTCTTGGATCAGCAGCTATCAAGCACCTGATGCTGATGTAACTGATTGAATTTTTTATTGATGTGGGATCCCTTGAAGACTGCCTATGCTGACTATCCTATTCCTCCTCAATCTTGATAATGCTAGCTTCTAAAAATATTTTTTGTTTAGGGCACCACCACCCAAGACCCAATTTTTCTGCCCCTGTATAACAGGGGCATGTAATTCCAATTTTTGATCTAATATTTTAACGCAGGGCCCGTTCCTGCACCCAACAAGAGTATCTGTGAGGGGTTACAGTGTTGTGCCACCACCACCGCCACCCAAGGCCCAATTTGTCTGCCCCTGTTTAACAGGGGCATGTAATTAAAATTTTTGATATAATATTTCAATGTAGGGCCCATTCCTGCGCCCAACAAGAGTAAATGTGAGGGCTTACAGTGTTGTGGCACCACCACCCAAGGCCCAATTTTTCTGCCCCTGTTTAACAGTGGCATGTAATTACAATTTTTGATATAATATTTCAATGCAGGGCCAGTTTCTGTGCCCAACAAGAGTATCTGTGAGGGGTTACAGTGTTGTGGCACCACCATCACCACCTAAGGCCCAATTTTTCTGCCCCTGTTTAACAGGGGCATGTAATTCCAATTTTTTATATAATATTTTAAAGTAGGGCCCATTCCTGCGCCCAATAAGAGTAACTGTGAGGGGCTTACAGTGTTGTGGCACCATCACCACTAACCAAGGCCCAATTTTTCTGCCCCTGTTTAACAGGGGCATGTAATTCCAATTTTTTATATAATTTTTCAACGCAGGGCCCGTTCCTGCACCCAACAAGAGTATCTGTGATGGGTTACAGTGTTGTGGCACCACCACCTAAGGCCCAATTTTTCTGCCTCTGTTTAACAAGGGCATGTAATTACAATTTTTGATACAATATTTCAATGCAGGGCCCGTTCCTGCACCCAACAAGAGTATCTGTGAGGGGTTACAATGTTGTGGCACCACCACCACCACCCAAGGCCCATTTTTTCTGCCCCTGTTTAACAGGGGCATGTAATTCCAATTCTTGATATAATATCTCATAGCAGGGCCCGTTCCTGTGCCCAACAAGCGTAACTGTGAGGGCTTACAGTGTTGTGGCACCACCACCACCACCAAAGGCCCAATGTTTCTGCCCCTGTTTAACAGGGGAATGTAATTACATTTTTTGATATAGTATTTTACAGCAGGGCCCGTTCTTGCACTCACCAATAGTAATTGTGAGGGCTTACAATGTTCTGGTACCACAAAATCTAAGGCCCAATTTTCTGCAGAGTATATAGGGGGGCCCCACGCCATTTTTTTTAAATTTGGGTGCAGGGTTCCCCTTAATATCCATACCAGACCCAAAGGGCATGGTAATGGACTGGGGGGAACCCCTGCCATTTTTTCAATGATTTTCATCTATAGTGCAGAGACCCAACAATACATTACAGCCGCGAGTAGTTTTAAATGTAATTTTTTCCTTTAGAAATGTAATATGTAACATGGGAAAAATGTGCTACTTTACAAGCAAACTAAGGACACCCCCCAGGAATGATATTTAAAGGAATACTTAATTTTTATTGTTTCACTTCAAGCATTATTAAAATCACTGCTCCTGAAAAAACTGCCATTTTTAAAACTTTTTTTGCATTGATACATGTCCCCTTGGGCAGGACCCGGGTCTCCAAACACTTTTTATGACAATAACTTGCATATAAACCTTAAAAATTTGCACTTTTGATTTTTCGCGTTCGTGTCCCATAGTCTTTAATTGTGTGCACGTGTTCAAACTAATTTCTTGCCTGTTCGCATGTTCTGCTGTGAATGGAAGCGGGGGGGGTGTTCGGTTCATCCCTATTAATGACATGTTTTCTGAGTACTACAGAGTCATGCTCCTCTAGGTTATAGACAATAAGATAAGATATATTATTTGGGTGGAGTCAGGTGATCGTGGCTCTGTGCCACCCAGACGGCTGTCTGGGTGGACGTGTGTCGTATTGCCCCAGGCTGCTTGGCCCAAAACCAGAAGCCTATCCCGGGGACATCTGGCTGCTAGGCTGTCTGGGGGCCTATCCAAAAGCAGAAAAAGCAGCATAGGGTTGGGACTGCAGGCTTGTAGTCCAACCAGGAGTAACAGTTCCGCCGGCCGGGCAACCTGTGTGGTCGGAGGTAGAGGGGAAGCTGTCTCCACTAAGGGACCATCTTGTTACCAGAGATTACTGTGAGTAAGCTGAGGCCAGTACCAGAGCAGACTACCCGGGGACGGTGAAGAAGTGGGAAAACTTCAGCAAGTGCCAAGTCAGGGACCCAGTGGGACAGCAGAGGTGACGCTTGTGGAGCATCATCGAGTGCCAAGCCAGGGACCTAGTGTGTCTGCAGGGGTGAAGCTTGAAGAGTATCTGTGAGTGCTAAGCCAGGGACCCAGATAGTGAGTGCTACCAGTGGAAGAGCTCAGGGGATCCAGTGGATAATGGATCTGAAGTCTAGTGAGAGAGACTGGGAGCTCGTTGAGTGAAGACCCACAATGAGTGATGGTGGGGTAAACTAAGAACTATTTGTGTTGCAAATAGTTGACTTCAGTTGCCGAAGTAACTACTACAAGCTTGTTGCCATAAAATACAAGGGTCCTACCTATACAGAAGTGGTGTCTGGCTGGAGGTCTTCACCTGTATAGCTGTCTACCTATAGAAGTCTTGGAGTCTGCCAATTAACCTTGCATCTACTTAAGGGTGTCCTGGCCCTAACCCTCTCTCCTACCGGTCTGTTTGGAAGACAATAAACCTATTTTTGCATTCTAAAAGTGTCTGGCACCCACCCTTTCATCTTGCATTACACCCATCATGCCTTGCAAACCACTCTACATGGAAGGATGTCAGCTGTTCCTAACTCTGGAGGTCACCATTAGGCCTTGAGGGGCCGGGGACTTTGCTACATATAATGCTACATATATATATATATATATATATATATATATATATATATATATATATATATATATATATATATATATATATATTTATATATAAATATATATAAATATATATATATATATATATATATATATATATATATATATATATATATTTATATATATTTATATTTATATATATATATATATATATATATATATATATATATATATATATATATATATATATACAGTATCTCAAAAAAGTGAGTACACCCCTGACATGTTTGTAAATATTTTATTATATCTTTTCATGTGACAACACTGAAGGAATTACACTTTGCTACAATGACGACATCACGGAGCTGGTGGATGTTGGAGACCTTGCGCTCCTCCACCTTCCATTTGACAATGCCCCACAGATGCTCAATAGGGTTTAGCTCTGGAGACATGCTTGGCCAGTCCATCAACTTTACCCATAGCTTATTTAGCAAGGCAGTGGTTATCTTGGAGGTGTGTTTGGGGTCGTTATCATGTTGGAATACTGCCCTGCGGCCCAGTCTCCGAAGGGAGGGGATCATGCTCTGCTTCAGTATGTCACAGTACATGGTGGCATTCATGGTTCCCTCAATGAACTGTAGCTGCCCAGTGCCGGCAGCACTCTTGCAGCCCTCATGCAGCCCAGACCATGACACTTATATCACCATGCTTGACTGTAGGCAAGACACACTTGTCTTGTACTCCTCCTCACCTGGTTGCCACTACACACGCTTGACACCATCTGAACCAAATGAGTTCATCTTGGTCTCATCAGACCACAGGACATGGTTTCAGTAATCCATGCCCTTAGTCTGCTTGTCTTCAGCCAATTGCTTGCAGGCCTTCTTGTGCAATATATTTAGAAGAGGCTTCCTTCCGGGACAACAACCATGCAGAACAATATGATGCAGTGTGTTATATGGTCGTAGCACTGACAGGCTGACCCCCCCACCCCTTCAACCTCTGTAGGAATGCTGGCAGCACTCATACATCTATTTCCCAAAGACAACCTCTGGATATGAAGCTAAGCACGTGCACTCAACATTTTTGTGTTCTGTAAATACAATTTTTTTCCCACCATCTGAGGAATAATTTAGCAAAGGTAGATGCACAGCAAGTACCTGTCACCGTGCCCTTTTGCTGTACAATGATACAACTATGGCGAGGCCTGTTCTGAGTGGAGCCTGTCTGAGTGGAACTTGTTCTGTTAAAGTGCTGTATGTTCTTGGCCACTGTGCTGCAGCTCAAGTTCAGGGTCTTAAGAAGAAGGGCAATCTTCTTATAGCCTAGGCCATCTTCATGTAGAGCAACAATTCTTTTTTTCAGATCCTCAGAGAGTTCTTTGCCATGAGTTGCCTTGTTGAATTTCCAGTGACCAGTATGAGAGAGCGAGAGCGATAACACCAAATTTAACACCTGCTCCCCATTCACACCTGAGACCTTGTAACACTAAGCACTGGTTCACACAGGGGCGACTTGTCAGGCGACTTAGCCACCTGACAAGTCACGTCCTGTTCTGTACTACGGAACCATTCTAATAGGAGCGACGTAAGTCGCTCCAACTTAGAAAAAGGTTCCTGTAGTATTTTTGGGGTGACTTCAGGTGACTTGCATTGACTTCTATACAGAAGTCGTTTTGCAAGTTGCCACTGAAGTTGTGTGCAGGTCGCCTCGGTGAGTCGACCTGCAAGTCGTGCCATCCCTGTGTGAACCAGCACTTACGTGTCACATGACAGCAGGGAGGGAAAATGGCTAATTGGGCCCAATTTGGACATTTTCACTTAGAGGTGTACTCTCTTTTGTTGCCAGCGGTTTAGACATTAATGGCTGTGTGTTGAGTTATTTTGAGGGGACAGCAAATTTACACTGTTATACAAGCTGTACACTCACTACTTTACATTGTAGCAAAGTATCATTTCTTCAGTGTTGTCACATGAAAAGATATATTAAAATATTTACAAAAATGTAAGGGGTGTACTCACTTTTGTGAGATACTGTATGTATATATATATATATATATATATATATATATAGATCTATATCTATATAAATCTATACATAGATATAGATATATTCAAGTATGTATTCTTAACCTAAAAAAGTACCATCTATTGCTCTAAGCTTTCTCCAAATGTTGTTCTCTATGGACCCACTTTACATAGGAATGTAGCCATTCTCTCTTACTTGTTCCTGAGATGAACTAGGGACTGTGGATCATGGGCTATGGGATATTTGTAGGGTGCATAGAACAGTGCATATGACTACAACTAACATGCACTGCTTGCTCAAAACAAAAGGAAGAGAAGGGGAAAAAAGAGAGTTTTGAGAGCTTATGGAACATGTTGCAAGTAGGCAAAAAACAGAAAAACACACTAAGAAAGAATTCCATGAAAAATGGTTTATTATAGGGCCATTAGGCAGTGGATACTGTATGTATGGAATTGTAGCTATTGCGGTCTGTGAACTATTTTTTTTTTTAACAACAGAGAAGAAAACAAATGAAAATGATTCAAGAGAGACCTGCTGGCTAAAACACATACCAGATATTAAGATACAGTACCTAAAGTAGATTTAAACTATAATTTAACTACCAGTACATATAGTTTGCAAAAGTATTATATTTGATACTTTTTATCTTTTTTTGTTAATCATAGTTGTGCAGCTCTTCTCGCCACTCATCCAACCATTCATTTCTAAATATGTTTTTGTTGGCTCTGTTGTCAGGACATCTTCTATGAGGTAACTTCCCATGAAGTCACTATGGAAGTAAAAATAGCGTTCCCACCTGTCAATCATTTTTACATAATAAACTTTGGCTATAATTAGGAATGAGCCAAACACCCCCCTGTTCGGTTTGCACCAGAACTTGCGAACAGGCAAAAAATTTGTTCGAACAGGTGAACATGAATAATCAAAAGTGCTAATTTTAAAGGCTTATATGCAAGTTATTGTCATAAAAAGTGTTTGGGGACCTGGGTCCTGCCCCAGGGGACATGGATCAATGCAAAAAAAAGTTTTAAAAATGGCCATTTTTTCGGGAGCAGTGATTTTAATAATGCTTAAAGTCAAACAATAAAAGTGCAATATGCCTTTAAATTTCGTACCTGGGGGGTGTCTATAGTATGCCTGTAAAGGGGCACATGTTTCCCGTGTTTAGAACAGTCTGACAGCAAAATGACATTTCAAAGAAAAAAAGTCATTTAAAACTACTTGCGGCTATTAATGAATTGCCTGTCCGACAATACACATAAAAGTTCATTGATAAAAACGGCATGGGAATTTCCCACAGGGGAACCCTGTACCAAAATTAAAAAAAAAAATGATATGCGGTCCCCCAAATTCCATACCAGGCCCTTCAGGTCTGGTATGGGTATTAAGGGGAACCCCGTGCCACAATAAAAAAAAAAATTGTGTGGGGTCCCACTCAAAATCTATACCAGACCCTGCAGGTCTGGTATGGATTTTAAGGGGAACCCCGCGCCAAATTTTTTTTAAAAAAATGGCGTGGGGTCCCTTCAAAAATCCATACCAGACCCTTATGCGAGCATGCAACCTGGCAGGCCGCAGGAAAAGAGGGGGGGACGAGAGAGCACCCCCCCTCCTGAACCGTACCAGGCCACATGCCCTCAACATTGGGAGGGTGCTTTGGGGTAGCCCCCCAAAACACCTTGTCCCCATGTTGTCCATTGACATGTTGACACTGCCCACTGACCTTCTGACACCATCCACTGACCTGCTGACAATGCCCACTGCTCTGCTGACACCGTCCACTGACCTGCTGACAAAGTCCACTGACCTGCTGACATCACCGACTGCTCTGCTGACAACGTTCACTGACCTGCTGACACCGCCCACTGCTCTGCTGACACCATCCACTGATCTGCTGACACCGCGCACTGCTCTGCTGACACCGTCCACTGACCTGCTGACACTGCCCACTGCTCTGCTGACACCGTCCACTGACCAGCTGACTCTGCTGACACTGTCCATTGCTCTAATGACATCAACTGCTCTACTGACACCATCCTCTGCTCTACTGACAGATGTGGGGTGAACTGTGATGTACAACTTAAAAAAAAAATGAATTGAAGATCCACAGCCCCCCAACATTCTATTCATAATACATGGAATATAAAGAATGAGCCTTCTGTGACCACTGAAATATAGTATATACACTTCATTAATAGTTTTATATTGTATATGCTATATTTCAATTGGCACAGTAGGCTCATTGTTTGGATACCGAGGGGAGGGAGACTTTTTTGTAGTTGGACTACATAGTAGCCTTTACCAGGTGCTCCTACCTTACTTACTACACGTCTTTTACCCACCTACTACTGACCTGTGAACTCTGAATAACTGACTACTGACCTGTGAACTTTGTGTCACTTACTATTGAACCCCTGTACTTTGCTTCTATCTTAACCATGGCCAATATTCAGCACAATAAAAACCACACCCAGTTTTTACACTTGTTTTTACACTTTACACTTATGCCCCGTACACACGGTCGGATTTTCCGATGGAAAATGTCCGATCGGAGCGTATTGTCGGAAACTCTGACCATGTGTGGGCTCCATCGGACATTTTCCATCGGATTTTCCGACATACAAAGTTTGAGAGCAGACTATAAAATTTTCCGACAACAAAATCCGATCGCGTCAATTCCAACCGTGTGTGGCCTGTTCCAACGCACAAAGTGCCACGCATGCTCAGAAGAAATTCCGACACGGAACAGCTCGGTCTGGTAAACTTAGCGGTCGCAATGGATACAGCACTTTCATCACGGTGCAATGTATAAAATGGTTTAATACAGCGCACTCTCTTCTTCTTTATAATGTGAGAAGAATTAAGTAGTTTTGCTGCTCATATTCACACACACTTCTCACAAACTTCTTTCTTTACTATTTATCGGGATTCCCTCAATATATTTTGATTTGTCACATCTGACAACATTATTTTGGTGTTGTATTTTTTTTTTTTTTTGGTTTTAAGGCAGATTAGTTATTTTTGGTTTGTATTTTTTTTAAGGCTGATTTTTGTTGTTTTGGATTTTTATTTGTACTCCAGAATATTTTTGTGTGTGTTTTTTGTGTCAAGCTACCACAACACCATTGATATGTTGTTCTATTTAATCTGTAGGAGATTGTTTGGTGTTGTTGTCCCTTGTTAATTTCACATTGTATTTTAGAAATGTACCTGAATCCTCACCAACAAACTGTCCTTTTTGGATGAAAACACACATAGGAGAGTATAAATTTCCAAAAAATAACATTTATTAAGGGCTCACAACTAAACAAAGAGGGAGGCAACGCTGGAGAAACAGCAGAAATGGGTGAAGCCTTGGACCCCCAGGGCACACATCAACTATTTTCAAGCAAAATTGGTGGCCTGAGGAGTCCTTATCAGGGAGTGCAGTCTGGTCCAGAAGTCCCAGAGATCCGGAAAGCAGCAGATGACATCTGTGTCCCCAGGCTGTGGTCATACGAGAGACTACAGCTTTTGTCAGACCAGACTGAACCCAGGGCCATCAATCTCTTGTCTTCCTTCGACGCTTCCTTCCATGCGGTGGCTCTGGTGGTGGAGTTGTGGCAGCAGGAGGAGGAGAATGGTCCAACTCAATCACGTCGGTCTTGGGTGTTAGTTCCCCACTCACCCCCTTAGTTAGGACTTTATAAAGCAGGTCCTCACATAGCTTGCGTTGACCCTCCTGCATGCCCTGCAGTTTTGTGCAGCCATGCAGTCAAAGGCCTCTTCAGTAGTGGGAAAGGCTCGGAGGGATGCAGAAGCCTCCTGAATGAGCCTGAGCGCTGAATCCTGCATGTGAGTCGTCTTCCTCGCTCTTTTGTATGGAAGGCGGAGGGGAGGAACCTGCAATTCAGTCAGGCTGCGACTGGTCCCAGGCTTCTCTTGACTGACACTTAGCCCCGCCTCCTCCTGGCTGCCACTAATCCCCGCCTCCTCCTGACTGCCACATTCCACAACCTCCTCCTGGCTGGGGTCTTTCTGTGTATGAAAAAGGGACATAGTTTTAGTTTTTTATTCATCAATCACACACAATTGTCACCTCCTGACTGTTGCAAATTGAATGTTATCAAATATAACAGACTATCCTTCTGAGCCCAGGATTTTTCATTCTTGTCCCAATTTTGGATGCCCACTACTGTCTATTGATATGTAAAACACTTTTTTCAATCAGCAATTAGTGATCAATAATAACATCTAGTAAACATCATTTATTTATTGACCAGAAATCTGGAGAACAATGTTATACCTGACTCCAGCTGGGCTCCTCCACTTCTTCCTGGCTGGAAGGCCCAGGTTGGCATCGGAAGCCTCATCTGGGGTGGAAGGAAGAGTGGAAGGAAGAGTGGAGAGGGATTCCCTGACTTCAGTGTGGTCTGACAGAAATTGCAGTCTCTCATAGTACCACAGCCTGGGGACATAAATGTTATCTGCTGCAGCTCTGGATCTCTGGGAATCTGTGACCTTCTTGCGATCCCTAAGATAAGTGCTCCTCAGGCCACCAATTTTGTTTTTTAAATAGGGGATGGTTGCTGTGGGGACCACCGGCTTCACCAACTCCAGCAGTTTTTCCAGCGCTGTCTGCCTCTTTTGTTTATTATTGTAATGGGGGTGTCTCACCTGCCACAGACAGGGCAGCTCCCTGTATTTGTCTATGAACAGGGGAAGGAAGTTGTGGTCATTGAAGCCATCCATTTTCTCTGCAAGACACAACACAAGACAAACCCTAATGTCAGGCCAAACTCCCCTAATCTTGTTACAATATAGGCTTCCATTTCAAAGCAGTATAGGCCCAAGTCTAGGTTGGTTATCCCCCAAAGGAAGGTACAAAACCCCTGTGCCGAATACGCATCGGGGAGGGGTAGGACGGAGCTGTCAGCAGAGGAGGAGGATTGCACATGCCATACCGCACGCCATACGATCAGCTGCTTATTATTTTACCTGTACAGTCTGGTGCACTCTAGCACCCATCCAATGTGAGTACCCTCTTGGAGGGCTTATTCTTTAATAAATGTCCTGGCTATATTGCACTATGGAGTCCCTCTGTTTGTTTTTTCTATGATTTTGGATCTTGGTTTTACCTGAGAGGAGTGTTTTTGCACCATTGTAACCTGAGTGAGCCTAGCAGTTTCACCTGGGAGGAGTGTCTTTGCATCATTGTATCCTGAGTGAGCCTAGGAGTGGCCCCAATGCTTATTTTGACACCGTTTAATTACTGTGTCACAGGACTGAAGGTGAGCGCAAGCACATGTGGGGTGTCACGGGAGAGCACAGTTTTCACGTGTTGTGATTTATACACCCATCAGAAGAAGCATGATGTTTATTCATTTTATGGACACTATTTATTCACGTTTTTTGTGATTTGTATTTATTAATTGGGATATACACTCATTTGTCACTGGAAAGTGTTTTGATATTTATATTTTTAGCACGTTGCACTTTTATTAGTTACTACCACGATTGCACCTTTATATGCACTTGGTGGTTTATCATTTATAGTTATTTGCATTATATTTTACCTGTATGGTTTTATTTATCACATTACATGTGTTTTATATGTGAAAATATTTTTTATATATTTTATATGTGACACTATACTAGCGCGGGCACATTTATTATATATTTTTCCTATTCTTTATGTTTCTTACATTCATGCTGCTCCATGTGCTTTTCTTACAAGTGTACATTTTTAAATGGCAACTTTCATGTTCATGGGCACATTATTCGTTCATTTCAAACATTTTTCTTTCGGCCTATAAAACACCATTGTTTAGGCCATATGCATTTGGCCACAATTTTTACGCCCTACTTGTCTGAAACTAATTTGGTTGTGTAGATGGCTTTGTTACTGGAATGAAATGCAAACTAGATTCTGTGTAAGGAGAGGACACTCAGCAGCTGTTTTCACATCTGGACACTGGAGCACTAGTGTGGGACACCAGAACACCATTTTTATTAGGGGGCCCACACAGGTGCTCCAGTGTATACTATAGGGGGGTCTCCATCTGTGAAGCTTGTACAAAACAGGTAAAGTATTGAAGCTTGACAAAGGACACTGAAAATGCTCCATTTTGGAACTCGGCCAAAATAGACAATTGTACCCCACTTCCAAGAAATGTTTCAGATTTATAGTTCTGCCATCAAATATCTGTGTGCTAATCATACCATTTTTGTTTTATATAGGGGAGAAAAGACTCGGAGGACACCCCTCATCCAAGAAAACCACAGACCCCCCACCTCTGGAAGAAGGGGAAATCCACCCAACACAAGAAGAGCAGGAGGAAGAAGACGTGGTGGAAATTGTCACCACAACAGGTGAGTGTCTGCGACCACAGGCTCAGGTAAGAGATGGATGCCGGCATATTTTTGATACCTTTTTTTTTTTGGTTTCTCTCTTTTTAGGTGATCGTGATGTTGTGGATCCAGATCCTTTCACATCAGAAAGTGCCCAGATCCTGACCCGGGAGATCATGGGCTGTAATTTACAGTTGGAAAACCTCAAGAAAAACATCAATGATGTTATTACAAAAAATAAAAACATCATTGATGTTTTGGGGCGAGTTTAAAACCCCTCCAAATCCCTTTGTTTTTTGGTGTGCTACAATGTTCTAAATGTTTTAGCGATTTTTCAAAAAGCCAAATTTGGAGGATGCACACAGTGTGCCAACATGTGCTATCTACCATCACGGGAGATCAATGGATGCGTTTTGGGGGTGCAACCCCTTCCTCAATAATAAAGTAGCTGAGAGGAAGGGGTTGCTCCCCCAAAACACGTCCCTTGATCCCCCGTGATAGCAGGTCGCACATGTTGACATTCGTAAATTGGTGTGCGTCTTCCAAATTTGGCTTTTCCTGGGGTGACTTCACCCCATCTGAACGCAATATCAAACACAGTTCCTAAATACTCATGTCTGATATTGCCTTCAAATTCTACCAAATGTGAACTTTGTAAGTTCAAGATTTGTGTCTTTCTTGTTGGTTTTACACATGCCTGTTTTAGCTTAAATGGACATTTCTATTTTTTATAATGCCCCCCAAAAATTGTTATACAACAAACATGTTGGTTTGTTTTAAAAACCTTTTCTAAATGCACATGTGATTGTGCAGGTATTAAAAAGATTGTTCATCAAGAATGTGTGGATTATTGTCTCAACGCTACAACACTTTTGTGGGGCTCTAATTGCTGCTTTCTGTGAAAATGGTGGTTATTTCCTAAGGGCAAATCCTCTTTGCACTACAAGTGCAGTTTCAGTGCAGTTTCAAGTGCACTTGTAGTGCAAAGTGTCTTTGCCTTTAGTAAATAACACCCAACAGTGCTTTGTATAAGGTTCACGCCATTTTCTGGACTCACCACATTTCTGTCAGAGTCATCTAAAACAAACACAAGCAGTAAATGTCAACAAAGATTTTCTTTTATTTTGTTTTTTTATTTGATAAAGGCTTCACAAATTTGCTGGCATATTGATGGCCCCCCTACCCGCAAAGAACTCCAGGTATCGTAACCGGACATCACGGGCACTCAGGGAGGGCAAGCCAGGACGGCCACTTTCAAGCGCCGTCAGTGTTGTTTCATGTATCATTCCGGCCTCAGGCCCAACTGAGCAAGCATAGTTGGCAGAATGTTGGCGTAAAAAGTTATGGAGAATACAGCACGCCAGGATTATATGATTAAGTTTATACTCCGCCATATGGATGGGTGTCAGAAATAGGCAGAACCGGCTGGCCATGATTCCAAATGTGTTCTCCACCACTCTTCTGGCTCTGGCCAGCCGGTAATTAAAAACCCTCTGTTCCGGGGCGCATGCGCGAGGCTTTACATGGCGGACGTCTCCCTGTGAAGCTCCGCACTCCCCGCCGCACACTCGGGACCATAAAGCACCTTTAACGCAGCGATTCAGCTCCCGTTTTCCAGGGATTACCTCCCCCGGACATCAGTGCCTCCTCCGGTATGGTACTCACGGGTCATCGCGGCAAAACAAAGCCGAAACCCATAAAAGAAGCGCTGGCCCGCGCTTCTTCCAAGATGGCGGCGAAGGCCCGAGCCCGGGCTGATCAAGCAGCGTCCTCTCCTGCACACTCAGAGATGCTGGAGAGTGAAGACGAGACAGACATGCAATCTAATTCAGGCGGCTCCCCCCCCCTTACCGCAAGCAGGTATGTCACAGACAGCTTTCATAAGGCTGATGGAAACCATGCTCCATAAGGCGCTGAAAACAACCTCAGATCAAATCACTAACAATTTGACACGAGAGATCCGTGAAATAGGCCAACGCACAGCAGACCTTGAGACCAGGGTCGACGACATGGAACTCACATTGCAGGAACAAGCCCATGAACATATTGCCCTCCGTGAGGAAAATGCTATGTTGTTATCGCGTCTGGAAGACGCAGAAAACCGCTCTCGCAGGTCCAATTTGCGTCTCAGGGGTATACCGGAGGCGATTGATGATCTACAATCATTTACCACTGCTTTATTCCAAGAGCTTGAACCTTCCATACTCATCGAACGTCTGGAGTTTGACAGAATTCACAGGGCACTAACCCGCCGTCAAGCAGACGGGCCACCGCGAGATATCATAGTCAAACTACACTTTTTCCGCACAAAGGAACAACTACTAACAGCAGCACGGAATAAGAACTCCCTTCAGTTTCAGAATCACGACTACCAACTGTTCACGGACTTGGCGCCCCTCACTATCGCTAAATGACGTGCTATGAAACCGCAGCTGCAGATATTACAACAGCATCAACTCAAGTACACATGGAGATTCCCATTTGCCTTGCAATTCTCCTATCAAGGACAACAACATACCTGCACCACCCCTGAGTTGCTGCAACGCTTGCTAGAATCTCTGCACCTGTCGCCCCAGACGCGTCAACCTGAAACGTCTCTGCCTCGCACACCAGCCAGATCAACCTCCCAGCCATACACCATGATCCCGAAGAGGAATAACCTCGATCCACAGTCCATCCGGAAAGGAACCCCAGCACGATCATCTGGAAACTACCACCCCAGCCCGAAATCTCAAGCCCTCCGCTGAAAGCTTGACAGACATATATTCTTTTTTCTCCCCCCTTTTTTTTTCTTCCTTCTCCCCTTGTCTCTTCCAGCATTCAGCTCCTCGGTTGCATCTTCCATGACTCTCTTCGCATAGAACGCTTCAGTGACCAGAAGCTGCTGGACGACATCGGTTGGTTTAGGAACTAATACAGCTTCCTGCAAGCCTTCTCTGCAGGGCTTCTAGGCCTTTTAAGGCCTACTCAGGTTCAGTTACTTTACCTTTTTCAAAGGTTTTCTTTAGGGTTTTTTTTTTTCCTTTTCTTTTTGTTTTTTCTTTTCGTTGAATTGAAATGTTTAACCTTAACACTATATTTCTACCTGCCTGTATAATGTATAATATATACACATACTGTATTATGGCTCATACGCTTAAACTGGTATACACAAAGTGTGCCAGGTTAACCTTAGTATCCTGCCATTCCTACTCCTATACCATCATAATATAGCAACCATAATTCCACGAGACTTTACCCTGGATACAAGTCATGTCAGGGGTAGAGAAAAGAGAAAAATTGACTGATTATATTGTATGTCCCAATTCCCTTACTTCCCTTATCCCCCCCTTCCCCCTTTCCCCTCCCCCCTCCCCCCTCCCTCCATTCCCAATTCCCCCCCCCCTCCCTCATGTTCTGTGTTGGGTTTATGCCTTAATATATGTTGCAACATTGTGGGCTTTGACTTTAAACTGTTTTGATTAATCCCGATTGCGGCGGGGAGCTGTCATTGCGCTCCCTCTCTATGGTGCACCCTCTCTCTGATTGGTCTTCTGATCGCAGAGATGGCGCACTTACTGGTCGGGCGTCACTGACCGTTTGCCTCCCTGATAGGGGGCGATCTCGGTGGCGTACCCTACACCATATGCCCTCTCCCCCTTCTTTTATTCCCTTTCTTTCTCTTCTCTCAAACTCTCTCCCTCTACTCATCTCCATTTCCTTTGTCGGTCGTCTCGCACGGGCTCGGTATCCCATGCTAATAATTCTCCACATACCTAACCATGGCACCACTTAATATACTTACCCTAAACGTTAAAGGGCTCAACTCTCCACATAAGCGGGTCAAAGCCTTTCAAACGTTCGCATCCCTAAAAGCCAACGTAGTGGCTCTTCAGGAAACCCATTATTCAAAGCGCCACACCCCCAACTTCTTTAGCCCTAAATATCCACAAGTTTTTACCGCCTCAGCAGACACTAAACATCGAGGGGTCCTTCTAGCTTTTCATCACACCACACCAATCACCCCCTTAACTGAAATAAAAGATCCGGAGGGTCGTTACCTGCTTCTTGTAGGTCTGTTGCAAGATGTTACAACAACTTTTGTTTCTTATTACGCCCCAAACTCAAACCCAAACCCCTTTTTCTCACATTTATTACAAATAGTGAAAACCCACTGTAAAGGAACCCTGTTCCTATGTGGTGACTCCAACTCTGTACTACAACCACATACTGATAAATCCCCCTATGCCCCTGAACACCACACCCCCTCTATCCAATTCCACAAACAAATACTTAAGGCCTCCCTTTTAGACACATGGAGAGAATCCAACCCCACTAAGAAAAATTTTACGTTCTATTCACACCCCCATAAATCTTTCTCTAGAATTGACCACATTTTTATTCCTATAGCATCCGCCCCGCTCCTCCTCCATTCACATATCCACCCAATCACATGGACAGACCATTGTGCTGTTATCACTACAGTATCTTCTTTAATACCACAGGCCTCTCAAAGGTGGTGGTCCATGAATGACTCCCTCCTAACCAACCAATCATACTGCTTAGATATCCAGACAGCTCTCAAAGATTACCTAACTCACAATGCCACTCCCGATATCTCCCCTATACTACTCTGGGAAGCCCATAAGCCAGTCATTCGAGGCACATGCATTTCAGTGGCATCACACCTCAATAGAGATAAAAATCTCCGACTACACCAACTTGAATCAGAATACCAGAACCACTTCCTACAATTTCAAACTAACCCAACTGAAGCCCATAAAATAACTCTAGAAAAGACTAAACTCGAACTTGACCTACTTTTGGCTGAAGCGGCTGATAAGACTATCCGCAGGTCTAGTCACACGATCTACACCAAAGCCAACAAACCTGACACATATCTGGCCTTACGCCTTCGTAGGCCGGACCGTGTTTGTGTCCCTATCAGACTTAGGCTGTCTAAAGATAATGTGACTAGTAATCCGGTTAAAATTCTCGCTGAATTCCGTAAACAACTAGCAAACTTGTACGAGCCTAAAACGGCATTTTCGCCGAATCAAGCGGAAAAGCTTTTTAGCAATCTTCCTATTCCTACATTATCTAATGCTAATCGTGAACTTATGGAGAGCACGATCACCACGGAGGAAGTCTTATCAGCCATCAAGTCACTTAAACCACATAAACGTCCAGGCCCGGACGGTCTACCGAGCCTTTATTATAAAAAATTTGCAACTGAATTAGCCCCCCTCCTTACCAACTCCTTTAACGCTATACTTAAACAACACTCCTTCGGCAGAGACACATTGACGGCACTTATATCGATGATCCCGAAACCAAACACGGACTCCACCTCGTGGTCTAACTACAGACCAATTTCACTCTTAAATGTCGACATCAAGATTCTAGCCAAAATTTTAGCCCTACGTCTCAACCCTATAATTGGAGGATTGATTCATAAAGACCAAGTAGGTTTTATACCTAAACGACAGGCGAGTGACAACATTCGCCGAGTAATTCTCCTCCAACATTTAGCCCACTCCCGTAAAATCCCGATGCATCTCCTTTCTTTAGATATCCGGAAAGCTTTCGATACTGTCTCCTGGCCCTACCTATTTTATATTCTCCAACGTTGGGGCTTCGGCCCACATTTTCTGGGGTGGGTCAACGCACTGTACAATCAACCACAAGCATACGTGCATTACTCAGGCTTCCGTTCAGACCCCTTTCCCATTTTACGAGGAACTAGGCAAGGTTGTCCTTTATCCCCCATTTTATTTGCACTCGTGATTGAACCTTTAGCTGCCCTGATAAGGAGTAACCCTGATATTCGGGGCTTGGAGATTGCTTCTAGCCTCACATAAACTTTGCCTCTTTGCTGATGATGCTCTCATGTTCATCACATCTCCCCATACTACCATCCCGATCCTATTGCACACCCTAGATAGATTTGCCAGGGTCTCGGGGCTCGAAATCAACCAAACTAAATCGAGGGCTCTTGATGTGTCTTTGCCGCAAGCTGACTTAGTTAAGTTACGCCAAAACTTCCCTTTTCAATGGTCCACTACATCTATTCCCTATTTAGGGATTAAACTGACGAGTGACCCATCGCACTTGTTCCAAAACAATTACCTCCCAATGCTAACCCAAATAACTTCCCTTCTTAACCTTTGGTTACCCTTATGTATCTCCTGGCTCGGCCGCATTGCGGCTGTTAAGATGTCTTTGCTTCCAAAACTATTATACCTATACAGAGTTCTCCCTGTCACAGTCCCTTCATATTACCATAGGATCATACAAAGTAAAGTTTTTAAATTTATCTGGGGCTCTACAAGACCCAGAGTGGCTAGATCTGTTCTTCTACGTAGCAAGCCCAATGGAGGCCTTGGCATCCCAAAATTTCAACACTACTACCAAGCTGCAAGGCTGGCCCAGACGGCTCTCTACCACTCGAAACTCGAAATACCACTCTGGGTTAGCCTTGAAGCTATTGACTCATTCCCGCTTACCATAATTAATTTGCTATGGCTTTCCCAAGCATCACGTGGTCCCATATCTAACCCAATCACACAACACACTCTCAGACTTTGGGATAAACTGAAAACACCCTTCAAACTGATTTCCCCGCACCCCCCCCTCTTGTCATTTCTAGGTCACCCACAATTCTACCCAGCCTATACTGAACCATTATCATTTCAGTCCTGGGAGCGAGCGGGCCTGACTCGCATATGTGATATAGTCAATACAGACGCTATTAAATCATTTGCCAGTATCCAAACACAAACACAACTCCCCAATAGAGAATGCTTCCGTTATCTCCAAATTGCGCACTTCACTCAATCAATAATAAAATCTCTCTCTGGATTGGATACTTTGACAGAGTACGAGACTGTGTGTGACTCGGACCCGCACGTTCCAGGCATTATCTCCCGACTTTACGCACATTTCACTACACCATCCTCGCGCCTTCCCGCGTATGCGCAGAGATGGTCAAATGATCTAGATGTTAATATTGAAGCGGAGGACTGGGTGACTATCTGGACCAACACAAAAAATTCTTCCCAAAACGTGATTGCCTCAGAGGCAAACTACAAGGTGTTGATGCGGTGGTACCTAGTCCCGGCTAGAATTGCTAAATTCTTACCTGAATTTTCCCCAAACTGTTTTAGGGGATGTAGCGACAGAGGTACACATCTACACATCTGGTGGACATGTCCACTGGTGCAACGCTTTTGGGAAACTATATTCCAAATGGCGTCCACCCTACACCAAGTCACCCTAAAACCCAGCCCAACGATAGCCCTGCTCAGTTTAATTCCCCAGGACTACACAAGAGCACAGCTTCGCCTCCTCCTCCAGCTATTCACCGCAGCTAAGCAAACAATCGCTAAGGCTTGGAAAACACCCACGCTCAGTATAACCGAAACTAAAAACCGGATTACACAAGCAATGGTACATAGCAAGATCGAGGCGAAAATTTTGGATAAGGTCCCCCAACATGTCAGAATCTGGCAACCATGGATGGATCACTTCCTCCCGGCTGGTATTGATGAACATTTGTTGGGACTCTGAATATATTTGGTCCTAAACCAGAGACAACGATACCACACCTCTGCCCGTGCGGCCCGGCTGACCCACACACTCCCTTGCTCCTCTCTTCTCTATCTACATTTACTCTCCCCTCCCCCCCCCTTTTTCTTCTCTCCTCTCTTTCTCCCCTCTTCTACCATTAATACCTATTGGTATTGTACTCGGTCTTAAACAATGGTCCTGGTGACTCCCATGTTTGTTTTTAGGGGAGAAACCCGGCACCTTTACATACTCATTTTGGGGACCCAATTCCCTCTAAGTTTCTAGCTACCCAACCTTATGCGTTTAAACTCACGATTTGACTGAGTATTCACTTGTTGGTATAATCCACTATATTCCATTTTGTTAATGATGTAATCTATGACAATGAAAAGCACTGTCTTATGCTACCCTGCTATCTCCAATGTAATGTATGGAACAGCCGCTTGTTAATTACCAATAAAATATTTGAAAAGAAAAACCCTCTGTTCCGGGAATGGCCGCATAAGATGGTCCCCCAGCGCAAGTGCTTCATTCGCTATGAAGACGAATGGGAGTCCTTCCGCATTGTCTTCCGGAGGTGGCAAGTCCAAGCTGCCATTCTGGAGACGCCTGTAAAACTCCGTCTGGGCGATGACGCCACCATCGGACATCCAGCCATTCTTCCCCACGTCCACATACAAGAAGTCGTAATTAGCCGACACCACCGCCAACATCACAATACTATTTAACCCCTTGTAATTATAATAGTACGACCCCGAGTTGGGTGGTGGGATGATGTGGACGTGTTTCCCATCAATTGCCCCTCCGCAGTTAGGAAAGTCCCACCGCTGGGCAAAGTGGGAGACCACAGTCTGCCATTCCTGTGGCGTGGAAGGAAACTGTTGAGGAAAACAAAAAAAATTAGTATTTTTGCACATAAACATGGAAAGCAGATTAGAAACACAAACATTCTTGGCCAACATCCAGATAACATTTATTAAGGGGAACTTTACAACACCAAAGTATAAGGTACACCTATCAGATTCCCCCTCCCCCCCTCTCATGGGCCATTTCTAACATTATAGGGGGGAATCTTGGACAGGTAACCCTCTTCACTTCATTGAGAGATGAATGGCTAAATACAGGGTATTACTTGGAACAGCCCCTCCTTAGTTACACTATTGGCAGCCCACTGGACAGGTAAGAAGTGTCATAATACAAAGATATAAATACACATTGTACACATTTGAGCACATTTGGACATTCTGCTATTACCTATCAAGATAATAATAGGATACAAAAACTTTAAACAGTACCATTTGAAAGTATACAGGCAGGCCCTTGCACTACATGCTTTGGGGAATTCATCCATAAATCTGACCACAAAAGAGATGGGTATAGTGTGTATGGGTTTGGCAAAGTCAGCAGATAGATGATTGAGGATAGATAGAGAATTGGTATCAGCTGACTTAGCAGTTGGGGGGAGGGAAGGTTAATAAAAATGATTTGGGGACACCACAAAAAAAAGCCTCTGGCACTCTGCCTGAATTTAAAGCACAAATCACATTTCTAAACAGGGGGGGTTTGGGGTAAAGCACTACTATGGAGCTGATAAAATACATTGTTAAGTGACTACATGAAGTGAATATAGGGGCAGGAGAGCATGCTGGGAAGGTTAGTGAAGGCAAATATGTATGAAGGACATAAAATTCCAGCATGCATGAGAACAAAGGGGACATTCACAGCATATTCCAATCATGGTAATTAGGGAATGAGGAAAGAAATACAATACATTATCAAACATTCAATACAATAAAATGTGATATTAAAGGATAAAAATCTTACCTTCATATACTCCTTCTGTAGGACCTGGATGATGGCAGAACAGGTCTCTGGGATAATAATTCCCAGAGCCAGGGGGGAGATGCCTGTCGACAACTTGAGGTCCTGCAGGCTTCTCCCTGTCGCCAAGTACCGCAGGGTAGCGACGAGCCTCTGCTCCGGAGTGATGGCTTGCCTCATGCAGGTATCCTGCCTGCTGATATAGGGGGTCAGCAAAGCCAACAAACGGTGAAATATGGGGTCCGTCATCCGGAGAAAGTTCCTGAAATCATCAGGATTATTCTCACGGATCTCACGGAGCAAAGGCATATGAGAGAACTGGTCACGCTGAAGCAACCAATTCTTGGTCCATGAACTCCTCCCCACCCTGTTCATGGACTGGACTTGTGTCAAGGTCAGGACTCCAACACCAAGCCCCCGCACAGCACGAACTCTGCGAGGAGTACCTATACGCAACATGGCTAGAAAACGGTCGGCTGCTCAGAACGAAGTAACAGAACGCACTGAAGAACAGCAAGACCTGAGAAGAGCGACCTGAAAAACAGCAACGAGCGGGCAAGATCGCACAGAAAACTCCAATACGAACTTACTGCACGCACTAAAGAGCAGATACAAACCCACAAGCACAAACTGAACCACAGAAAACGATCTAAAAGCCACGAGTCTGAAAAAGCGCGAATCGTCTCTCACCAAACTTTTACTAACACGAGATTAGCAAAAGGAGCCCAAAGGGTGCCGCTCTTGGTTCTGAACTGGCCTTTTCTAGTCTCGTCGTACGTGGTGTACGTGACCGCGTGGTTGGCGATCAGAAATTCCGACAACTTTTGCACTTGCTTTGTCTTGTATAGTAGGGCCCAACTTATGATCCTGCACACAGGCCCCATTACTTTCTACATCTTTCTTTCTTTCTTTCTTTCTTTCTTTCTTTCTTTCTTTCTTTCTTTCTTTCTTTCTTTCTTTCTTTCTTTCTTTCTTTCTTTCTTTCTTTCTTTCTTTCTGATACCCCATATTTTACTGCAGGATAGAATGCTACATGTTTCAGTGCAGTCCGCTGCATCCCATACCCTACTCTCCCAACCAACCCCTTGTTGGTGTCAGGTGCGGGGGCACAGTATGCCATCTTTCACTCTAAGCAGTAAATTACCTTGTTCCAGTACGGTGGGGGGGGGCCCCCAACCTGGGTGAAAGAATGTCTAGTTTCTCCATTGCCTGCTGGGATGGTGAAAATCGGGCCAAACCCCCCAAAATCCATGGAAAATCATTCCTCATCGGATCCCCTCAGGAGTTTTCAAGATGGCGGCAGCGGACATGTGGCTCCCAGCATGCTGCCTCAGTGAGACAGATCCAGGAAGAACTCAGTGAGTGTCCCGTGGAAAATCATTCCTCATCGGGTCCCCCCAGGAGTTTTCAAGCTGGCGGTGGTGGACATGTGGCTCCCAGCATGCTGCCTCAGTGAGACAGATCCAGGATGAACTCAGTGAGTGTCCCTGGTTCAGGGGGGGTCAAAAAACTCATCCTCTGTTGGCCCCAGCCACAAACTTAAGCCCCTATTGTCATTAAGGAGCATTTCTCAGCCCCCCTGCCCTCCCCAGCTCCTATGTCACCCTCCTCACCAGCAGCTGCTGCTTCCCTGTGCCCAGGCAGTGATATGAGGGAATGGAGAGATGAAGACAACCATACTATAGAAGAATCACCTCTGGGACCTCCCTGTAATACTGATATGGGACCTGCAGCTATATCTACACTGGAAGGGGGAGAATTAACCCTTAAACATGTCATGGAGGCCATACAATCCTGCCAGGCTGCTTTGACCACTCAGATTGAATCTGTTAAAGTGGACCTGTCTATTCTACATCATGATGTGCAAATAATTCATACCAGAGTGTCAGGCGCTGAACAATGGATTAGTGATGTAGAAGACACAATTCAACCTATGCAAAATGATGTTCATACAGACGACAGTTAGCGGATAATTTAATTAAACTGAGTGATCTGGAACATTGTCTCCCCCAGAACAATCTGCTTTATTACATTCCCTGAGGGCTCTGAGGGTGAAGAACTGGAATGCTTGATGGAACAGTGAATCTCAAATGATGTGGGTCTGGGCGCACTCTCTTCTTTATTTGCTTTTGAAAGAGAGTAACTATGCACCCTCTGCCCCCTGGTGCACCACCTAAACCTATTCTGATCAACCTGCATTGAGCTCTAAATTTAAAAAGAAGTGTCCTATAATGGGAATCGTATATCAACCTTTCCGGATTTCTCTGCTACTACCCAAAACCAAAGGTCCGCATTCACAGCAGTTAAACAAAGGCTATGAGACAAAAAACCTGACCTACAGTATGCTGTATCCCGCAAAATTGAGAGTAAAGTACAATTTGTTACATCCGCAGAAGAAGCATCCTCTTGGCTGGATGGTGTACATTGAATGGTTACTAGCTTCACTTACGTATGACTCCTTGTTCTGGTGTGCTGCCCCACATTGGTGACATGTTGGAATGGCCATAGTTCTCACTTTAACTACTCACTGCTGTCCCTTTTTGATCCATTTTATCGGCGTGCTGACTGCCTCAGGTTCTATCCTACTCTGGATCTCCCAACCATGGCACCCTGTGGTGAACTATAAGTTTATTTTTTTGTTCCCTGTTGGCAGGTTTTTCTGGGATGTTACAGGGTATCTATGGACAACCCTCTTGGCGTGTATTCTGGTTTGGGGAAAAGACTAGATGTTACTACACCGGGCCGGGTGGGGGGTTTTGGGACTCTAAGTTCTGGTATATAATTTCTCTTGTATTGCTCACCTATGTAAATGTTCTGCTTTCTCATATAAGTCATTATAAATATTGTTCTATGTTTGGTATACACCTAGCTCTCCGTCCAGGCTATACATTCTCAATATATTTCCATGGCTCTTAACATATTGTTGTGAAATGTGAGAGGCCTCAACTCCAAAGTCAAAAGAGCATGTGCATAGTGGGGTGAGATATTGTATTACTGGAATTTACACAGCAGAGGCACTTGTTTTTAATGTTTTACAAAGCAATACTTGCAAAAGGGTCCAGCATGAAGTGATCTAGTAGGATTTAATTTTCTAACTAAAGTTCGAATTTGAAGGCCTAAAAAGGCTAGTAAAGGATGTGCTTCTATGAAGATTCTTGATACAGACTTACTTTGAACACTTTTATCCTAATGTAAACTGAATAATGTTTACTTAATTTAAAGGCTTTTGCTGGACAGACACTAATCATACTTATGTCCAAGGTACCACATTTACTTAAAGACACTTTGAGGCTTATGCCTAGAGCAGCAAAAGCTAAAAACACTGCTTGGTTGTTTGTCACTTTAAAGCCCATAATAATCTTCTGAACATTACCTTGCTCCTCTATTCCTTCATGAAGAACATAGCCCACACAAAATACTCTGTGTATCGGACAGTATCCAAGCTGAGAGTTAATGATGTATTCTATGTCCCCAATGATATGATAGTGTTCAGGTCAGGTCTCTCATTTCTGATGCCCAAGTACTGTATTAAGAGAGGAGGTTACATGCTCCCCCAACCTTGAAAGCACCAAGACTTTTTCAGCAAAAGCAACAGAGGAAAACTTAGGGAAGCACTGTGAATGTGAGTATAAGTGAGCCTGTGTTGGCTTCTCTGTGATTGGGCATAGAAACAGAAACTCTTTAAATGATAGGATTCAGAAGAACAACGTCTTTCCTGTGGGCCTAGCAGTGTTAATTTTGACATCAAATTTTGATTTTGTTTTAGCTATAGTCTTTTGACTAAAATGCTATTTTAGTTTTAGTCGTATTTTAGTCATCTGAGTTGTTTTAGTTTTAGTCGTATTTTAGTCAACTAAAATCTCCAGTACATTTTAGTTGACTAAAATCAAATGGGTTTAGTTAAATTTGAATGCATTATTTCTTTAGAACTGCCAAACATTATAAACTCCTGGAGTAAAAATCTAACATATTATTATTTATGTTAATAAGGTTTGAACATACACTACAGACACAGATTTAGCCCTTGTGATATAAATTCAATTTAGCTTTAGTCATATTCTTTTGACTAAAATGCCATTTGAGTTTTAGTTGTATTTTTGTCATCTGAATTGTTTCAGTTTTAATTGTATTTTAGTCAATGAAAACAGTATTCATTTAGTCAACGAAAATATTGCAAACAACAAAAGTAACACTGGTGCCTTGGACAGACTAAATGGTCTACAAGGTCCTCCTAATGTAACAGATAAATGTGGATGTTAATAGAAAAATATGGAATTTCATTGTTTAATTTTAATTAACTAGATAAGCGGCATACTCCATACCAAGCCTTTAAAGTCTGGAACACCACTGACAGCTTTGTTTTGAGCCGCTATACTAACGATACAACGTTAGTGCTGTGATCTCCCCTGCTGTTCTTTTATGTTCTGACAGGGGATCCCCCCCGCCAGAACATTCCGGTCAGCTCTCTCAGCCATTGGCTGAGAGTGCTGATTAGGAGCTGGTCAGCTGCTGATTTTCTAGCATGCTCGTCCAACAGAAGCTGGCCAAATGGCTGGCTTCTGTATGACCGGCTGCCATACACACGGCTGAATGACGGACGTTTTTTATTGAACCGGCCGATGTCGCCCGACATTCGGCCTGGGTGTACTAGGCTTAAATCTTATCTTATCCATCTCTACATCAAGGCAGAGGAAACAAGATGGTGGCTCTCCCTGGTGGTTTAATAGAAACATTTTTAGTTAGTTTCTGAATATGTTGTAAATATATTGTCAGTAAGGTATATAAGTACATGAAATAAATATATATCACTATTTTCTGAATTAACAAAACAGCACAAGTATACCAAAAAAAAGCATACAATGAATAATAAAACATTCTAATCAAGCAAAATGATCAAAAACCCTGTTCAAATAGAAGAACTCAACGATGATTCTAATTAAACCTTATTTAGACTTCCTTTTCAAATTAATCTTTTCCTATAGTGATTTAATGATTGAAATGAGTTTTGCACACCTGTGCCTCTGTGCTGACATACACGTTGGGCATAACTCCCAGTGTGATATATAAAACCATAACCAGCTGATGTACCAACATGTTCATCGAAGCTTGAACATCTTGTCATTACCAATATAAAAAATGTACATCATCCTTTAACTGTGGTGATGATCTCTCTTGTTGTAAGTAATATTTCATGATAATATAGTCAACAGATGTATTAGAATGGCCAATATAAAATCCAAATACATTAAGGGCTTGCAGCAATGGGAGTGGTTTTAAAAAGATCAAAACCAGACAATTATTTTAGGGAAGATACACAATAGAAATACTTGGAGCCATGGGGAAATTGTAAAATAAAAAAAATGTATTTTATTTCTGCCCTATCTGCTATTGCAACACATGACAATTCAAATGCAGTGAACGTTCACCCAAATGCAGAAATCCTGAAGTATAAATTCTGTTCTTTCTTTACCTTTCTTTACCTGTCCTTTCCAAGAGTACCTTTGATTCTACACAAAATTAGTACTTGGCTGCAATGAACATACTAACTTTTTGTGTCTCTCAGCAGATGGAGGGATATAATAATGGATTGCAGGAGGAGGGGTAGTTTACACTAACAGTGCCTCTAGAACTATGGACCTTTAAAATATGTTTTAGCAAATGCTATCTCAGGAATACAAATATTTTATATAATGTCTCTGACTATCTTGCGGGTGGTACATGGTATTCTATTGTTCTATAATGCTGAAAATGTTTTGCTACTCATTACAGTCTTCTTCAACTATAATGAGTGTCAAGAGCATACCCTAATTACCCTAGTTACTTGTGTGACCTTAAACCCTGGATTATGTTCCTGACATTATGAATGAGCATTGCACATGATGAAAGAGCATTTTTTTTCTCTTTCTAGCAGTGTATTAACATGCTTGCATTTTGAGCTGTTACTGAAGGGGTTATTTTATTCAGTGCTAGTCAGTCGAGAATTTGTCTTGTATGCTGAGTCCCTTCACATAGCTCTTCATATTTGTCATAACTCACTGGTCTCATGTCAAGGAACAAGGAAAAACAACCATCTACAAACCCTTGCTGCCACTACATTTTTATCTGAAGGAGGAAGGTATACAGTAGAGGGGGTAAAGTGGGTTGCCATAGTCCTTATATGTATGAAGGGCAAATAGGAGAGGAGGTAAGAGTGTGTAGCGTTGGTGTAACAACTTGACAATGTGAAACAGTTGTCAATGGTGAGTCAGTAGGGATAAATTTGAAATTGAATAGTGGAGAACATACTGTTATGTTTAGATATAGTAAAGTTAGTGATTCACAGTAAATATCAGCTCAAGACCCAAATTTGTGAAACTCCACAACAAAGCAAAATTCACACAACACATTCAACACTATTCGCAATCTCTGGCCCCAATCTTTGTACCAGGGATGTGTGCTATGCAGCTAGTCATGATTACAGTTCTTAAATTTTGTTGCAATGAGTTTCTTTTGCTATGACTCCCTGGATCCCTCAATTTATTGGTGTTCTCAGAAACGCAATCAAGAAACTATATTTCAGCAATTTAATTCTTGGTAAATTCAAATTTTGGATTGATGGATAAGATTTACTAAACATAATTGCTTTTTCTTGATGTTATTAAAAAAAATATACAAAATTGAATAATGCAGTGAGAGCTTATACTTTAAATAGTAGCAATGGAATGCAAAACTGCCTATCTGTATATCTCTGCCATAATCATCTGTACCAGTCCATTTCATTGTGTCATTAATTAACCAATTAAGCTCCAGAAGGTTTCACCCCTTTATGATCAGAGCTTGTTTTGCTATTCAGCACTGCTCTACTTTAGCTGACAATTATGCAGTCATGCAACACTGTACCCACATTAAATGTATATATATTTTCTTCACACAAATAGAGCTTTCTTTTGGTGATATTTGATCACCCCTGGGTTTTTTTTATAATATAAATGAAAAAAGACCGAACATTTAGAAAAAAAAAATATTATTTTTTACTTTTTGCTATAAAAGATATTCAACAAATTAAAAAAAAATTGAATTTCTTTATAAATTTAAGGCAAAATGTATTCTGCCACATGTCTTTGGTAAAAAAAAAATCTCAATGAGTGTATATTGATTGGTTTGTGTGAAAGTTATAGAGTCTACAAATGATGGTACTGTATATACAATACTGGAATTTTTTTTTATACTAGTAATGGTAGTAGTGATTAGCAATTTATAGTAGGACTGTGATAGTATGGTAGGCAATTTGACACTAACTGACACTGGGTGGGAATTGACTAACACTGACAACACCAGTGACACTAATACAGTGATCAGTGATAATACTGTACACTGTCACTATACTAATGACACTGGCTGGGATGGGGTTAACATCTAGGGGCAATTAAAGGGTTAACTGTGTGCCTAACAATATGTGCTGCTTTTGCTAAGAGATATGGTTGTTTTTTCTCTCTGCTTTAGAGGGAGAAAAACAGTCACATAGCTGCTCTATGTGCAGGGAGCCTAGTCCACATTTTCACAGCTATTATGCCCTGTACACACGGTTGGACTTTGTTCGGACATTCCGACAACAAAATCCTAGGATTTTTTCCGACGGATGTTGGCTCAAACTTGTCTTGCATACACACAGTCACACAAAGTTGTCGGAAAATCCGATCGTTCTAAACGCGGTGACGTAAAACACGTACGTTGGGACTATAAACGGGGCAGTGGCCAATAGCTTTCATCTCTTTATTTATTCTGAGCATGCGTGGCACTTTGTCGGATTTGTGTACACACGATCGGAATTTCCGACAACGGATTTTGTTGTCGGAAAATTTTATATCCTGCTCTCAAACTTTGTGTGTCAGAAAATCCGATGGAAAATGTGTGATGGAGCCTACACACGGTCGGAATTTCCGACAACAAGGTCCTATCACACATTTTCCGTCGGAAAATCCGACCGTGTGTACGGGGCATTACTGTGAACAGCCCATCCATATGTGAAGGTTAACTCTTTTTTTTTCCCTCCAGACATAAACAGTGCCCCTTGTCCTTTGTGATGACCTGAAAGTGAATAACTTTACACCAAGTTTTTTTAATAGGTACTATGATCATATCCTCCTTAATTGCTGCATCTCAAGAGAGAAAACATTTAGTTCAGCTAATCTTTCCTCATAGCTCAGATCCTCCATGGCTCTTATGAATTTGGTTGTCCTTCTCTGAGCTTTTTCCAGTTTCTCAATATCTTTTTTGTGAATAGAGATGAGCCAAACACCCCCCAGTTTGGCTCGCACCAGAACTTTCGAATATCGCAAAAGTTCGGAACCGCACAATGAAGCCCATTAAAGTCAATGAGACCCGAACTGGAGAAATCTAAAGTGCATATTTTTAAGGCTTAAATACAAATTATTTGGCTTACAAAGGGTATGAGGGTCCGGGTACTGCCCTGGAGGACATGTATCAATGCAAAAAAGTTTTTTTTAAAAGATCATTTTTAAATGAGCAGTGATTTAATGATGCTTAAAGTGAAAAAACAATAAAAATGAAAAATGTTTTTAAATATAGTGTCTGTGGGGGGGGTGTCCCCTTAGTCTGGCTGTAAAGTAGTGCATCAGTACCGTGTATAGAACCTGCTGCATCAAAATTGACATTTAAAAAGAAAAACAATGACATTTTCCCTGCAAGCTTTCTTTATTTTGTAAACAACAGGCTTGGAGAGCCAGTCTGTATGATGTAGTGCACTTGGAACAAGATTAGAGTTTTTTTGGATAAATTCTGGTGTCTGTTTCGTAGACTTTAGATAGAAGTAACAGGTGTGGAAAAATTGGGCTTTGGGTGTTGGTGGTGCCTTCACACCATAACCCTATAGAAGTACTGTTGATAAAAACAAGAATTGGCCTTGCTGTTAAAATTTTTTTAACTATATGCCCTGATAAAACAACCCTATAGAGGTACTCTTGATGAATGCAGGAATTGGCTTTCCTGTAAAAAAAATGTAATTATATGCACCTGTCAAACAGGTGTGAAAAAATTGGTCTTTGGGTGGTAATTGTGCCTATGAAACCTATGCCAAAAAATGTCTTCCAGATAAAATCATTAGCCATAAAGTTAGGCAACCTAGACAGTCTTGCAGAGATTCCACATTCTAAAAAACACTTAATCAGCGACATCAGGGTGTTGATAGCTGCTGCTTATCCAGGAATTATTCATTTTGATAAATATCAGCCGGTCAACAGAGTCTGTGGACAGACGCGCTCCTTTATCTGTCACAAAACCTCCAGCAGCACTGAATGCCCATTTGAAAAGCACGCTGGATGCAGGACAGCCCAGCAGCTCCATTACATACTGGGCAAGTTCCAGCCAGTTGTCTATTCTCATGACCTAGAAACCCAGTGGATTGTTGAATGGAAAGCTCTCCATTTCTGTTTTTGCCCCTAAATAACCTCCCACTAGGGATGAGCTTCGAGCTTCGACTCGAACATGGGCTGTTCGCAAATTCGCCGAACAGCGAACAATTTGGGGTGTTCGCGGCAAATTCAAATACCGCAGAACACCCTTTAAAAGTCTATGGGAGAAATCAAAAGTGCTAATTTTAAAGGCTTATATGCATGGTATTGTCATAAAAAGTGTTTGGGGACCTGGGTCCTGCCCCAGGGGACATGTATCAATGCAAAAAAAGTTTTAAAAACGGCCGTTTTTTCAGCAGCAGTGATTTTAATAATGCTTAAAGTGAAACAATAAAAGTGTAATATCCCTTTAAATTTCATACCTGGGGGGTGTCTATAGTATGCCTTTAAAGGGGCGCATGTTTCCTGTGTTTAGAACAGTCTGACAGCAAAATGACATTTCAAAGGAAAAAAAGTCATTTAAAACTACTCGCGGCTATTAATGCATTGCTGGTCCGGTAATACACATAGAAGTTCATTGATAAAAACGTCATGGGAATTCCCCACAGGGGAACCTCGGCCAAAATTTTAAAAAAATGACGTGGGGGTCCCCCTAAATTCCATAGCAGGCGCTTCAGGTCTGGTATGGATATTAAGATGAACCCCGGCCAAAATTTAAAAAAAAAATGACATGGGGGGTCTCCCTAAATTCCATACCAGGCCCTTCAGGTCTGGTATGGATATTAAGGGGAACCCCGCGCCAAAATTAAAAAAAAAAACGGCGTGGGGTCCCCCCAAAAATCCATACCAGACCCTTATCCGAGCACGTAACCTGGCAGGCCGCAGGAAAAGAGGGGGGGACGAGAGAGCACCCCCCCTGAACTGTACCAGGCCACATGCCCTCAACATTGGGAGGGTGCTTTGGGGTAGCCCCCCAAAACACCTTGTCCCCATGTTGATGAGGACAAGGGCCTCATCCCCACAACCCTGTTCGGTGGTTGTGGGGGTCTGCGGGCGGGGCCCTCCCCCCTGTGTGAAATGGTAAGGGGGTACAAAAGTACCCCTACCATTTCACTAAAAAACTGTCAAAAATGTTAAAAATGACAAGAGACAGTTTTTGACAATTCCTTTATTTAAATGCTTCTTCTTTCTTCTTTCTTCTATCTTCTATCTACTTTTGGTTCTTCTTCAGCATCTCCTCCGCAACGTCTTCTTCCCTTCTTCTCCTCGGGCTGCCCTGTATCCATTGCATGGAAGGAGGCTCCCGCTCTTCTCTTTATCTTCTTGTCTTCATCTTCTTGTCTTCATCTTCTTTTCGGGCCGCTCCGCATCCATGCTGGCATGGAGGGAGGCTAACACTGTGTGACGCTTCTCCTCTTCTGACGGTTCTTAAATAACGGGGGGCGGGACCACCCGGTGACCCCACCCCCTATGATGCACGGTGACTTGACGCGACTTCCCTGTGGCGTCACGGGGAATGCCACAGGGAAGTCCTGTCATGTATCCGTGCGTCAGAGGGAGGCGGGGTCACCGGGTGGCCCCGCCCCCCGTTATTTAAGTACTGTCAGAAGAGGAGAAGCGTCACACAGCGGGAGCCTCCCTCCATGCAAGCATGGATGCGGAGCGGCCCGAAAAGAAGATGAAGAGAAGAAGATGAAGAGAAGATGAAGAGAAGAAGATGAAGAGAAGAGTGGGAGCCTCCCTCTATGCCATGGATGCAGAGCGGCCCGAGGAGAAGAAGGGAAGAAGACGCCATGGAGGAGATGCTGGAAGAGAACACTGGAGGAAGAACCAGAAGTACCAGAAGAACCAGAAGAAGAAGTAGATGAAGGAAGATAGAAGAAGAAAGAAGAATCATTTAAATAAAGGAATTGTCAAAAACTGTCTCTTGTCATTTTTAACATTTTTTGACAGTTTTTTAGTGAAATGGTAGGGGTACTTTTGTACCCCCTTACCATTTCACACAGGGGGGAGGGCCGGGATCTGGGGGTCCCCTTGTTGAATGGGGCTTCCAGATTCCAATAAGCTCCCCGCCCGCTGACCCCCACAACCACCGGCCAGGGTTGTGGGGATGAGGCCCTTGTCTTCATCAACATGGGGACAAGGTGTTTTGGGGGCTACCCCAAATCACCCTTCCAATGTTGAGGGCATGTGGCCTGTTACGGTTCAGGAGGGGGGCCACTCTCTCGTCCCCCCCTTTTCCTGCGGCCTGCCAGGTTGCATGCTCGATAAGGGTCTGGTATGGATCTTTGGGGGGGACCCCACGCCATTTTTTTTTTTAATTGTGGCGCGGAGTTCCCCTTAATATCCATACCAGACCTGAAGGGCCTGGTATGGAATTTAGGGGGACCCCCACGTCATTTTTTTTAAAATTTTGGTTCGGGGTTCCCCTGTGGGGAATTCCCATGCTGTTTTTGTCAATGAACTTTGATGTGTATTGTCGGACCGGCAATGCATTAATAGCCACGAGTAGTTTTAAATGACTTTTTTTCCTTTGAAATGTCATTTTGCTGTCAGACTGTTCTAAACACGGGAAACATGCACCCTTTACAGGCATACTATAGACACCCCCCAGGTATGAAATTTAAAGGGATTTTACACTTTTAATGTTTCATTTTAAGCATTATTAAAATCACTGCTCCCGAAAAAACGGCCGTTTTTAAAACTTTTTTTGCATTGAACCATGTCCCCTGGGGCAGGACCCAGGTCCCCAAACACTTTTTTTGACAATAACTTGCATATAAGCCTTTAAAATTAGCACTTTTGATTATTCATGTTCGTGTCCCATAGACTTTAACGGTGTTCGCGTGTTCGAACAAATTTTTTGCCTGTTCGCATGTTTGGTGCGAACCGAACAGGGGGGTGTTCGGCTCATCCCTACCTCCCACCATATTATGCAGATCCTGCCAATGGGATGTGAAAGATGACAGCCCTGGGTGCCAAGGACCAACAATTTTTTGAAATGCATCACTGGTGTGGCCCCTCTTCTTCATCACTCCTCCTTTGACCAACAGAAGCTTCAAAGCTAGCTTTTCCATGAGATTGTAACCTACCAGAGTCTGTAAACGTGTCACATAAACTCCTCTTTAAGGTTTCCTCAAGATATTTCATCCTCTGCTCCTTCTGTGGGGACAGAATGAGTTCTGAGACTTTCCCACCAGACCACCAGAATCCTTCTCCTTCTACTCCTCCGTCTTCTCTTGTGTGTTCTGTAGCATCGCAAAAATGGTGTCTGCATAAAGCAGACTTTGGAAGGAAGGGAAGTCCTCCTCTTCCTCCCGCTGCTCTGCCTCGCATGTCCTGTCCATAATGCCACACAGAGCCTGCTCCAGCAGGAAACAACAGGGATTGTGTCACTGATGCAAGCATTGTCACAGCTCACCATCCTTGTTGCCTCCTCAAATGGTGACAGTGCAGTGCATGGCAAGAAAAGAAAACCCCCCTTCGTTGGGACTTTGTAGGCAACAACCACACATAAATAAATTAGAAAATATGTTTATTGTGTATACATAAAATTGTTTGATCATGAAGATGATCGTATGTTTAAAAAGGCATAGCAAAAAATATACAAAAAATACAAAATCAAAAAAGAAAAAAAAAAAGAAAAGACAAAAACCACAACAGGTTACATGATTTGCATGACATAAAAGATTGATTATTTTACTCTCCGGTACACAGTGGTCTCAGATACTCAACACGTTTCTCATTCAAGCACCTTCGCCAGGGGTATTTGGTAAGAGTATATACAGTCATAGTTTTTTCTTACTGCAAAAATAGAAAAACATGGATACTTGACAACCATGGGGGAGTGGTCAACAGTTATTATAAGTGACACCTACCATGCAAACTGTTCCATCATGCAACTTTAAAAGATGAATGAAGCACTGCCTGTGGAGGTGTCAATAGGTGCCCACCAGGGACACCAGTGTCACACGATAGTATCAGAGGAAAAAACTTGCCTATTTATTTTGCCTGA
The DNA here is from genome assembly GCF_042186555.1 of Aquarana catesbeiana. Taxonomy (NCBI): domain Eukaryota; kingdom Metazoa; phylum Chordata; class Amphibia; order Anura; family Ranidae; genus Aquarana; species Aquarana catesbeiana. Next base: position 177,850,853 of record NC_133324.1, on the reverse strand, counting down.
TGATCACTGATCACAGGGAGTCATACATGGCAAAATGCCAACTAATAAACAAAAAGAAAAAGAGAATGAACAAGAAAAAACACTCCTAAAAAAAAAAAAATAATAAAAAAGAGTCCGAAGTGGAAATTTGATCATGAAAAAAGGTATATAGTATCCAAAGAGATTAAAAGGGATATATATATATATATATAGATGTCCATATCTATTCCCAGTCATCTAAACCAGCATAATATAAAAAATTATTTCAAGGAAGGAATAAACAAAAGTATTTACCAAGGTCTGTAAAATTGAGTGGTAATGCTATCCGAAGCCTTAAATGTGGCTTCTTGTCCATGTATAGCACACTCCAAGTAATTTAATATTAGACCTCCTAGGAGAGATCATTATAAAGATAAGTATAAATAACTACAAAAATGGCCATTAGTAAAAATTATGTGGATATATATGGGCTTCAGGTGAAAGGGTATAGACATGACTTACCCTATAAGAAAGGGGAACCTCCGTCCAAGCATCACCACACTCTGCAGTGCTCATCGGACTGCCTAGAACAGGGATCTATTTCAATGATGGTGTCAGACAGCTGCACCTGCGCAGTAGATCATCGCGACCGTGCATGCACGATATTGCGGCGCGAGGGGAGTCGTCAGCCAAGGGGTAATGGAAAGCATTACACAAACCCCATACCAGAAAGGTGGCGGCACCATGCTCTCCATGGTGAATCAATGAGCACAGATCGCAAAGGAAATAACAAAGAGAGATAGAACCATGGTATAAGGAATTGAAATGAATCAAAATAAAAGACAAACAAAACAAAACTAAAACAAAAATGAATCTTTGCTAATAAATCCATGTGATCAGAGGTTAAAAGAATGGTATGTATATTATGTTGAAATGAGCCATGCCACTGGTGGACAATCTTGGCAACCTCATGGCCTGAGCGCCATTTAGTGTAAAAAAAATTAAAATTGCAATAAGGGAACATCACAGAAAAAAAGGTGAAGCTCAAAGCGCCCAGAGGGGATAGAAAATAAGCTGGTATCATAAAACATAATTTATGGGACACAAATTGACATCTATCCCATAAGTAAAAGAACACAAAGAAAGAGGGAAAGGATTGCGTCAATGCTAAGAGAAAGAAGACATCAGAGACAAGAACGCAATATGTTCTCCACTATCCTGTATCCCCCCCCATCCGACCCCCCCAAGTCCAATTGGATGGAGAAGAGGGAGAGAGCACAGGGAGGAAAGAGGGCAGAAGACTGGTAGACTAGGATCTATGATGTCCAAAAGGATGAAAAAGGAACACAAAATAGGCAACCACCAAGTGATGTTATTTATAAGGAAACTATAGGCAACCACCAAGTGATGTTATTTATAGGGAAACTAGCCTAATGTCGCCTGATGTAAAGCCCTCCAAAAAGGGGCAATAACTTATGCAATCATTGAAGCCTGATGGAGAAGTGGCCAGTAGCCCATTATCCATCTGGTTTCCCTCTGTAGCAGGGTTTTATCCAAGTCTCCAGCTCTAGTACTAGGATGGACATGGTCCAATATCAGAAATCTGATTTTAGGGAATGTGCCCTGGTGGACATCCCGGTGTGTCCACCTAGTAGGAGATCTGGGTTACAAGTTTTCAGTGCAGTGCAGTGCATGCATCCTTTATCAGCAGCCATTGGTGTGGGGAAAAAAGCTGAGCCATCCTAAGCCTGTCATTGTGCCATACTCATACAGGTACTCGATGACGGCCCTCTGCTGCAAGCCGGGGTCAGGATTGGAGATAATCAGGATGGTCAGGAAAAGCCGGGTCAACAAGATCAGGGATAGGCACAGGTTACAGGATACAGGGAGAGACTGTAGGTCAGACAGCAAAGGCCCTAGTGCATTTGTCATCCTTATATATGCCATTTGGCGCCAATGTTAAAGGGCCACGCGCACCCATGTACACCGTGCATGCACAAGTGCATGCATGTGCATATGCGTTCATATCGCGCAAATCCTAGTGCGCATGTGCTGGCCAGTATTTCCCTGACAGTCTGCCTCTCCTTGTTGGCCTTTCAGATTTGATGTGGGGGCTTATTACCCAAATGTAATAGAGACGGGGAAATGTGTAATTGGATGCACTTTAAACACTTTAAGACCGGGCCTATTTTTCAAACTTGTTTACAAGTTAAAATATTTTTTTTTGCTAGAAAATTACTTAGAACCCCCAAACATATATCTTTTTTCTAACACCCTAGAGAATAAATATGGCGGTCGTTGCAATACTTTTTGTCAGCATTTGCGCAGGGGTCTTACAAGCACACTTTTTTGGGGAAAAAATTCACTTTTTTAAATTAAAAATTAAGACAACAGTAAAGTTAGCCAAATTTTTTTTATATTGTGAAAGATGATGTTACGCCGAGTAACTTGATACCCAACATGTCATGCTTCAAAGTTTCGCCCGCTCGTGGAATGGCAACAAACTTTTACTCTTAAAAATCTCCATATGCGATGTTTAAAAAATTCTACAGCTTGCATGTTTTGAGTTACAGAGGAGGTCTAGGGCTAATTATTGCTCTAACTCTAGCTATCGTGGCGATACCTTACATGTGTGGTTTGAACACCGTTTTCATATGCGGGCGCTACTCACGTATGTATTTGTTTCTGCACACGAGCTCGGCGGGGCGGGGCACGTGTACATTTTTCTTTTTCTTATTTATTTTACCTTTTATTTTTAAATTTTACACCGTCCTTTTAAAAAAAATAAAATTTCATCTCATTTTTTTAAATTTTTTTAATAGGAATGTAAACATCCCTTGTAATAGAAAAAAGCATGACAGGACCTCTTAAATATGAGACCTGGGGTTAAAAAGACCTCAGATCTCATATTTACACTAAAATGCAATAATAAAAAAATTAAATGTCATTTGAAAAAAAAAAATATTGCTTTAAGAGCTATGGGCGGAAGTGACGTTTTGACGTCTCTTCCGCCCTGCAATGGTATGGAGATGGGTGGGGGCCATCTTCCCCTCACTCATCTCTATACCTAACAGGATACAGGACACGATTGCCTCCACCACTGCCGGCGGCTCCGGTAAGAGGTGGAGGGCAGCTTAGAGCAGCAGGAAGGGGGCCTTCTCCCGCCGCCGATAAAAGTGATCTCAAGGCGAATTCCATTGCAGAGACCACTTTTATCTGAAAGCAGTCTGCCCGCTGAAGAAGAGGATACCAGGGTTATGGTAGCTAGCTGCTGCCATAACAACGATATCCCTCTTCAAAGTGGTTAGTCAATGAAAAGTGGTGTTTGGTGCATGTTAACTTGAGGACTGCCACTGACAGAAATGTCAAAACTATAAAAAAGAAAAAAGGGGGAACAACAGCATCGCAGTCAGAAAAACTGCAGCTCACAGTTTCGAAAGAGGGGGCAGGCACAGAACTGATAAACAAAAAAATTACATTCAGCAACCAAAAAAAAACTAAAGGGGGGTATACAGCACTGTATACAGCACTAAATATTAAATAATGCGGTGTAAAACACTGTACTACATGGACACACTCCACTGAAACACTACAATATACCGCAGTAAAACTGCACTGACTCACTACAATATACTGCAGTAAAACTTCACAGACACACTTCAATATACTGCAGTAAAACTACACAGACACACTTCAATATACTGCAGTAAAACTGCACTGACACACTACATAATACTTCAGTAAAACTGCACTGATACACTTCAATATACTGCAGTGAAACTGCAGTGATGCACTTCAATATACCGCAGTTAAACTGCACTAAAGCATTACAATATACTGCAGGAAAACTATGATGACACACTACAATATACTTCAGTAAAACTGCACTGATGCACTACAATTTACTGCAGTAAAACTGCAATGATGCACTTCAATATACTGCAATAAAACTGCACTGATACACTACAATATACTGCAGTAAAACTGCACTGACACACTTCAATATACTGCAGTAAAACTGCACTGATACACTACAATATACTGCAGTAAAACTGCACTGACATGCTTCAATGTACTGCAGTAAAACTGCACTAAAACTGCAGTAAAACTGCACTGATACACCAAAATACACTGCAGTAAACCTGCATGGATGCACTACACTGACACTACAGTAAAACTGTCCTGACACACTACACTGATATACTTCAATATACTGTAGTAAAACTGCATGGACACACTACACTGACACTGAAGTAATACTGCCTTGACCCTGTTCAGGTCGAACTTGTGCTCATCTTGAACCATTTACCCAACACTATTTGTGAACTGGTGCCCAAAATGGAACCACATATTCTAGATGACCTTACTAATGCATTGTACAGGGGCAAAATGACGTCTCTCTTTCTTGTAGTCTATACCTCTTTTAACCACTTCAATACTTGGCAGTTTCACCCCCTTCCTGCCCAGGCTAATTTTCAGCTTTCACTGCTATCTCAACTTGCAAGTCATGTCGCAGTCATGCAGCACTGTACCCATAGAAAATTGTTATTATTTTTCTTGCACAAATAGAGTTTTGCTAAAAAAAATTTTAAAAATACAAACATTTTGGGGAAAAAAAAAATTTTTTTTTGTTTTTGTTATGAAATGTTGCAAATAAATAACCTACCTTTCATAAATTAAGGTCAAAATGTATTCCGCTACTAATGCTAGCCCACAAAAATGTTACCACTGCCAGATTCAAGAAAATGTGGTCTGCCTGGATTCTAAATCCTAGATCTTCAAAACATCTGAAGAAATTTAACAATCGATGATTGAGTTTGTACTATGCACAATCTCTAAAAACCTGTGAGACTTGATTAAAAATTGCTCCCATGGGGGTAAACAAGGATATTTTGCCTTCTTATTATCATAACTAGATGACAGGATCCAGTTTGTTACATTTGTTAAGTTTGTGGCATAAAATCTGTTTATTTTGATATCTTCGTATTTTGATATAATTTCCTTTTGCTATTGTATCAAGTATATTGATGGAGCTGTATCTTTACTTCTATTTGTTCCATATTTGATAATTCCATAGATATCTTTAACCACTTCAACCCCGGAAGAATTTACCCCCTTCCTGACCAGAGCACTTTTTGCGATTCAGCACTGCGTCGCTTTAACTGACAATTGCACGGTCGTGCGATGTGGCTCCCAAACAAAATTGACGTCCTTTTTTTCCCACAAATAGAGCTTGCTTTTGGTGGTATTTGATCACCCCTGCGCTTTTTATTTTTTGCGCTATAAACAAAAAAAGAGCAACAATTTTGAAAAAAACGCATTATTTTTTACTTTTTGCTATAATAAATATCCCCCAAAAATATATAAAAAAACAATTTTTTCCTCAGTTTAGGCCGATACATATTCTTCTACATATTTTTGGTAAAAAAAATTGCAATAAGAGATTTTTTATTAGTTTGCGCAAAAGTTATAGCGTTTACAAAATAGGGGATAGTTTTAAGGCATTTTTATTATTATTTTTTTTTTTTTTAAATGGCAGCGATCAGCGATTTTTATTGTGACTGCGACATTATGGCGGACACATCGGACATTTTTGACACATTTTTGGGACCATTTTCATTTATACAGCAATCAGTGCTATACAAATGCACTGATTCCTGTGTAAATGACACTGGCAGTGGGACTTGAAAGGTTTTTATGGCTGTGGAAGATGCTACAGTTGCATTAGGGTTCCAACTAATATTAAAAGAGTAAAAGAATTTCATCATCCTCATCCTAATCATGTTTACACGATCAGGGATTTCATATCCTGCAACACAGTAGGGGTTGTATATGTGGTAAAATGTCAATGCGATTTCTTTCATGTTGGACTCACTAGAAGAGCTTTAAAGGATCAAATGGAAGAACATGTGAGGAATATACGCAAAGGTTTTGACAAGCATTATCTCTCTATACATTTCAAGGAGGTACACAACCAAAGTACGGTGGGGATGCGTTTTTGGGCAATAGAGGCACCCAAACGGCATTGGAGAGGTTCCAATTACATTAGAGAAATCAGTAAACGTGAGTCGTGGTGGATACACCAGTTGGGCTCCCTCTTTCCAGGGGGGTTAAATAAAGAATTCAACCTCAGGTGTTTTCTCAGTAATTTTTAATCCAGGGGTGATTTTTTTCCCAATTTTTTTCCCGGTTGATATCCCCTAGTAGCTCTTGTGGTGCTTCCTTGGTAATTGATAACCCAGATTATTCTCTGGTGATATTCCTGCCTACTATTTTAGGGTTCACCGATAATTTCTGTTGGTCATATATGTATATATTATCATCTTATATGGGATCTCTTTCTGGGATCATTATTAGGGAACACATCTTTATTATAGGGATGTACAGGTGGCGTTCATTTGGCTTCATGTTTACTCTTTAGGTGATTATGTCATGGCCGCGCTTGCCATTTTGTTATGAATGTTCATTTCGATTCTTTAGTTTATATATAAATATAAGCATAAGCATAAGCATCTATAATTAAATGGATAGTGGTTGGATTCTAAGATGTGATTTATATAATTTAAATTTTTCCTTGTCAAAAGAAGTTTATTGAGTATACAATGTTATAAAGATACATAAAGTAAGTTTACAAGGATCTATAAAGTAAGCTCATTGTTTTACAGTAGGGTTTATATAGGTAAATATCATGAAATTTCAAATATTAAACATTGGGTTCACGTAAACATAAATTAAAGATATATATCATTTCCTTAGTTACTTTTGTAGGTATTTAAATGATTTATACCTACTATACATATTGTTTACAAGTAGAGTGTATATAGGTCAAATAAATTCTGATAATGAGCTTTAATCGTAAGGTGGAGAAAAGGAAAGAGAAAGAAGAAAAAGGGTTGAAAGGTAGAGGTATGGTCCACAAGGTTGTCCCACTCGTCAGTTTATTATTCTTTTTAGTTCTCTTTGAAGCCTTAGAATGGGTGTCTCTGTAAGTCATTTAATCTGTTACCATGGCAACAGGACAGAGTCATTGAAGTTTGACAGGAACTGTTGTTTTATCCAAGGATGCCAAAGTTTTTCAAATTTTGGAATTTGATTTTGATCGATGGCTACCATCTTAGCATGGGACATTGTATTATTCATTCTGTGAATTGTTTCTGCTAGTACCAATGTAGGAGATTTCCATGCCTTGGCCACTGTTTGTTTTGCAGCCGTTATTAGTTGGATCATAAGTTTGAATTGAGAGAGTGTTAACCATTCCGGTTTTAGATTAAGTAAAGTTAAATATGGATCTGGTTGTATTATTTTTTTAAATATTTTAGATGCAATCACGAAGACTTCCTTCCAGAAGGTTTGGATTACTGGGCACGTCCACCATATGTGTAAATATGTGCCTATTTCTGGGCATCCTCGAAAACAAAGAGTTGAGGTATTAGGTGAATATTTTGCCACTCTAGCGGGTACAAGGTACCAGCGAGTTAGGACTTTATAATTTGTCTCCAGTGCTAAGATGTTGGGTGAAGATGACTTAGATGTGAGCCATATGTTAGACCAGTCCGTGTCTTCTAAAGTTCGTCCCAGGTCCTCCTCCCACCTCTGAACGTAAGAGGGTCTATTAAGATTTGCTACTCCATATAATTGATTATAAAGTGATGAAATTGTACCTTTAGCAAATGGATCTTTTGTACAGATTGATTCAAAAATGGATAATTGGGATAATGGTGTATCCCCCTTTAGGAATGGTGTATAGAAATTTTTGATTTGGAGATATCTAAATATCTCAGAGTTTGGTAGATCATATTTTTCTCTAAGTGATGGGAATGAAAGGAATGATTTAGATGCTATGAAGTCATTTAGTGTCTGAATGCCTGATGTTGTCCAAGCTTTAAAAAAATTTGGGTAGATCCATGCCGGATAAAAGGCCGGATTTCTGATAAAAGAAAGGAGAGGATTGTGTGGAGATTGTAACTGATATTTGGTTTTTAGTTTATCCCAGAGAGATAAGAAGTGTTTAGTTATGGGATTATGAATTTTAAAGCGGTCTTTAGGATCAAGCCATAATAAATTTGATATTAATAGAGGGTCATTTTCTGAAGCCTCTATAAATACCCATAATGGGATTTCCTGTTTTGCATGGTATTTGGACAGACTGGCCAAATGTGCTGCTCTGTAGTAGTTAGTAAAATTAGGGTATCCCAGGCCTCCTTTATTTTTGGGAAGATGTAGTGTGTGTATAGGTATACGTGGTTTAGAAGAGCCCCATATAAACGAAGTTGCTCTTTTTTGTACTATTCTCAAAAAATAGGAAGGAATTGGAATAGGGAGGACTCTGAATAGATAAAGCAATTTGGGTAGAATAGTCATTTTGATTGCATTAATCTTCCCTATCCAGGATAAAGGAAGTTGCGACCATTGTTTTATTAGATTTGTGATCTGTTTTAATACAGGAGGATAATTGGTTGAGAATAAGTCAGAATGAGATGCTGTTAAATGAATTCCAAGATATGGGATTGATTTTTCTGCCCATGTGAATGGGAGTGCAGCCCTAGCCGGGATCAATTCCATGTTTGTGAGTGAAATATTAAGCACTAGGCATTTCTTAGGATTAATCATAAGACCGGATAGGGCTGCAAATCCATCAAGAGCTGGTATTAAGTTAGGACCAGAGACCTGTGGTGATGATAGAAAAAGTAATATATCGTGTGCAAATATACATAATTTGTGTGTAATACCTCCTACTTCAATGCCAGTTATAGTTTGGTTTGTTCTGATGTATTGGGCCATGGGTTCGAGTATAAGGGCAAATAATAAGGGAGATAATGGGCAACCCTGTCGGGTACCTCTTTCGATATTAAAGGCTTCAGATTTGTATCCAGCATATTTTATATAGGCTTTGGGTTTATTATATAATGCTTTGATCCATGTTAAAAAGTGGGGTCCAAAACCCCATTTTTGTAATGAATATTGCATATATTGCCAGGATACTGTGTCAAATGCCCTCTTAATATTGAGAGATAGAAAACATAAAGGGATTTTCCGTTTTTTAGCAATATGTGCCAATAACACTGCCCTGCGTATATTATCGCCTGCCTGTCTATTTGGCATGAAGCCTACTTGATCTCTATGTATTAATTTTCCTATAATGCTGTTGAGGCGTTTTGCTATTATTTTTGCTAATAATTTAATATCGAGGTTTAACAGAGAGATAGGCCGATAATTCACACAGGAAGTATCATCAGAAAGGGGTTTTGGGATCATACAAACAATTGCCATTAGTGTTTCTTGCCGAAAAGAATGTCCATCTAGAAGTTTGTTAAAAGTTTCAGTGAGAATGGGAGAGAGTATTTCTGAGAATGTTTTATAGTATAAAGCCGAGTAGCCGTCTGGGCCTGGTCTTTTGTTAAGTTTTAGGTCTTTTATGGCGTTAGCAACTTCATCTATAGTTATAGGCTCATCCAAACTGCTTTTTTGATTCTGAGATAACTCAGGTAAGGTTATTTTTGAGAAGAAGGATTCAGCTTCTGTAGGATTAAATTCATTGTTTGTCTTGTATAAAGTTGCGAGATGTGAGTGAAATTTATGGACTATTTTAACTGGATTACAAGTGTAAACATTTTTTGATAATTTCAAACGTATTGGTTTGAAAGATTTGTTAGTTGAATTTAATGCCCGAGCCAAATATGTACCTGGTTTGTTTGTATTCATGTAGAAATTGTGTTTGGAGCGTTAGAGGGATTTATCAACTGACTCAGTGAGAAATAGATCATATTCCAATCTAGATTTTTCCAGATGAGATTTTGTACTCTGAGATGGATTATCTTGAAATGATATGTAGGCTGCATTAAAATTGAGTTCTAGTTTTTTTGCTAGATTTTTGCGTTCCCGTTTAAATAGTGCCATTTGTCTTTGTATTGTACCACGCAAAACAGGCTTATGAGCTTCCCACAGTGTTATTGGGGAGATGTCTGTTGTATTATTAATTGATATGTATTCCTTTAAAGCTTGTTCAATGGCCATCAGATGTAGTGGGTGTTTGAGCATTATGTCCGGTAAGTACCACGTTGGGTCATGCGCTTTTGGTATGGCTGAGGCTATAGTAGTGTATACTGCATTATGGTCAGACCACGGAATCGGAATTATATCTGATGCAATAATTTTTGGTATCATTCCTATTGTTAGAAAAATATGATCTATTCTGGTGAAGGTTTGATGAGGGTGCGAGAAATAAGTGAATTTCTTTTTCATTGGGTTACTTTCTCTCCATGAATCTACCAGATTGTATTTGGAAAGAAGTTAAGAAAAAGGTAATCTAGAGGTTATTTTGGATGGTGTAAAAGGTGATTTATCTAGAAATGGGAGAAGGAGCTGGTTCGAATCCCCACACATTATCACTGTTCCTATTTTGTGTGTATTAATCACTTGTAATATATGTGAGAGGAATGGTGTAGGTTGTTTGTTAGGAGCGTAGTAGGAAATCACCGTGATTGCTGTATCCATTATATAACCCATGAGTATCAGGTATCTACCTTCTGGGTCTTTAATTTCTGATGATAAGGTGAATGGTGTGGATCAGTGAAATGCAATTAGAGTTCCCCTTTGCTTGGTACAGGCAGAAGCCGTGTAAATTTGTTGATAAAAAGGAGAAATATATTTTGGAGTAGAATCTTTGGTGAAGTGTGTTTCTTGGAGGCATACTATGTGAGCCTTCTTGTTATGGAAAGTACGGAAGGCTTTGGTCCTTTTTTGAGGGACATTTATTCCCTTAACATTCAGGGAAAGTATATTCAGTGGTGCCATGGCAATAGATCAAATAGTTTTGACTTACTTTTTGTTATGCAGAGCTGACTGCGCAGATCAACCTGTGTGGACTGAAGAGATGAATAGATAGAAAAGAAACCAGTGAATTCTGGAGTAAAGAGTAAACAAAAAACATATGAGATTAGATGATACATTGTATAAATTATTTTTTGCAAGTAATCACAATTTACCCGTGAAAGAGAATAAATATCTCTCTCAGGGGAATAAGTGCCTTCGTCACACTCCCACATAATATGGTTGGGAGAATGAGGAGGGCTAATGGGGGTACACGGATCTTCTGCTTACAGGAGAGAAGTGCTATGTCAAAAGACATCAAAATGATGTTTCATTAATTGGAGTGCAGAATATAGTTTTTGTTGAAATTATTTATTCCAGGGTGGTTGGTCTTGCCCTAGGCTAAATAATTCAGTTAGAAAGGTACTGTTAATAACTTTGGTATTGATGAAGATAGTTTGAATTATTTTGGGATTTTAACCCTTTTAGAGTAAACAATTACATATTTTATTCATATGTAACTGTTTAGATATGTTAACTCATAAAATTGAGGCTGTATTGCTTCAGATTAAAATAAACAAAAACATAATTCTAGGAACTAGTTAGGTAATAATATATTTGTTTTAAGAAAAGAAAGAAAAAGCTTCCATTACTTCTGGATTATTGAACATATTTGTCCTAAAAAGTAATAAATCTATTGTTATTACCTGATAATATATAACTGAACAAGAATTTCCTTATTTCACTTATATATTCTAAGGCTATATGAATCAGAAGTAATAAGAAATATAACTGGAATGTAACATGATCCCACACAGTGTGTGACTATCAGAATGCAGTTACATTCAGTTATAAATATAGGTTTTTTATAGAGAACCATCTCTTAGTATAATAAATGAAGAGATATCAGGAATTAGGATGTCAGTCCATTGAATCTTCTTGGTCCATGGATGATGTGGCATAACGGCCTCTTTTGTGAGAATGATGATTCCCATTTTGTTCTGAAATTTTCTGGGTGCTGCCTGAAGGTGAAGATGACGCCATTCTTCTGCGTGTGGGAGTGTTGCTGCTTGTGGGTTCTGTCAGATTTAATTTTAAAAGGGTTTGTTGTAGTTCATCTGCTGATCTGCTTCTGTAAATTGTACCTTGGTAGTTAAATCTGACTGAAAAGGGGAAGCCCCATTGATACATAATGTTGTGGCGTTGCAGTTCCATTAGTTGGGGTTTCATGGATCGTCTTTTAGTAATAGTAAGTTGGGATAGGTCAGCAAAAATTTTATAGTTGTGTCCTTGAAAATTAAGTTCCTTTTTTTCTCTTGCAGCAATTAGTATTTGTTCTTTCGTTCTGTAATAATGAAATTTTGTGATTATATCACGTGGGGGTCCATCTTTCTTTTTGGCTGTGAGGGCTCTGTGTACTCTGTCCAGTTCTAAACGTTCAATAGGGATATCTGGCTTTAGTTCTTGTAATAGAGCAGTAATAGTAGAATGCAGGTCTGTCACAGTTTCAGGTATTCCCCTTATGCACAAGTTTGAACGCCTGGCTCTATTTTCGTAATCTTCGAGCTTAGTTTGAAGTATTAAATTCTCTTTTTTTAATTGTTCCAATTCTGTTATATTTTCTTGGGTTGTAATTTCAATTTCATCCATTTTTATATCTAAGGCTGCGGTGCGGTTTCCCAGCTCTCTTATTTCTTTGGTTAGGCTTTTTGTTATTTGGTCTGAGGTTTGTTTTAAAGCCTTATGAAGCATCTTTTCAAATTGTAATAATATTACTGGGGATACTGAGGAGGCTTGTGGAGAAGTTTGTGAGAGGATTTGTTCTGTATCTGACTCAAATGGAGAGTCTTGCTGTGACATTTTCTGTCTGTGAGAACGCCCTGATGCTGTATCTTGTGAGGTGACTGGAGCTGCTTCAGCTGCAGTGAGTGCCTGTGAGCTCTTTGTGAGGTGATTTTTATTTCTGCCACGGTTTCCTCCCAGTACCATATTTCCTGCCCAAACTTTCACAGTTTGTTCCCTGGGGCAAAAAGGTTCAAATGGATACCTTTTGAGCCTGCAGGCTCCGCTTTGTCCTTCTCTTCTCTCCTCAGCGGTGTGGAGCTCTAACAATGCATGTCTGCTCTGCTAGGCTCCGCCTCCTGCCCCCCCTATATAATTTAAATTTTTTATACTTATATATTTTTATATTATAATTTGTAAACATATTTTTTATGTCCTTTTTTATATAAATATATTGATATAAATATTTTGATATATCATACCATCATACCATTAGGGTATATTTACCATCATAGGGTGATTGGTGAATTTTATTGTTTATTGCCATGTTTTATATGTATCATTTATGTTTATATACCCGGGTTAGTGACAGCACGCACTCGGTTTTATATGTATAATCTGACCTCTTTTATGGAGGTACGTTGTGGTATGCAGGATACCAGAGCTCCGTCCTGGGATTTGTAATAGCAACATTAACTTAATCCTGTTGGCGCTAATAGATGGGCCGAGCACTGATTGATATTCGGCAAATATTTCCCACTGATTGTCCAGCATTTGTTTACCAGCTATGGTTTACAGGACAGGCTTTCACTTCTATATCTAGGCTGTAGTCCAGCACTAGAGTGTCCGCGGTCCATGACAAAATGGCCACGGTCATCTTATATAAACCTGTAGAGCATCCGTGCAATCATATCCCCCTGATGAAGACACGTGATCCCTGTGTCGAACACGCGTAGGGGAGGGGCCAGGACGGAGAGAGCATCACAGAGCACACACAGCAGAAGTTTTTTGCCACAGCATACTACGCCATACGTCTGGCAGTTCCATACCTTGGTATTGAAGGCTGTTGTAGAATGGTGCACTGACGCACCAGTACTATGTGAGTACCCCATTGTGGGGAGTGTTTTTATATAATAAATTTTACTTGGCTACATTACACTATATAGTTTCCTTTTCATTCATATATATGGAGCTACATTGAATCCAGCTGGAGGAGTATTTCTGACATCAGCACTGAGCCCAGGGGTGGCTCTAAAGCGTGTTTGGACTCAGGGTAACAGCTGGGTCACACGCTCTGAGGTGAGCAGATTAGCTTAAGGGGGCCACTGAAATGCACCGAAGCATGTTTTGCAGCACTAAGGATACTGCAGCATGATGAATGTTATCACCTGCACGCACTAATTTGGAGTGCTATATAGGACTTTTCACAATTTTTCCTTGCAATCAGCCATTGGGGCACTTATGGTGTCTCATATGGAGTATTTAGCACTGTTTATGTGCGTTTATGCACTTTATTATTTGGATGTATAATAATAATGTTTTACATTTATTTCACTTTTGCACTGTGCACTTTTATTTGTTTAATGCTTGCACTTTATATGTATAAGAACAGCAACAATTGCTGAATTTAGATTTATACACTCATAGTTGGTTTTGTTTATTTTGTCATAATATATTTCATTTTTTGGTTTACTTGAGCGCAGCGCATAATTTTTAATTACATATTTACATATTTGTACAATATATGAGATGTGATCCGCGCACGCAGCTATAGGTAACATACGTTGGGCACAGGATCAGTGTGGCTCCCCGTGAGGCGATCGCGGGTATCCCTGCGGTGATCGAGTCCGCAGGACCCGCAACCCGACTAACGGAGCTTGCCGCGGGTGCGCGCGCCCGCTGGCCCCCTCTTAAAGGGGAACGTACTGGTACATGGTTTTGCCTGTACGAGCCCTTCTGCCACAGTATATCTGCGTGAGGCGGTCGGCAAGCAGTTAGACAGCAAAACGCATTCTGCTATTTCCTTGGTGAAAGTAACCCAAGCCTCTTTCCCAATCTAACACTGGCTGGGAAGGCCTTGAAATGCATAGCTCTGCCCCCCCCCCCAAATCCAGATGACATCCCTTCCAGTCTGAAACTTTCCACCATCTTGTTGGTTTTCACTTCCATATCTAAGCTGTCATCCAGCCTGACTTCCGGACTTTCCAGGCTGCAAGCTGTAGGAAGAGGCTCTCTATGCCAAATGTATGAGCCGACCGCTCACAGATTACATACAAAAAGTGCCATTTCTTCTTCTCATGTGAGTTACTAATTTACAAGTATTTCTCAGTACTACTAATGCTGCACTTAGTTTGGTGCCCTCTAGTGTGTTCTCTTGGTCCTGCAGGTGTGTCCATCCAACCAGTACACCTATCTGGGTCTGAGGTTCCCTGTTGTTGTGAGACTTTGCATTGGAAGCCCTTACTATGTGATGAGCCTGATTTTAACTGTCACAATGTGAGTTGCCATTTGTCTTTTCACCACAATAAATCTTTTAATATACTACTTTCATATTGTACACTGCTGTGCTTCTTATCTGTTTGCCTACAGATCCTTCAGTATCTTCAGAGGTGCTGCATCTGGTGCATTGCGATCAGCAGAAAGTTACCATGAATGCTCCATTTGGACTCTATGAGATTTTTGCTGTTCTGCATAGTCATTTATGTACACACAACACTTATTGCGCAGATACCCCATTACTACTGTATATAACTTTATTTGCTACTTAGTTGACCAATTATCCAGTGGATTGAGGTTTGCTTTTAGTTGGAGACTTCCTGTAAGGACACTATTCCACTATACAGCTTGGTATCATCTTTAAAGAATGAATGGTTCCTTTCATCCATTAGTGTATATAATTTATAAATAGGTTAAAAAGTGAAGGTCCCAATACTGAACCTTGGAGTACACCACTAGTAACCTTAGACCATTCAGTGTATGAGTGGAAGGAGCTCAGTGGATATCTGTTGGCTGATCCTCTCACCGGTGAGCAAACATGGAAGCAATGTGTGTAGAACATCACTTTCAGATTCAAAGCTGTCATTCCACAGCAGCATTGGCTGGGGATGAAGCTCAACAAGCTCAACAAGGACCTGTCACCAACAATATGCTATCACATAGGCAATTTATTTATTTCAGGTATAGTGCTGTCAATTTACACAGAGCTTTACATATACATTATACATTCACATTAGTCCTTACCCTCAAGGAGCTTACAATCTAAGGTCCCTAACTCACATTTGTACATACTAGGGCCAATTTAGACAGGATCCAATTAACCTACCAGCATGTCTTTGGAGTGTGGGAGGAAACCAGAGTACCCGGAGGAAACCCACGCAAGCACAGGGAGAACATGCAAACTCCAGGCAGGTAGTGTCGTGGTCAGGATTCGAACCAGCGACCCTTCTTACTGCTAGGCGAGAGTGATACCCACTACACCACTGTGCCACCTAGGCAATAATTGGTACCTTAAGTAATAGCACTAAAGTTAATTAAAAAATGCATGCATTGGGTGTGGCTTCATAGGAATACAATGATTGCACTATTTACATGTTACATGTCGCCATTCTAAATTGATCTATAGATGATTTAAAACATCATCTATTGAAAATTTTGTTTACTGAAGTTTGATGCCATTTCATAGACGTGTGCAATTTTAAGATTTGAAATGTTGTGTACCTATTTACTCAGTCCAACCTCATATTACAAAAAATGTGTAATATATTGTGTTTGTGTGCTCTAAATTTAACTTTAGTGTTTTTTCTTTGCTGAAAATATACATTTGATAAGCAGTTGCACTAATATCATGGGACAATCTCCAAGGTCCCTGCTTTCAGAAAATAAATACAGTTTGTGGGTTTTACCTAATCTTAAAGATGAACCTCAGACAAAAAAACATACTTCTAAATATATTCCGCAATATCCACAAAGGGTAAATATCCACTTTGTGCGCACCAAATGCCTTTACAACCCTAGATATTAACAACCGATGCGGCTAAGCAGCCGCTCAGTTGTTATCACAAGCAGCAGGAGGGGACGTCCCCCTCCCACAGCCTTCTGCCAATCCACCTGGGCTCTCCCATCTCACCGGTAGGCCTGAGTGACCAGCCAGCAAGTCCGGAATCAGCTTTGCTCATGTCTCGGATCTAGTAACCCAGAAGCTTCCAGTTTACTGGAGCCTTAAAGGCTCCAGATTTTAAAAAATTTTCAGTATTCAAAACAGCCAAACTTGGTGTTTTGAATGCTTTTAAGTGCAAAGGAGGGATCTGGGGTCGGATCTGGGGTCTTATACACCCCAGATCCCTCCAACAAAAATTACCTGACGTGTGACTATTGCTGTCACAAGGGATGTTTACATTCCTTGTGACAGCAATACAAGTGAGAAAAAAAAAATAAATAAAGGGACAGTGTAAAAATAAAATAACATAAATAAGAAAAAAAATGAAACCACACCTTCCCTCTGTGCTTGTGTGCAGAAGCGAACACTTGCATGGGTACCCCCTTAAAAATCATATTAGACTCAAAGGGTTTTGCATGCATTTGGGGGGAGGGGACTCTACGCAATTTATTTTTTTTTCTTTCTGTAGTGTATACCACAGCAACAGTGACACTTACAGAAAAAAATTACAATACATTAATACATTGCAAACCCTTGGAGGAGTCTGTGTGTGTGTGTTTTTTTTTTTCAATGAAGAAGCTGTTAAAGTGTCAATGACATGTCAATGGCTGAAAATTGTAAACACTTTTTTTTTCCTTTACAAATGTCAGTGCTGCTGCAGCAGTTTATTTTCACCACAAAGATGTGCCCCTTCACAGGCAGAATTAGGGAAGCCCCTCAGGTATGTTATTGTTTGTCTCTTCCCTATCAAGGATCATGTGTGTACAGGTTGGCCAACAATACAAGTGTACCCTAACAATTTATCCATGTACTTGTTTATTTTATTTAACCACTTAACGACCGCCCCACATACATGTACTGTGGCAGGGAGGCCCTTAAGTGCAAAATCACATATCTGTACCTGATTCCTTGGATCGGCCCTGGGATGTGCATGTGGAGCTCCGCTCCTGCTGTGATTGGAGCGGGAGCCTATCATTCACTGGAGAGTCAGACCGCCGTTCTATCAGAGAGGAAGAGAGAAATCTTGTCTTCCTGCTAATCAGGAACGCAGATACCACTCGTCCTCCAGTCAGTCCATCTCCCACACAGTTAGAAAGCATTCCCTAGAAGCACACTTAACCCTTTGATTACCCCTGATGTTAACCCCTTCCCTGCCAGTGTCATTTATACAGTGACAGTGCTTTTTTTTTTAGTACTGATCACTGTATTGGTTTCACTGATCTCAAAAAAGTGTAACTTGGTGTCCGCCGCAATGTCGCAGTCCTGCTAAAAATCACTACTACCATTACTATTAAAAACAATAAAAAAACAAAAGAAGTCCATAAATTTATCCTATAGTTTGTAGATGTTATAACTTTTGCGCAAACAAATCAATATATGGTTTTTGGGATTTTTTTTACCGAAAATATGTAGCAGAATACAAATTGGCCTAAACTGATGAAGAAATTAGATTTTTTGCATTTTTTTATTGGATGTTTTGTATAGCAGAAAGTAAAAAATATTTTTTTTTAAATTGTCTTTTTTTTTTGTTTATAGCACAAATAAAAAACACAGAGGTGATCAAATACCACCAACATAAAGCTCTATTTGTGGGGAAAAAAATATCACCAATTTTATTTGGGTACAACGTTGCACGTCCGTGCAATTGTCAGTTAAAGCAATGTAGTGCCGTATCGCAAAAAATGGTCAGGGGGAGACTAAAACCTTCTGGGGCTAAAATGGTTAATAAATCAGATTTGATGCATTTAAAACTCTAAATCCTCCATCCCTACACTAGTTTTCTCTCTTTTACCATAATTGCACAATGTATACACATTTATTGTGGTTGATTTATTAACAGAATAGAGGATGTTAGCAAAGTATGTTAGTGAATAAAGTTAAGCTTTGTTCACTTTGAATTCCCCAATACATTTTTTTTCTTAAATTTCCCTCCCACATGTTTAGTTATTCAAAATGAACATATTCATCGTATTCAATAACAGTCTCTTCGCAAGATGAAAAGCCTCTGTTGCTTTGGTAAATCAATGCCAGTATGTAGCAACATTTTCATATAACCAGTGACATAGAGACAGTAGATAAACATCGCCTACTACCATTCTAACAGCTTGGACATCTGAGCTATAAATATGGTATGAAATACCACATTATGTATTCTTGGCACACATTGAAGACTGGTTTGACTGGAAATGTTTTACATTGTTCACTTCACAATTCAAATTACACCTTGAGCTTCATCACAAGCACACCTTCAACATACTTTGGTTTAAGTCATGAGCTAATCTGCGATAGAAAGGCAGATGTCTCTCCGAGAACGAAGGGTCATACCATTTGTTGACATACCTTTTGAGCTGAAAAAACACAAATAAATCAGTAAACGTTAAAAAAGTAAAAAAAAAAATGCCAAAAAAGTAAAAATAAAATACATAATGTTCTGTTAAGCTCTTAGATTATAGGAATCAGTAGTGTTTATGTTTCTGCCTGGTCTGTGAATAATAGAACTCACTGATCATAACTCATAAACTACTCAATAAAATAATACAGGATCTTGAACTTGTCCAGATTAGAATGAAGTGAAAAAGACTGTGCATCATTATATAAATACTATTAGTATTTTGAGTGTGTGATGTTTCCTAAAATTTGAATTATTTCAAAGGTCACACTAAGAACCACAGTAGGGTCAAGAAATTAAGCTAACTTCAAGGGCAGAATGAGCACAAAAGTTTCTAGACACTTTGCACTGTTGACCAAGCAATAGCTATGCAGATTAGTTTGTGTTAAGCTCAGGAGAATGTGATGGCAACTATGATTAAATGTGACTGAAACAGTTATGCAAAACACCAAGCTGTTTCCTAAATCTACAGGGAGCAAAAAGTATATCTGCATACATATAACACTACAAATGCAAGCCATTAGAATGAATAATATTACCCAGAGGAAGTAGGAATCTAAAGCAAAATAGTTCCTAAACACAGCACAGGCGTTGTCTTTCTATTGCTGCCTTCTTTTGCTACTATAACTAGTTTTTTTGAGACCATGGCTATACTGTACAGATGTATGTGACAATTCAAGGGAATTGTTGAAAATGGAAATACCTGAATAGATTGGAAGGTGGGATGATAAAAACAAAACACACACATTATTATATTTAGAAAAAATGGCTTAAAGTATTTTTAAATCTTAAAATGTTAAATATCAATGTCACTGGCTGACATCAATACTTACCTTTTGCACTGCTTCTTCTTTAAAATTTTGCCTTTCTTCTTGGTTAAGCTAGTCCAAAATTTGCAGCCCCAAAATTTGCTGTCTAAAGTCCACTGCTGTTCCGGATTTTTGGGTGTCGTATAGAGCTATCAGTGATACTCCAAGCTCTGATGCTATGGTGCTGCCTGTACCAACATGCACAGGCAGTCTCAAAGGAATAAAGGAGGTGCATATGAGCTGTGATACTCCATGTGCAATTGATTTTATATTGCAAGTTTTCATGTCCAATTCCACTTTGATGTAATTGATTACAGCATGAGATGTAGACAAAAATATATGCAGCTCATTGTCACAAAACACTGTGTTGGTCTTAAGGTGGTCACCTACATATCATCTTTATCATACAGATCAGAGTGAATAAAAATGGCAAACCAAAGACCCTTTGTTCAGTTGAGCTCTGGATCAATCTTGACTAGATTGAACAAATATGTTCTCTTGTCAACCAGTTGCAATTAAAATTGCTTAAGTAATCATTACTAATCAATTTTGTAAACAACCTGCGCTCATGAGAAAAAAACGGCAAATAAATTGAATGTTAAAAGTGCATAGTGCAGCTGCAACAAAAATACTTCAAATATCAATAAAGTGTATAAACCATAAATAAACTTAAATTGTGCGCTGGCATAAATGGATAAGATTAAATCTGCAACAAGAAAGGCTTCTTGGGAGAACACCAGAAGCTGTAGTATATACCTTTAGAATAAACCACAGTGCTGCAAAATAACAAAATACAAAATGTGACACATCTCCGTGAAAGAAAATATATAAAAAACAGCAAAAAGTGAAAAGTTCAAAAATTTGGATTAAATTCTAATAGGCGCTTGAAAAGCGCCACATTCAGTTCGTGAAAAGCAGAATTACATGGGTGAAGAAGATAAAATGTTCCTTTAGTGTATCACATCAAAGTGAAAGGGTGAGAGGTATGAGAACACTTCCAAGCCACCGATAGTTGCGGAAGAGTAGTAATGGATGTACTCTTACCAAACTTGTTGGACCTCCTGTATAGCGAGGTCGTACGAGCTTGCAGATATAGCCCTCTGCAGGGACAAGTGAACGACGATATCCTAGTCCTGCTCACAAGCGCCACCCACTTCTGGAAGTTACCTCCGCTTCAACATCAGGGGGGAGACTCCTTTCACAGATGATCCATGGATAAGGAAAAAGAGGGAAGGAAAACTCCGATAGTGTAGTAATAATAATCATAGGAGTTTATTACCTTGATTGACCATAGGTCATATGCAAAATACAACGTTAAAAAGTAGAGAATAAAAAAGCCGGCATAAAAACAAAGGCTGAACGCCCATGCAAACATAGGATGCGTGATGGCTAGTACTGCGAGGCCACGCCCTACATGTTTCGTCATACGTGACGTCTTCTACAGGGCACGGGGCACGGGCGACGCAATGAACCATCAACTTTTATAAAGTAAAATACAACCAAGCCTCGTTCTCGCGTAAACCAGTCACAGGACTGGACATGCGCAGAGGGACACTAAGCCTCGACTTGGCTATCATAAGAAGCCTCCTATAGAGGCGGATCGTAGCTGGAAACAGGAAATATTTGGACGTGTGTCTCCAAGTACAAGTATAGGAAGGACAGGGCTTAATAAGCATGAACGTCCGATATCCTGCATATGGAACTATCATGTTAGAAGACTGACATAACACCAAAGAGCGTACACTCTATAGCATGTGTAGTGTATAAAGATATATAAAATATATAATTAAACCAATATAATACACTGTCATTTATTACAGCGAATAAAAGAGAAAGGGTAGATAAATAAATAATAAAGATGTAATATTGGTCCAGTCAATTCTAATGAGGACCTAGGAGCTACCAAATAATAATAAGTATGAAAATGAAAAAAATTAATATAATAAAAAATGACAAAAGAATAAAAAAATGACAAAAGAATAAAAAAATATTTTTAAAATAGTGTGGAGTGTGGGCATGTTTTGTTTGAATTTGACAGCCATGTCCAGCCCCAGTATCCCCCTTTACAATCATTAACATGAGGAATAGACAATAATGTATTATACATAAAAAAAACACCAAAAAACAAAACTTGGAATCAACACCCATATCCAGGGTTCTAAATACTCCCTATTCCTTATACATAGGTCCAGTCACCCATATTTGATAAAAGATTAGTAAATTACCACTATACCCTATCCCTAAACACATCAGTTACCATGTCCGATATTTCTATCATGCGTTATCAATAAACGCATTGATTTCGATATCGACATTAAGCCCCCGTGGTTTAAGACTTCTGATTTTGTATATCCATTCCATTTCTAGTTTGGATATAGCTCGTCTTTTGGGCCCTCCCCTCCATGGTACCTTTAGTCTGTCGATACCTATAAACTGGGTGCCCTTTGGGGTCTTTACCATGCACATTAAGATAATGTTTGGACACCGGGTGGCCTATAAAGCCTCTCTGGATATTACCGATGTGCTCGTTTAACCTAACTTGGAGGGGGCGTACCGTACGTCCCACATATTGGAACCTGCACGGACAGGTTAAAAGGTACACTACATGAGTGGTGGAACATGTAATGAACAATTTAATTGGGAATATCTGTGAATTACTAGTAGAGTGAAAATGGGTCACCTTCCGATCTTTAACAGCATTGGTGGTACAAACTGCACATTTTCTACACCTATAGAATCCTACAAGGTTCTGAAAAAACATTGGTTTCTTTATCGGGGGGTCACACACACTAGGGGCCACAGATGTTCTAATGGACGACACCCCTTTAAACACAATCTGAGGCCTCTCAGGAAGTAAGGGGCCCAGTATGCTGTCATTTTTCACAACATGCCAGTGTTTATGTATCAACTTTCTAATTAAAGTATGTTGGTAAGAATATCGAGTTATGAACGGACAGGTGAAATCTTTATTTATATTTGTCCTTATTTTGGTTTTATCTATTAGTAAGGATTCTCTGTCTAATTTTTCTACTTCCTCACGCCGTTCCCTTAAAAAAGAAGCATCATAGCCTTTTTCAATAAAACGGTCAGTGAGGACTTGGTACTGGATTCTAAAGTCACTAATGGAAGAACAATTGCGTCTAATCCTGACGTATTGACTTTTAGGGACTGAATCAAGCCAAGCCCTGTGATGGCAACTATCTCGCGGTGTAAAAGCATTTCGATCTGTGGTTTTAAAATAGGTGGAGGTAAGTATTAAATCACCTTCCCCCCATATTTTAAGATCCAAAAAGTTCACAGTACTTAAACTAGCCTCGTAGTTAAAATGAATTCCTCTATCATTTTCATTCAAATCCTCCATGAATCTACATAGAGACTCATGAATACCATTCCATAGGAGGAGGATGTCATCAATGTACCTTGCCCACAGGACTAATTTGGGCCTGCGTTGGGCATAGATGACGTCCTCCTCCCATTTGCCCATGAATAAATTAGCCAGGCTGGGGGCAAACTTAGCCCCCATGGCTACCTCCTTCTTCTGAAGGAAGAAGAGATTCTTGTGCCAGAAAAAATTGTGAGTAGTGGCATACTCCAGGAGGTCCATAATGAACCTCTTTTGTTTTCTCGGTATTGTCAAGTCTTTATATATATAGTATTTTACGGAAGATATACCCCAAGCATGGGGAATCGCCGTATATAAAGACGTGACATCAGCGGTGACGAGCCAGTATCCATTCTTATACCCACAGTCTTTGAGCAGGTTGATGGCATGTCTACTATCTTTAATATAGGCAGGTAGCGATCGAACAAGAGGCTGGAAAAAATTATCAATATACTTGCCGGCCCTCGAGGTGATTGAATCTATGCCACTTATTATCGGGCAGCCGGGTGGATGGACAGGGTCCTTATGGACCTTTGGCAAGTAGTATATAATCGGTATCCGTGAAGATACCGGTATCAAAAACAGTTTTTCTTTTTTATTTATAACACCTAGTTGGAAGCCATGTTCAACAATATTTTCTAGTTCCCTCTTATATTTAATCCAAGGGTGTGACTTCAGGGGAATGTAGGTAGTAGTGTCTCCCACTATTCTATCTATTTCTTGGAGATAATCATTCTTGTTTAGAACCACTATCCCACCCCCCTTGTCAGCTGGTCTTATAACTAGATCCCTACGTTTACAAAGTTGGTCTAAACCAGTTTCTAGATCTTTTGTCATTTTAATGTTTTTACTTTTTATACCATCAAGGTCTCTCAGGAGAAGATCCCTGAAGACCTTAATGGAAGCTGGTAAACCCCCTGGGGGGTTGAACAGTGATGCATTCGCCAAACCCGAATGTTTGATGTTCGTATGGTCTTGGCTTTGAGTGCTAATAGGGTTGGACAACAAGTATCGCTTGATGTTCAATCTCCTAGTGTACTTGTGTATGTCCATGTATGTTTGGAATTTGTTAAGTGGCTTCGGGGGTGCAAATTTAAGCCCCTTATCGAGAATGGCAGTTTCGTTAGGGGACAAAGGGATACTACTCAGGTTAAAAATACCCTGCCCAGTTACACCCGTTTTCTTTTTGTTCCTTGCCCTCCTGCCCCCTCTAGTTCCTCTCTTTCTTCTATTGAGCGTTGGTAGTTTTGTTCTCCTCTGGGAAAACCCCAATGTTGAGATTGGGAATATTCATCCCAGTGGGGTTGACGAGGAGTATGTTCGTCCATGGGCATATTCCTTAATGGGGGGGGAGGTTGATGCCAGGATGCCCTGTCATAACCATTTCCCCTCCTCGGGGTTTGGTATCTGGGGTTAGAGTTTCTATAATTGTCATCATCTCTCGCTTGGTGTTCCCTAGGCGGTTGGAAACGGTTATAGGTAGGTATAGAGTATCCTGGGGACCGGACATCTCTATAAGATGCATCAGGATAGTCATACTGGCTATCGTAATGATTATCGTAGTGTCCTCCTGGCCGTACTTGGGAGTATTGATTATTCTTATGATAGATATTCTTCTTTGAATTTTGATTCTTTGCTTTCTTTTTAGAGCCATTCGTGGGAACTCTCGCATTCCGAACTGGGGACTGTGTATAGGGGGTGGAATTAGACCTACCTGGAGAACGGTAAGAAACCCTTCTCGGGGGTTTGGGATATTGCTTCTGATTTAGCAAGGATCTGTCTGGTTCTCTGGGCTGTCTATCTCGACCTAAATCTGAGGGGACCGACACCTCCATATTTTCACTGGCTTCAGCCTCCTCCGCTGCAATTTTTACCTGCCATTGAAATACAGATCCATTTTTATAATCTGCTACGTCCCTGTTAAACTCTTTTATTTTTTTATTTTTCTGTTCTATCTCTTCCTTTTCCAATATTTTTCTTAGACTAGAGGATCGTTCCTTGTATTCCTCGCTACCACTAAAAGGAGATAGTTTTTCCTTTATAAGTTTGATTTCTACATCCAACCTATTCAGCTTGGCTTTCTTTCTGGGAATCAAAAAATCAAGGAATTTTCCTCCCGCCTCATTGAAGTATTTATACCAATCTTGGAGATCGGATTCACCTTTTGGGGGCTGACCTCCCATCTAAGGCTTCTTGGAACCATTGATACCGATACATAATGTTCTAAAAAGAATACATCCCACTGGGTGTGTATCTCGGAGACCATGAGATTTTTAAGTCTCATAAAAAGGCCACCGAGATCGCTCTCAGGCTCACTGTTACCCTCAAACACACCTTCTTTGACGATAGTGCGCTTGGAATGGTAATCAAATATATCCATTAGTGAAAAAATATATTTATAGTATAGGCGAAAAAGAATATTATATCTCTATCTCGCTCAAAAACAATATACTAGTAAATTACAGACCTAAGTGTGGAAACACCACCCTTAATAAAACACTCCAGCTGCAGGTAGGTTGATATTAATTAGGACTAAACAATTTTGTAAACAACCTGCGCTCAAGAGAAAAAAACGGCAAATAAATTGAATGTTAAAAGTGCATAGTGCAGCTGCAACAAAAATACTTCAAATATCAATATAGAATGATATATAACAATATAGAATTGACTGGGCCAATATTACATCTTTATTATTTATTTATCTACCCTTTCTCTTTTATTCGCTGTAATAAATGACAGTGTATTATATTGGTTTAATTATATATTTTATATATCTTTATACACTACACATGCTATAGAGTGTACGCTCTTTGGTGTTATGACGGTCTTCTAACATGATAGTCCCATATGCAGGGTATCGGACGTTCATGCTTATTAAGTCCCGTCTTTCCTATATTTGTACTTGGAGACACACGTCCAAGTATTTCCTGTTTCCAGCTACGATCCGCCTCTATAGGAGGCTTCTTATGATAGCCAAGTCGAGGCTTAGTGTCCCTCTGCGCATGTCCAGTCCTGTGACTGGTTTATGCGAGAACGAGGCTTGGTTGTATTTTACTTTATAAAAGGTGATGGTTCATTGCGTCGCCCATGCCCCGTAGAAGACGTCACGAATGACGAAACATGTAGGGCGTGGCCTCGCAGTGCTAGCCATCACGCATCCTATGTTTGCACGGGCGTTCAGCCTTTGTTTTTATACCGGCTTTTTTATTCTCTACTTTTTAACGTTGTATTTTGCATATGACCTATGGTCAATCAAGGCGATAAACTCCTATGATTAATATTAATACACTATCGGAGTTTTCCTTCCCGCTTTTTCCTTATCCATGGATCATCTGTGAAAGGAGTCTCCCCCCTGATGTTGAAGCGGAGGTAACTTCCAGAAGTGGGTGGCGCTTGTGAGCAGGACTAGGATATCGTCGTTCACTTGTCCCTGCAGAGGGCTATATCTGCAAGCTCGTACAACCTCGCTATACAGGAGGTCCAACAAGTTTGTTAAGAGTACATCCATTACTACTCTCCCGCAACTATCGGTGGCTTGGAAGTGTTCTCATACCTCTCACCCTTTCACTTTGATGTGATACACTAAAACAATCATTACTAATAGATTGTTCGCATTTATAATGAATAAATCATTTTTTATAAATTCTTTATTTAATGGCACGCAGCAGTTACAATAGATTTGTAACTTCACAGAACATATCAGCAATATAATGTAGCATATGCTCAGCCAGAATACATCTTGCAAAATAATAAAGCCGCTGTAAGCAACACTAAAAGAGTATAACTATAAGTATGCAGAAAGGAATATCAAAAATATATCAAGGTGTAGAAACCCCTTTGGACTAGCCATACGAATGCCAACCTAGGTTTAGAGAAGGGTCTCCTAGACGTCCATGAAGAGTAATTGTAATTTTTAAGACATAAGTATGAAAGAAAGGAAAATGAAGGTGGATGAAAAAAAAACAAAAAAAAAAGGGGGGAGGGGGAAAGCAATGGAGCAAATCAAGCAGTGTAATTCAAAGGCACATGGCAAAGGTTATGTGTATTGGAGGAATTCATCAGAGAAGTGGAAAAGAACCTATTAGAACCACCTTGTCTTATGTTCCTCTGATTTATACCAAAGAGCAGCAGTCAGGTCCTCTAACTGTTCAATGTCATCTACACTTGCAAGCCATTGAGCGACCGTCAGAGCAGACTGCTGTTTCCATTGTCCTGGTCTACATCCCTGAATGGCATTAAGGAGGAGTTTGAGAAGGGATTTGTGATACCGTTTTCTTGATAAGGGAGTAAGGTTAAGTAGAACTGCAGCCAGGTCATCTCGCAGAGAAATGTCTGTAAATTTGTGAATGAGTACAGACTGCCAAAAGGATTGAAACTTGGGGCATTTCCAAAATATATCTAAAATGGTGCCTGGGTGTTGATAGCACACCAACAATGATTGGATTGGTTAGGGAAAAGCCTTGCCAGTGTTGATGGGGTCCTATAGCAGTGCGTGATCTTGATGGTAGTTTCTTGGTGCTTGCTGCAGAGGGAGGACTTTTATGCAAAGAAAAGTATGCCCTCCTTTCGAGGTTCTGCAGGTCTCCCTTCCACCTCGCTATGAAAGATGGGTCCTCATTAGCAAGTAGGTCCAATAGAGTTTTGTAGGAGATAGAGAGTGACCCACAAATCAAACCCTTACTCAGAGTTCCTCAAAGGAGTGGAGCTTCCAGGGGAAGTGCACAGGTTTGGGCTGAGAACCTATAAAATGTGAAAGCTGGATAGCTCTCCAATGTTCTTTTGCAGAAAGGGAAAGTCTACAAGCTGCTCCCTAACATGGAACACCTCCATCCCTATACTATATTACTATATACAGAAACAGACAATCGCCCATGGGATGTGTCCATGATGATCACAAGGTCAACAAGATGTATAAGGGGGTAACAAATTTTATTTGTATAAACATCATCCAATATAAAACATAATCATAAATAACAATTTCATAAGAACAGCAACATAGCATAATAGTCCTCTAAACATAGCCATAATGATATAATATCACAAAGTATTCATAGTACAGATATACATGATACATCTCTAAGTTGACGCGTTTCGCAAGCTCTATTCGCTTCATCAGGGGCTGATGTGTACATCTGGTGTCTGTAAAGAACAAGTAAAATATGTATTGAAGTATAGGTTATGATTAGGACAAAAGCATGAGGCGAGAACTGGTGATCCCATACTTACTGATTAAACGATTGGCTTCAGAGTCTGATCCCAAGCGAGGGTCAGCAGGGAACATCTCCCCCGGGAGCTGAAGGCACGGAGACCACAGCAAAGAGGACCAAGGCCAGACGAATATAGAATGGAATATATGAGTATATGGGTATAAATGTGGATATATATCAGAGACGGTAACATATAAGAGTCCTAAGAGTATAAAGTTGTGTGCTTGAGTACAAAGAACACAAGGGAGGGCATGCAGAGGGTAGAGAAATCTTCAGAGGCATGCTCACTGTAATAAAATAAATATATGTGTCAGATTATAGTTGGTCTATAGTTATCATGAAAGTCTGAGATTGTGTACATGAGTACAAAGTAAAAAATACAAAGTCCTGCAGAGCATGGGGAAAAAAAGGGGGGGTTTGAAAAGAAAAAGGGAAAAAGTAGGGGGAGGTGAAGGAGAAGAGACTAGTGTGGCAGGGTGTGGAAGTGGTAAAGTAAGGTGAGGAAAAGTAAGCTGGGATGGAAAGAGAGGAGAAATGACAAGGTGAAAATAGTATGAGAGAAAATGTGTAGGGGTTGCTATGCCGCAGTGTGCATATGAAAGTGAATGGAGTGTACTGAAAGATCGCATGTATGAGTATAAAGGTATATAGTTATAACCTACCAGTGTGGTGGGATCACTCGCCTATGTGTGGGGAAACCAAGGAGGAAAAGTATGCCATGCCAGAGCCCATGCCTAAATACCCGGACGTCCGCTCTGGCCTCCGCCCCTAACGTCATGCAGACTGGTGGTAAAGGGGAGGAACCGCAATGCTGCCGCCAAGATACGGCAGGATGCAATCGCGATCCCCACCCACTGCCTAGGATGATACACATTGCCATGGAGATGGGGACACTGCTGAGAAGCGGAGGTCTCCCATGGGCAAAGAAGCATGACGCCGATGCACATGGTTGCTCCGCCCCCCATGGGACAGAGGGGCGGAGACAGCAGGGGAGAAAACTCCCCATTTGTGCATCGCAGCTCCTGGAGATAAACGAGCCGCCAAACCCATAACAAGGGAGCAGTACAGGGGAGCCAGGTCTGCCAGTAAGCAAAGGGGAAAAAAAAGGTTAATAAACAACATGTTTGTTATGTATTGATGGTGGAAAAGTATTGGCCAAAGGATCTGGGGGCAGCAATAGACCAGGGCATTTAGGTGTCTTCCACCTGGGTGTCAGGTCACCTGTATCCAGGTGACAGATGCAGAAGTGCACCGCTATGATAGTGGACCCTAAGGCTGACTGCTGCAGATGGAACTTGGGGTGGTTCAAGAAGGCAGGTCCCCTGGAGCACCAACACGGATCCCACAGTGAGATAGAGCATAGATTCCCCAGGGCGCGGAGTCTAAGAGCCAGTTGGTGTTCACCAGAGCCTCTAGTGGTGAGGATGGACTGGGCTGCAACTGGCTCCAGGTCGCGGGCCCCAGGGTCTCCCAGCTCACACTCACGGTAGGCTACAGGAGGATGGAGAGGAAACAGCAGCCCAGGACAGCAAGGAATAGTAAGGAGGTAGCCAAATGTCGGGGTGACTAGCAGACAAGGATAACAGAGAACACGCCAAAAGTCAGGGCCACAGGCAAACAGGGATAGTCGAGAACGCGCCAAAGATCAGAGTCACAAGCAGTCAGGAATAGTCGGGAACACGCCAAGATCGGTAACAGAGACAGAGACAAACTAGAGCACATGGCAAACAGGAAGCCAAACACACAATATTGCATGGCAAGGCAGGCTTGGAGAATACAGTGTTAAATAGTGGTTCCTGTTGAGGCTAGGGTGGAGCCACACAGAGGGAAGATTACTTAAGCATGCAGGTGTGAGAGTACAAACCTCAAGGCTGATACACAGACCAGGTAAGAGACAGACAGGTCATGAATGTATTACTGCAAGGTCATGACACTGGGTAAAGTCAAAAAGGGAAAGTCTACAAGCTGCTCCCTAACATGGAACACCTCCATCCCTATACTATATACAGAAACAGACAATTGCCCATGGGACTTTGAGTGAGGTGCCCATGATGATCACAAGGTCAACAAGATGTATAAGAGGGTAACAAATTTTATTTGTATAAACATCATCCAATATAAAACATAATCATAAATAACAATTTATATGTGTACATCTGGTGTCTGTAAAGAACAAGAAAAATATATATTGAAGTATAGGTTATGATTAGGACAAAAGCATGAGGCCAGAACTGGTGATCCCATACTTACTGATTAGACAATTGGCTTCAGAGTCTGATCCCAAGCGAGGGTCAGCGGGGAACATCTCCCCCGGGAGCTGAAGGGACGGAGACCACAGCAGTCTAATCAGTAAGTATGAGATCACCAGTTCTGACCTCATGGTTTTATCCTAATCATAACCTATACTATGTGGTAAACAAAGAAAATATAATATAAAGTTCTGACATTCTGGTACAAAACCCCAGGTGTAATTCATGCTTATAATTCTTTATGGACTGGAAAAAGATAGCTTGGGCTCCATTCACAGAACCAGATTGCATGCTGTATTTAGATGTTTTCCCAAATACCACATGTGATCCTGAAAATGTCAATTAACTATTGCTTTATGCCAGGGGTTCTCAACCTTTTAAATAGCGAGGGCCACTTAAGTGATTAGGTAATTGGCCGAAGGCCACAATAAATTAAAGGGTTCAAAATTTTTTATGTTTTATTTTCCTCATGCAGCCGCTGAATACGGGTGGGAGGGAGAGGAGGAGAAGCCAGATTTCAGCAGTTGCAAGAGGAAAGTGGAGAGGATCTGTTCCTGTATATGCTGTCCCTCCTGTCCAAGTGTAAAATAGAATGTGACAAGGAGGCTGCACAGGCCCCATGGAGCATGGGGTGTGGTTGCCATTGTGACCCCTGATGCTACATCAGTGGTTGGGGGTGTGTGGCCCCCCAAAATGCAACTGTAAATGACCCTTACTGTCCTGAGCCCCTTCTAAGGCTGTGGTTTACCCACACTCCAGATGCAGCGCAGTGCACCTGTGGATTTCCTTCTGGTTAGCTACTCTTTACCATGGACTTCTAATATATCTTGCAGATGTGGTGCATTTTCTGAAATCACACCAAAACACCTGCATTCAGTTTGAGGTTGAGGGCCACATCAGAGGGCTCGGAGCCCCCATGGGCCACAGGTTGAGCATCCCTACTTTATGCAGCTTTCCCATAGTTTGTAGATGCTATAACTTTTGTGCAAACCAATCAATATACATTTATTGCGTTTTTTTTACCAAAAATATGTAGAAGAATATATATTGGCCTAAACTGATGAAGAAATTTGTTTTTGAAAAAAATTGGGGATATTTATTATAGCAAAAAGTAAAAAATATTGTTTTTTTTTTCAAAATTGTCGCTTTTTTTGTTTATGGTGCAAAAAATAAAAATCTCAGAGGTGATCAAATACCACCAAAAGAAAGCTCTATTTGTGGGAAAAAAGGATGTAAATTTTGTTTAGGTACAGCATTGCATGACCGCGCAATTGTCAGTTAAAGCAACACAGTGCCAAATTGTAAAAAGTGCTCTGGTCTGGAAGGGGGTAAAATCTTCTGGGGCTGAAGTGGTTTATGATTTTTTAACTGTTTTTGTTTCTTTTGTTATATACGTGTTAACATAAGATATTTGATTTATGGTGTTTACTAGTATATTTACTACATTGTCCCTACACATGAAATTAAATGGTCAGCAACCAATACTTGGATCACTGTTTATGTCAAGGCATTATTTTCATGTATACCACATTGTTTAGCCTTGGAGGCTATTAAACACCACCTTACATCATACAGTTTTTATAGTCAGGAGTTGTGCGATTTTCTACTTTTGGCCACTGAGTTTCTATTGAAACATAATTATTTCATGTTTCACTCATCCTTTTACATACAATGCCAAGGTGCCTCCATGGGGGCTAAATTTTCTCCCTCATTGGCAAATTTATATATGGGGTGGTGGTGGGAAGAGGTCTTTCTCTTCACACATAATAATCCTTTCAGAGTGTATATTGACTGGTACTGTCGCTAAATAGATGACCTGGCCTTGGTGTGGATTGGCCCAGTCTCTATGATAGATTCTTTTATTCAGTATCTTAAGACCCCTTTCACACTGTGCCACCACTGGCATCAGCGGTAAAGTGGTGCTATTTTTAGCGCCGCTTTACCGTCATTTTAGTGGCACTATTCTGCTGCAAGTGGGGTGGTTTTAACCCCCCGCTAGCAGCTGAAAAGGCGTTAAATCCACCCGTAAAACACTGCCGGAGCGGCGTTTTCCCGACGGTATCACATCGCTGCCCCATTGATTTCAATGGGGAGCAGCAGTGAAGGAGTGGTGAGTTCACCGCTCCTTCCCCGCTCCAAAGAAGCTGCTGGCAGGACTTTTTCTGACGCCCCGCCAGCGCATCACTGCAGTGTGAAAGCCCTCAGGCTTTTACACTGGAGTGAATGGAGCAGCTGTTTTAGGGCAGTTTGCAGGAGCTATTTTTAACGCTATAGCGCCTGCAAAACGCTCCAGTGTGAAAGGGGTCTTATAACAGCCAATTGAATTTGGAGTTCAGTCATCACTTTCACTCTGTCAGAATTGATTATTAGGATATAACACTTACAGGACACATCGACAGTGGCAGGGTAACTACAAAAACCTTCAGAAAGCAATGTACTGGCAATTCACTTTTGCTTTCATATTTACTACATTGGTTTGTACAAATTAATGCTTCTGAGTAGGTATTTATTTTTATATACTGTATATGTTTAAACCTACTTCAATTTGCATGAGAATACAGAATTGTATTTTTTTTTTTTACTATAAAAAACCATACTATGGTTTTAAAATCTTGTATATCTCATAACCTGCTTTTTTTAATTTGGTAGAATAAATACAAAATGAATGCCTAAAAAATATTTATTAGGTTTACTAACCTTTTCTAATATATATATATATTTGGCAGGACATACATTTTAAACTGGTGGAACAGGGACTTAGTGGTTAGCACATACAGTTGCACTACTGTGGCACTTGGTTTAATACACTTTAAAAACACACTGGTAGGGTAATTGGCTCCAGTAGGTGTGCATAAATTGACTATGCACGATCTAATAGGAGGAGGGAGTTCCTGATACATTTTCCATAAACTAATTTTAGGATAGTGGAAATGGTTACTTCCATCAAAGCATAATCACACAGGTGTTTTGACTAACCACGATATAGTCTATTTATTGCAAAGTCTCACCATGTAGTATGTTACACGTTTAGAAGAATTAGTTTCAAAGCATCTGCTTCAATGATTGCTGATAAAGCAATACTCACCCTAAACCCTAGGGCACTAATTAAGTTTTGAAGTGCTAAAACTGAGAAACAGTCATCTTACAGATTATTTGCATCCTCTCTCCTGCTGATGATTTGTACTTTGAGTATAATGTGCATAAAAAAAGCAACACAATGGCTGGAAATACTGACATCTCAGTAAAACCTTGGTGAATAAATACCTCTTCATTTATCTTGTTTTTTTTTATAATTCTTTTTTTAAAATTATGTTTCTTAATTACAAAATACTAATAGAAATGTATTTATGTAAATTTATTTTCATGGTTCAAAGATTAAATTTCCCGAAAATCTGCTTTAACAATGATTTGTCCAATTTACCTCTACAATACATGTACATTTATGGTCTGAATAATGGTGCTTACACAGTTAAAATATTTTTTTTCTTATACATAGATAAAAGTAGAGCCTTTTTCATAATGTTCTCAAGTTTTATCACTGTTTTACTTAAAAACCAGAAGGATTTGCCCCCTTAATGACCAGGTCATTTTTTGCAATACGGCACTGTGTTGCTTTAACTGACAATTGTGCAGTCGTGCAACGTTGTACCCAAACAAAATTGATGCCCTTTTTTCCCACAAACAGAGCTTTCTTTTGATGGCATTTGATCACCTCTGCGTTTTTTATTTTTTGCGCTATAAACAAAAAAAGTGATCATTTAAAAAATATATATATTTTGTTTACTTTTTGCTATAATAAATATCCCCCCCATAAAAACTAAAAACTAAAAACTGTATTCATCGTTCTAGGCCAATATGTATTCTTCTACATATTTATGATTAAAAAAAAATTGCAATCACAATAAGCGTATATTGATTGGTTTGCGCAAAAGTTATAGTGTCTACAAAATAGGGGATAGATTTGTGGCATTTTTATTATTTATTTATTTTTTACTAGTGATAACTGCGACATTGCAGCGAACAGATCGGACACTTTTGATACTTTTTTGGGATCAGTGACATTTATACAGCGATCAGAGCTAAAAATAGCCACTGATTTCTGTAAAAATGTCACTGGTAGGGAAGGGGTTAACACTAGGGGGCGATCAAGGGGTTAAGTGTTCCCTAGGGAGGTGTTTCTAACTGTTTGGGGAGTGTATTGACTGGAGGAGGAGAGAGATCGTTGTTCCAGATGACTAAGAATAGCAGATCTCTCTCTACTCCCCTGTTAGAATGGGGATCTGTTTGTTTACATACACATATCCCCATTCTGGCTCTCTGTGGAGTGATCGTGGGTGGCCAGCGGACATCGCGGCAGTCTGCCAGGCACATCGGCTCCAAGCTAGTGCCGCGGGTGCGTGCTCCCCTATCACTCTTAAAGTGCCCAACGTACACCTATGGTGATTCGCACAGCCGTGCCAACCTGCCGCAGTATAATGACAGTGGCTGATCGGTAAGCGGTTACAGAAGAAGTGATCCCAATTTTAAGAGCATGTTAAATTTGAACCGATTTGTATAGATGGCCAAATGTAAACTCAGATTTCAGTGCTATGTTTGATGGTTCACATTTGCAAAAGGTTTCTGGGAAAAGGAGGCCAAAGGCTGCTTTAGAGGTTCTTTATATTTGCTTCTGCTACTACCTGAGCACTTTTATATTGACATTGATTGCATCTACTGTCGCTTCTATTTTAGTATCCCTCATTGAATTTTGAAAGGAAGCAGCTCAGGCTGTTTTTGACCTTATTATCTCAGCTAGGGCTGCCAGTAATTTTCCAAATCAACCATACATATTTTTGATACCTGATTCAGATTTTTATTGACCTAAATGAGTTTTGGTTCAGAATAGAGAATTTTGGAGATTCGTGAACATTAAAAATTGTTGTCAGGCTATAACCGAACAAACTTTTCAGAAGTTTGCTTAATTCTAAGCTAATCATGCACATATCACAACAAGATGCTTCTTCTTTTGCTACCTGTGCTGTTGCTGTTACCAGTGCTCATTCAGGAAGAGGCTGCAAAGGTAATGGAAAGTGGATACAATGTTGAGCAGAGGGCATGTCCTTTCCAAAAACCTTGAATAGGTTTAACCCTAATCTATACAAAAAGATGGCAACCACCCCAGTTTATAACTAGCCTTTGCAGCAAAATGCACATGGTAGGGCAATGCACATCACAAACAAACAAAAAAATTCCCAGCACACTTACCAGTTAGCCTGCAAATAAATAAACACATTGACCCTAACAATTCATGTTAAAAAGAGAGGCTTTAGTTGCACACATTTCCAAACATATTTGAGAGCTGCAGTGCCTCCACAACATTCCTATGTATACTGTGGTCCTAACTTTATATTTAAGAGTCTCCAAGTTGGAGCACATATAGCAGTGGATAAAATAAGTGAAGTCTGGTAAGTGTGCTGGGAAAATGTTTCCATCTTGTTCACTGGATTTGGCATGAGAACACATTGGGTGTCTGGGAAATTGTTTGTTTGTGATTACCCCCAATCAGGGGCGTTGCTAGGTGGAAAAAAGACCAGGGGCTTCAGCTGGAAGTCCAAGCCCGGCACCGGGGGGGTGTTACCTACCTGACGCGCACTGACCTACCTGAAGCGCACTGATCTACCTGATGTGCACTGACCTACCTGATGTGCACTGACCTACCTGATGTGCACTGACCTACCTGACATACACTGACCCACACTGACATACACTGACCTACCTGACACACACTGACCTACACTGACATACACTGACCTACCTGACACACACTGACCTAACTGACATACACTGACCCACACTGACATGCACTGACACGCACTGACCTACCTTACCAGACTTCAGGTGACATGACCTCCTCCTGCAGCTCAGCTGTAGTGTGCGGCGTGCCCATCAGAGTAGAGTAGACAGTAGACAGCAGGCACTCCAGGCACTCCAGGCAGCCAGAGCCAGAGCCATGACAGGACAGGAGAGCCACCCGCCTGAGCGCCGAGTGGGGATCTTCTTACAGTGACGTGGCACAGCCGCATTGTAGTTTCCACCTTCTGGAACCTGCAGAGCCTACGATGGACGTCACACGTCCTGCGGTCCCGGCATTGGACCAGTGGGATGTCCATCATTGGCGCTGCAGGCTCCAGAAGGTGGGACCTGATATGTCACTCGGCCGCGCTTGGAGTCAGATCGGTCCCTGCCTGGGCTCGGGGCTAATAACAGAATTGTGCATGCCCGATACCCGGGGTTTTTTGGGGACCCACTCGGGGCTCCAGCCCCCCTTCCCAATGCCACTGCCCCCAATCTACACTTTCCCCGAAAAAATATTGGGCCTTAGATGTACTTGGGAAAGAAAAGTCTGTATTTACGGGCCCACAAAAAGCATTTTTTCATGTAAGATCTTCTGGAAAGGCTCTCCTGACAACGTGCAAAAGCTATTTAAGTCTTGATAGACACCTGCATGTAAGCACTGAACATGCGTTATCAGTTCTGAGTTGGTGTTTACAGAGTGTGTTATAAGTTGCAATAATACAATTAAAATGTGACAATTGTCTTTATTGAAATGACCCCTTGCTCTTGTGGCATTCCTTTTAGTAAATCAGGCCTAGTGGCACACATTTAACCCTTGGATTGCCCTAGATGTTAACCCCTTCCCAGCCAGTGTCTTTAGTACAGTGACAGTGCATATTTTTAGCACTGTAGAGAGGAAACAAAATAAGTGTAGCGCTAAAAAAGTTAAGATGTCCAGCATGTAAACAAAAATGATCCAACAGTTCTAGGAGTAAATTAGAGGAAGGTCCTCCATATGTGTATGGATCCTAGTAGTAGGCAATCCACAGAAGTTTATGTGACTTCATATAAGGAGCAAATCAATGGGTACATAACATCTGGAGTGGAAACAGACACACCACCACCGACAATGAAGAGGCTTACTGGATCTAGTGGACCCAAAGGGGCATACGCCGAGTTGGGTCAAAACAAGCTTGGGTGGTAAGTGGCTGTAGATGGTCTAGAAGGATGATGGTCTTGGGATGCACCATGGACTGGTATGTCCCTCAAAATGATGTTAAAAACCAAGTGGCGGTGATGATGAGTGAGGAGGAAAAAGGAAAGGCCACATAGTGTAAATCCATAAAACAATTGTAAAATGTATTAAAAGTAAGAAATACACTCACATGTACGTCTTTAAAAACCAGCGCTGTGAAAATATGGCGGCAGTGGGGTCCTACCCGACGCGTTTTGTCCTCTTAGACGTCATCTGGGGGGTCCCCCCACTGCAGCCAACAAAGTATATATAGAGGGTATGGCTATAGTAATGAGAAACAGCGTGTACATAATTACTACTTCCGGTATTCGGGCAAGATGGCCCCCCCGGCATGCGTTCCACGCCTCACATTGGAACACCATGTGAATACCAGAAGTATATCCAATGAGGTCAATATTGTACAAATTGGATTTCTCAAAATTGCCATGTTTAAAATTGAAATTAAGCATAAGCATAGATGGTATTAGGTCTACAACTGTGTGACCACAAAGAAAATCTATAGGAAAAAGTACACACGCCGTCTCAAAGGTGAATCACCGAGATTGCGCCTATCAGTAAACAATAAGGTGCGCGCGTAACCCGATCATACAGGTGTTAATGCGCCTGCGCGTCATGCGCGTGCGCACTAAATGGGAGGACATATAATGTATCATCCTTCACTCTCTGCTCAGGGGGCGGTCACGCATTTTGTGACTGTGACCGCCCCCCCCCCCAAAAAAAGGTGTGGGGCCCCCAGGCCCTATATGCTCTGAATAGCAGTATACATGTGATCCCGGGTTACAAACAAGATAGGGACTGTAGGTTTGTTGTTAAGTTGAATCTGTTTGTAATTTGGAACAGGTACATTTTTTAAGTGTAGCTCCAGCCCAAAAATCTATTTTTAAGCTTTTTGGATAATATAGGGCAAGGTTATCACCCCTGTAACATTTTTTTTGCTGTCTGTGCCCCTGTTCAGAAGATTTCACCTCACTTTCTGTCCCAATGACAATTGGATTTTGAAAATTTTGGGTTATTAAGGAAACAAGGATTGGTGATAAAGCATCAGTGGAGACACCTTTTTCCAATATTAACTCTCACAGGAGAGAATTTCCTTTCCTAGGGGTAGATTTCACTTCCTGTTGTCTCCCTCCGTTTGTAAGTAGGAGCCGTTTGTAAGTCGGATGTTTGAAAATAGGGGACCGCCTGTATATACTATATGGCCTGCCCTATACACTCTGTGGAAAATTGGGCCTTAGGTGTTGGTGGTACCAGAACTCTGTAAGCCCTCACAGTTACTCTTGGTGGGCGCTGGAATGGGCCCTGCTGCGAAATATTATATTAAGAATTGTAATTACATGCCCCTGTTTAACAGGGGCAGAAAAATTGGGCCTTAGACAGTGGTGGTGGTGGTGGCACAACACTGTAAAGCCTCACAGATACTCTTGTTGAGTGCAGGAAAGGGCCCTGCTGTGAAATATTAGATCAAAAATTGTAATTGCAATACAGTGCAGCCGTAGTGCAGTTGCTACTACTTTTCTGGTGGTGTACACAGTACACAATATAGTGTAGTGCGGTGTTGCAAAACAAAATATACAACATGTCCAGAAGGCCACCAAGGAGAGGCAGATGCTCACAGGCCACTAAAAGAGGGCAAGCAGGCTCTGTGTCTACAGTCAACAGTGCTGGTCATGGACATGGTGCATCCTCTGCCAGTGGCTGTGGGGCACACTTGTCCCTTTTTTCTGCCGCTGGCCGTGTTATTGAGCCAGAACATGCAGAAGAGTTAGTGGAGTGGATAACAAAGTCGTCCTCATCCTTCTCATCCTGTGTCACCCAGGTTCAGAATAGTTTTCCTTCCTATGCAGCTGCCAAAGCGGCCTATTCCACCGGCTCCTTGTCCACAGTCACTCCTTCCATAGCCCCCGAACTATTTGACCACAGTGTTGGGTACATGCTGCTGGAGGAAGGCTCCGATGTTGGTTCCCAGGTTGAGGAAGGGAGTAACGTGAGCCTAGAGAGAGGGGGTGCCCAAGAAGAACAAGAAAATGGCAGTCATGTTCCCCCAGCTGCAGCATAGTGCCAAGTTTGCTCCAGTGACAAGGAGAGAGGGGATGATGAGGTCACTGACTCTACTTGGGTGCCTGATAAAATAGAGGAGGAGGAGGCACCACTCCAATGAGGCAGGATGTCCTCTAGGGGGCAGATTAAGGGCAGCCACCCTACTGCATCACACCGCAGAGCTCCACAGGTGCACGGCACTGCTGACTCCCTATACTTTGCGTAAGTCAGCCCCCTTTAATGCAAATCCTTGTGACTATTCTGAGCAGGAGCTTAACTTGAATTTTCCCGGGAAGTAAAGTATTGATTATGGGTTGGCCTCCCTTGATTGCATATCCCAGCATGGGATCCTTTGAGGTGAGTATGTGTTAAAACAATGAGGTTTGGATCCCATTTTTTTGTATACACAAGCCTAGGCACCGACTTGTCTAGTCTACCAGAGATTTCTGTGAAGATAATATGTTCCGCCCTAGATAGATAAAAGCTAAATTAAATATATTCATTAAATATAAATAAATTAATTATAAATTAAATATATTATTCAAATATAAATAAATTAAATATAAATTAAATATATTCATAATTACAATATCCATTGGCAACAGCACTTGAAAGACCCACATCAAAGAAAAAGGCAGACTTCTCCTTGCTCCTTATCTGGGATCTCCAACCCTACTCCAGTCCTCTTGAAAACCTGCACTGAGAGGAATGAAGGTATAGCAATGTGTCCCAAGTACTTGCAGCCAATCTGCTAGCAGTACACCACCATCTGATTTTAGCAGGCAAATTTCCCTACCCCAGTTGCTGAACTGTAAAAAGAAATTCGGTCCCAGCCATCCACATGCTCACAATCTGAATGCTAGCTTGAATGCCAGCTTGGCCAAATTGCTAGCACTGCAACTACTGCCTTTTCAGCTGGTAGACTCTGCCCCCTTTTATGAATTTGTGGAATGTGCTGTACCTCAGTTGCAGGTTCCAAAACACCATTTCTTTTCAAGGAAGGCCATTCCAGTTCTCTAACGGTATGTGGAAGGCAATTTTTTTGTCTTGTTGGACAGGGCAGTCAGCAGTAAGGTGTATATTACCGCAGACTTATGGTCTATCAGGCATGGGCAGGGATGTTACCTTTCCTTCACAGCGCACTGGGTAACTCTGCTGGTAGCTGGGAAGGATGCAGGACAGGGTTCAGTATTGTTGGAGCTTATCTAATAGTTTTTTGAAACTATCGATGCCCCCCCGCTGAGACCAGCGCCTGTGGATGGGAATTCCACATCCTTGCCGCTCTTACAGTAAAGAACCCTCTACGTAGTTTAAGGTTAATCCGCTGATTAGGGGACAGGAGCCAAACTGGGGCAGAGATTCTGTCAGCTCTGCAGGGGCAGGCTCAGAGGTGGTTGACGCCACGCTAGCTTCAGCCAGGAATGGTTGTATGCCACAATGGCACCAATCTTCTCTCCGCCCTCTGACAGGGACACTTGACCCATGTTCCATGTTTGGCACACATTCTGAATTTGGTGGTGCAGAGGTTTTTGAGCAGGTACCCAGGCTTACAAGATTTCCTGAGGCAGGCCAGAAAAGTCTGTGGTCATTTCCAATGGTCATACAATGCCAGTGCTCAGCTGGCTGACATTCAAAGGGAATGCAGCCTGCCCACCAACTGCCTCATTTGTGACATGTCCACAAGGTGGAAGTCAATGTTGGCAATGCTGCAGTGGCTTCACATGCAGCAGAGGGCCATCAATGAGTACCTGTGTGAGTATGGCACCAGAACAGGGTCAGAGGAGCTTGGCTTCTTTTCGCCATGCCAGTGGCTACTGATCAAGGATGCATGCACTGTCCTGTCACCGTTTGATGAGGTCACAAGGATGGTGAGCAGCGACAATACATGCATCAGTGATACTGTCCCTCTTGCCTTCCTGTTGGAACACACGCTTCATGGAATAATGGACAGGGTACTTGAGGCAGAACAACGTGAGGAAGAGGAGGACTTACTTACCTCTCAAGGCCCCCTTTATCCAGATATTATTCCTGCAGGCCCGTCAAACACACAAGAAGAAGAGGAGGAGGAGGAGGAGGAGGATTGTGTCAGCATGGACATGGAGGATAACACTCAGCAGCAGTCTCCAAGGGATGGTTTTCATTACTCAGAAACCCAAGGAGTTGTACCTGGCTGGGAGGAGGTTGTTACGGACCATGTGATCCTTAGTGACCCAGAGGACTCAGAATCGAATGGCTCTGCAAACTTTCGCAGGCTTTGCAGAATCAGGGAGGCCATGAGACCAGGTGACAGATGCACACCGTTGGGGTCAGGAGTGCACTGCAAAAGTAGTGGACCCTACGGCTGACTGCTGCGGATGGGAGCCTAGGTGGTTAAGGAAGGCAGGTTCGCTGGAACACCAACACGTATCCCACAGGGGCTAGAGCATAAGATTCCCCAGGGCACAGAGTCTAAGAGCCAGCAGGTGTTCACCAGAGTCTCTAGTAGTGAGGATGGACTGGGCTGCAACTGGCTCCAGGTCGCGACCCCCAGGGTCTCCCAGCTCACACCCACAGTAGGCTACAGGAGGACAGAGATAGTAAGGGAATAAGTCAAAGGTCGGGGTGACTAGTAGACAAGGATAAACATAGAACACGCTAAAGGTCAGGGTCACAAGCAGGCAGGGATAGTCGAGAACAAGCCAAGATCGATAAGTGGACTCAGATGAAGAAGACATAGCAAGATGCACAAGGAAGCTAAACACACAAAGGTTGATAAGCAAGGCAGGCTTGCAGTGCACAGGTTAATATAGAGTTCCCTGATAAGGGGCTGGGGTGGAGCCATGCTTTGAGGAAAGATTATTTAAGTAGCCAGGTGAGAGTGGCTGGCCTCTAAAGGTGAACACATGGAGGAGAGGTAAGCTGACAGACAAAGATTACTGCATAACCATGACTGCTTAGTTCAGTCAGAGGAAGAGCAGTGGAGAAGGTGGCCGGCTGACCAATGCCTTTAGACAATTTTTCAGTCCTCAGGGCCAAGGTCTGATTGGTTTAAGCAATCATCGCCAGCGTCTGCATTACATGGGGCAGGAATATCTAGGGGCAAGAGCAGACTTGGAGACCTTTCCAACAGAGCATCCACTGGGTTGCTGGGTCTTGAGGATGGACCACTGGCCAGAACTTGCTCAATATGTAATTGATCTACTGGCCTGTCCTGCATCCAGCGTTCTTTCTGAATGCACATTCAGTGCTGCTGGAGGGTTTGTAAGGGATCATAGAGTGTGCCTGTCCACAGACTCTCTTGATAGGCTCACATTCATAAAAATGAAAGACAAAAACAATTCCATAGCTCAACTCACCAACCAGTCTGCTGACCAACCAAATTAACCTGTCTAACCGTCTGTTAAAAGCAGGGGTTTAGTTAGCTAGCACACATTTGCAAAAGCATGTGAAAGCTGCAAGGCCTCGTCAAGGCACCCTGTGTTGCTTGCAGTCCTAACACTACAAATTTATAAGTGTCTCCACAGTGGAAGCACATACATGGAATGGATAGATGTGGGGCAGGGGGGGGCAGGTGAGCCTGGAGGCAGCCAAGGCCCCCTTAAAGGAACAGGAGCACACTGGACATCCAGCAAGAGCACAATGGCAGCGAAGGTGCCCAGTGTGTGTCCGGACCATATATACGAACAGTAACAAAAAACTGGCCACTGCCCCACCTATAACTGGCCTTCACAGCAAGGATCACATGGAGGGCCATATACATGTAAGACAAAAACAATTTCATAGCTCAACTCACCAACCAGTCTGCTGACCAACCAAATTAACCTGTCTAACCGTCTGTTAAAAGCGAAAATGAATCAGTCTTGGATCAGCAGCAGCTATCAAGCACCTGATGCTGATGTAACTGATTGATTTTTCTATGGATGTGAGATGCCTTGAAGACTGCCTATGCTGAGTGACTATACTGATCCTCCTCAATCTTGATGATGCTAGCTTCCAACAATATTTTTGGTTTAGTACACCGCCACCACTGCGTAAGGCCCAATTTTTCTGTCCCTGTTTAACAGGGGCATGTAATTACAATTTCTTATCTAATATTTCACAGCAGGGCCTGTTCCTGCACCCAACAAGAGTATCTGTGAGGGGTTACAGTGTTGTGGCACCACCACCACCAAAGGCCCAATTTTTCTGCCCCTGTCCCAGCAGCAGAAAAAAAGGACAAGCGTGCCCCACGGCCACCTGCAGAAGATGCACCATGTCCATGATCAGCACTGTGGACTGTATACACAGAGCCTGCTTGCCCTCTTTTAGTGGCCTGTGAGCATCTGCCTCTCCTTGGTGGCCTTCCAGACATGATGGGGATTTTGTTTTGCAACACCACACTACACTGTATTGTGTACTGTGTACACCACCAGAAA
The DNA here is from genome assembly GCF_042186555.1 of Aquarana catesbeiana. NCBI lineage: Eukaryota > Metazoa > Chordata > Amphibia > Anura > Ranidae > Aquarana > Aquarana catesbeiana. The sequence continues at coordinate 177,806,612 of NC_133324.1, read as the reverse complement.
AGTAGTAGCAACTGCACTATGGGTGCACTGTATTGTGTACACCACCAGAAGTCTAATAGCAACTATGGGTGCACTGTATATATTGTGTACTGTGTACACCACCAGAAAAGTAGTAGCAACTGCACTATGAGTGCATGGTACTGTGTACACCAACAGAAGTGTAATAACAACTATGGGTGCACTGTATTGTGTACACCACCAGAAGAGTAGTAGCAACTGCACTATGGGTGCACGGCAATGTATACACCACCAGAAGTCTAATAGCAACTATGGGTGCATTGTGTGTATTGTGTACTGTGTACACCACCAGAAAAGTAGTAGCAACTGCACTATGGGTGCACGGTACTGTGTACATCAACAGTAGTGTAATTACAACTATGGGTGTACTGTATTGGGTACACCACCAGAAGAGTAGTAGCAACTGCACCATGGGTGCATGGTATTGTGTATACCACCAGAAGTCTAATAGCAACTTTGGGTGCACTGTATGTATTGTATACTGTGTACACCACCAGAAAAGTAGTAGCAACTGCACTAGGGGTGCATGGTACTGTGTACTGTGCACACTGCCAGAAGTATATTAGAAAGAGTACACCAGGAACGGCCTGCAGTGAGATATAGCTAAACTGTATACACTGCAGCTAACTAAATCACCTGCCGGCCTGAAGTATATTAGAAACAGTACACCAGGAACGGACTGCAGTCAGATCTAGCTAAACTGGATACAGTGGATATATATATATATATATATATATATATATATATATATATATATATATATATATATATACACAAGACTGTCTGTATATATATATATATATTAAATACTGCAGCTAACTGAATAATCTGCCTGCCTGCCTGCTCAATCTAAATGACACTCTCTCTCCGTCCACGCCAATGACACACTACATGAGGCCGACGTGCAGGTGGCCTTATATAGTGTAGGGCGTTAACTTAGTCCCCCTCAGCCATGGTTGGCAAAAGGCACCCTGCCTTTGGCCAGTTATGGCTCTCTTAGCTGAGGGTGCTGTGATTGGCCAAAGCATGCAGGTCGTGGTGCATGCTCTGGCCAATCGTCATACAGCAATGCACTGCTCTCCCGCAGTGCATTATGGGCTGTTTCTCGCAGCTCGAATTTGGCGCGAGCTGCCCATAATGTTCGTTTTTCGATGAATGGGCAAACAGCCAATGTTCAACCCAAACAGAAAGCTCACCCCTAATAGCGATACTAAAAAAAAATATAAAATTGGTAGAACCAGGGTCAGGACCATATACAGTATACTGTAAATGTTAATTGATATATTTCAGCCATATCACAACTTGCTACAGAAGATTCTATGTTCCACGCTCAAAAGTAGTAAATCTGAGGGGGCATGTCCGGCGTGTGAGCATGATGGCTGCTTAAGGAAGAAGGTCCACACACCGACCCCTGGAAAACAGCGTCTGCCCACTTCCCGTTGCTGCTACCTGTTCGCCTGTGCTCAGCGACAACTCCCGAAGCTCCAGGGAGACATGTCACTCAAGAGAAAAGAGGACAGACTGCCTCACAAGCTGACAGCCTACATGTATCAGCTGTCCGTGAGGAGCAGCCAAAATGGCGCCACGGCTGGCTCCCTGCATTCCCAGCTCGAGGCTTCTCTCTCCCCTCACTGTGATAAAACCGCTCTGCCCCAGGAGGATCCGTCCACATCCATGAGCTCCAGGAGGGAACCCCCAGTGTCACCTCCAGGTACCCCAGCCTCCAGCAGCCCAGAAAAGGCTAAAATGCGTCTGGATACCACAGCAATAAATCCTGTGGTGAGCCACACTACTTTACTGCCTTCTGTGTCTCCAAACCTGAACCCCCAGCCAGACTCTATAGCTGCATTCCCTACAATAGGTCAAGCAGTGCTGGACACTACACTTAAGGATATGCTAGGGTCCCTAAGGAGCTCACTGCAGTCTGACATTCTCTCCATCATGCAGAGCTTCAGCCACAGCATAGGTGTACTGGAGGACAGGGTTACTCACATTGAAGCCAATATAGATGACTTTACAAATACTGTAAATGACATAATCGATACCCAAGAGGACCAGGCTCAAGATACTAAGTGGATAAAGGACAAAATAGCAGATTTAGAAGATAGGTCCAGAAGAAACAATTTCAAGATCTGCGGGATCCCTGAAATGGTGCAACCCGCCGACCTGTCTTCATACTCACGAGGCCTAATTAAAGCTGTGCTTCCAGACACGAAAAACATAGAGCTGGTCATTGACCGCATCTATAGATTACCAAAACCTGCATTCCTATCTGACACGGTGCCCAGAGACGTGATCTTTAGGATTCACTTCTACCACATAAAAGAACAATTCATGCAAAAATCAAGAGCACTGGGAACCCTAACTGACCCCTATGGTCAGCTGCAAATTTTCGCAGACCTATCTCCACCATCCACCCCACTACGTGGTCCGATCACTCCCCAGTGAGCATACTACTATAAGATAACTCCAAATCTGCCCCTACATTTCTATGGAGATTGAACACTAAGATTTTGCAAACTGAACCATACGCCCAATCCCTCCGCAAAAGTCTGGAAATATTTCTCTCACAGAACAAGGACTCGGTCTCTGATCCAAACATAATCTGGGCCACACATAAGGCATTAATGCTGGGACTTTTTATTCAAATGGGTGCTAGAGACAAAAGGCAGAGGAAACAGCGCATTGAAACTCTCTTATCAGATATTTAAACCACTGACTCCCTGACTCCCTGACAAACCCTGATCTAAAATCCAAATTGATTTCATTCCGATTAGAACTATGATCTCTCCTATTAGAACATTTTGACAAATCCCAGAAACGCCTTAAAATGCATTTTTATGCTTCTGGTAATAAAGCAGGTAAACTGCTTGCCCATCAAATCAAGGGCTTCCAAACCAAAACCTCTATTTCCTTTATCTACCACCCTATCACAAACTCCAAAAAAAACAACCCTCAAGAAATAGCTGATGCATTCAGCTTGTATTATAGTACCCTGTACAATTTAAAAGATGAGGCTTCCTCTATCCAACCTGAATCTTCTCATATCCAGTCCTTCCTAGACTCGCTCCCTCGTCTAACTCCAGCACAATTAGAAGATCTTAATGCCCCATTCACTTCTGAGGAAGTTGGCAGAGCCATAGAGTCTCTTCCTAATAACAAAGCTCTGGTTTTGTTGGAGAGTATTACAAAAAATGTAAACACATTTTGGTTGACTACATTACCCTGTTCTTTAATGCCGCTGCTTCCTCGGCCTCCTTTGCTCAAGAAATGCTAAAGGCCCTGATTATCACTTTACCGAAGCCAGGGAAGGAACCCACTTCACCCCAAAACTTCCGTCCTATCTCCCTGCTTAACCATGATGCAAAACTTTATGCAAAAGTAATTGCAAATAGATTGATTGATATAATGCCACTGCTAATTCACTCTGACCAGTCGGGATTTGCTAAAGGTCTACAAACCTCCGACGCTAATCACCGTATGATCAATATTATCCACTATGTGGAAAACCATGGAATGCCTTCTCTGCTTCTTTCTTTGGATGCAGAGAAGGCATTTGACAGGGTTCACTGGCATTACCTAGTTACGACCTTGGAGAAATTTGGTTTCCAAGGCCACATCCTCTGCGCAATAACAGCCTTATATTGCTGTCCCTCAGCCCAAGTGTATTGTTCATCCATGTTATCGACCACTTTTAACATTACAAATGGCACAAGACAGGGCTGCTCCCTTTCACCCCTAATCTTCAATTTGATGATGGAACCCCTGGCCGAAAAAATTAGGTCCCAGCATGACATCTCAGGATTCCTTATTGGTCCCACAGAACACAAAATCAGCCTTTTTGATATCATCCTCATGTTAACCAATCCGGTCTCCTCCCTGGCTTCAGTGCAAAAAATACTTGATGAATTTAGCTATGTCTCTTACTATAGAGTAAATGCAACCAAAACCCATATCCTACCTCTAAGTATGACAGCACAACAACAAACCTCCTTAAAAAGCAAATACCCGTATGCATGGTCCACAGACTCCCTCACCTATCTAGAGGTCACCTTAACCAAATCAACATCGGTTCTCTATCATGCTAACTTTATTACCTTTTTACATAACCTCCCTAAAGAATTGGATAGTATGTCCAAACTAATACTCTCATGGTCTGGCAGACTGGCAGCATTCAAGATGCTTAAATTACCCCAACTACTGTATCTCTTTAGAGCACTCCCAACCCCGATTCCTGCATCCTTTTTCACACAAATGCAATCTATTCTAGGTCACTTTGTATGGCAACACAAAAAAGCTAGATGCTCTCACATCATCCTAATTAAACACAAATCAGCGGGGGGGGGGGGGGGGGGTCACGGGTTATGTTAATTTTAGAGATTACTGTAATGCTACAATTTTAGCACAAATTAGAACGTGGTTTAATTCTGACTCTACTTGCCCATCTAGCAACATTGAAGCCCTCCAGATCCCTGGAAATAACCTAAAAAACTGGCTTCTTAGCTCACCTAAATTGAAGAAAAACAATAAAAATATTTCCCCAACCACCCATGCCTCCAAAGCAGCTTTCAACTATCTCCTTGCCAACATCTCCAAAGGATCAAAAACATGCAAAATACCACTCCCAATAGCAACTATCACCCTATTGATCCCTAACTTACACCTGCCCTCCTGGCAAAACAAAGGTATAACACAAGTTGCGGATCTATACACAAACAAGTTCCTCAAATCATTCCCATCACTACAACAAACATTCTCAATCCCTACGAAGGACAATTTCAAGTATACCCAAATAAACCACAGCTTATTACACAACCCCCAACTCCAAAAAGACATACCTATAGAAGTGTGGCAATTCCTATCACACAGTAAAACCTCCTCCAAAGGCATATCTCTCTTTTATAACATACTAAAAGGCAAATCCATTTTCAACAAACTCCCGTCTATGAAAAATGGGAAAGAGACATAGGCTGCTCTTTTACTGAACACCAATGGCAGGTAGCACTGCTCTCCAGCCACAATGCGACGCAATCGTCCAACTTATGGGAACTCACTCATAAATTCAACCTCAGATGGTATATCACCCCATCTCAACTTCACAATTACGACCCTTCCGTAGCACACACATGTTGGAGACAATGTGGTCTTCCAGGGACCTTGTATCATATACTATGGGAATGCGCCAAGACTGTCGCATTTTGGAAAGAAGTGTTTCAATTACTATCAGAGGTCATAGGTATCCCCACCCCCCCACTCTTGAATTAGCCCTGCTCAGCATTGGAATCAATAATCTCCTTCACCAACTCCGTTGTGTAACCACCCACATGCTGCTAGCAGTGAGACTAACTATTGTCCGCCATTGGAAATCTCCTGATCATATCACTAAAGATGAAGTAATACGCCTGGTACACACACATGGTTCATATGAACTTATGTATGCTACGGCTGAAGGTCATCTGTCCTCTGCCATCAGTAAATGGGCACCTTGGACCATTTGGTACCGAAGGGCTTATCATACAGACACCTGAAATCCTGTATTATCATTCCTCAGGATACCTAAACTTTAGAAGTTTACTACACTTCATAGTCCAATGTTTGACGTTATTCACTCCTCATGCACACAATGTAACTGTACTTCAACTACATTATTGCTGTTCGACAACCAATATACGTCTACATGTTCCTTTTTCTTTCTATCCTTGTTTGTTGTCTCTCCTCCCCCTAACACAGTTTGATCCCTAAAGGGGTGTCTGGGGGAGTGGAACAACAGCCTTTAGCTTATGCATAGTATTAGGTATTGTTCATATGGTTTACATATGTCTGTTAACTTGTATGTCATACACTTCTCCATGATCGATTAGACTTACCATGTCTCATTGTGTGACAAATTCTGTTTAATTCATCGGTTTTATATGTTGGTCAATTTAAGAAGTTAGAATGGCATGTAAAAAAGGCCTTCAGCCTTTTCTAGTATAAGGGATATATTCACTTATAGCTATTAGTGATTAGGGATGAGCTGAACACCCCCCTGTTCGGTTCGCACCAGAACTTGCAAACAGGCGAAAAATTTGTTTGAACACGCGAACACCGTTAAAGTCTATGGGACACGAACATGAATAATCAAAAGTGCTAATTTTAAAGGCTTATATGCAAGTTATTGTCGTAAAAAGTGTTTGGGGGCCTGGGTCCTGCCCCAGGGGACATGGATCAATGCAAAAGTTTTAAAAACGGCCGTTTTTTTGGGAGCAGTGATTTTAATAATGCTTAAAGTGAAACAATAAAAGTGTAATATCCCTTTAAATTTCGTACATGGGGGGTGTCTATAGTATGCCTGTAAAGGGGCGCATGTTTCCCGTGTTTAGAACAGTCTGACAGCAAAATGACATTTCAAAGGAAAAAAAGTAATTTAAACTACTCGCGGCTATAATGAATTGCCGGTCCGACAATACACGTAGAAGTTCATTGATAAAAATGGCATGGGATTTCCCCACAGGGGAACCCCGAACCAAAATTAAAAAAAAATGACGTGGGGGGTTCCCCTAAATTCCATACCAGGCCCTTCAGGTCTGGTATGGATATTAAGGGGAACCCCGGCCAAATTTTAAAAAAAAATGGCGTGGGATCCCCCTTAAAATCTACACCAGACCCTTCAGGTCTGGTATGGATTTTAAGGGGAACCCCGCGCCAAAATAAAAAAAAAAACGGCATGGGGTCCCCCCAAAAATCCATACCAGACCCTTATCCGAGCACGCAACCTGGCAGGCCACAGTAAAAGAGGGGGGATGAGAGAGCGCCCCCCCTCCTGAACCTTACCAGGCCACATGCCCTCAACATTGGGAGGGTGCTTTGGGGTAGCCCCCAAAACACCTTGTCCCCATGTTGATGAGGACAAGGGCCTCATCCCCACAACCCTGGCCAGTGGTTGTAGGGGGCTGCGGGCGGGGGGCTTATCAGACTCTGGAAGCCCCCTTTAACAAGGGGACCCCCAGATCCCGGCCCTCCCCCCCTGTGTGAAATGGTAAGGGGGTACAAAAGTACCCCTACCATTTCACCAAAAAAGTGTCAAAAATGTTAAAAATGACAATAATGGCATTGAGGGAGGCTCCCGCTGTGTGACGCTTCTCTCTTCATCTTCTTCTCTTCATCTTCTTCTCTTCATCTTCTTGTCTTCATCTTCTTTTCGGCCGCTCCGCATCCATGATGGCATGGAGGGAGGCTCCCACTGTGTGACGCTTTTTCTCTTCTGATGGTTCTTAAATAACGGGGGGGCGGGGCCACCCGGTGATCCCGACCCCTCTGACGTACGGGGAATGCCCCAGGGAAGTCCCAGTAAAGTCTCTGTGCATCAGAGGGGGGAGGGGTCACCGGGTGGCCCCACCCCCCATTATTTAAGAACTGTCAGAAGAGGAGAAGCGTCACACAGCGGGAGCCTCCCTCCATGCCATCATGGATGCGGAGCAGCCCGAGGAGAAGAAGGGAAGAAGACGCTGAAGCCGCGGAGGAAGATGCCAGACGAAAACACCAGGAGGAAGAACCAGAAGAACCAGAAGAAGAAGAAGATGGAGGAAGAAACCTAAGGAAGATAGAAGATAGAAGAAAGAAGATAGAAGAAAGAAAAAGCATTTAAATAAAGGAATTGTCAAAAACTGTCTCTTGTCCTTTTTAACATTCTTGACACTTTTTTAGTGAAATGGTTACCATTTCACACAGGGCGGAGGGCCGGGATCTGGGGGTCCCCTTGTTAAAGGGGGCTTCCAGATTCCGATAAGCCCCCCGCCCGCAGACCCCCACAACCACCAGCCAGGCTTGTGGGGATGAGGCCCTTGTCCTCATCAACATGGGTGAAAAGGTGTTTTGGGGGGCTATCCCAAAGCACCCTCCCAATGTTGAGGGCATGTGGCCTGATACAGTTCAGGAGGGGGTGCGCTCTCTCGTCCCCCCCTCTTTTACTGCGGCCTGCCAGGTTGCGTGCTCGGATAAGGGTCTGGTATGGATTTTTGCGTGGACTCCACACCGTTTTTTTTTTTATTTTGGCGCGGGGTTCCCCTTAAAATCCATACCAGACCTGAAGGGTCCCATGCCGTTTTTATCAATGAACTGTTATGTGTATTTTCGGACCGGCAATTCATTATAGCCGTAGTTTAAATGATTATTTTTCCTTTGAAATGTCATTTTGCTGTCAGACTGTTCTAAACACGGGAAATGTGCGCCCCTTTACAGGCATAATATAGACACCTCCCAGGTACGAAATTTAAAGGGATATTACACTTTAAGCATTATTAAAATCACTGCTCCCGAAAAAATGGCAGTTTTTAAAACTTTTTTTTGCATTGATCCATGTCCCCTGGGTCAGGACCCAGGTCCCCAAACACTTTTTATGACAATACCATGAATATAAGCCTTTAAAATTAGCACTTTGGATTTCTCTCATAGACTTTTAAAGGGTGTTCCGCGGCATTCGAATTTGCCGCAAACACCCCAAATTGTTCGCTGTTTGGCGAACTGGCAAACAGCCGATGTTCGACTCGAACTCGAAGCTCATCCCTATTAGTGATGAAGCACATTAGCAACTGACACCATCAACAATCTTTCTTAATAAATTATTAACCATTTTCATTACAATATATAAGCAGCATAGCTTCTGATTTGGTTTTTGCCTCCAAGAAGCATATAGTGCTTAAAGTTTTTTTTAGATAAGTACATATTTTTTAGTTGAGCACCTGATGAGAGACTGTCAAAGGCAACATCACATGTAGCTAAAGCTAAATGTAGAGTGACAGTGGTGTTGGGGGGCATAGAAATAAAGTGGTTTATGTTCAGTTACAGTAAACACAGGAAACAATTCTCAAATATATTTTAAATAAGCAGTACAATTAAAGAATAAAAATTTGTTATCATGCACACATAATGATTTTTACCTAGGTGAAAGATTGCATTTTAACCACATGCTGACCAGCGCATGACGGTATTCGTTTGCACAATGGCATGGCTGGGCAAATGGGCGTACAGGTACGTCCCCTTTAAGATGCGGCAGATGGTTAAGCAGTTTTACCTTGGTTTCAGCAGTTTCCCAATGTGATACAACTACATTACCCTATAAATTGAGACACTCATCTTTTGATTCTACAACGATTGTTCTAGTAACTGTGACATATCTGAACTGTGCCCAACTTTATGCTTGCTGTCAACCCACTAGTGTTAATTTCATCTACTAAAATATTTTTGTCAACTAAATTAACACTATTTTAGTCAACTAAAATACAACTAAAACTAAACAATTCAGATGACTAAAATACGACTAAAACTAAAATGGCATTTTGGTCAAAAGACTATGACTAAAACGAAAAATTGACATAAAAATGAACACTACTCTGCTGGTCATTTCTAAATTGGCAACACAATTCCATCCAGAACCTGTAATAATAGTTTATTTAAAGTTTAAACATGTATTGTACTACTGCATAAGGATAAGTAAGGGGCATCTACTAAGCTGCTGAAAGAGAAAAAATCAAAGGCTTTTCTTATGTTTTTTCTTAATATTTAATGTTGGTAATATATTCAGGTAATATGAGCAATGGCATCACAGCCAATAGAGTTTACAGTTTTTGGGGTGTTTTTGTATTTTAAAGTAGCACTTGTCAAAAAGCAATATTTTTGTTTGTTTATGAAACTTGGTTTTATTTACAGTATAAAGATGTTATATATCACAACAGCTAAATCTGTGTCTGTAGTGCATTTTCAAACCTTAATACCATAAATAATAACATATAATTTGAGTTTTACTCCAGGAGTATATAATTATTGTTTGGAAATTCTAGAGATATATTTAAAAAAAGCATTACAATGTAATTAAAATGTATGAGATTTTAGTTGACTAAAATGCACTGGAGATTTTAGTTGACTAAAATATGACTAAAATTAAAACAATTTAGATGACTATGACTAAAACTAAATTGAAATTTGCTGCCAAAATTAACACTGCAACCCACCTACCTCAAACTACATTACAGCATATAATATGGCTAGGAATGAGCTTCAGGTTCAGGTCGACCATGCGTTTGACCCAAACCAATGCTGATCATTGTTCACTGAATTGATAATGGCTAGATTTGGCCAGTTTGTTTGCTAGCCTAGACCTACTGCAACTAAATGAAACTTATTGGCACCTGCCTCTTGGCTTTAATCTGTGGCGAGAGTTTGGCGGGAGAGGATTGTTGTGAGTGTGTAGTCATGTTTGCTTCTGTGGATCATCAAGGTATCCTTTATTGTTAATAAAGATGGATCTACATCACTGGTTGATGTGATTTCTCTTTTGTTTTAAAAACAAATACTGTTTGTCTATGTGTTTATTTACTTTGTCAACAATTTACGTGAATGAGTAACCCAGGGTAGTTTGTACCTCTTACTCATTTACATAGGAGGTCTGGATATCTGAGGCCATCTAAGACCATCTTATTTTAAAGGGGACTTATAGATTCAGAGAAGTCCCCCCCCACAGACTCCCACATCCACTAGGTCAGAGATGTGGTGATGAAACCCTTGTCCCCATGGATGGGTTCCCCTTCAAAACACACACAAGACCATTGTATAAGCATCCAGGCTGGGTGGCCAAGAAAGGAGACAGTGAGCTATTTCAGAAAGGGGCCTGGTAAGAATATTTAAAGGGGATCCCATGCAGAAAAAAACACAATGGGGTCCCCACCAAAATCAAACCATAGCTGTATCCTAATTAGGTGTGTACTACGGATTTTTAGAATGGACCCCATATAAAAGAAAAAAAAAATTGTGAGGACCTAAATCTATACCAGACCTTACTAAGGCATATGGACAAGGAATGACATTTAGTGGCAATTTTTTTTTTAAATGTCACTCTTCCTGGAGAACATCTTGCAGGTGAGCCATTTCACATGCAGGTTTAAAGTGATTGTAAAGTTAGAAGGTTTTTTATCCTAATGCATTCTATGCATTTAGATAAAAAAACCTTCTGCGTGCAGCAGCTCCTTCAGCCCCCCTAATACTTACCTGAGCCCCATCTAGATCCAGCAATGTTGTAGGATTGTTTTGGCTGCCTGGGACTCCTCTCCTCATTGGCTGAGACAACAGTGCGGTGCCATTCACTTCCGCTGCTGTCAAAGTCAGTCAGCCAATAAGGAGAGAAAGGGGGCGGTGCAGGGCCGTGCCGCAGCTTTGTGTCTGAATGGAATGAATCGAGTGCCCCCATAGCATGCCGCTTGGTGTGGAGGCACTTAACAGGAGGGAGGGGTGAGGAGCACAGAGCAAGTAAGTATAACATGTTTGTTATTTTTTAACTAAAAAAGCACAAGACTTTACAATCACTTTAAAGTGGAGTTCCACCCAAAAGTGGAACTTCTGCTTATCTGATCCCCCCTCGGTGCCACATTTGTCACCTTTCAACGGGGGTGGGAGCGAGTACCTGTTTTTTAAAGGTACCCGTCCCCACTTCTGAGAGACCAGGCTGCAGCAAAGTACATCAGCAGCTCGGTCCCCCTCCTCCTTCCTCCCCTTCTGCCGTGCTGGTGAGAGTGCGCATTGTGCTTCGATGTAAACATTGGCTGCGGTGCCAACATCGCTGGACTCCAGAACAGGTAAGTGTTCTAATGTTAAAAGTCAGCAACTACAGTATGTGTAGCTGCTGACTTTTCATTTTTAAAGGATTGGGCAGAACTCCTCTTTAAGGCACTCCTTCCAACCATGTTTTATAAAGAAATAGAGTATTTTTAATGTTGTATTTAAAAATAAAAAAATATTTTTGTATTTGTACAGCTCCCATGCACTTCAGCTGGGCTCAGGTGCTAAGATCAGGGTTTGCTATTACAGTATCTCACAAAAGTGAATACACCCCTCACATTTTTTGTAAGTATTTTATTATATCTTTTCATGTGACAACGCTGAAGAAATTACACTTTGCTACAATGTAAAGTAGTGAGTGTACAGCTTGTATAACAGTGTAAAATTGCTGTCCCCTTAAAATAACTCAACACACAGCCATTAATGTCTAAACCGCTGGCAACAAAAGTGAGTACACCCCTAAGTTAAAATGTCCAAATTGGGCCTCTTCTAAATATGAAGCACAAGAAAGCCTGCAAACAGTTTGCTGAAGACAAGCAGACTAAGGACATGGATTACTGGAACCATGCCCTATGGTCTGATGAGACCAAGATTAATGTCTAAACCGCTGGCAACAAAAGTGAGTACACCCCTAAGTAAAAATGTCCAAACTGGGCCCAATTAGCCATTTTCCCTCCCCGGTGTCATGTGAACCATTAGTGTTACAAGGTCTCAGGTGTGAATGGGTAGCAGGTGTGTTAAATTTGGTGTTATTGCTCTCACTCTCTCATACTGGTCACCGGAAGTTCAACATGGCACCTCATGGCAAAGAACTCCCTGAGGATCTAAAAAAAATTATTGTTTCTCTACATAAAGATGGCCTAGGCTCTAAGAAGATTGCCAAGACCATACAGCCATTTAACAGGACAGGTTCCACTCAGAACAGGCCTTGCCATAGTCAGCCAAAGAAGTTGAGTGCACATGCTCAGCGTCATATCCGGAGGATGTCTTTGGGAAATTGACATATGAGCGCTGCCAGCATTGCTGCAGAGGTTGAAGGGGTTGGGGGTCAGCCTGTCAGTGCTCAGACCATACGCCGGACACTGCATCAAATTGGTCTGCATGGCTGTCGTCCCAGAAGGAAGCCTCTTCTAAAGATGGTGCACAAGAAAGCCCGCAAACAGTTTGCTGAAGACAAGCAGACTAAGGACATGGATTACTGGAACCATGCCCTATGGTCTGATGAGACCAAGATAAACTTACAGTATCTCACAAAAGTGAGTACACCCCTCACATGTTTGTAAATATTTTATTATATCTTTTCATGTGACAACACTGAAGAAATTACACTTTGCTACAAAGTAAAGTAGTGAGTGTACAGCTGGTATAACAGTATAAATTTGCTGTCCCCTCAAAATTACTCACACAGCCATTAAGGTCTAAACCGCTGGCAACAAAAGTGAGTACACCCCTAAGTAAAAATGTTCAAATTGGGCCCAAAGTGTCAATATTTTATGTGGCCACCATTATTTTCCAGCACTGCCTTAACCCTCTTGGGCATGGAGTTCACCAGAGCTTCACTGTCATCCCAGAAGGAAGCCTCTTCTAAAGATGATGCACAAGAAAGCCCGCAAACAGTTTGCTAAAGACAAGCAGACTAAGGACATGGATTAGTGGAACCATGTCCTGTGGTCTGATGAGACCAAGATAAACTTATTTGGTTCAGATGGTATCAAGCATGTGTGTTGGCAACCAGGTGAGAAGTACAAAGACAAGTGTGTCTTGCCTACAGTCAAGTGTGGTGGTGGGAGTGTCATGGTCTGGGGCTGCATGAGTGCTGCCGGCACTGGAGAGCTACAGTTCATTGAGGGAACCATGAATGCCAACATGTACTGTAACATACTAAAGCAGAGCACGATCCCCTCCCTTCGGAGGCTGGGCCACAAGGCAGTATTCCAACGTGATAACGACCCCAAACACACCTCCAAGATGACCACTGCCTTGCTAAAGAAGCTGAGGGTACAGGTGATGGACTGGTCAAGCATGTCTCCAGACCTAAACCCTATTGAGCATCTGTGGGTCATCTTCAAACGGAAGGCGGAGGAGCGCAAGGTCTCATCCACCAGCTCTGTGATGTTGTCATGGAGGAGTGGAAGAGAGCTCCAGTGGCAACCTGTGAAGCTCTAGTGAACTCCAAGCCCAAGAGGGTTAAGGCAGTGCTGGAAAAATAATGGTGACCACACAAAATATTGACATTTTGGGCCCAATTTGGACATTTTCATTTAGGGGTGTACTTACTTTTGTTGCCAGTGGTTTAGACATTAATGGCTGTGTGTTGAGTTATTTTGAGGGGACAGCAAATTTACACTGTTATACAAGCTGTACACTCACTACTTTACATTGTAGTAAAGTGTAATTTCTTCAGTGTTGTCACAAGAAAAGATATAATAAAATATTTACAAAAATGTGAGGGGTGTACTCACTTTTGTGAGATACTGTATTTTAATTGTTTAGCAAACATCCTGCTATATGTGTGTGTGTGTTTTTGTATCATATGTAGTAAAGTAGACGTTGTTTTTCTCTTCTATAAGTAATATAAAATTGGGATCATTTACAAAGGCCTTCAAGCTTCAGCTGATAATATTAGCAATGATATTAACAATTCATGTAATATATCTGCTTCAGTGAACTGTATTATGCAGTGGTAAAGTAGGTTGGTCAATTAATATGAATATGAATAAATGAACAGCAAAGGAAATATAAATGTCTGTATGTTGATCTCAAACTTTATCTATCTATCTATCTATCTATCTATCTATCTATCTATCTATCTATCTATCTATCTATCTATCTATCTATCTATCTATCTATCTATCTATCTATCTATCTATCTATCTATCTATCTATCTATCTATCTATCTATCTATCTATCTATCTATCTATCTATCTATCTATCTATCTATCTATCTATCTATCTATCTATCTATCTATCTATCTATCTATCTATCTATCTATCTATCTATCTATCTATCTATCTATCTATCTATCTATCTATCTATCTATCTATCTATCTATCTATCTATCTATCTATCTATCTATCTATCTATCTATCTATCTATCTATCTATCTATCTATCTATCTATCTATCTATCTATCTATCTATCTATCTATCTATCTATCTATCTATCTATCTATCTATCTATCTATCTATCTATCTATCTATCTATCTATCTATCTATCTATCTATCTATCTATCTATCTATCTATCTATCTATCTATCTATCTATCTATCTATCTATCTATCTATCTATCTATCTATCTATCTATCTATCTATCTATCTATCTATCTATCTATCTATCTATCTATCTATCTATCTATCTATCTATCTATCTATCTATCTATCTATCTATCTATCTATCTATCTATCTATCTATCTATCTAT
Source organism: Aquarana catesbeiana (assembly GCF_042186555.1). Classification (NCBI taxonomy): domain Eukaryota; kingdom Metazoa; phylum Chordata; class Amphibia; order Anura; family Ranidae; genus Aquarana; species Aquarana catesbeiana. Next base: position 177,791,583 of record NC_133324.1, on the reverse strand, counting down.
CTATCTATCTATCTATCTATCTATCTATCTATCTATCTATCTATCTATCTATCTATCTATCTATCTATCTATCTATCTATCTATCTATCTATCTATCTATCTATCTATCTATCTATCTATCTATCTATCTATCTATCTATCTATCTATCTATCTATCTATCTATCTATCTATCTATCTATCTATCTATCTATCTATCTATCTATCTATCTATCTATCTATCTATCTATCTATCTATCTATCTATCTATCTATCTATCTATCTATCTATCTATCTATCTATCTATCTATCTATCTATCTATCTATCTATCTATCTATCTATCTATCTATCTATCTATCTATCTATCTATCTATCTATCTATCTATCTATCTATCTATCTATCTATCTATCTATCTATCTATCTATCTATCTATCTATCTATCTATCTATCTATCTATCTATCTATCTATCTATCTATCTATCTATCTATCTATCTATCTATCTATCTATCTATCTATCTATCTATCTATCTATCTATCTATCTATCTATCTATCTATCTATCTATCTATCTATCTATCTATCTATCTATCTATCTATCTATCTATCTATCTATCTATCTATCTATCTATCTATCTATCTATCTATCTATCTATCTATCTATCTATCTATCTATCTATCTATCTATCTATCTATCTATCTATCTATCTATCTATCTATCTATCTATCTATCTATCTATCTATCTATCTATCTATCTATCTATCTATCTATCTATCTATCTATCTATCTATCTATCTATCTATCTATCTATCTATCTATCTATCTATCTATCTATCTATCTATCTATCTATCTATCTATCTATCTATCTATCTATCTATCTATCTATCTATCTATCTATCTATCTATCTATCTATCTATCTATCTATCTATCTATCTATCTATCTATCTATCTATCTATCTATCTATCTATCTATCTATCTATCTATCTATCTATCTATCTATCTATCTATCTATCTATCTATCTATCTATCTATCTATCTATCTATCTATCTATCTATCTATCTATCTATCTATCTATCTATCTATCTATCTATCTATCTATCTATCTATCTATCTATCTATCTATCTATCTATCTATCTATCTATCTATCTATCTATCTATCTATCTATCTATCTATCTATCTATCTATCTATCTATCTATCTATCTATCTATCTATCTATCTATCTATCTATCTATCTATCTATCTATCTATCTATCTATCTATCTATCTATCTATCTATCTATCTATCTATCTATCTATCTATCTATCTATCTATCTATCTATCTATCTATCTATCTATCTATCTATCTATCTATCTATCTATCTATCTATCTATCTATCTATCTATCTATCTATCTATCTATCTATCTATCTATCTATCTATCTATCTATCTATCTATCTATCTATCTATCTATCTATCTATCTATCTATCTATCTATCTATCTATCTATCTATCTATCTATCTATCTATCTATCTATCTATCTATCTATCTATCTATCTATCTATCTATCTATCTATCTATCTATCTATCTATCTATCTATCTATCTATCTATCTATCTATCTATCTATCTATCTATCTATCTATCTATCTATCTATCTATCTATCTATCTATCTATCTATCTATCTATCTATCTATCTATCTATCTATCTATCTATCTATCTATCTATCTATCTATCTATCTATCTATCTATCTATCTATCTATCTATCTATCTATCTATCTATCTATCTATCTATCTATCTATCTATCTATCTATCTATCTATCTATCTATCTATCTATCTATCTATCTATCTATCTATCTATCTATCTATCTATCTATCTATCTATCTATCTATCTATCTATCTATCTATCTATCTATCTATCTATCTATCTATCTATCTATCTATCTATCTATCTATCTATCTATCTATCTATCTATCTATCTATCTATCTATCTATCTATCTATCTATCTATCTATCTATCTATCTATCTATCTATCTATCTATCTATCTATCTATCTATCTATCTATCTATCTATCTATCTATCTATCTATCTATCTATCTATCTATCTATCTATCTATCTATCTATCTATCTATCTATCTATCTATCTATCTATCTATCTATCTATCTATCTATCTATCTATCTATCTATCTATCTATCTATCTATCTATCTATCTATCTATCTATCTATCTATCTATCTATCTATCTATCTATCTATCTATCTATCTATCTATCTATCTATCTATCTATCTATCTATCTATCTATCTATCTATCTATCTATCTATCTATCTATCTATCTATCTATCTATCTATCTATCTATCTATCTATCTATCTATCTATCTATCTATCTATCTATCTATCTATCTATCTATCTATCTATCTATCTATCTATCTATCTATCTATCTATCTATCTATCTATCTATCTATCTATCTATCTATCTATCTATCTATCTATCTATCTATCTATCTATCTATCTATCTATCTATCTATCTATCTATCTATCTATCTATCTATCTATCTATCTATCTATCTATCTATCTATCTATCTATCTATCTATCTATCTATCTATCTATCTATCTATCTATCTATCTATCTATCTATCTATCTATCTATCTATCTATCTATCTATCTATCTATCTATCTATCTATCTATCTATCTATCTATCTATCTATCTATCTATCTATCTATCTATCTATCTATCTATCTATCTATCTATCTATCTATCTATCTATCTATCTATCTATCTATCTATCTATCTATCTATCTATCTATCTATCTATCTATCTATCTATCTATCTATCTATCTATCTATCTATCTATCTATCTATCTATCTATCTATCTATCTATCTATCTATCTATCTATCTATCTATCTATCTATCTATCTATCTATTTCAGGATTTCTGGAGATAAAGTTAGCAGAGAAACAGTCTCAGTTTAAGCTTAATAAAGCATTGGGCCCTGATTGTATGCATCCTGGAATTGTAAGATAACTTTGAGATATAATTGTTGGACCATTAACAGATCTTTTTAAACATAAAAAGAACATAAAAAAAACTCAATGTTATTAGGATCACTTAAATATCTGTGTAGTGATATGTTTCTTAATCAGTGCTTTGCATTTTTTTTTTTTTGCTGTTTTGTTAAAACCTCTTATGGCCCGTACACACAGTCCAAATATCGGACGAAAATGGTCATCCGAGGAAGAATCGTACGATTTTCGGATCGTGTGTACACTACTTTCGACATCCGATCATGACAGTTCATCTGATATTATTCGATTGCACATGCACAAAAATTTTCCTTGTATGATTCCAGATGGTACAATTTTCATTTAGTCAGTATAGTTGTCGTCTGAAAATACAATACAAATACATTACAACACATGACATCACTTCCGTTTTTTTTTTTTCTGATATTATTCGATCGCACATGCACAAAAATTTTTCTTGTATGATTCCAGATGGTACAATTTTCATTTAGTCAGTATAGTTGTCGTCTGAAAATACAATACAAATACATTACAACACATGACATCACTTCCGTTTTTTTTTTTCTGATATTATTTGATCGCACATGCACAAAAATTTTTCTTGTATGATTCCAGATGGTACGATTTTCATTTAGTCAGTATAGTTGTCGTCCGAAAATACAATACAAATAGATTACAACACATGACATCACTTCCGATTTTTTTTCTGTCGTACGAGAATTTTCGTGACTTTTTCTAACTATTCAATTTCTACTTGCGACTATTAAGCGTAAATGGTCATACGATCTGTCGTACGATATTCAGATTGTGTGTACGGGCCATTAGACTGATCTGCTCATTAGTTTCTTGTGTTACATTGACAGTCAGGTTCTTTGGAGTAGGTAACACAGTGGCCCACAAATTCTCTCCCTGTTTGTTGGCTGGAATATCCTTGGTGGGTTTGGTCAGCTAGAGAAGCTATAGGAACCAAGAGCATATTGGGTCTTACACCATTTACTACTCTGCTGTTTTACAATGAGACCCTTGTAAAAGGCACTTAGGGGGGATTTACTAAAACTGGAGCATGCAAAATCTGGTGCAGCTCTGCACAGAATCCAGTGAGCTTCCAGGTTTTTATTGTCAAAGCTTAATTGAACAAGCTGAAGTTAGAAGCTGATTGGCTACCATGCACAGCTGCACCAGATTCTGAGTGCTCCAGTTTTAGTAACTTGCTCCCTTAAGGACTAGACCTGCTTAGATAGCTTTAAACAACCTAATGGAGGAGTCTAAGTAAAGTGTATCAAATCCTGAACATTTGTGATAGAGAAAGGAAGGATTAGAACCTCTGCTCAGTTTGGAGTTCTGACTGTAAACATTGAACAGTTTGAGTTTCCCTCACTCTATAAAAAAATTAACAAAAGTTTTGGCTTTACATACACTATAAAGCTGAATTTTAGGTATAAATATTTTTTTCAGAATTACATCCGTATAAAAAAATTACACAAGAGTATCCATACTTAGAATTCAGCTATAAGGATCACAAGGTTTAGCCTACAAATGGAAGAGGTTGCACTTAAATAGAGGTCTTGTCTAGTTTGTGTACTTCTGAGGCAGCGTGTATGTGCTGGACACAATAGAATTGCATGCCCAGGCCTACCTGTGCTGAAATGGACAGGAACCCAAATCAAACTAGAAGTCTGACCTGGGAAACAGTGAGAGACTATCAATAAAGTGATTCTGTGACTGAAATATGCATTTCAGAAGTGAAATCTAATGAATGGCTGGGTCTGAAAAAAAGCTAACACGAAAGTTAAAAATTGTTATGACAACCTGTGCTGCCATATCATGTGAGAAACATCTGTGTTCTGCATTTGAAAAAAAAGTGGACAGACTTACTGAAATATATTTGAGGCTGATTCTTTCAAAATTTTTATATATAATCATTATTTTTTATGTTATGAATTTGAAACACCAGTGGAAGCATAAAATATGGTTCTACTTTCCTTATTCAGATTGTTCCCTTTTAATTACACTATGTATATATTTTTCAATCTGCCGATGCATGCAATATAGCAGTGTCATACTTTTTTATAGAACAAAGTCACAAAAGTCAGCAGATGTGTTAGTCATAATTAGTTTAAAATATATGCATTATGCTACATAGTAACTTTTGCAATGCCTTTGATTAATATGGTGGAAGTAAAAAAGTTGCTCCTTACAACCAGAGGGATGGTATTACCAGGATGCAGGTGCTGTCCTTATGCAATGAGCAGCCTCATGGACTAACATATTCAGCAGTTCTTTTGTTATACTGTATTCTAGAAGATGTTTAATAATATCCTCTCAGCTATCTTTGTACTGTTTTTAAAGCCGATGACAATGGCCCTTACATGTCTTCCCCAGTAGACATCATTACTACTCTGCAAGAGTTATAAGTTACTCTGTTCGCTCAGTGAGTGAAACTTTGTGCTACAGAACATCTGTAGCCATTGCTGTTAATTGTTTTTGTAAGTCTTTAGATTCGCAAACAAAACAATGTAATTATTGTGTCAAAACATATTCGTTTTTAAACATAATACCCTGAATAAGTAACATATCATAAATAAGTAGCATATCATATTTGTAAATCTACATAATTTTAATCATGGAGTTCACAGCTTCTAAAAACATATTCTGATTGGACAGAGTTGCCAAAAATGTTCCACTGGCAGACTGAGAATGTCAAGATTATAGCAGAGATTTTAAAATATTGATTTTACTTCTAGGATCTGTATATTCAGAGGCATGGCCCTTGTTATCCACATGCAGCTTGTTGTACAATAGTATGTAGCTTTTGGCTATAGCCAGTTGTGCATGTCTCAGATGCTGGGCATCTCCCAGGCCTTAAAGGATATTTAAACATTTCCTTTTGATGGCTGGTGCTGTCACTTATTGCCAGCTACCTTGTGCATGAAATTGCTGTTATCTGGCTGTGATTACTCATTTCTGACCTGGATTGCTTGATTATGCTCATGTCTCCAGCCCCTGCTGCTAACTCTCCCTGTTTTTCTCTTGCCTGCGTTCTGCCTCAATCTCTAATTGGACACCAACTGCACACTGCCTGCCTTCTCAGTATAACTACTCTGCTCCTGTAACCCATTAGTAGGGCAATCATGGGGGCCATGATGTAATGTCAGCTTGCAGCAGAGTAGCCCAGGACTCACTAGAATAAATAGCCCATCACTCCTACTTTTGTGAAGACCAAGTCATCATTTAGGCTCCACACCTTCGGTAAGCCTGCATCACCTGTCAGAGGTGTCACCCATAACAGGTAGTGCAATGGCTCACAAAGTACTTAAGATGTGTGGGTGCTTACAGATATTTTAATGTTTGATGTATTGAGATTTGAGATTAGTAGAAGTGGCTATAACTGGAGAAAACCCTCCTTATGAATCTGAAATTTGTCAGCATTCAATTTCAGTTTTAGCCACACTTTGGATTTCATAAGAATCAATGGTAAATCATTGATCAATTCTAATAAGTTCTTTTTGCTAATATTAAAATTGATTGAACTGGTTCTGTACCATTTTCTGTATTGTAAATGTAGTGAATGTTACTGTGATCTAAATTCACTATTAAGGAGTAGCAAATGTCAGTGAATGAGACTTAAATTAATGAGAATGCAGATGAATCCAATCACTGAAGAGCCTTTTAAAGTTATGGCCAAAGTTCCAATAGATGTGCAGTAGCAAATAAAGGGTGGCTGATATGTAAACAAATCAATTGCTACATGATAATTTGTCTTTGTGCTTGCTATTGTGATATGTTAAATAATGTATTTAAAAGAAATAACACTATAGTTTGTTGCTCCAAGGGATACCCGATTACGTTAGACTATCAAGAAAAAATATTTTTCCTGTTATAGAAAACTCGACCATGCTTTATAAGGGTTTTTTTTTTTTTTTTACCTTTCTCTGGATCAGCTGTGGGTATCGGAGTTCTGTGGAGGCAGTTTTATTTATGCATTTTCTGTTGGTCAAATTTGATATACAAGTGTCTTTTTGCAACCTGACTAACTATATAACTATGTAAATTTAAGACAACCATTTGGTATTTTATATAATGTATACTGCATTTCTGTCGACTTCACATAACAGTAAATCCACCGTAAAGAAATAAAGAAGAAAAATTCCAACATTTACTCCAATTACTGTTATAATTATCTTATAAATTGTAACATATTTATCATTAACCATCGTTATTTCATGCAGTAGTCACTTATTAAGGATAGTAAGATTGAGAGCAATTTCAATTTCTAGCCACTTTTGTTTTTGTGACTTTATATTGCAGTCCAAATATATCAGATTAGAGTTTTTCATTTAGTTAATTTCCTCATGCACATTAGACCTAATTAGGTTGCTTCAGTCATAACTTACCCTTAATTACCTGTAAAATATCCCATTTACATTTGCAATTTATAGGTTTGTAAGGAGATTGAGTAATATAAGAAACATGACTGTAATTTACATATGCAAATTGGGTGAATATTAATTAGATACACTTTTTTCCAAATTTTAACAAAGCAGTATTGAGAATGATGCATGCTTTATTTTTGCTGAATTGTATTTGCGGTAGTACCCTGACAATTACTTTTATTATAGTCGTATCAGGCATACTTTCAACATAAAATAACCAACACTGATCTGGGTTTATATGGTGTTTTGTATTGTTTTGCATTCGGAAAAGCAAGAAATGACACCTGAAAAATTAATCTGTTTGGGAAGTTATGAACAGGATGTTTTGATATGCTGTAAGGTACCAAAGAAAAAGTAGAGATTAAATCAAGACTAACAGGCCAACTGAATGCAAGCTCATGCTGCACATCTCTGTTGAGTGTTCTCCGTGTACATAGTACTTGTTTTTTGTATTTAGTCTTTCTCTAGCAGCTCAGGACAATATTACATGATGGAAAAATGGAATATAAAATCAATTTCCAAAATGACATGTGGCATGGGTATCATTAAAATGTTTAGTGTCAGGGCACACCGGTTTTTTTTTTTTGTCTTTTTGTTATCTTAGTATCCAAGTTATTCAGACATAAGAGATGGCAAAAAACACAAAATTGCACATTTTAACCACTTAAAGTTAGACCATGATATCCATATCTTGCCAGTTAGTTCTTTGTAGCACAGTAAAAAAACAATTACAGAAACTTTATTGAAGGTAGCAAAGATATAGGTAAAGGTAATTAACTCATTGTTTTATTTTTTTAATGTTATTGTATGCTGCCTGTTGCTATTAATATTAAAGGATGAATTTATAAAAATTGGGTCTTTTCCATCGGAGTGATAATGTTACTGCTCGCATCTGGAATAGGATTCTAAAATATAATTCAAGTCACAAAGTACATTAACATCTGTAGTAATATCACAAAAGGTGTATCTTTCATGCAATAGTATCTGTTGAAAAATGTTTCTGAGTGTTAAATCATCAAGCTTTTTCTAGGGTAAAAATAATAATTATGACTAATAATAAGCCTATTTGTATCACCAGGTGAAGGCAGAAGATGAAGATAGTCTTCAAGTGTAGAGGACAAACAAGTGTCTAGTTCAGCTTTTCTCAACCCTTTTAATATGGAGGAACCATTGAAATAATGTACCAGTCTCAGGGAACCCCTGTGAATAATTACTATACCTACAGCTCACAGTATATTAGCATGATGATGACTTGGAAGAATGCCCTCCTGTGCAGCTAGCTAAAAAGATATTTGGTGTCAGTGGTTGCTTACCTGTGAGTCAGAAATTGTCTTTTGCTGAAGGCAACCCTGGGTTCCACAGACCCCTGGTTGAGAAGCACTGGTCTAGTATGAGATATTCCAAAAAGCAAAATGCAAACATACAAATATATGTAGTGATTATGAACATCTAATGAATATGCTTCATATAATCAACTCTAACATGCAATTTCAAAGGCATTTTCAATATTTTTAAATTAGCTTTCATAAAAATAAACTTACATGTGAGGGATGACCACTGTTTGCATGTGTGTGGGACTGACACACGCGTTTGATTTTGCGTGCAAGCACAGAGGGGGGGCTGGGGCACTTTAATTTGTTTTTAAATTAGTATATATTTTTTTACTTTTTCATTTTTACACTGTAGCTTTACATTTTTAATCATTTTTATTGCTGTAAACATCCTAGTCAGGTCATCGCTTTAAGGTTACCATAGCGGAGAGCCGATCAAAGCCGATCCCAGCTTTGTTCAGCTTTTCTACCTGCCGGCGGATGCACCGGCTGGTCGCTCGGGTCTGCCAGTGGGATGGGAGAGCCAGAGCAAGCCTCCTGCCACATATGTGTGGCAGAGGTTTAGTGCCTGGGGTCCGATGCGTTTCTGTTCCCCAGTTCAGGTGTGATTCAGGTCCGAATTTGGACTTGAATTAGATCAAAAAATGCACAGGACCCTTTTGAAATCTGGTCTGCGGCCTCCCCCGGCCTGTGTGAACCGACTCTACTGAGAACCGGTCACACTGGCCTATCATGTGAATTGGATGCGGTAAAAACTGCATCGAATTCGCACATATGTGAACCCAGCCTAAAGGCAATCCAGCGGCTAGTTGGCCACTAGGATTGCTTTTACAAGAGAGCCATATGGGTACGTCACTGGCCCAGAAGTGGATATTCATCTATATATACATAACTTTTTTTTATAGCTATAAAATTAATATTGGCAATCCATAAAAATAATATAAATATATATATACGCATAGGATAGGATTAATTGAAAAAGATAAAATAATCCATAAAAATATAGACAATACATTTTTAATAATATATATCTTCAAAAATATTAAACAACAAATTCTAAATTAACCTCCCTGGCGGTATGATTCTTTCGGATTTTAGGTGCTGAAAGCGGTACAATTATTTTGCATGGAAATTTGGCGTTTTATATTGTAGGTCTGTAAATCTTAACAATAACACACTTAAATCTGTCCAAACCAGAGTGTAGTAGATATCCCGGGTATGATAAAGTTTGAAACACAAAAACATAAATTATAATATAATAAATAAAAATAAATAATTTAAAAAAATTTAAAAAAATAGTAATAAAATAAATTTCCCCACAATTCACTATCGCTCAATTCTGCAAGTGTTCTAATTTACTATCGCTGTTTTCTAGCTGGTCTAAAGCCACTTTTGACGTAAAGGGACACTTTTTGGTTGCTATGGACAATCTCCAGTTTCCAGGCAGAAAGAACAGTGTATATCATGTAAAACTGCATGCAGGGCATGGGCCAGAGCACTGGGGACAAAAGGGATGTGAAATCATTTCATACAGTACTGTAATCTGTAAGATTACAGTACTGTATGTGTTATGATTTTGACATTTTTTTGAATTTGCCGCCAGGCTCCGCCCCCGTGCGTCGCGCCGCTCGCAGGGAACGGAGCCTGGCACGGAGAGGCTTCGGAGGAGGACGGAGCCCTCGGACACTGCAGGGGACATCGCAGGATCCCGGGGACAAGGTAAGTAAAGCCTCCCCAGGATCCTGCAATGCGATCCCGAGTGTGGCTCGGGGTTACCGCTAATGGTACTGAATTTTAACCCCGAGCCACACTCGGGAATATCGCCAGGGAGGCTACAAGATGAAGCTTCATGTTTAGTGCACAGGATATTGGATTATATATATGGATTTGTTTTTAATAATATTTTTTATTTAGGGTGATTATTATTTTTAATAGTATACTAGTGTAGGCAATTCAGATGGAAATAATTTATAATTTGTTATCATTTTGAGAGTTATGAGATTAATAAGTGATATTGATTCCATTGTAATTAATATATATCCTCTATTGAGATGTTCTTTCTAAATATGCTCACTGGGGGGATTGCCAAACTGTTCCATAGCTTGAGGCTGCTGGAGGAGTGAAAGTTTAAGTCCCCAGGATAGGTGGGTATATAAGGAGGTACTGTTTGCCGTGCGGCTATCCCTGTAGAAAAAGTAATTGAACAAAACGCAAACCAGTAACGTGAATACGGTAACCAGAAGTGACGTTAAGCCCCCTACTGGAAGTGACGAGGTGGGAGTCACAACACAAGGACCAGGTGAGATGTCGATCACTCAGCTGGAGTCCAAAGGGAGGCTGATTTTGCACTTATGGGCATTTATTTTAAGCACACTATATAATCTGCTTGTGTGTAGCTTTTTAATTGTTGGCAATACATTTTTGAATTCATCTGGGATTACGCTCTTTGGAGCTTACTTTCTTTACATGGTCATTCTGAGCATTTAAGAGGCTGAGATGTAGTGAATCTTTTTACTGGGAAGCCACGGACGGTTATAAAAAGCCTTATTGTCAATCATTTGTTTGAGAGGTGAGTGTGACTGAGTACCTGGGAGTGGGTTTGTCACATCACTGGTGTCACAGAGGAATATTGGATGGATTCTGTGGCAGTCATATCACAGTGATTTTCAGCACTGGTGTGGTGATCTTTGGACTTTGTCACTGGATGATAAAACTTTAAGAACATCTTTGTGTTGGTTATGTACATGTTACTAATTCATCACACCACTATTTCATATTCAATTGATGTGAATGTGGGTTATTTGATTCCTATATTCTTATATTTACCTATTGAACTTTTTAATAAAACTGCACTTTTGTTTTACAGTTGTCACCAAAAACAATAGGTAGGAAGTAATCTTCCAATAGGAACATCTTTTCCACTGGCTACTGCCTCAGATAGGATTTCCCATTACTCCTTTCACTATTTGTTGTGTCTCCAGAGCAGGAAAGGAAAGGGAGTTCTCTCAAACAGGAATAGAATGTCCACAATTGTAGCCTCCCTGGTGGTATGATTATGTCAGATTTTTGCATCTCAAAGCGGTACATTGTTTTGTATAGAAATGTGGCGTTTTATATTGTAGGCCTGTAATTCTTAGCAATAACACACATAAATCTGTCCGAACAAGAGTCTAGTAGATATCCCAGGTATGATAAAGTTTGAAACACAAAATCATAAATTATAATATAATAAATAACTATAAATAATTATAAAAAATAATAATAATATAATAATAATAAAATGAATTTCCCCACGATTCACTATCACTCAATTCTGCAAGTGTTCTAATTTACTATTGCTGTTTTCTAGCTGGTCTAAAAACACTTTTTGATTGCAATGGACAATCTCCAGTTTCCAGGCAGAAAGAACAGTATATATAATATAAAACTGTATGCAGGGCATTGGACAAAGCACTAGGGGCAAAAGGGATGTAAAATAATATCATACAGTAATGTAATCTGTAAGATTACAGTGTACTGTATGTATCATGAATTTTCAATTTTTTGAATTTGCTGCCGGGCTCCACCGCAGTGCGTCGTGACACTCGCAGGGAATGAAGCCTGGCACAGAGAGGCATCGGGTGGAGGACAGAGCCCACGGACACAGGACCTCATATTACAATATGTAGACATTTTAAAATTTTTGTCCATAAAAAAAAAGTTTGTCAAACTTTACTAATGAAAAGCCACACTAGTATGCTACATACCATAATCAGCGCAAATATTGCACCGATACACAAAACAAATGGTGATGAAAGCATCAGTGTTTATTTGTAATATGAAGATTTTATACAACTTACGACAATGAGAAAAATAAAGTTTATTAAGTGGTAAATATCCCAAAAAATGTCAAATAAATATGGCCAAGTATCAGTATAATTTCCCTTTTAATATGTTAAACAAATGCATACAAATCTATATTTTTTTCACATTCATATAGCAATTATAAAATCCAGATTTCCGTCATTAGGTTAAACTTTTCCATTTTCTGAAATTATATGCAAGATAAAGTTTGTCCTTAGAGAGAGACACACATCTAATGTTCTACTAGTTTAATTTCTAATTTGAGAACTGAGTTAGAAAACATATTCTGTTTTAGTTACATACTCAAATAGCACTAAAACAAGTTTTGTTAAAGCACGTTCAAAATAATTCATAGGATTATTTGTTTATTTTTATTTTCAAAATCATTCATTAGATGCCATTACTATTATAACAAAACATTTTAACATGTTTTACAAATAGCATTACAAAATAGAACTACTCATACTTTGTACAAAGTGAAATTGTAGTTTGTTAGTATGTTTTGTGGGAAAACCTTTTACATAAAATTTTTAAAAAATAATGAAAAATGACAATGAACAGTTTTGCACACAAGAAAAAATACAAACTAGAAACTCAATCAGACCAAAAAGAAAAGTAATTTGTAACCTTTTTCAATAATGAGTTCATATTCCTAACCACTTCAGCCCCGGAAGATTTTACCCCTTCCTGACCAGAGCACTTTTTACAATTTGGCACTGCGTTGCTTTAGCATCGCTTTAACTGACAATTGCCGGGTCATGCAATGCTGTACCCAAACAAAATCTGTCTTTTTTCCCACCATAAATAGAGCTTTCTTTTGGTGGTATTTGATCACCTCTGTGGTTTTTATTCTTTGCTCTATAAACAAAAAAAGACCGACAATTTTGGAAAACAAAAAATCTAATTTTTTACTTTTTGCTATAATAAATATCCCCAAAATTTAGGTTTCAGATTCAGTTTAGGCCAATATATATGCTTCTACATTTTTGGTAAAAAAAATCACAATAAGCGTATATTGATTGGTTTGCGCAAAAGTTATAGTGTCTATGTCAGATAAGGGTACTCACCAAGGCCGAGATGCTGAGAGCGGCAACCTATTGTGACTAAGCGCACTCCACTCCTGAAGATGGTACAGGGGGTGAAGGGCACAAAGAGGCAAGAGTCACCAGCAGGCTGGGCAGGTCTTGCTTGAAGGTCACCGGCAGGGAGACAGCTGTGCAGGACTGGAAGATGCTGAAGCTCAAGAAGGAGGATGAACAGCTGATCCAACAACAGGCCAGGGGTCAAACACTGTTGACTAGTAAGAGTCTCTAGATAGGCAAGAGCAGTCTAGTGTAAAGGACTGTTAGCAGGTCTGTCAGCAGGCTGATGACTAGTACTGAAGATTGATAGCAAAGTCCATAAACAAGCCGAGGGTCAAACACAGGTAATGGGAAGAAAAGTCTGTGAGCAAGCTAGGGGTCGAGCACTGAAGACAATAGCAAAGTCCAGGAGCAGGCTGAGGGTCAATCACTGGAGACAGGAAGCAATATCCGTAGACAGGCCGAGGGTCAAACACAGGGAGCAAGTGGCCGAGGGTCAGATGCAGGAAGAGATCAGAGCAGGTCAAGGTCAATCCAGGTCACAACAGGTAATCAAGAATCAGGATACAAGCAGGAAACACACGGGGAGCTGAAAGACAAACCAGCAATCTGGTCATGGCACAGAGTAGCTTTTATAGACCAGTGGGAGACTCATGTTGTGCACGCTATTGCGTACGCCGCGTATGCCGTTCCGCTGTACACATATTAGCCGTTTCGCTGAATTGCACACAAACATTAGCCGTTTAGCCGAATTGTGCCCAGGGATGCACCAGAGTGCCGCTCTACCGCGCATGTGTGAAGGAAGGCAGAGATATTGGTGAGACTGGTACTTGCCTCTTTCCTGACAGTCTACAAACTATGAGAAAGGTTTATGGCATTTTTATGGCATTTTTATATTTATTTATTTTTTGTTAGTAATGGCGGTGATCTGCGATTTTTAGCAGTACTGCGACATTGCAACGGACAGATCGGACACTTTTGACACATTTTTGGGACCATTGACATTTATACAGTGATCAGTGCTATAAAAATGCACTGATTACTGTGTAAATGTCACTGGTAGTGAAGGGGTTAACATTAGGGGCACTCAAGGGGTTAAATGTGTGTTCCCTCAGTGTGTTCTAACTGTATTCTAACTGTATGGGGATAGGATTGAGTAGGAGAGGAGACATATCGCTGTTCCTACTTAGTAGGAACAAACAACATGTCTCCTCTCCTCTGACAGCACAAATCCCTGTGCTGGCGCTCATGCACGCGATCGCACGCACCCTTTGGTGGCCAAAAAAGGGAAGGGCGTACCCATACAGGATTTCACCCAGGAGAGCCATTGTGCCACAGTATATCTGCGTGAGCCGGTTGGGAATCCGTTAATGTATGTGTACACATATTTTTTTTTCTATCCAATCTATTGAAAAGTTTCTGACCTTGAAATCCTGTCAGTAACAGCACTTCCTGTTGCTGGCTGACCACACTAAGCCACTGACTTGCAATTAGTAATGCCTTAAAGCATTTGTAAAGGTTCAATTTTGTTTTTTAATAACAAACATGTTATACTTACCTGCATTGCGCAATGGTTTTGTACAGAGCAGCCCCGATGCTCCTCTTCTCGGGTGCCCCACCCGTGCCCCTGGACCCTCCCCCGTGCTATGAGACACACAGAACATGGTTCTGCCCCACCCCCTGTTCCCTCCTCACTGGCTATGATTGACAGGTGAGTATAACGTGGGGGGGTTGAGGGGATGGAATACATGAAGGTAAAAAAAAAATTCAGCTTTTAGAACCACTTTAGGGTGGCCCTTGGCTACCTATTAGGTCTCCCAGATATGCATCCCAACAGCCAATTGAATGGGCTTATATGGCAATCTACCAATTCTGCTGCTAATTAAAAGGAATCAGATTATATAGTGACCAGACAACAGGCAACCTCCACCTGAACCAATGGAGAATGAAAAGTAACCTCTGCTTGAAGACCCCCTCAGTGGAAATGTTGCCTGCTTTCCTCCTAACATTTCCTTTTCCAACATGTTGTCCCACTGACATATTACTGTACTGCATGGATTGCCTACCAGAGAACAGGGGATATGTGGCCCTCTCCTCTTCTGAATCCACCCCTATCAAGAATATAGAGTAAGTTCTTTCTATCTTGCATGGTCCCTTCTCCTCCTGTCCTTGGCTACTAGCCTTTTTGTGTTGTTAACTCCTAGTGCCTTGCTGCCCCTAGGCCTTGCTGCCCTAGGCCTTCCTTATCTCCCTGTGATCTGGAGTGGGAAGATGTGTTTCCCAGACACCCCTGGTCTCCTAACCTATGGGAGAGACCTGGAGTCACACTCTATAATGTTAGCAAAATATGTGATTAGTCCTATTGCAAGAAGAACAGCTCTCCTCCCTGATTGGCCATCACCGGATTCTATTCTTAAAATTGTGGTACTAAGCGGCGCTACTTTAGCTGACAATTGCATGCTAATGGAATACTGTACCCCAATGAAACTTATATAATTTTTATTACAAAAATAGAGCTTTATTTTGGTGGTAAAATGTATTCTGCTACACGCCTTTGGTAAGAAAAATCCCAATAAGTGTATATTGATTGGTGTGTGTGAACGTTATAGCTTCTGCAAACTATGGGATACATCTTGGAATTTTTTTTTATGCTAGTAATGGCGGAAATCGGCACCTTACAACGGGACTGCAATGGTGCGGTGGACAATCTGACATTAACTGACCTTGGAGGGAACAGACTAATTGCCACTGACATCACCAGTGACATTATTACAGTGATCATAATACAGTATATGTTAAGAATAATCACTGTCACCAGTTTTTCACCTTAATGCATGGGATGCATTAAAGAAAAAATCCTTAAAGAGAAGGTCCACCAACCACTGCAAAAATTAAAAGCCAGCAGCTACACATACTGCAGCTGCTGACTTTTAATAATAGGACACTTACCTGTCCTGGAATCCAGCAATGTCAGCACATTGCTGGTGTTGCCATTGCTATTGTGGGTAAGGGAACCTGGCAGTGTAGCATGCCATTGTGAGTAAGGGAACCTGGCAGTGTAGTATTAGGGCTTCACGTCGGGTCCCTACTGTGCATGCGCAAGGCACCGCTGCTCTCTCTTAAGGCCCAGTATCAGGGGAAGGAGGAGGGAGGAGGAGGGAGCTGAGCCGCAGACGTAATATACCATGGCCTGGACTCCCAGAAGTGGGGACAGGATACCTGTCAAAGACAGGTATTCGCTCCCCCCTCCCCCCCGGAAAGGTGCCTAATGTGGCACTGGATAGGGGGAGGAGACAAATGACCACTTTTGGGTGGACCTAAGCTTTAAGGCTTTAAAACCACTTTAAAATAGTCCCTTAAGATGGCAAATCACTAACCCTGGCCAAAACACCTAACTTAAAGTAATTTTTCAATTTCAAGAAAAAATCTCTCTCTGTACCTATTTGTTCTAACTTTAATATTCCTGTAACATCTGCTTGATGGTAGTAACTCGAATGAATGATAGACAGGATGGAAAGAATCACCTATTATTTTCTGTGTTCTACCAAGATAGCGAAAGCCATACATTTCTGCTAGAGATGGAAGCTTAGGACCCACTATTTTCTGTGCAGTGAGAATTATTCTCTGAATAACGTTCCTGTCAGCCACAGTACAATTTGGGTACCATACTATAATACAGTACACCAACACACTCTTAATTGAACAGCGATAAAAGTATCTAGTACTTCCTGCCTTAAATCCCAAATAGTCTAAGAAAATACAATCATTGTTAGGATTTTTAACAATGACATGTACATTTTCTCACCATGAAAGGTTCTCAGAAATGTATACCCTGAGACAGTGGTTCACAACCTCAATCCTCAAATACCCACAACAAGCCATGTTTGCAGGGTTTCCTTTATCGTGCTCAGGTGCTTTAATTCAGAGTCAATGGCTTGATATTTTGGACAGCTATTTTATCTAAGAAAAATTCCCAAAACATGGCCTGAGGATGGAGGTTGAGAACCACTGCCCTGAGCAACTTAAAAACAGAGACCCTCTCCACACTTTCACCCTTAATAAAGAGTGGGGCTATTTCAGTCTTGTTTTTTCCCAAATCTAAAAGTAGTTCTTTAGTTTATCCTATGTTCAAAGTTAAATCATTTACTGTGCACCACTCTACTATCTTTCAATGCTCTGATCCATTAAATTATTCATCCCCTCCTCACCTCCTGTAATGCAATTGACTACTGTTGTATCATCAGCAAATTTAATAATGCTGTTTGTATGATAGTACGGAGTAGTCTTAGGTATAAAGTGCATAAAGAAGGGAACTCCCTTACGCAGCCCTGTGGTGTCCAAATATTTAACTGACGCTCAGAAGAAGAATATTAACCCAGGGGGCCTGCACTGCTCTGCATGCATGGGATGCAATCTCCCCATCAGCTGCCTGTGGCTGCCTGTGACTGATGCGTTGGGACCTCTCTCGGAACTCCGGTTGAGAAACCCTGCAGTAAAGATTTTCTGGGAGATGTTCAGATGTTATGATTTTTTATCATGTTTTTACAATGGTTACTAATTCAAGCTGCTCTTACCTTTTTAGCTATTAGTACAAAACACATTTCATTTATTTCTCAGTGGGAAAGTATGTGACACCATTGTGGCTCACCATCATGTAGAATGTCCTTGTTGAGCATATAAGGAAAGATCTGCATTGTGCAGAGACCTAGGCACCCTCCCTTATCACTTGTTCAGCACCGTGTTGCTTTTGCTGGCATTTTTCCTCTACACCGACACATTCCATGCTGTCATGCGAGAAGCTAAGGCCGGGGCCAGTATGAATGATGGATGGCAAACTCAGCCAATCAAAGCTCCCTCCTCACACTCCCTCCACCCTGAAAAGACACGCTTGAGCACCCATCAAGTGAGGCTATCAGTAAAGGGGCCAGAGTTCGGAGGATATGCAGTGTCCTGTGAAAGCCATGGGGAAGGAAGCTGAGTGTGTGAGTATTCTGTACTTTCATTATACTGTGTGGAACTCACACAAGCTGACACCCCCTCATACATGGAATCACTGTCACTGTCACTTGTCCCGAACAGGATGCAGGTATTTTAAAAATCTAAGTTCCCAGCAAGTGCTGGGGATTTAGATTTTACTGACACCCCCCCCATCTAGGTGCCCTAAGGCAGCTGCCTAAGCTGCCCTATGCTAGTGTCGGCTCTGGGTTTAAAACTTACCTGGTTGGAGTTGAGGAGTGGAAAGTCAGCAGGGGCAGGCACCAGGTAATTTGTCTGCTGGGGCTGGTTGGGGCAGGAAAGTGAGCCAGGAGTTGACATGCAGAAGCTGGGGGATGCTGGACTGCTTCAAGAGAGACTCTGAGCGCTGCTGATCTGGTTGGCTCAGGAGAAGTCTGCAAATGCTGCATTGGAGGTGACATGTACAGGTTGCGGAAAAACAGCTGCATAGCACACTAGCTGATGCATGAAAGTTTTAAGCTGCTGTTATATGCTGGAAAAAGAAGCATTTTAGAAGCCTAATACTGTACAGTGGGAATTTATATAAATTAGACAATTTAGATAATTGGTACCTAATCTGAATTTCAGGGCTGTCAATGCTCTAATACTGATTGCATTGCATGGACTACAAATATGCCTGTCATGTTGGATATAAGGCTGTGCTATGCTGTACTGATACAAAATCTGGTAAGTCCCTTGGTCCTGAAAGACTGACCATTCAGTGCTACAAAGCTCCCCTCCCCCCACCTGATTCCACATCTCATCAAAGCTCTCAATTCTGACTCAATGTTCCCAATTTTCCCAGGACCCCTGAGAGCTCACATTACAGTTATTACCAAGGAGGGAAAAGATCCCTGTTTCTGAAATAGTTACTAACCTATCTCCCGCCTAAGAATTGACTAAACTCCACAATCATGCTGTGGAAATATTAGGATTGGCATCCTCTCATCATTAAAGGGTAAGTTTGCTTTAAAAAAAATGCACATTTTTTTGCAGGTAAAACTTCAAAGGATGTCGGGACTTGTAGTTTATTCAATGCAATACTCCCAATGCACACATACCTGCACAAACCACTGTATCTTAAATTGGGTGCTGAAATGACCAATGGCTGGAACGGACTGCAGTCATGAGAAGGAAGTGTCACCAGCACACCAGGATCTCCAAAATTGGGTCCAAAATTTTAATCACATAGTATCAAACAAATAAATAGAAGCAATGTTTTGGAGCCATGCAGGACCCCTTCATCAGGCGTGTGATGAACATGCCTGATGAAGGAGTCCAGCGTGGCCCAAAAATGTCGCTTCTATTTATTTTTTTGATACTATGTGATTAAAATTTTGGACCCAATTTTGGAGATCCTGGTGTGCTGGTGACACTTCCTTCTCATAATTGTAGTTCATTCATATACAGAGCTTGGCAATGTGAGCAGAGCCCTGCACAGTCGCCCTGTTTTTAAAAAATGACAGCTAGTACAGGGAACCTCTCCCTGTACTGCTGTCACAGGGGAGAGAGCAGTGGGGAGCAGCTGCAGAAGTGGTAACATGTTACATGTTCCACCCTAAAAATGGGTGGAACATGTAACATGTTCCCATATGTGAACTTATGCTTTAAGCTGCTTATTTAAAATGTAATTTCTGCTACTCCAGGATTGACATAAAAAAGACCTTTGATATGGTAACTGGCAATTCATGACATAAACCACACTGGCATGGGGGATCATTTTTGATTTGGATTAGTGCCATTTACTCCACCTCCTCAGCCTTAGTTAATGTTAATGGGGCCAGGTCATTTTTAACCCTGTTCTAAGTAAAAATGGCACCCGCTAGGGTTGTCCTCGTTACCACATCATCTTTGTAAACTTTTAAGAACCCTTCTTATGCAAGGTATGATATAACACAAAATTTTAAAGGTCTTTGGGTGGCCATCACTACAAAATTGTTGCTTACATGGATGACATTCGATTTTCCTGAAAGAATATATAGTAAAAGATATGGGGAGATTTACTAAAACTGGTGCACACAGAATCTGGTGCAACAGTGTATAATAATCAATCAGCTTCTAGGTTTTATTGTCAAAGCTTAATTGAACAAGCTGCAGTTAAAAGCTGATTGGTTACTATACACAGATGCATCAGATTCTGTGTGCATCAGTTTTAGTAAATCTCCCCCTAGTGTCTCAAAATCAGCTACCAAAAACAGAAGCAATGAGCATTGCAATGTACCTTTCACAAATAAACAGCCTTAAAATGAATTTTAAATTTCAATGGGCACCATTCAAATACCTTGGTACCCTTATCCCAGTGACTTAAAAGGCATCTTCACTCTAAACCCACTGCCTTCCCCAAAAAATGCAATTCCTTCTTCAGAAATAGAGCTTGATCTTTTGGTTTGTCCACTGTAATATTCTTAAGATGACTACCCTACTGACCTTCCTGTACTTGCTATTGACTCTGCCCATACATATTGTGGCTCCATACCTTCCATTGGTCAACTCTTCATTCTCAAATTTCTGCATGTGAACAAGCAACCCAGGTTTAAGCATCATCTTATTTTACTACCCAAAGCACATAGGGCCCTGACCTTACCTGACATCCTGAAATATCACTCTGCCTGTCATCTAGTAAAGTTGATAGATTGATGCAGACACAGAGGCACTAATAATGAACCACAATGAGCAGGCCTTTTCACCTATTTGAGTACATAAACTTCCCCGTGTTTCTATACATTCTGACCCACCGGAAAGCTCATACAACAATTGGAGCCCCCATCTGGAGTTGTACCCAGGCCTTCCTGAAATATAACTATAACTTTTTCTGATTCTCAGTAACCCAGAGTTCCTCCTGGCAAAGGTTATTTTTGAGTGGGTCCACTTGAAAATCTGCACAGGAAAAACCTTTGTCAGCTCTTCAACTTCATCCATGCTTGAAAAAGACCCTCTGTTGCTGCCCTGACAACCTCCAAGGGTCTTTTTCATTTGGGCGTCTGGAAGGAGTTGCAACTGAGGCACTATATTTCCTTCCTACCACCTCCTCTGGAATTCTGAAGACCACTCACTCATCTCAAAATGCTATGCAATGAACAGAGCCCACTTTATCATGGACTGTCCATTCATCATTTATTTCTGAGCCACAGGGTGATCACGAATCACCCTCACACCACAAAAAAGCCAAATAATTTTTAAATGTTCCCTGAATTGCTCCATTTGTTCCAAATTTCGAGAAACTAACTATAAAATCTTCTCAAGATGGTATAGTGCCTTGGTGACCCACCACAAATTCAATTTATAACACTGACAAAAGCATAATCCTCCATATATTTTGGCCCTACCCAAGCCAAAGCCCTACTGGACTAAGGTTAGAGAAATCTCTCAGAAATTCACTGACTGGGGGGTGGAGCAAGTTAGCATGTGAGCGGATGTGGATAGTGGAGCTCCGGCCAATACATCCTTTCCCTATCCTGCTGACTGTCTGTTGTCTCTCCGCGATTGCAGTAATCAGTCCCTGGTTCTCCCCATTTGCTCCTCCACCCTGTCCTGCTACACCTTGGGGCTTTTGGCATCCTACATGGCCATCATGACTCAGAGGAAGGAGGGAGCGGGGTCAGTAAAACCAATGGCCCAAGATGGTTCTGGTGTTGGTGTTACACCTCCTCCACATGCATGTTCTCTAGGGGGAGACATGGTGCAGGAGTCAGCTGCAGCCTGCTTGGAGCAATCTGCCTGCTATCAGAGCACACAAAAGGAGCTGAATCACAGCATACAAAGAGAGTGGGATAAAAATCCAGTTAATCTGCAGCCTGATGACATCGTAAACTAGCAGACTTTTCACTGGATGCTCAGTTGGCAGGCACAGCACAGTCTGTGTTACTTCCTTCAGCTGTGAGTACCAGTACTGTGGCCTCTGCCTCTGTGGGTGGGAGAGATCTAGTTGAGGGGGTCTGTGAGCCAACCTTGCATAATGTTTATTTGCTTATACAGCAGTGCTCTACCTCTCTCACATTGCTTACTGGTCAAGTACAGGCCATGCGGGAGGATGTTACACTAATCCGTCATGATTTCCAAAAGTTACGGGAACACACAACAGCTCTTGAAACCCAGGTTAGTGATATTGAGGACACTGTTTCTCGGCTTGTTGCTGAAGTTAAAGTGGCAATAAACAAGATCAATGTTAATATCACTAAGATGGAAGATTTGTAAAATCAGCTACATCAAAATAATGTAAAAGTGACCTTTCTAAATAGGTCAAAGGTTATGATCCTTCTGTGTTTGCTGAACGCTGGCTCCTGGCTACCCATGGTACTACCCTCAGAGTTCCCATTAGTTCTCTTCCACAGTGTAACCCTCCGAGGCCTTTTTTTGATCTATTGATTTTATTGTCACTCTTCCTGTAAGCATTTGTAGTGCTAGCTTGGCTGAGCGATTTCCTGGCTGAGGTCATTTTGTATTTATTTTATGGCAGCCTTTAAGATTGTTCCCCCTGTAATTTAGGAAGACTGGACTTTTACCTAGCTCCTTGCTGGTTTATGAATAGACATGGGCCAAACACTCCCCTGTTTGGTTCACAGCAGAACTCCCGAACGTGGAAAAAGTTCTAACCCGAACAGCGAACCCCATTGAAGTCCACGGGAGCCAAACAGAAATGATTAAAAGTGCCCATATTGAAGGATTATATGCAAATAATTGGTATACAAGGGATATGGGGGTCTGTGTACTGCCCTGGGGGACATGTATCAATGCAAAAAATATTTTTAAAACAATCGTTTTTCAGGAGCAGTGATTTTAATTATGCTTAAAGTGCAACAATAAAAATGAAAAATAACTTTAAATACAGTGTCTGGGGGGTCCCCTTAGTCTGCCTGTAAAGTGGCGAATTTGTAGTATGTATATAACATGCTTGTCAGGGCTGGGTTCTTAGCCCTCTCTTCTCGGTGCTCAGGTTGCTCAGCTGTCTGTCAGTTGGCAGCACTCATCAATCCACAGTGTTTCAACTGCCTGGTTCAGTGCTTCTGTGTCTTCGCCTTGGTCAAATATATCTGGAGTCCCTGCTGTGTTCTTGTTGAAGACTTGTCTGGCTGATGTCCCTTCTGGTTCCTGATCCTATCTGCTGCCTCCGACTACGCTGATCTCTGGCTTCCTGATTTACTGGCTTGCTCTAACTACCCACTTTGACTACCATACCCTGGCTGTGTCCCATATAAAATGACTCGCGTTACAATTGCCAGCACTCTGCTATTGAAAAAATAAAGAAAAAAAAATAATGTGCCCTCACCCCCCAGTCCACACCAGGTCTTTTGGATATGGTGTGAATTTAAAGGGGAACCCCATGCCATTTTTTTTTTAAAACAGCGTGGGTCCCCCCTTAAATTCATACCAGACCCTTATCCGGGCATGCAGCCTGGCAGGTCAGGAAAGGGGGAAGGGAAGAGCAAGCACCCCCCCTTCCTGAACCATACCAGGCCACATGCCCTCAACATGGGGGGTGGGTGCTTTGAGGCAGTGGGGGCTCTGCCCCCACTCCAAAGCACCTTGTCCCCATGTTGGTGGAGACAAGGGCCTCATCCCCACAACCATGGCCAGTGGTTGTGGGGGTCTGCAGGCACAAGGGGCCCCCCAGATCCCTCCTCCCATGAATGAGTATGGGGTACATAGTACTCCTACCCATTCACCAAAAAAAGTATCAAAAAAGGATTAAAAACAAGAGACAAGTTTTTGACAAATCCTTTATTAAAAAATAAAAATAGTGTCCCTCAATGTAAATCCATTGTCAATGACGCCACCCGCTGACCCAAAAAAACAACAAACAAAAAAACGCTCCACCTTCTGCAATGGCCGCCCACTGAATGCCTCCTCTGCCCTTTCATAGTTCTTATATAGGTAAGGGGCAGGGCCATTTGGCTACATCACCTGGTGGCACCACCCCCTTCTGATGTCATGGACTGGTGCTTGCTGGGCCTGTGATGTCACAATGGGGCAGGGCCACAGTTGTGGGGATGAGGGGACAAGGTGCCCCAAAGCACCCACCATGTTGAGGGCATGTGGCCTGGTATGATTCAGGAGGGGGATGGGGGGTGCTCGCTTGTCACCCCCCTTTCCTGACCTGCTGGGCTGCATGCCCGGATAAGGGTCTGGTATGGATTTTGGGGGGACCCCACGCTGTTTTTAAAAAAAAAAATTAGCATGGTTTTGGCGGGTTCCCCTTAAAATTCATACCAGACCCAGGACCTGGTATGGACAGGGGGGGACCCACACCATTTTTTTCTTTATTTTTTACTGCCACTTTCTTTTTTATTAATCGGCTGTCAGCGGGGAAAGCCATTGACACCTGATGAATAATTGGCTGTTAAGAATGCTGCAGCTGGCTTCCTGGCTCCGCTACCTAACAACCAATTTACACTGCACCCTAATTGGGTAAAGCTTTGCCCAATCAGGGCACAGAATGCACTGTGCAGTGCTCAGTGCATTGCAGGGTGTTCAGCGGGGTGAACACTCTACAAATTTGAGTGTTTGGTGAAAGGCCGAACAGGCAAATGTTCTGCCCAAACTCATGCTCGGGCCAAACTTTTCACTCAACACTATTTTTGAACCCCTCATGTACTTAGGCCCTTCGAGTTTGGTATGGATTTTAAGGGGAACTCCATGCCAAAATTAAAAAAAACTGCGGGGTCCCCCCAAAATCCATACCAGGCCCTTTGGCCAAAGCACCTTGTCCCCATGTTGATGAGGACATGAGCCCCATCCCCACAACCCTGGCCCAGTGGTCGTGAGGGTCTGTGGGTGGAGGGCTTATTGGAATCTGTTTAAATGCTCAAAATATGCCACTGTGTGGAGCGCCTACTTGATCAATAGCATCATTATCTGTGTATGAAACTTTGGACATAATTGTTAGTGTGGCTGGACTGCTCAAAATATTAATTACTGTTTTTGACTATGGCTAAACAGAATATTCATGTTTGAAAAGGCATTCTGTTTTTGATTATGTAACCTCCTTCCATCCTTCTGTGGTCTACTTGCAGGAGACTCATGCCACTCGGGACACTACCAGATGGTTGCTTCCTACTGACAAGGGGTATCCATTTTAATTTATAGTAAGGTGATATTCTCTTGCACTAGGGCCTTTGTGGACATATAACTCAGAAGTGCTATGTCAACTTATCTAATTTGCAAGGATTTCCCCTCTACTTCTTATTTTAGGGATTTCACTTTTTACTCCAAAATGCACAACTTTCTCTCCCAAGGTTTTGTGTTCTGCAGATCATATCACAGCCCTTGAATATGTTGTACTGGTTCCCTTTGATATTCACTATTGCCTCAGGCACCTGGAGTATAGCATGGCATTTTAATCTTTTTTGGTTGGACCTGTTTTCTCAAGAGGACTGTCTGCCATCTTCTCCTGAGATTTTCCTTTCTCATAATGATGGCTCTGCCTCACCAATTATCATATGGAATGCCCATAAGGCATACCTTCAGGGCCTTTTTAATTCAACAGGTCAGTGTCATTAAAACCTCTACTCACAGTGAAGTAAAAATCATTCCAAGGCAGATACTTTAGCGGCTGAAGCCAAACACATTCTGGACTCTAATCCAATTATTAAATCAGCATGGAGGTTTTCTCAATCTAGATTGAATTCACTGCTGGCAGACAGGGCCCAAAATAAACAATTCTTCCAGAAAAGACTGCCCTGGGCTGAAGAGGAAGTAACAGGCAGGCTGCTGACCCAAACAGTTTGTTCCCAATCCAATTCAACATTTGTATTGGCTTTAAAGGTCTTTTCTAAAGTCTTAGGAGAATTTGTACACTTTCCATGCAGATTATACTCAAGTTGAGCTTACCACCTAGCATAACACTATTATTACCCTTCGTACCGTATCACAGGCAGGCTCTTTACACTCAATATGAATTGGAAGTGGCAGTAGCTAGTTTCCCGAATGATAAAGCACCAGGGGTAGACAGTATCCCAATGAAAATCTATAAAGGATATGGTGGAGTGCTGTTGCTGGCCCTTCTCCATATTGTTTAATTTAATTGTTTACTAATAATAATAAAAAGGGAAACCGAGTAAACGTAGTCAAAACATAGCCAGAGTTCAGGAACCCGAACGGATAGACAGACAAGCCAAAACGTCAGGGAGCCAGAGATGAGCGTAGTGGAACAGCAAGCAGGATCTGGAGCCAGAAGGAATGTCAGCCAAGCAAGTCTTTAACAGGAACACAGGAGAGAGTCTCTAGAGATGTGACCAAGGTGAAGGCAGAGATCATCTGGGCTGGACGGCTTAAGTAAGCTGGACTGACGAGCAGGATATCATCAACAGGTGAGTCACTGTGGAGAGAAAAAAGCTGGCAATTAGCTGAGCGGCCAGCTTTGAGAAGGAAAGGCCCTGACATTATACTAAAGAAGATAATGATCCTTTATATCTTGTATAGGCCCATTTCTTTATTGCCAACTGATGTTAAAATATTGGCTTAAGTTTTGGCTAATAAGCTAAAAAAGGTTAAAACACATAATATTCACCCCAAACAAGTTGGCTTCATGCCAAATGAAGCCTCGGGGGGGGCTGCACTGATAATCAATCAGCACAGACCCCTCTGTCAGAGGAGCAGCCGATCAGCTGGGGGGTCTGTGCTGATTGATTATCAGCACAGCCCCCCGAGGATGCCCACACTGGACCACCAGGGATGCCACTAGGACCACCAAGGATGTCACCATCAGGTATACCACGTTAGACAACCAGGGATGCTAATCAGTGCCCACAATGGATGGCAATCAGTGCCCACAATGGATGCCAATCAGTGCCTACAATGGGCATCACTGATCAATTTACTTGGCGTAACATTATCTTTCACAATTTAAAAAAAATGGGCTAACTTCACTGTTGTCTTATTTTTTAATTCAAAAAATGTATTCTTTCCAAAAAAAGTGCACTTGTAAGACTGCTGTGCAAATATGGTGTGACAGAAAGTATTGCAACGAGCTCCATTTTATTCTCTAGGGTGTTAGAAAATAAATATATAATGTTTGGGGGTTCTAAGTAATTTTCTAGCAAACAAACCTGATTTTAACTTGTAAACACAGAGTCTCAAAAATGGGCTCAGTCCTTAATTGGTTAAGTGGACCTCCCTGCATCCTCTGACCATGTCTGGCTGGATATTTGCCACCCAAATTAGGCTGGATATTTGATCTTAATAAGTGCACTTTTTACAAAAGGCATACCTTTTTTCTTAGGAATTCAATAAAAGGGTGTGATGCAATCTTGACTTGGTTATATGAGTCTGGTATTGAGTTAGGCTTTAGTGCTGTTTAACCCTTTTACTGCCAGGTCCATACAGCATATGGACCTACTGCACTGCTCCCAGCTGGCCAGGTCCGTATGTCGCTTTAGTGACCATGAACTTATAGTAGAACTGTTCAGCAGACAAAACAATAGCTCTGAATAGCAGATGCCAATCCGCTGATTAGAACTACTCCCTCAAAAAGTGGCTGCTAGTGCATTGACATTTCTCCCCTGCTGTCACCTGTCACCTAAAGCACACCCCTTCCCCACACACTAACCCCTCAGCACTTCTCTCTATCTCTTTACACTCATCCTCCTACACCCCTGCACTAATCCTGCCCCCCACAACACTGATACTCCCTTGCTGCCAGCGGTTGCCCTTCTGCTGGGTTGATGTGCTACAGGGGAGTCACAGAGGGGAAAAAAAGTCTAAATGTATCCCCTGCTGCCATTCTGATCCCTTCTTTAGTGCCACCCCCTCCCCATAGTGCAGCCAGCCGGCTTACCCTCCCCCACCTCTCACAGGCTGCAGCTGCTGCTTGGGAAGGAAATAGAAAGGAGCGGGGGTGCTGGTAAACACATGTTGACCAGACCCCTTCCTTTCCTGGATGAACTATGCTGTGTTTGCATCTGGGAATAGGAAATTTTTTGTATTTTTAGCAAAAGTATTGTTCTTGATAAATATTTGCGTAAATATCAAGGGGCCTAAAAAAAATCAGTAACACCTTCTTTTTATTATAGCGGTCATGTGCTTCAGAAAATGTATGGTTTAGGGGTTCTTTTACAAACTCTGAAAGCTGTAAGTGAAAAATGATAACCTCACCATTTCACAAAAAGGCACAATTTAAAATGTACAAATATTTATTTTTTAAATAACTGAATACAGTTTAGTTTTTATATTTAGTAGGAATTTAGCAGTGATTTTGTGAGTTTTGCTGTGTTTGCATCTGCGAATAAAGATTTTAGTGGGGTTTTTTTTTTAGCAAGAATATTGTTTTGATAAACATTCGCTCAAACATCATGGGGCCTAAAAAAAAAAAAAAAAATCAGTACCACCTTCTTTTTATTCTAATGGTCTTATGCTTTCAGAAAATGTATGGTTTGGGTGTCTTTCACAATCTCTGAAAGCTGTAAGGGAAAAATAAAAGAAAATGGAGAAATTGCAAAAATGGTCTGGCCGCCTAAGTTTAAAAGTGGAGCGCAGGGCCTGACAGCAAAAGGGTTAAGGTATAGTTGTAACGTTTATCTTGCTAAAAAGGGGATCTCAATGTGCAGTATGGTTCTTGTTTCTTGCTGATATAATATCATCCATTTATTTATGGTCATAGTGGTATTTATGTATACTCCATAGGTGTGTTTGTATGTGTTTTTTTTTTCTTCTGTCCTGTGTGGCATGTTCTGTTTGTATTGTGTGTCTGTGTATGATCTAAAACTTTGTTAAATAAAATTAAATTTAAAAAAAAAATCTATACCAGAGGACCTGGCCTTTTTCCTGTTGCCCCATTCTTCCATTCCAAACAAAATTTACACGAAGTTCATCCTCCCCCACCTTTTAAATGCAGCCAAGTCCAGCATTTCCCTAAAGTGGAAAGAAACCATTTTTCATTCAATATCCTTGCAGTTTTAGAAATTAGACAATATCAAGTTAATTGCAGATCTGACTTTCTCCTCCCAAAGTAAACATGACATTGGTTGTACTGGATTGACTGTTATGTTTTCAGAGGAGGGCAAAGTCTTCTGGTTCTGAGACATTGAACCCATTCTAAACTACTTAGACTTTCACCTGAGCAGTACACCACTCCCTAACCCATGTTTTCTCCCCACCCTTCTCTCCACTTCTCCTTCTTTCTTCCAAACTAACCACTGGTCCTCACCCTCCTCCTCCCCTGCTTCTTAACCCTTCCTCCCTCTCTTCTCTACCCCTCCCTGCTCTGGTGCCTTCACCCTTGTGTATACTGAGGCCACTTTCTCTTCTACTTCTCACTTCAGATTCCCATACCCTTTGATATTTTCTAACCACCTACCCTCCTGCCATGTCCTCTCCCCCCACACACACACATACATTGTAAACAATTTTACAGTTTTTACACTACTGCTTATTGCTTACTCAAAGGGCTTGCTGAAACCTGTTGTAATATTCCTTGTCAAAAGAAGTTTATTGAGTATACAATGTTATAAAGATACATAAAGTAAGTTTACAAGGATCTATAAAGTAAGCTCATTGTTTTACAGTAGGGTTTCTATAGGTAAATATAATGAAATTTCAAATATTAAACATTGGGTTTACGTAACTGTTGTAATATTCATTCACAACTGATGCTATGTCACTGCTCTTCTTTTGGCAGTCACCAGCTTTGTTCATTAAAAAATTGAAAAGAAAAATTTACTAAAAAAACAGATTAGCATTGTCAGGCTACAGCAGGAAGTACCATTCTGTTTACTGGCAGGATCCCAAGAAACTTTGCAATAGATTTCCAAAGAAAAAAAAAGATTTTGTTAAGAAAATTGTATATATATATTTTAGTAAGGCATGATGCCAAACATACTAAAAAAATAGATCTCGGGACCTTACACATGGGCAGTTCGATTAAATCCACCTGTTCGTTTTTCATGTGGATCTGAACAGAAGCACAATTGCAGTCTATGGGTGAGTGAATGTAAAAGAATAAGCACTAGACATGTTCACTGCTGAAAAATTAGTTCATTTTCGTTTCATTCATTTTTTTGTTTTGTTTTTTTCTGTTTTTCAGGTCATTCGTTATGATTGCAATTCGAAAATTCGTAAATTTGAAAATTTGAAAATTCAAAAATCCGAAAATCCAAGAATAAGAAAGAGAATCCGAAAATTCAAAAGAATGAAAATCCCAAAATTCTAAATGATAACTAACTAATAATAACTAACTATTAAATTATAGGTATTGGAATTTCTTTTCAAATTTGGTTGTTAGTGAATGTAACGAATACGAATTTATCCAAAGTTATGAATTATCTGAAATAACGAATGCCACATCTAAACAAAGGGAATGGAACAAATTAATTATAAATAATAATAATAAAAAGCTTTTATTATTATTATTATTGTTATTTATTATTATTAATTTGTTACGTTCCATTCGTATAGATATGGCATTTGTTATTTCGGATAATTCGTAACTTCGGATAAATTTGTATTTATTAAGTTTACTAATAGCCAAATTTGAAAGAAAATTCCAATATCTATAATTTAATAGTTAGTAATAGTTAAGCTATTATTAGTTAGTTAATAATTCAGATTTTTGAATTTTTGGGTTTTTGGATTTTTGAATTTCAAATTTGCAAATTTCAAAATTTCCAAATTTCCGAATTTTCAAATTTACGAAGTTATGAATATTCAGTAAAATTTGTTAAACAGGTTTTCGTTAATTCAAATATTTCCGAATTAACTAATTTTTCCAAATGTATTAAAAAAATAATTTGGAACAAAACGTATTGCACATATCCAATAAGCACCCATTTACATCTGATTAACTCCAAGCCTGACTGGCTGCTCAGTATTCAGTGACTATGTTAATGAAATTCTTTTTAGGTAGGCTGCCTGCAAAAAAGTTTAAGCAATGGAACAGTTGCATTTTTTATAAATGATTTTGCTGATGTTTATATGTGTCTGTTAGACACAAGCATGCAGATCAGGAATTCTGACTTCAGTGCTGTATGCTTGTTCCAGGTCAGTGACCCAAACTATGGTAAAGTCAGAGAATCACAACCAGGCTGTTAGCAGTTGTATTAAGATGTAAGCAATGATCAACTCCAGGTATTTTTCCACAGTGGCTTCCTTTAAATGCATACTGCTGCTCCTAACCAAAAGCCTTTGTACTCTGAAGTGGAATTGTATTGCCTAATTAAGTCAAATAGTATTGTATAAGTGCTACCGTTTTGACCAAAAAAAAAAAAAAAGAGCTTTTAAGTATTTAGATTCTAAATAAGATTTTTTTTCTTTATATACATATAGATATATATATACAAACTATATCAAAATAGTTACACCCTAGTCATAGTTTTTGTTTTGTGAAACTGTTAAATGAGCTTAATTTGATCTTAGTTGAATATAATTGCAAGCTATTACAATCTAGACAGTTCTCGCCTCAAAATATATTGAACACGTTAACTATGCAATGGCGTATTAATTTTCTGAGCATTCTTTTCATAATGCTATATTGCCTCTATACTGTATCTGCATATATCTGTAAAACCTCTCCAAGGAAGGCTTTTACATATATAATTCTGCTGCAGAATGTTTTCATTAGTGTTGATTGCTTTTACAGAATGTGTTAAAGATTATGGCTCTAGGCTTTTTTTTGTTATACATTTTTTCTGAATTTGTTTTTATATTATTTATTATAATATTAGCAGCTTTCCGTGATCATTACTCTATTCTCTTTCTGATTTTGCATTATCGATAGCTGTGGTGTTGCCTATAAGCAGTAATGTTATTGCCTGGTAATAAAATGTTGGTTTTACTTTACCCTTTTGCCCATTTTACTGTTCATTTTGAACCAGGACCTCTCTATTGTCTCTTCAGGAATTCAGTATAATATTATGCTGTGTTTCTCCTTATCTCCCTAATACATAAAATAGGATGAATATATTATCTATAAAGAGAACTAATGGTGCAATCAGGGAATGATAGTCATTCAGTTGTGTTCTGTAAATACATTTTTTTTCCCACCATCTGAGGAATAATTTAGCAAAGGTAGATACATAGCAAGTACCTTTCACCGTGCCCTTTTGCTATACAATGATACAACATACCAATGTTGTATCATTATTCATTAAAAAGAAAATAATTGTGTTTTAAAACAAAATCCAACAATTTAAAAACAAAATCTCTCTTTACAAGCTTCCAGACCTAATTTATGGTCTATGTTTGTATACAAAGCTTCCACATTGAGACTTGCCAATAATATCACATCTCCTAATTTTAAATCGCTCAACCATTTGACAAAATCTCTCGAGTCTGCTATATATCATGGCAGACTTGTACCATGTGATTTTAACACTGAGTAAACATACACACTGCTATATTCTGTTAGGTTTCTATTCCCAGAGACTATCAGTCTTCCCAAGGGTGATTCCTTATTTTTGTGCACCTTCGTGAGTGCATAGAAGGTAGCAATGGTGGGGCTTTTATTTAGGACAAACTTAAACGTTATGCTTTGATGTTAACGTGGCCTCTTTCAAGACATCTTCTAAAGCTGACACATACTGTTGGATCTTCCCTCAGCATACAGTAATTATCTATATTCAGTAACAATTGCAAACACATAATTACATATTTCTCGCTATCTATTATCACCAAGTTTCCCCCTTTATCCGCTCGCTTAATTTCCAGTTTCTCATTGAGCTCTAACTCTCGCAATGCTCATTTTCCTTTAACTGTCAAATTAGACTTGGCACATGTTCTTTTACTATCATGTAAATTTTGCAATTCTAGTTCTACCATTTTTACAAATAAATGTATGTTTGGGGTATCCAGAAAAAGGGGAAGGGGTGTAAATTTACTTTTACAAATCAAATTAGTAAAAGGGCCTAATATATCAGGATTTTGACCTTCATTCTCCCTTTGTAAGGACTCCAAAAATCTCACAACTGAAATCTCCTCAAATGTAAGATAATTTTTAATGTCACCACTATTTTTTTGCATGCTCTTTTTTTCAGGGCTAGTTTTCTTGCAAATAGGTTAAGATATTAAACCAAATCAAAAAGGACAAAAATCAGACATTGGGACATATGCCAGGCCTTGGTCCAACATCTTAATATGATGTGTATTGAGGATTACTGATGATAAATTTATAATCCTTATTTTATTTTCCTCATTCTCTCCTGGGGTACTTTTCCTCATGATCTCACACAACATTATTCCTATCTCCTCTCCCAGGGGCACATCGCTCTGCCCTGTCTTGTGCCTGTATGCCTCCACCTATCTCTGCACCTCAGATCTTTTTGAGGCATTTGTCCTGTTTGAAACACTCGCTGTTCTAAAAAATCTTCCCTAGATGCATTATACATTTTTTTTAGAGGGTCCCTATTTGGATTGCGCCTTGATGACTCCTCTCTTTTCATACCATGGCTTATTCTGACACTCTATCTTCTCAAGTTTTCAGATTCCTGGAAAATAATGAATCCTCTCTCATTACTTTCTTTACCACTAGATATCTCTACCTCACTCAAACTCTGTTAATTACATTATTACTCATCTATCTATCTATCTATCTATCTATCTATCTATCTATCTATCTATCTATCTATCTATCTATCTATCTATCTATCTATCTATCTATCTATCTATCTATCTATCTATCCCATCTCCTCTTGCCAGACAATGTATATAATTCATATATTTCAAAGTCATTGAGATCTCTTATAAATGAGGGATGTTTCGTATTTAAAATTGTGCTCTAATATAACTGTTTGAATTTGGTTTGATATGTGACCTTAAACCCTGGACTGTAATTTTTTGCTTAATATAGTTCTCCAAACTGGCCACCTCCCACTATGAGTGAAAATGTTGCTTGTATTGTTTGACGAACTGTTTGAAGGCTTCCCCTATTTCAAATTCCCCATCTGAAAATGACAGTTCCTTTGTTGAAAATGCCTAATTTGCCTCTAAAGACAATTGGTCAAAATTTATTCCCTTATCCCAGAAACCTGCCATTTTAGAACTCACTCAAATTCCTAGAATCTTCAAAAACTCTGATTATTCTCAATGCGAAGATTTTTACTTTATGATAATCAATATACTCTGTGCCCTGAGTTACATCCATACCTGCAAGTAGCATACCTGCAATAATAGGACTCTTTTGTGGAGGATGAGTAGATGTTGTTTAATGATATTGACAACCTGACTGTATACAGTTGAAAAATGATGTTTCAAAACTGACCCCTTTGTTAAACTGTCGGTATCCTTTAGATTTGACTGCAGGATTATTTTTTATCAAATCAGAGTGGTCTCTCTGTGTAGCTAATTCTTTCCCTTTGGAGAGCCAATGTTCCTTATAACTGCACTATCGCAGCCTATTGAAAATTACTTCACTCATCTGATCATAGTTGTTCTGTGTAGAGCAATTCCTTCCAGCTCTCACAAATATACTAGTCTACATTTAAGGTATAAATAGTTGAGCTGGGGTGTTGTTTACAACAAAAGTGTCAGTTAGTAGGTTGGTACAAACCATTTAACACTTGCAGGGTGAGGGGACACTGTTCAGAGCTCCTGGCCAACATTGCCTGAGCAGCAACACTATCAACATAATCGGCAGCTACCTTATATGCCCAGGGACAGAATATCTCAGAGTCACTCACAGGTAACCCATTGCACAGTCATCAAGCACTCTTTTACCGCTAGTTCACAACCTCCGGTGACCAGTGGCATATCCAAGATGCATCCAACTTGTTTCAGCACCAATCATCAGCAGCCTGCCTAATAGACAGTTTCACAACTATTCTCACTCACCACCGTGCATTAACAGAGAGCCTTCTAATGCAATGCCCCTCCTCAGCAGCCTTCCTGATGCAAGACCAGAGTTAGGAAATAATCCTTCCAGCCCAGCCTCATCCTCCGCTTCTATGAGCTACTCATTGTCAGGTCACCTGAGTCCAGGTGACAGATGCACACCGTTGGAGTCAGGAGTGCACCGCTAAGGTAGTGGACCATACAGCTGACTGCTGTGGATGGAACTCTGGGTGGTTCAGGAAGGCAAGTCCACTGGAGCACCAACCCATTACCACTGGGGGCTAGAGCTTAAGATTCCCCAGGGCGCGGAGTCTAAGAGCCAGCAGGTGTTCACCAGAGCCTCTAGTGGTGAGGATGGACTGCGCTGCAACTGACTCCAGGACGCGGCCCCCAGGGTCTCCCAGCTCAAGCTCACGGTAGGATACAGGAGGATAGAGAGGAAGCAGCAGCCCAGGACAACAAGGGATATTAAGGAGATAAGCCAAAGGTCAGGGAGACTAGCAGACAAGGATAGACAGAGAACATGCCAAAAGGTCAGGGTCACAAGCAGGCAAGGATAAGCCAAGGTCAAGAACAAGCCAAGATCGGTAACAGAGACAGACGTAGCGCATACGGCAAGCAGGAAACAGGAAACCAAACACACAATATTGCTCGGCAAGGCAGGCTTGGAGAACACAGTATTAAATAGTGGTTCCTGTTGAGGCTAGGGTGGAGCCACAATGAGGGAATATTACTTAACCATGCAGGTGTGAGAGTGCAAGCCCTAAGGCTGATACACAGACCAGGTAAGAGACAGACAGGGCATGAAAGTATTACTGCAGAGTCATGACAGTACCCCCCTCTTACGAGGCCTCCTCCTCCCTCGCTTGGGCCCAGGCTTGGAGGGGAACCTCAAATGAAACCTCCTCAAGAGACGAGGTGCAAAGACATCAGATTCGGGGATCCAAGACCTCTCCTCAGGACCAAAATCTTTCCAGTGCACGAGGTACAGAAGACTGCCTTTACAGAGTCGGGAATCCAGAATTTGACTAACCTCGTACTCCTGATTATCCTCAGAAACTGGAACCGATGCGAGAGAAGGACAAGAGAACTTATTGAGGACTAAAGGCTTCAGGAGGGAAACGTGAAAATACTTAGAGATCTTGAGGCTTTTAGGGATTTGAAGTTTAAAACAAACCAGATTTAACTTAAAAATGATGGTGTATGGGCCAATGAATCTTGGGGCAAATTTCAGAGAAGGAATCCAGAGCTTGTTGTTCCTTGTGGAAAGCCAGACCTTTACTCCAGGCTGTAGAGAAGGTGGCTTATGCTTACGACGATCAGCAAAACCTTTACATTTATCAGCAGCTGCCCAGAGGGAATCATGAACATTACCCCAAATAGAATTGAATGATTGTTGAACTGTAGCCAAAGCTGGAATATCCAGAGAACAGGTCATGGGAAGAGGGAGCTGATGGTGTCTTCCATCAATTGTGAAAAAGGGTGTCTTCTGAGAACTGATGTTCACATGATGGTTGTGAGAGAATTCTACCCACGGGAGTACAGAGAACCAATGGTCACAATGAGCAGAAACTAAGGTGCGGAAAAAGACCTCTAACTCCTGATTAACCCTCTCAGTCTGTCCATTGTATTGAGGATGGTACGAAGAGGAAAAATCCAAGACAATATTGAAGGATTTGCAGAAGGCTTTCCAAAAATGAGATGTAAATTGAACACCCATGTCAGAAACAATATGGGAAGGAACCCCATGGAGGTGAAAGATCTCTTGAACAAAAATGGGGACCAAAGCAGGAGCAGAAGGGAGACCAGGAAAAGGAACAAAATGAGCCATCTTGGAGAACTGATTGATTACCACCCAATGACCGTACTATTCTCAGACAGTGGAAGATCGGTGATAAAGTCCATGGCTATGTGAGACCAGGGCTCCTCGGGAATGAGCAAGGGCATGAGAAGACCAGCAGGAGCCTGCGTGGGGAATTTAGATTGGGCACAGACATGACAAGCCTTAACGTAGTCTTTTACATCTGAACGGAGAGTAGGCCACCAGTAGTGGCGACTGATGAGGAGGAAGGATCCAAGGTACCCAGCATGACCTGCCGCCTTGGAGTCATGTCCCCAACAAAGGATTTTAGCTCTTAGCTCAGTGGGGATGAAGGTCTTGCCAGGAGGAGTTTTTGACTCCAGGGTGGTAGAATGGGCAAGGATGCATGAGGTAGGGATGATTGGCTCCGGTTCAGGGGTAGGCTCCTCATCCCGAATGTCAAAAGACCTAGAGAGTGCATCAGCCCAACTGTTGCAGGAACCAGGTTTGAACATAATGATGAAGTTAAAACTGAAAAAGAAGAAACTCCACCTGACTTGTCTGGGATTCAATCGCTTGACATTCTGTAAGATTTTTATGGTCAGTAAAAATTGTTATGGAATGTGGGGAACCCTCCAAGAGATGACACCACTCCTCAAAATGCCAATTTAATCACAAGAAGTTCCCGATCACCAAAAGCGTAATTCTTCTCCGCCTGAGAATTTTTTTTTGGAGAAATACGCACATGGTTGTCGTTTTTCCCCAAAGGATTGAAGAAGCACAGCTCCCACCCCAGTCAACAAATCTTTGAAGATTTTGATAACAAAGTTTTGGAATACCGCTGGGGCATTACATAAACCAAAGGGCATTAACCAAGTATTCGTAATGCCCATCTCTAGTGTTAAACGCAGTTTTTCATTCATCTTCACCTTCCCATATTTGGATCAGATTGTATGCACCCCTGAGATCCAACTTAGTAAAAGTGGAGGCACCTTTCAACCTGTCGAATAGTTCTGATATTAAAGGTAGGGGGTATAGATTTTTGATTGTTACTCCATTTAGGCCCCGATAGTCAATGCAGGGTCTTAGGGTACCATCCTTCTTGGCAACAAAAAAGAACCCTGCTCCCGCAGGCGATGAGAATTTCCTTATGAATCCCTTTTCTAGGTTTTCTGCAACATACTCAGACATGACCTGGGTCTCTGGGATGGACAGGGGGTAGGTACGACCCCTGGACAGAGTTGCTCCGGGAACAAGTTCAGTAGCACAGTCAAAGGACCTGTGAAGGGAAGCACCTCAGCTGACTTTTTACAGAACACATCCCAGAAATCGATGTATGCAGCGGGAAGGGCAGAAGATACTGAGGTAGTGACCATGGGAAGTCTCTCCTTAGGGGCCATCTTGAGTAGGCAGGATGATAAACAGGAGGGACCCCAAGCCAGGATCTGCCCAGAAGTCCAGTCAACATGTGGAGAGTGGAGCTGCAACCAAGGAAGCCCCAATATGATAGGGGTTGAGAGGAAGGATAAGGAAGGATATCCACCCCTGGTGGAGTATCCCTACAGACATCTTAACAAGGAGGTTTTGGAAGCGGATAGGGCCCCCTGGAAGAACAGTGCCATCAATCACCGAGACAACCAATGGAGTGGTGAGGGGTGAAAGGGTAAGGTTCATGGAAGATGCAGTTCTCCAGTCCATAAAATTGCCAGTGGCTCTGGAATCCAGATGAGCCAAGGACGAGTGGGAGGAAGCACCAACATGAAGAAACACTGAAAGAAGGAGACGAGAAGGTGACTTTTCTGAGTCCAATACTCCATCTTCCAGATGTATTAGACCCAAGCGTTTCCTGGACGAAATGAGCATGTGTTACGAAAATGACCTTTGCCCCAGAGTAGAGACACAGGCCCAGAGTTCTGCGCCTAGCACGTTCCTCGGGGGATAGCCTGGTCTGGCCCAGCTGCATGGGTTCCTCAGCTGGCAGGAGATGCTCCATGGGTTGAAGAGTGGGGAGCTCAGGCTGACTAAGGACCAAGGAGTGCTGGAGTCGCTTTTCTAGGGTCCTTTCCTGAAAACAAATATGAATCTGGTTACACAAGGTGATAACTTCATCCAGATCAGTGGGGAAGGTTCTTCCCACTAATTCATCCTTCACTCTATAAGAAAGGCCATGCAAAAAGGTTGCGACTAAGGCCTCATTGTTCCAGCTAAGCTCAGCAGTTAGTATGCGGAAATGAAGAGCATACTGTCCCACAGAAGCAGACTCTTGGCGGACACGTAAAAGGGTGCTGTCCACTGAAGAGACATGACCTGGTTCCTCAAAGATATTCTGAAAGAGATAGACAGGCTGGAAACCACTGGGTCATTCCCCTCCCACAGAGGGGTAGCCCAGGCTAAAGCCTCACCGGACAGGAAAGAAATAATATAGGCCAAATTAGCCCGACCAGATGGGGAGTTTTGAGGCTGGAGTTCGAAATGAATGGTACACTAGCTAAGGAACCCTCTGAAGGCCTTGGAATCCCCAGAGTAATTGGATGGAGCTTCTAAGTGCAAAGGGTTAGTGGCTGCAACTGTAACTGGAGCCAATACGGCAGCAGATTGTGGTTGAGGTTTCCGAACCGGGGATCCTAAGGAGGCTTGAAGTTGTTCAAAGTGGGAAGCCAAATCCTGAAGGAATTGCATCACCTGGGTCTGATTCGATTCTTGGGTCCCGAGTCTGTGGACTATGCCCTGCAGCTGATCATCGGCAGGTAGCGGCACATCAGCCGGGTCCGTTGCCGAGCAAACTGTCAGATCACCTGAGTCCAGGTGACAGATGCACACCATTGGAGTCGGTAGTGGACCCTACGGCTGACTGCTGCGGATGGAACTCTGGGTGGTTCAGGAAGGTAGGTCCACTGGAGCACCAACACAAATAACACTGGGAGCTAGAGCATAAGATTCCCCAGGGCGCAGAGTCTAAGAGCCAGCAGGTGTTCACCAGAGCCTCTAGTGGTGAGGATGGACCGTGCTGCAACTGACTCCAGGTCACAGCCCCCAGGGTCTCCCAGCTCACGCTCATGGTAGGCTACAGGAGGATAGAGAGGAAGCAGCAACCCAGGACAACAAGGGATAGTAAGGACTAAGGAGATAAGCCAAAGGTCAGGGCGACTAGCAGACAAGGATAGACAGAGAACACGCCAAAGGGTCAGGGTCACAAGCAGACAAGGATAGTTAAGAACAAGCCAAGATTGGTAACAGAGACAGATGTAGAGCATAAGGCAAGCAGGAAACAGGAAACCAAACACATAATATTGCTCGGCAAGGCAGACATGGAGCACACGGTGTTAAATAGTGGATCCTATGGGCTAGGGTGGAGCCACACTGAGGGAAGATTGCTTAACCATGCAAGTGTTAGAGTGCAAGCCCTAAGGCTGATACACAGACCAGGTAAGAGACAGACAGGGCATGAAAATATTACTGTAGAGTCATGACAATCATCTTCTGTGCTCACTGCAGACAGAATTCATTCCCTCACACATTTCCACAGAAGCCTCCATGAGAGATATTTTGAGTAAGTTACCTACCCTTGACCATACACTCAGGATTGTGCCCTGGAGACAGACCACCAATCCTTAGAGTCTGGTCACTGTACATTGGAATCTCTGCATTCCAAAAAGGAAAATGAGGTCAGGTCACTAATCTGGCAGCAGGACAACATGAAAAATAGAAGTATGTGGAACAATATCAAACTTAGAGAAATTACCAAAGTGACTATTGCGTCTGTTCTAAAGGAGTCAGTTATGGGCATCCTGATCTCTATTTGGGTCACCCTGCCTCCAACAAGATCATTATTGATAGAGTGTATAGGTTTACAGCAATCCCCTCCTCTGACCCTAACAGGCTGAGAGATATACTCTGCAGGATACATTTCTTCCATATTAAGGAAGCAATTATGCAGAAGCCTTTAGAAAAGGGTTTAATCTCCTTTGATGGTGATGAAATATCTCTATTGCTTAATATGTCAATAAGGACAATGATGATCAGAGTCACGCTTGTTCTTTGGGAACTGCGTATTGGTGGGATATTCCTTTCACTTACAGATACAGAAGAATAGTGACCTTTTCCTCCTACATGATCTGTCAAAGGTACCTGACCTGTGCACCCTTCTGACCACACCACAAGTGAGGTCAAGACTGGACACAGTCCAATCTAGTGCTCCAGATTTCAGATAGAACATATGTTCTTCCACAATGGCCTCCTCGAGAGGGATGAGCCAGATCTCTAACTGATAGCTGTAAAACCAGCTGGAAGTTGTATGGGTCCTTCCTTGAGGATTTATTGTGTCTTACTTCCTTGTCTAGATACTTAAGCTTTGTTTATAGATGCCTTCAATCAGTGGACTTACAGTGCATCCGGAAAGTATTCACCACACCTCACTTTTTCCACATTTTGTTATGTTACAGCCTTATTCTAAAATGGATTAAATTTGTTATTTTCCTCAAAATACTACAAACAATACCCCATAATGATAATGTGAAAGAAGTTTGTTTGAAATTTTTGCAAATTTATTAAAAATAAAAAATGAAAAAAAATCACATGTGCATAAGTATTCACAGCCTTTGCTCAATACTTTGTTGAAGCACCTTTGGCAACAATTACAGCCTCAAATCTTTTTGAATATGATGCTACAAGCTTGGCACACCTATTTTTGGGCAGTTTGGGCAGTTTCTCCCACTATTTTTTGCAGGACCTCCCAAGCTCCATTAGTTTTAATGGGGAGCGTCAGTGCACAGCCATTTTCAGATTTCTCCAGAGACGTTCAATCGTGTTCATGTCTGGGCTCTGACTGGGCCACTCAAGGACATTCACAGAGTTATCCCATAGCCACTCCTTTCTTATCTTGGGTGTTCGCCTGTTCACCGAACAGCAAACAATATGTGGTGTTCGCGGCAAATTCGAAAGCTGCCGGAACACCATTAAAGTCTGTGGGAAGGAGACCACGATGGACATCTGAGAGTGGAGCTCTGGCATCAGCAGGGTTTAAGTGACTGATAGCAGCCCATCCGAGCAGCTAACAGACACCACAGCACGGCGTTTTACCTCCTCAGAATGCTGGCAAGGGATACCAAGGGATACCAACAAGAAAGAGGGGAATCATCTCCAGAAGCTGATGGAGTTCTTTCCTCCAGAGCCCAGGCAAAATGGCACCAGCATCACATCCACGCCGGCATCAGGATCACGATCCCAGCCAGCCCAACAAGGGAAATCTCACAAAAGAAGCAGCCCTCCTAATTCCCCCAACTCCTCACCACCCACACCTTTATCTGGGAGCCTTGAGAAGTCCAGATTCAGGACAGATGCAGCGGATGATGAGGTGAGCCCTTTCCATATCTCAGGGGAGGACACCAAGATCCCCTGCTATACTCTCCCTTCTACACAAGTGTACATATCAGGAGCATTATCTACCATGTTTGAAATAACCAATGGGACAAGACAGGGGTGCCCCCTTTCCCCATTAATTTTCAATTTATTGATGGAACCTTTGGCCTCCTACCTACGCACACACCCCAATATAACTGGTATATTAGTGGGGAAAAGACAGCATGTCATCAGCCTATTCGCTGACAATATCATCCTAATGCTATCAAATACAGACACTTCTCTACCAGCAGTCCACCAGGCACTACAAACATTCAATGCAATATCCTACTACAAGGTAAATGAGACTAAATCATATATACTGAATCTAGGTATCCCTGAAAAAATAGAACACAAACTTAAGCAACAATTCCTGTATACATGGAAGAAAGATGGTATCAAGTATTTGGGCATTACCTTGACTCCTAAACTAGAAGACCTCCTACAGGCCAATTATACACCTTTCCTAGACACACTAGGAACCAAACTATCTAAATTAGCTCTAACAGAATTGTCATGGCTAGGCAGATTAGCAGCTTTCAAGATGCAGTTGCTACCGCAAATACTGTACCTCTTTAGGACATTACCGATTACATTACCAAACTCATATTTCAATTCCATACAATCACTACTGAATAAATATTTATGGCAAGGTAAGAGGGCCAGATGTGCATTCAGCAAGCTCATTAACCACAGAAAAGTGGGTGGAATAGGACATGTACATCTACAAGATTATTACTTCGCAACCATACTGGCTCAGCTGAAGCATTGGATTTCACCACACTCCAATGCTTTGTGAAAAGAACTAGAACTAGCCCAAATCCCACATGGTAATTTACAAAAATTAATAATGACAACTCCCTCTAACACGTCATTAAACACTAAACTTGTACCCCCTATTCTAGCAACGGTAAGAGCATGGATACACCTCAGGAAGAACCAAAAAGGGGTTAGTAACATATCGCCCATGAAACTCCCTCTTACGGTGATAAGTCTCCTGATACCAGATATCAACATTAATACATGGGTAGAAAAAGGAATCAATTACCTAGAGGATATACTAGAAGGAAGGCAAATTAAATCATTTTAAAAACTACAACTTGAACACCAACTACCTCTTACAATGCAATACACGCATATACAGATAGACCATCTACTAAAACAGAATCCACAGATACTCACATTTCTACCAGAAAAAGTATCACGCTATTACCAAAATACCTCAGCCTCAGCTAAAGGTATATCTATCATATACACAAGTTTACAAGACAAAAATACTTGTGACAAAATCCAATCTATAAAAGCATGGGAACAGGACATAGGAGTAGAATACACGATCCAACACTGGGAAAAATCATTCTCCTACTATGGTCCCAAATTGAAAGGTTACTATCTATTATCATAGGCACCCAACAAGTGTCAACTCTGGGCATGGCGCTACTGTCACTTGAACTGTACAATATACCATTGCCCTACAGAACCGTAACCTCACACATTATCTTAGCTACATGTCTTACTATTCTAAGACAGTGGAAAACATCAACAGCACCCAAAATCATTGAGGTCAAACACACTGTCCACACATATGGCACATATGAGGTACTACACTTCTGAACGATAGGGAAATATGAAAAAACCTCTCAAGAATGGAGTCCATGGCTAGACTGGTACCTTAAGGGAGCAATACTGTAACACAAGCTATTTAAATCATCACTTGGAATTTTGGGAATAGCATCACTTTAATTAGTAAGTGGTCAACTTCACTAACTCTATTCTGACTAATTGAGATATTCTATACAGTTTAATTTTTATGTTGCTAATGCTTAAAAAGGTAAAGTACCATTAAAGACATAAATTATGGTTTGCAACATCACACAAGGAGATGGATCCTACCTACCA
This sequence comes from Aquarana catesbeiana, assembly GCF_042186555.1. NCBI lineage: Eukaryota > Metazoa > Chordata > Amphibia > Anura > Ranidae > Aquarana > Aquarana catesbeiana. The sequence continues at coordinate 177,747,043 of NC_133324.1, read as the reverse complement.
GAGATCATCCACTGCGACCACTGAGAGAGATCGCATGGGGTGGAATCTAGTGTAAAGGCCCATAACACGGGTACTTAATTATTATTATCTCCTGCTGATGATAAAATATGTAATTTGATGACTGAGAAACATTTGTAATGCATTTTCTAAGTTTATCTGTGTTTAACTTGTAAAATTCAATAAAAACTATTGAAACTAAAAAGTGTTTGGGGACCTGGCACCTGCCCCAGGGGACATGTATCAATGCAAACATTTTTTTTAAAAACTGACATTTTTCGGGAGCAGTGATTTTTTTAATGCTTTAAGTGAAACAATAACAATGAAATATTCCTTTAAATATCGTGCCTGGGGGGGCTCGATATTATGCCTGTAAAGTGGTGCATTTTTCCCGTGTTTAGAACAGTACCACAGCAAAATGACATTTCTAAAGGAAAAATTGTAATTTAAAACTGATCGCGGCTATAATGAATTGCCGGTTCTCGGCAATATAGATAAAACTCAGTGAAAAAAAGAGCATGGGATCCCCCTAGATCATCACCAGGTTCTTTGGGTCTGGTATTAATATTAAGGGGAACCCTGAACAAAAATTTCTTTTTGAAATTGCGTGGGGGTCCCCCTAAAATCCATACCATTCCCCCTTCAGGTCTGATATGGAAATTAAGGGGAACCCTGCGCCAATTTTTTTTTAAAATGGTGTAGGGGTCCCCCCAAAATCCATACCAGACCCTTCAGGTCTGGTATGGATTTTAAGGGGAACCTTGTGCCAAAATAAAAAAATGACGTAGGTGTCCCCCCAAAATCCATACCAGACCCTTATCCGAGCACGCAACCTGGCAGGCCGCAGGAAAAGAGGGGGGATGAGAGAGCACCCCCTCCTGAACCATACCAGGTCACATGCCCTCAACATGGGAAGGGTGCTTTGGGGTCTGACCCCAAAGCACCTTGTCCCCATGTTGATGGGGACAAGGGCCTCATCCCCATAACTCTTGCTCGGTGGTTGTGGGGGTCTGCGTGCGGGGGGCTTATCGGAATCTGGAAGCCCCCTTTAACAAGGGGACCCCCAGATCCTGGCCTTCCCCATGTGAATTGGTAATGGGGTACATCGTACCCCTACCATTTCACAAAAAAAGTGTCAAAATGGTAAAAAAGACAAGAGACAGCTTGGGACAAGTCCTTTATTAAAAAATTAAAAAATAAAAATGTTCCACAATGTAAGTTCACGCCGCCTGATGGACCGAAAAAAAAAAAAATGGGGAAACCCCCATGGCGTCATAGGGACATTTTAATTTTTTTATTTTATAATAAAGGACTTGTCTCAAGCTGTCGCTTGTCTTTTTTACCATTTTGACACTTTTTTTGTGAAATGGTAGGGGTACGATTACCCCATTGCCAATTCACAAAGGGGGGGAAGCCAGGATCTGGGGATCCCCTTGTTAAAGAGGGCTTTCAGATTCTGATAAGCCCCCTACCCGCATACCCCCACAACCACCGGGCAAGAGTTGTGGGGATGAGGCCCCAAAGCACCCTCCCCATTTTGAGGGCATGTGGCCTGGTACAGTTTGGGAGGCACTCTCTCGTCCCCCCCTCTTTTCCTGCGGCATGCCAGGTTGCGTGCTCAGATAAGGGTCTGGTATGGATTTTGGGGGGACCCCTACGCCATTATTTTTATTTGGTGTAGGGTTCCCTTTAATTTCCATATCAAACCTAAAGGGCCTGGTATCGATTTTAGGGGGACCCCCACGCAATTTTTAAAAAAATTTTGGTTCGGGGTTCCCCTAAATATTCATACCAGACTCAAAAGGCCTGGTAATAGACTGGGGGGATCCCATGCTCTTTTTTTCAATGAGTTTTATCAATATTGCCAAGACCCGACAATTCATTACAGCCGTGATCAGTTTTAGATGACAATTTTTCGTTTAGAAATGTCATTTTGCTGTGGTACTGTTCTAAACACCGTAAAAATGTGCCACTTCGCAGACATACTATAGACACCCCCAGGCACGATATTTAAAGGAATATTTCATTTTTATTGTTTCACTTTAGCATTAAAAAAATCACTGCTCCACAAAAAAATTGATTGATACATTGATACATGATACTTGATACATGTTCCCTGGGGCAGGACTCAGGTCCCCAAACACTTTTTATGACAATAACTTGCAGATACACCTTTAAAATTAGCAATTTTGATTTTTTCATGTTAGTTTCCCATAGACTTTAACGGCGTTCGTGTGTTCTGCGAATTTTTTGCCTGTTCTGATGTTCTGCTGTGAATCGAACAGGAGGGTGTTTGGCTCATCCCTACTCATCACAATAGACTTACCAAAACCAATGATCTAACAGCCACCCACTCAGTGTGGGCTGAAATTAGTATGCCTACTTCACTGTCTTCACTGGGCTTAATCTCAGGGACATCCTTTTCCTCATGGTAATATTGGTGTTTTGTGGGGTACTGGTGACCTCCAGTGCATCCATGTTTTGTTTTCTATGCACTTAAAAATTGGTGTTCCATGTTTTGCTTCTTCAGTCTATATTGTTGTTGATTGTTGGTTCATTTGTTAGGTATATTATTTGATATCAATAATTTCAGCCCAATTAGCCATTTTCCCTTCCCAGTGTCATGTGACTCGTCAGTGTTACAAGGTCTCAGGTGTAAATGGGGAGCAGGTGTGTTAAATTTGGTGTTATCACTCTCACTTCCTCATACTGGTCACTGGAAGTTCAACATGGCACCTAATGGCAAAGAACTCTCTGAGGATCTGAAAGAAAGAAATGTTGCTCTACATAAAGATGGCCTAGGCTATAAGAAGATTGCCAAGACCCTAAAATTTAGCTGCAGCACGTGGCCAAAGACCATATAGTGGTTTAACAGGACAGGTTTCACTCGCCATGGTTGAGCAAAGAAGTTGAGTGCACGTGCTCAGCATTATATCCAGAGGTTGTCTTTGGGAAATAGAAGTATGAATGCTGCCAGCATTGCTGCAGAGGTTGAAGGGGTGGAGGGTCAGCCTGTCAGTGCTCAGACTATACTCCATACACTTCATCAAGCCGGTCAGCATGGCTGTCGTCCCAGAAGGAAGCCTCTTCTAAAGATGATGCACAAGAAGGCTCGCAAACAGTTTGCTGAAGACAAGCAGACTAAGGACATGGATTACTGAAAACATGTCCTGTGGTCTAATGAGACCAAGATAAATGTATTTGGTTCAGATGTGGCAGCAACCAGGTGAGGAATACAAAGACAAATGTGTCTTGCCTACAGTCAAGCATGGTGGTGGGAGTGTCATGGTCTGGGGCTGCATGAGTGCTGCTGACAATGGGGAGCTAGAGTTCATTGAGGGAACCATGAATGCCAACATGTACTGTGACATACTGAAGGAGAGCATGATCCCCTCCCTTCGGTGACTGGGTTGCAGGACAGTATTCCAACATGATAACACACCTCCAAGACAACCACTGCATTGCTAAAGAAGCTGAGGCTAAAGATGATGGATTGGCCAAGCATGTCTCCAGACCTAAACCCTATTGATTCATCTGTGGGGCATCCTCAAACAGAAAGTGGAGGAGCGCAAAGTCTCTAACATCCACCAGCTTTGTTATGTTGTCATGGAGGTGTGGAAGAGGACTCCAGTGGCAACCTGCAAAATTCTGGTGAACTCCATGCCTAAGAGGGTTAGGGCAGTGCTATAAAATAATGGTGGCCACACAAAATATTGACACTTTGGGCCCAATTTGGACATTTGCACTTAGGGGTGTGCTCATTTTTGTTGCCAGTGGTTTTATACATTAATGACTGTGTGTTGAGTTATTTTGAGGTGACAGCAAATGTACACTATTATACAAGTTGTACACTCACTACTTTACATTGTAGTAAAGTGTCATTTCTACAGTGTTGTCACATGAAAAGTTCTAATAAAATATTTACAAAAATGTGAGGGTGTACTCACTTTTGTGAGATACTGTAGTTATTTTGCAGGAAACACCCTTCCAGACAGGGAAAGTGCCTAAACTGTATTGCACTGCACTATTAGTAAACATAGCTTGAAACCGCACTCAAAAATGAGGGGAGTGAGTATTGTCATCTCTAGATACGCTAATTAGTCTCTTTTACTGTAGGTCAAATTTTGGATAACCAAGGCAGATTCTTGTTCCTGGGGAGAATTATTAATGGGGGAAAAGTTAATTCTGGTCAATACTCCAGCCAGTATTCTATACACATACTCTTAGACCTCTCTGCTGCCTTTGGCACAGTTGACCACCCACTCCTCCTAAATAAACTCCACTCCCTTGGCCTCCATGACTGTGTCCTTTCCTGGTTCTCCTGGTAATCTCTGCGTACTTTCAGTGTCACATACAAAACCATCTCCTCTGCTCCTCTTCTTCTTTCTGTTGGGGTACCCCAAGGCTCTGTCCTTGGGCCCCTACTAATCCCTCTCTATACCTCTTTCCTGGGCCAGTTCATAACCTCCCATAGCTTCCTATATCACCTCTATACTGACAACACCCAGATCTATCTCTCTACTCCTCATCCTACCCCCTTAATCTTCTCACATATCACAAATATGAGCGACATATCAGTATGGATGTCACACCACTTCCTCAAACTCAATCTTTCTAAAACTGAGCTTGTAATATCTCCTCCTCCCGGATCCCCTCTCCATAACTTTATGCTTGAGATCAACTGCACAACTATTGGTCCCTCCACACATGCCAGGGTGCTAGGTGTAATCCTAGACTCTGACCTCTCCTTCAGCCCCCACATCCAATCGCTAAATCTTGCCGCCTTAACCCCCACAACATCTCCAGAATTCGCCCCTTTCTAACTAACAAAACCTGCAAAAAAACATAAGGCACAAATGAGGCACTGATAAGGCATGGATGAGGCCCAGATTGGCATGAATGAGGCACAGATGAGACATGGATGGGGCACAGATGGGCACAATTGAGGCACAATAGGGTATGAATGATGCACAGATGGGCATGGATAAGGCACAGATGGGCATGAATGAGGCATGGATGAGGTACAAGTGAGGCATGGGCGAGGTATGAGTGAGGCACGGGTGAGTACTGCTGCAGTCTCCTTCCTCTTCTCGCACGCTGTACCGATCGGTGTGTACAGCATGCGAGGAGAGGAGAGAGTTGAACCAGACATGCGCCAGTTTGTTGACAAGTGATTGGACAGAGTGATCACATGGTAAAGGGTCACTGTCATTGTCCCTTTACCCCAATCTGTGATGCACCGGGTCCGGAGAACCTGATGATCAAGGACATTCCTGGAGGTGCGCAGGAAGCGCGATTCTGGGAGGACATAATAGTGCGCCTTCCCAGAATAAGCTGACTGCGCTGTAGCTGTCATTCGGGTTTGCCCAGTTGGCAAGTGGTTAAAGACTATACTCATTTTTATGCCCCATAACACATATGCCCAATTAAACTTTATTTTGTGCACAAGAGTAATCTCCCTAAAACTAAAACTGCAGATATAGGTATCATCCTGACCTCTGACCAGGCACCAGTTTCAATTTCCATAGTCCTGGGTAAATCATCTCCCATGGAGAGGTCATGGCATCTGAATGAGACCCTCATACAGGAGCCTGAGGTACAGGCTCTGGTGAACATGGAGCTTGTGCAATATTTCACAGAAAACAGCTCTCCAGATATACCCACCTTGTCTACTTGAGAGGGGCATAAGTGCATGTTGAGGTGTCACCTAGGAATATCAATTAGCACAGAAAGACATGGAACCCCATTGAGCTCCTTCCCATTAAAGCAGAACTTGGCAAAAAATCCCCCATTAGTACACCCCCTACACAAAACACTAAACAGTTATTACATTTGTAAAAATTTCTTACCATTGAACGGAAAAGTCTAATTGAATTTTCAGGAAGTCCTTTCTGTAATTCAAAAAAATGCAGCATCTATTCTGTCAAGGAGGAGCTGTTAGAACAGGGATTATATCATATCCTCTCCTCTCACTCTACACTATAATCAAACTACATTTCCCATGAATCTTTGGGAATTGCAGTGAATGTGAAAGGGTACACTAGGCCTGTACATGTTAAATGTGATCAAGCCCACTTTACAATAAATTACACCCCCTTATTCTGCAGCCAGCCAGCCAGCCATCCTACCGTAAACAGTAACACACAGCAGGATAGGTAGTTTACAGCCTTATAAATGCAAAGCATGTTTGTGCTCACCACCTACAGCCACAACGGGAGATAAACATATTGCCCTCACATGCTTTATGTAATAATTACTGAACTGTAGACACATGCCCATAATTGTATATTTTACCTGCTGTACTCTGCTGTAATTCAGTATTAGAAATATTACTCCTCCTGCTGTAGCTTTGAGATCTTTCTAACAGCAATTAGTGCTTGTATGGTGTATGTGAGCATATCCCTAGCCGCACTACAGAAAGAAAGAGTCAGGACATCCCTCTTTACATCAGCATGTGGAACAAGTAAATGTCGGCATGAGAAAAAAACAAAAAAGTGCAGTGCTGCTTCAATATCACCACAATACCAGTCTCTGTAATATGCAACGTCACATATAAACACATTGGTTTGAAAATAAGACATAAAAAAATGACTGAAGACTTTGCAGGGATGGTGGAAACAACTCCTACAGATATTTGGTAGTGGACGGTATCCACTGCTTATCAGTGCATCCTATAGGTGCGCATAAGTTCAGTGCAGCATATCAGTGCAGTCTTATCAGTGCCCATAAGTGCAGCCTTAGTGCCCATTAGTGCAGCCTCATCAGTGCCACCTCAGTGCCCATCAGTGCAATTTATCAGTGCCCATAGGTGCAGCCCCATCAGTGCAGCCTCATCAGTGCCCATAAGTACAGTCTCATCAGTGCAGCTTATCAGTGCCCATCAGTGCAGCTTATCAGTGCCACTTTAGTGCAGTTTATCAGTGCCCATCAGTACAGCATATCAGTGCGGTCTCATCTGTGCCCATCAGTGGTCACTAGTGCAGCCTATCTGTGCCCACCATTGGGGTCTCATCTGTGCCCATCAGTTTCCATATGTGCAGCCGGGATCGTTAACATACATCAGCTGGATGACAGAGCGGGCATCCCCAGCTGTGACAGATCTTGTATATCTCAGGGACGCTATGGCGATCAGTGTTTTACATACAAGATCTGTCACAGCTGGAGATCCCCGCTCCATCATCCGGCTGATGTCTGTTAATGATCCCCGCTCTGCACTGAGAGATGGCAGGCAGGCTGCAGGGGCAGGGGGGATTGGGGGCAGTGCACAGTGCAGGCAGGGAGGGAGGAGGAAAGGAAACCACCTCCATGGGTGGCACAGACTTGGGTTTATGAACCCCCTCCGCCCACTACAGCAAGCAGGGATGGAAGAAGTCCCTACTTGTTTTAGATAACTACTAGTGGGAAGTGCCAAGACCGCTGGCTGAGGGTACAGGTTGAAAAGCAGCCAGTGGTCTTGCAAACAGGAAATCACTGAAGATTAAAGTCTTTTCTGCATCATCATTAGACTGCTATAGAGGAACTACAAAGCTCAGAAGAAGATGGATGGCATAGTTGGTAAGGTAGGAGATCAGCGACAAGGACATGGAAAAAAGCTTTTTCCCGGGTTCTGCTTTAAGTGTTTTTAGGACCATATTAATCTAATTAAAAAGGCTCATCTTCTTTTTTTTTCCCATAAATGTTTTTATTTATGAAATTACTATAAGTATAATAAAGTGTCGTACAAGTAGATTGAATGGAGATTGTACAGTAACAATGACAATCGGTAAAACAATACAGAGGTATAGCAGAAAGTCAATTGACAATGCATAAACCTTAATGAAGTATGTCTAGTCTGAAGCCCTGTAGTATGTCGTATGGTATTCGACTAAAGGGTAACATTTGGGTTAAGCCACTTGGGTGGTTCAGCAGTGTTTCCTTACTCAATGGCAATGAAATAGGCCATATTCAGATACCTTAGGATAGGCATATATGGAAAGTAGGAATGAGCCGAACACCCCCCCGGTCGGTTCGCAGCAGAACATGCGAACAGGCAAAACGTTTGTTAAAGTCTATGGGACACAAACGTGAAAAATCAAAAGTGCTAATTTTAAGGGTTAATATGCAAGTTATTTTCATAAAAAGTGTTTGGGGACCTGGGTCCTGCCCCAGGGGACATGTATCAATGCAAAAAAAAGTTTTAAAAACAGACTTTTTTTCAGGAGCAGTGATTTTAATAATGCTTAAAGTCAAACAATAAAAGTTAAATATTCCTTTAAATTTCGTACCTGGGGGGTCTCTATAGTATGCCTGTAAAGTGGCACATTTTCCCTGTATTTAGAACAGTCCCTGCACAAAATGACATTTCTAAAGGAAAAAAAGTCAGTTAAAACTACTCGCGGTTATAATCAATTGTCGGGTCTCTTCTATACAGAAAAAAGTCATTGAAAAAAACGGCACGGGGGTTCCCCCAAAAATCCATACCAGGCCCTTTGGGTCTGGTATGAATATTAAGGGGAACCCCGAACCAATATTAAAAAAAAAATGCGTGGGGGTCCCCCCAAATTCCATACTAGGCCCTTCAGGTCTGTATGTATGTATATTAAGGGGAATCCTGCGCCAATTTAAAGAAAAAAAAATGGCATAGGGGTCCCCCTCAAAATCCATACCATGGACTTTAAGGGGAACCCCGGGCCACAATTAAAAAAAATGGCGTGGGGGTCCCCCAAAAATCCATACCAGACCCTTATCCGAGCACGCAACCTAGCAGGCTGCATGAAAAGAGGGGGGATGAGAGTGTGCCCCCCCTTCTGAACCATACCAGGCCACATGCCCTCAACATGGGAAGGGTGCTTTGGGGTAGCCCCCCAGAGCACCTTGTCCCCATGTTGATGGGGACAAGGGCCTCATCCCCACAACCCTTGCTCGATGGTTGTGGGGGTCTGCGGGCAGGGAGCTTATTGGGATCTGGAAGCCCCCTTTAACAAGGGGACCCCCAGATCCCGGCCCCCCCTGTTTGAAATGGTAAATGGTATTTGTACCCAAACCATTTCACAAAAAAGTGTCAGTGTTAAAAAACCACAAGACACATCTTGGGACAAGTCCTTTATTAAAAAATAAAAAAATAAAAATGTCCCACGAAGTCCATTCATCTTCTTCTCTCGCTGCACCGATGGATCGGAAAAAATAAATAAAAAATTATGATGCTTCAGCGTGATGACAGTTCTTTTATAACTGAGGGCAGGGGCCACACAGTGACGTACCTGGATGACCCCACCCCCTCTGATGCACAGGGACTTCCTCGTGGCATCAGAGGGGGGCAGGATTACCTGTTTACATACCCGGGTGGCCCCGCTCCCCTCTGACGCAACAGGGAAGCCATTGGGAAGTCCTCATGTGTCAGAGGGGGGCGGGGTCACCCGGGTACGTCACTGTTTGTCCTTGCCCTCAGTTATAAAAGAACTGTCATCGCGCTGAAGTGTCATAAAGCAGGTGCCTCCCATGGAGGCAGATCTGTTCATCAGCGGAAGAAGAAGATGAATGGAATTCGTGGGACATTTTTATTTTTTTATTCTTTAATAAAGGACTTGTCCCAAGATGTGTCTTGTGGTTTTTTAACATTTTTACACTTTTTTGTGAAATGGTAGGGGTACAATGTGTAAAATAATACCAAAGAATTTCCAAGCCCAACTTACCAACCAGCCTGCGACCAACCAAATTAACCTTCCTAACAGTATGGGTTAAAAACAGGGGTTTAGTTGCACACATTTGCAAATACATGCATAAGCTGCAGGCCACGGCAAGGCACCCTGTATCCTGCAGAACCTAACTTTGAAGAGTCTCCACAATGGGAGCACATGTATTCTAATGGATAGATGAAGGGCAGATGACTGGAGGGAGCCCAACTTAAAGGCACAGGAGCACACTGAACACCCAGCACATTGCACAATGGCAGCAAAGGTGTCAGTGCGGTGCCTGACCAATATGTCAACAATACAAAAAAAAGGTCACTGCTCCACCTATAACTGGTCTTCACAGCAAGGAGCACTGGAAGGACAAACGCATGTAAAATAAAACCAAAGAATTTCCAAGCTCAACTTACCAACCAGCCTACGACCAACCGAATTAACCTGCCTAACAGTATGCGTTGGTAAGTTGAGCTTGAAAATTCTTTGGTTTTATTTTACATGCGTTTGCCCTTCCAGTGCTCCTTGCCAATGCTCTTCATATTGCCCAATATCACTACTCAATGTAAATCTCAAGATCTTTACAAAAATCTTAGCTAATAGACTTTTGCCTCATCTCCATACCCTTATACATCTTGATCAGGTAAGCGTTATGCCACACCATGAGGAGAAAGATAATACCACAAGGGTGCTGAACTTGATCCATCTAGCTCAAGCAGCAAAATCTCTAGCAATTATTTGCCAATGCCGAAAAGGCATTTGACAGAGTAGACTGGTTATTCCAGAAACAAAACATGCAATATATTGGTCTAGATAGAAACATGTCCCAATGGCTGGCTCTACTCCTGTCCCTCTATTGCAGTTAGGGTAAATGAAACATCTTTAGATTTCTTTAATTTGAGCAATGGAACAAGGCAGGGAAGCCCACTCTCTCCCCAATGTTCATTTTAACATTAGAACCCCTATTATGTACAATACGAGAACACCCGTATATTTAAGGTGTATTCTCAAGGACCATGGAACACAAAGTTGCAGGTTCTGCAGATGATTTACCTTTTTCATTAAGAATCCTGCAACATCTCTTCCAAACCTTCTGAAAGCTATTGAAGTCAATGGTAACCTATCCAATTACAAAAAAAGTATTTCCAAGTCAGAGGCCTTTAACATCAATGTTCCACCCAGAACTCTTTGTGCTTTACAACAAAATATTAATACTTGGTGGGCGACCAATTATATTACATATTTGGGGGTCAAAATCCCCCTACTTGGACAATATCTTTACAGCCCTTCCTCACTACAATCCAAAAAGACCTGAAAAGATGGGCTAAGGACACCTTTTCTTGGTTTGGGAGATTAAACAATCCCTTATTACAGACTCTCCCAATCAAGACTCTGAGCTCATTACTTATACTTATTTTGAAACTCAGAGTTTTGAAACTTTCTCTTGGCTAATAAACAACATTGGGCAAATGCTAGTAGTTCAGCCAAGCATAAACTGAGAGGAAGCACTGGTTTTCCTGATCTAGTTCTTTATCACAAAGTGGTACACATGGCTAGAGCCATTGACTGGAACAAACATGCAACTACCAAATTATGGGTGAAACCAGATCAAGATAAAATGCAGACCCCCAAAGTTTGATGTGGTTACCACACTCATTAAAATCACTAGCTCATTGCCACTCTGGTGGGAGTTACCCTCCAAACCTTGGCTCAAGACAGTGTACTCTACCTGAGTAGACCCAAGCTTTCCCTTTACCCCTTGATTCTTGATCACCATTCTTTTTCCCTGGGAACTGTTGAACAAAGTTTCCAGCTTCCTGCAAGTAAATAAGTTCTGTATCCAACACTTTCTGCAATTTGGCAGATTGAAAACAGTACCTAAAATACAATCTGACTCGTCCACTGCTGTCTTCATGGTGAGAGACTCAACTCATGCATCTTCTCCTAGCCCTGCCTTCACTTCAAGCTTTAGTCATGTCCCCAACTTCATTTGAGAGTACCTGTTTGGATCCCTTTCTTTTTTGACCATACCCTGTCTTATTCAGAACAGTTGTTGAATCAACCATTTACTAATTATAGACCACCGTTTCTTCTTAAATTTGAAAGACCAGGCAATCTCACTCACATCCAGACAACATAACAATGTTGTCTACTACGTCCACAAATTGTCTATTGCCAATAAGATTAAAGAGTCAGGCTATAAGATTCTCTCACAATGGTACAGGGTGCCCATGACCCTTCACAAATGTTATCCACAAGTCCCTCCAGTGTGTTAGGGATGGGTCAGAAATTAGTACATTCTTGCACATCTTTTGGGAAAATTCTACTCGCAAAAGTTTCTGGAATAGCGTCCAAGCCTAAAAGTCTGCTGGGGTTGACCTGGGTAAGAACCCCATTTCATTTCTCCTACATCAAATTTACCTATCAAGAAATGGCTACAAAATATTTTGATGAATAATGCAGCAAGAGCAAATGGTAATAGTCTTCACCCCCCTCTTTAGCTATGTGGTTTTCAAGAATTCATGATCTATATGTAATGAATTTACCATTGGGATGAATAGCACAATTATTGTCCCTCCACACATGCCAGGATGCTAGGTGAAATCCTAGACTCTGACCTCTCCTTCAGGCCCCACATTCTTTCTACAGACCTACCTTCACACAGGCTATCCCCCTTCAGATTCTCATGAATGCCAGTGCTAGACTTATACACCTTACTAACCAGTTCATGGTTGATGCCCCCTCTGCCAATCCCTTCACTGGCTTTCACTAGCCCAACATAAAAAAATAAAAATACTAATCACAACATACAAAGCCATCCATAACGATACCCAAAGCTACATCACCAACCTCATCATCAGCCATCTTGCTCTCTAGCTCCCTTTTTACCTCTTCCCATGCTAGCCTTCAGGACTTCTCCAGAACCTCTCCCATTCTCTGGAACTCCCTACCCAGGGATGTCTGGTTAGCTCCTATCCTGTCCACCCTATAGGCAATACTTAAAAACTCTGTTATTTAAGGAAGCCTACCACTCCACCACCTAAAAATTGTACTTCAGCCACCTCCATCAGATCAGCCCTGCATCAATTACCTTTTTTAACACCTTAGTTACCACCTCTCCCTCCCTTTGGATTGTAAGCTACATTACATATGAACAAATTAATGGGGTGGGCAACTGCATGGCAAATGAGGTTCAATGTAAAAAAATATAAAATAGAACACACTCAGTCACCTGAAATGTTGCAGTTTCTACAGGCAAATAGGAGGGAAACTGGATTGTTGCCAATGAGATACGTGCTTGAGGAAAGAGGACATCATATTCCACCCAAAAAATAAAAGGAAGAAGATATGGTGCAGTACCATAGGGTAAATATTCAGGCGCACATGGCAGCGCTACTCACAAGATAGAAGCTGCAAACAGGCAATCAGAATGCTTACCATAATTATGTCTTTGATGACGCCCTGGAGGAGGGACGAAACGCGTCGATGCAATATCCGGCTCACGTTCTAACCAGTGACGCTGTTTCCTGTCTTCTGTGGATCGCACTTTATCACAGCGGCGATTGCGGAAGCATTCTGAATGCCTGTTTGCAGCTTCTATCTTGTGAGTAGCACTGCCACGCGCGCCTAAATATTTACCCTACGGTACTTCACCATATCTTCTTCCTTTTATTTTTTGGGTGGAATATGATGTCCTCTATCCTCAAGCACATATCTCATTGGCAACGATCCAGTTTCCATCCTATTTGCCTGTAGAAACTGCAACATTTCAGGTGACTGAATGAGTGTGTTCTATATAGGCTGAAAGGCTGAAAGCCTGCCATCGCTGACCAGCGGGATTTCTTTCAGGGAATCTGCACATCATCCCAGTTTTTATGTCACTTTTATGTGTGTCAAAATATTTTTTAGTCACAGTCACTTTTTGCTAATGCTGGCGCTATGTCTCCCTAGATTCTTCTAGTTGCTAGCGTTGTTCATTTCTATGTCAAACGTTTTAGTCTAGCACTTTATGCAACACTTGCAATTTTCTCTTTTGATCATATATAATATCATTCCAGTGATTACATTTGTATCCTTCACATTTCATATATTTTTTCACAGTTATACATTTATTTCCTGAGTGTGGTTTAGTTGCCAGCGCTGCATTCATTCGTTTAACATATGTGAAGTCTTTGCACTTTTTTATGCAGCAGCTGTCAATTATTGTTCATCTGCACTTATTTATATATATCAAATTTGTAGTGTGTTTAGTTGCTAGAGCTGCATTTATTTATTTATTGTGGGTCCGGATATATGTATTCTTATTAATTGCTCAACATGTTGCGCGTATGGATACGCTTCTTCAGGAGCATGGGAGGTTCTAGTAAATATACATAAAAAAGACACAACAATAAATATATAGTATAACAATATAAAAGAAGATCATTTTGTATAAAAATACATCAATTAGTTTAGCAGACAATACATAAATTACTCCAACCAGGCTGGTAGGCCGCACACAGCCCCCCCAAAAAAGAAACTGGTCGCCCGGGGACAGAAAGCAAAGCCAGGTAGCTAGAAGGCCTGATGTAGCATGATAAAGGGGGTTAAATTGTATAGTTGTAAATATAGCCTAGTTCGAGGCCAGCCAACAAATACCCCAGTTTGACGCAAAGAAGGGGATAGTAATATTAACAAAGAGTTTAAAAGAGAATTAATACCGTTTGCAGGATTAGCAAAACTAGCCAGTATTGAGTATATTAGAGATCATAGGGAACCGATAAGTTCCAGAGAAAAAAAAAAAAGGTGTTGTATATATGGAGGTAAGCCAGATAAGGCTATATAGTAATTAAGGGTGGCTTGCGCAAAAAGAGGGACCTATTGTAGTATTAAATACAAAAGTATAAATAAATAGTAGTCAGGCTAAATAAAACAAAACAAAGATACACAGCTTACCATGTAATGCTCAGACGAGAAACAGAAGATATGGTATAGTTGCTGGTAAGCAAAAGTGTCTAATTGTATTAGGAGACCAAACATGTATGGACAGCACTGGGGAGGCACCACTACTGGTCCGCACCCCGGTATTGGGGTGGTAATATAGTCTATTGTAGATATTTGTAGATAGGAATAGTCTAGTAGCTCAAGAAGGTAAATGCCTGTAAGGTAAAAAAAAGAAGGGGAGTTGTACACCAAATGTAGAGCAAGTAGTAAGACCCCGCAATAGGAGTCATTAGAGTCAAGGTGTGTAAAAATATAAGATTGGTAAATTACCTCAAACCTTGTGGAAACGGACCATGTATATAAGGTGCATCTCCCAATGGCTGATCGGCATCTGCTGACACCACAGGCCAAGCTGTGCACAATATAGGCCTCCCCACCGGAATTGCGTCAAAACCGAACGGAAATGACGCACGCTGGTCTGACCACTGGCTACCGCGCATGCGGTGGCGCGGTGGCAGTCGGTCAATGCGGTGGTAGCAGAGGTGGGGACTAGAGGGAGCCAGAAGGCACCCCATTAATCGCTGCACATCCGGTCCAGAGGAGGAGACAGGATGCGTGGCGCTGGGCAGTCAAACTAGCCGGCCAAATGCCAAGATACCACCAGGCGATCAGGACCAGGGAAACAGCGCACGGCCCAGAGCAAGGGCAGAGCAAAAAACAATAAACAAATTAGGAAACATAATATAAAATACAAACAAAGCAATGATTAGAAAATTAATATAGTTATAATAATTAACATAGTAACCACTATAATAAACCCACATATATAGTTTTTATAGAGTTTGTAATTAAGGCTTCTATATTAGAATAATGTTAAATATTTAAATGTATTTATTATTTATTTTGAATCTAGTATTGGGATTTGGCTAGGAAATTATAGAAATATTCTTTCTTAGTTTATTTTAATTTAAATAGCAAGGGACAAGACAGGGTTGGTAAATAAACCAAATAATATATCCTGTAAAAAGCATGTTACCAAGGGAGCCTATTATTCATTGGTGTTTACCAGGGGGTTATACATAGGACAGTAGATGTAAAAACTATCCAAATAACACACAGAAAATATCTTACAGAAAATATGGAATATTTTGAATACATTTGAAGATCAGATTGAATAAAGGAGAAACCATTAGGTAACATAGAAAAGAACTACAGGAAGGGTTTGTAGGACTGAGTCTCATTAAGCCCTGGCGCTCTAGTAGCATTGAGACACTCTATATAAAGAGTTTCCTTTTGTAAAATAAGCTTGTCCCATGCGCCCCCTCTGGGGCTTTTTGGGATGACGGCCAGAACAACAAATGAGACAGAGGAAGTATCAAAGCGATGGTAAAAATCCAAATGCCGGCTAATGGGAGTGAGCATTTTCCCGTTGCCCGAGTAATATAAATGATCATTAATCCTCTGCCTCAGTTGTCTGGCCATCTTCCCTACATAAAAAGCCCCACATTTGCACACCATCAAGAACACCAACCCTTGTGTGCAGCATGTGGCAGAGAATTTAGGACAGTAAATCTCACCATTGGGAAGTAAGATCCGATGTCCAGGCGATACCCATGGGCAAAATGTGCAATTGCCACAGCGTGATGTCCCTAAGGGTAGTTTAGGTGTGCATGGATTATGTGTGATGTAATGACTGGTTACAAGTCTGTCTCTGAGGGAATTAGCACTCCTGAATACAATTTCTTGGCGTGTACTGATGTATTTTTTAAGTATTGGGTCTTCGTGTAAGAAATGCCAATGTGTATCCATAATCGTCCTGATGTCTTCATGATGTGATGAGAATTTAGTGATCAATTTAACGGTAGGTTTTTTCAAAGGGGTCTTGGTTTTATAGGAGGGAGGAACCGACACCCCCTCAATCTGTTTGAGCAAATCTAGTGTATCTTTGGTGTATGAAGGTAAGGCTGTAACATGTGGCATTAGGACAGAGTCCACAAGCCTACTGGAATTTTCATGAAGGCAACCAATGCCTGAAATAATCGGTCTCCCAGGGAGCGAAAAGGGGTCCTTATGCACCTTGGGAAGTGCATAGAACGTCGCCACCCTGGGAGACCGAACATTCAGGTAGTCATAAACGTCTTTGTCATTAAGACCCTCAGAATAGGCATCATTAATGATCTTAAGAAAGTCATTTCTGAAAGAAAAAGTATGCAGCACAGAAATATGTCTGTATCAGTGGGGGTTGGATAAGATGTTATGACATATGGTTTCATAAAGGTTCCTAGTCATAAGGACTATGTTTCCACCCTTATCTGCTGTCTTCACAACTACATTAGGTTGGTTTTGTATTTTCAAGATGGTTTGTCATTGTATCGGGGTTAAGTTACTTTTTTTAGGAATAATGTGCATTCGTTTGATGTCACTCACAACATTTTGTAGAAAAACCCAAGCTTGAGGGTTTATGGATTAATCAGGAAATTGTTTGGATTTAGGTTTAAACTTAGTGATGGGGGTGAAGGTGTCTCTTGAGTGGTGGTGTCAATAGAGTTTGTATCATCATTCTCATCTAAGAGGAGCATCAAGTCTCGGAGGGCTTGAAAGTCCTCCATTTTAAAATTTAGAATAGGTGTAGTTATTTGATTAATGTGAGAATCAAGAGTGCTTTGCTTTGTAAAGGTCTGTAATTGTGCTATAGGGGGTAAATTGGATGTGTTCTGTGAACTAGAAGAACTTGGTTGTGATGCAGTGTTCATAGGCCCATGGGTAGTTTGTATGTTGCTCTGCTCCCATTGAGTGAGACGTGGAGAGTAAGTTATGAGTTTGGCTCTGAGAATTGAGTACTTGTAGTGCTTTTTGGGCATTGGGTCCCATGTATTTGGCTTGTGAACTATTCCCACCACCTCTATCAGAGTTGGCACCATGAAGTGATGGATTATCAAATGATCTAGTGTCATGATTGTCAGATCTTTTTTTAGAGTAGGGCGTATAGTGCCCTCCACCGTGTTGTCTCTTACGTCCACCAGTGTCATTGTACGTCATGTTCATTCCTCTTCCCATTGATGGCTGTGGAGGGAAAGTAGATAGAGATGAGTCAGAATCAATTTCAGTATCCTCATCAGTAGTACCCATTTCATTCTTTACTTGTTGATTTCTATAATTAGTTTTCCTGGGTCCACGACCCTGGAAGGGGGTCTGCCAATGGTAAGAAAACCCCTCAATAAATGCTGTTCTGTCTTTAATTAATTTGTTTTGTTTTTTGAGGATAATGTTCTTAATAATTTTGGTAATGTACTCAAACCTCCTGCCATTTTTTTGGTGAAATGTACATGATTTTTAAGTGCTTCACTAGTGGTTTGGAGAGAGATAATTTCTTGATCAAGGTTGGTCAGCTCAGTTTGATAATTAGCAATCAAAAGTTTGATGAGTTCAGTACTGCATTGAGTTAGGATTTTCTCCCAAGATGCCTTAAGTTCAGAACCAACATTCTGAAAGGATGGAAATAGTTGGACCCTAAGGCCAATAGGGCTGATGTTCTCACGTGCATATTGCTGGAGAAAATCTATGTGCCAATGTAGATTAGACTTTTTCTTAAGCAGTTTTTTCATCTTGTTAATATATTGATTTAATCCTATTTCCTGTCCAGTATTCGTTTGGCAACTGGTGTGAATTTCATTAATATAGCCTAGCCAGGCAGTCCCTACAAAATCCATAATAGAAACAACTCTGAACTAATCAAATGTGGGATATTAACGTTTAATAAGTATAATGGTTTTAAAATGGATAAAAAGTCATCAGAAGGGGAAAAAAATTGGGTGCTTCCACCCTGATAATTATTTAGGGAATTCCCAAATCAGTGTGTACCTAAAACAGGGTGACACTGTGGGTACACATGTAGCAGTGTGCCAACGTCACAATAATAGACATAAGAAAACTAGAAAACTAAGGGATGGACTTTAAAGGCACACAGGTAGTCTGTCTAAAAAGGTAGGATTGTTTTATTAAGTATAACTTTCATATACTTAGTGAAAACAGTTGATACATACAACCCCTGGCAAAAATTATGGAATCACCAGTCCCTGAGGATGTTCCTTCAGTTGTTTATTGTTGTAGAAAAAAAGCAGATCACAGACATGGCCAAAAACTAAAGGCATTTCAAATGGCAACTTGCTGGCTTTAAGAAACACTAAAAGAAATCAAGAAAAATAATTGTGGTGGCCAGTAATAGTTAGATTTATAGAACAAGCACAGAGAATAAATTATGGAATCACTCAACTCTGAGGAAAAAATTATGGAATCATGAAAAACAAACAAACAAAATAACACTCCAACACATCAATAGTATTTTGTTGTACCACCTCTGGCTTTTATAACTGCTTGCAGTCTCAGAGGCATTGACTTAATGAGTGATAAACAGTACTCTTCATCAATCTGGCTCCAGCCTTCTCTGATTGCTGTTGCCAAATAATCTTTGCAGGTTGGAGCCTTGTCATGGACCATTCTCTTTAACTTCCACCACAGATTTTCAATTGGATTGAGATCCGGACTGTTTGCAGGCCATGACATTGACCTTATGTGACTTTCTTCAAGGATTTTTTTCACAGTTTTTGCTCTATGGCAAGATGCATTATCATCTTGATAAATGATTTCATCATCCCCAAACATCCTTTCAATAGATGGGATACGAAAAGTGTCCAAAATTTCAATGTAATTTTGTGCATTTATTGAAGATTTAATGACAGCCATCTCCCCAGTGCCTTTACCTGACATGCAGCCCCATATCATAATTGACTGTGGAAATTTTCATGTTTTCTTCAGACAGTCATCTGCATAAATCTCATTGGAACGGCACCAAACAAAAGTTCCAGCATCATCACCTTGCCCAATGCAGATTCGAGATTCATCACTGAATATGACTTTCATCCAATCATCCACAGTCCACGATTGCCTTTCCTTAGCCCATTGTAACCTTGTTTTTTTGTGTTTAGGTGTTAGAGATGGCTTTCTTTTAGCTTTTCTGTATGTAAATCCCATTTCCTTTATGCGGCTTCTTACAGTTCGGTCACAGATGTTGACTCCAGTTTCCTCCCATTTGTTCCTCATTTGTTTTGTTGTACATTTTCTGTTTTCAAGGCATATTGCTTTAAGTTTTCTGTCTTGACGCTTTGATGTCTTCCTTGATCTACCAGTATGCTTGCCTTTAACCACCTTCCCATGTTGTTTGTATTTGGTCCATGTTTTAGAAACAGCCGACTGTGAACAACCAACATCTTGTGCAACACTGCATGATGATTTACCCTCTTTAAAGAGTTTGATAATCCTCTCCTTTTTTTCAATTGACATCTCTGGTGTTGGAGCCATGCTTCATGTCAGTCCACTTGTTGCAACAGCTCTCCAAGGTGTGATCACTCCTTTTTACCTACATACTAACAAGCAGATTTAATCTGATGCAGGTGTTAGTGTTTGTAATGAAAATTTACAGGGTGATTCCATATTTTTTTCCTCAGAATTGAGTGATTCCATAATTTATTCCCTGTGCTTGTTCTATAAATCTAACTGTTACTGGCCACCACAATTATTTTTCTTGATTTCTTTTAGTGTTTCTTAAAGCCAGAAAGTTGCCATTTGAAATGCCTTTAGTTTTTGGCCATGTCTGTGATCTGCTTTTTTTCTACAACAATAAACAACTGAAGGAACAGGGACTGGTGATTCCATCATTTTTGCCAGGGGTTGTATAAATACACAAAAAACAGGTTTTTTACATGAAATTGGTATTTTATGCCCCACACATGACCTTAGACACCACTTACACATACATTTAACATAGATAGAACATTGTATCCAAAGCAGAAAAAACATTTCCATAAAGATGTTCTGATTAAGGATGTAAATAAGCGGGTTTGTGGGTCAGGTTGTGGGCCCGGATACATGTATTCTTATTAATTGCTCGACATGTTGCGCGTATGGATACGCTTCTTCAGGAGCATGGGAGGTTCTAGTAAATATACATAAAAAAGACACAACAATAAATATACAGTTTAACAACATATAAAAGAAGATCATTTTGTATAAAAATACATCAATTAGTTTAGCAGACAATACATAAATAACTCCAACCAGGCTGGTAGGCCACACACAGTCCCCCCAAAAAAGAAACTGGTCGCCCGGGGACAGAAAGCAAAGAGTTTAAAAGATAATTAATACTGTCTGAAGGATTACCAAAACAAGCTAGTATATTAGAGATCATAGGGAACCGATAAGTTCCAGAAAAAAGGTTTAAAGGTATTGTATATATGGAGGTAAGCCAGATAAGGCTATATAGTAATTAAGAGTGTCTTGCACAAAAAGGGGGACCTATTGTAGTATTAAATACAAAAGTACAAATAAATAGTAGTCAGGCTAAATAAAACAAAACAAAGCTACACAGCTTACCATGCAATGGTCAGATGCGAAACAGAAGATATGGTATAGTTGCTGGTAAGCAAAAGTGTCTAATTGTATTAGGAGACCAAAAATGTACGGACAGCACTGGGGAGGCACCACTACTGGCCCACGCCCCGGCGACGTTCTGTGCACTTCCCAAAGTGCATAAGGACCCCTTGTCACCCCCTGGGAGACTGATAATTTCAGGCATCGGTTGCCTTACTGAAAATGGCAGTAGGCTTGTGGACTCTGTCCTAATGCCACATGTTACAGCCTTACCTTCATACACCAAAGATACGCTAGATTTGCTCAAACAAATTGAGGGGGTGTTGGTTCCTCCCGACTCCCTGCTCATGACATTGGATGTGGAAGCTCTTTACTCTAGCATCCGGCACGAGCAGGGAGTCGAGACAATCTGCACCTTCCTCTGTGAGGAGGACCACCACCAATGGAACTACAATGAATTAATCTTGAAACTGTTGAGTTTTATTTTAACTCACAACTGGTTTGAATTTATGGGCTCCCACTACCTCCATATACAGGGCATAGCCATGGGCACCTGTTGTGCCCCTGCCTACACCAATCTGTATCTGGGGGGGTGGGAGCGACATCTTTTTTCCTGTGAATCTCTGACTAATTTTACCGATCATCTCCTATGTTGGAGGCGTTATATTGATGACGTCTTATTTGTATGGACAGACACCTGTGAATCTCTTGATGACTTCATTCAAACTTTAAATACTAATCAGTTTAACTTAAAATTCACTTATAGTTGTGATATTAACACAACCAATTTCCTTGACCTTGTCATCTACAAGGACAAGGATAACACATTGGCAACAAACCTTTTTCGTAAAACAACAGCCAGCAATACATTACTGCATGCAGCTAGTGCACACCCTTCAGCACTTATCCGAAGCATACCATACGCTCAGTACATCAGGCTTCGCCATAACTGTACGCATGCGTCAGATATTCAATACCAAGCCAAGCTACTAAAATCATGCCTATTGGCACGAGGATATAGTCGATCATTGCTGCGTCAGGCCTATAATAAGGCCGTGCGTCAATCCCGTAGTGACTTACTATATAAAACCAATCACTAAAATCACTAAATTCTCATCATATCATGAGGACACCAGGACGATTATGGATACACACTGGCATTTCTTACAGGAAGACCCAATACTTAAAAAATACATCAGTACACGCCCAGAAATTGTATTCAGGCGTGCTAATTCCCTCAGAGACAGACTTGTAACTAGTCATTACATCACACATGCACACCTAAACCACCCTTAGGGATATCACACGGTGGAAATTGCACATTTTGCCCATGGCTATCACCTGGACATCGAATCTTACTTCCCAATGGTGAGATTTACTGTCCTAAATTCTCTGCCACATGCTGCACACAAGGGTTGGTGTACTTGATGGTGTGCAAATGTGGGGCTTTTTATGTAGGGAAGATGGCCAGACAACTGAGGCAGAGAATTAATGATCATTTATATTACTCAGGCAATGGGAAAATGCTCACTCCCATTAGCCGGCATTTGGATTTTTACCATCGCTTTGATACTTCCTCTGTCTCATTTGTTGTTCTGGCTGTCATCCCAAAAAGCCCCAGAGGGGCGAATGGGACAAGCTTATTTTACAAAAGGAAACTCTTTGGATAGAGCGTCTCAACGCTACCCGAGCGCCAGGGCTTAATGAGACTCAGTCCTACAAACCCTTCCTGTAGTTCTTTTTTATATTACCTAATGGTTTCTCCCTTATTCAATCTGATCGTCAAATGTGTTCAAAATATTCCATGTTTTCTGTAAGATATTTTCTGGGTGTTATTTGGATAGCTTTTACATCTATCTACTGTCCTATGTATAACCCCCTGGTAAACACCAATAAATAATAGGCTCCCTTGGTAACATGCTTTTTACAGGATATATTATTTGGTTTATTTAACAACCCTGTCTTGTCCCTTGCTATTTAAATTAAAATAAACAAGAAAGAATATTTCTATAATTTCCTAGCCAAATCCCAATACTAGATTCAAAATAAATAATAAATACATTTAAATATTTAACATTATTCTAATATAGAAGCCTTAATTACAAACTCTATAAAAACTATATATGCGGGTATTATTATAGTGGTTACTATGTTAATTATTATAACTATATTAATTTTCGAATTATTGCTTTGTTTCTATTTTATATTATGTTTCCTAATTTGTTTATTGTTTTTTGCTCCGCCCTTGCTCCGGCCCTTGCGCTGTTTCCCTGGTCCTGATCGCCTGGTGGTATCTTGGCATTTGGCTGGCTAGTTTGACCGCCCAGTTCCAGGCATCCTGTCTCCTCCTCTGGACTGGATGTGCGGCGATTTACGGGGGCACGGGGTGCCTTCTGGTTCCCTCCAGTCCCCGCCTCTGCTACCACCGCATTGACCGACTGACGCCGCATCATCGTCGTCAGTCGGCGCTTGCACGGTAGCCAGAGCTCAGACCAGCATGCGTGATTTCTGTTCAGTTTTGATGCATTTCTGATGGGGAGGCCTATATTATGCACAGCTTGGCCTGTGGTGTCAGCAGACGCCGATCAGCCATTGGGATATGCACCTTATATACATGACCTGTTTCTACAAGGTTTGAGGTAATTTACCAATCTTATATTTTTACGCACCTTGACTCTAATGACCCCTATTGCGGGGTCTTACTACTTGCTCTATATTTGGTGTACAACTCCCCTTTTTTTCTTACCTTACAGGCATTTGCCTCCTTGAGCTACTAGTCTATTCCTATCTACAAATACATGGTAAGCTGTGTATCTTTGTTTTGTTTTATTTAGCCTGACTACTATTTATTTACACTTTTGTATTTAATACTACAATAGGTCCCCTTTTTTGCGCAAGCCACCCTTAATTACTATATAGCCTTATCTGGCTTACCTCCATATATACAATACCTCTTAACTTTTTCTCTGGAACTTATCGGTTCCCTATGATCTCTAATATACTCAATACTAGCTAGTTTTGCTAATCCTGCAAACAGTATTAATTCTCTTTTAAACCCTTTGTTAATATTACTACCCCCCTTCTTTGCATCAGAGATATTTGTTGGCTGGCCTCAAACTAAGCTATATTTACAACTATACAATTTAACCCCCTTTATCATGCTACATCAGGCCTTCCAGCTACCTGGCTTTGCTTTCTGTTCCCAGGCAACCAGTTTCTTTTTTGGGGGGACTCTGTGCAGCCTACCAGTCTGGTTGGAGTAATTTATGTATTGTCTGCTAAACTAATTGATGTATTTTTATACAAAATGATCTTCTTTTATATGTTGCTAAACTGTATATTTATTGTTGTGTCTTTTTTATGTATATTTACTAGAACCTCCCATGCTCCTGAAGAAGCGTATCCATACACGCAACATGTCGAGCAATTAATAAGAATACATATATCTGGACCCACAACCTGACCCACAAACTCGCTTATTTACATTCTTAATCGGAACATCTTTATGGGAATATTTTTCCGTTTGTCTTTGGATACAATGTTCTATCTATGTTAAATGTATGAAGTGGTGTCTAAGGTCATGTGTGGGGCATAAAATACCAATTTCATGTAAAAAAACCCTTTTTATGTGTATTTATATGTATTAATAGTTTTCACTCTATGAAAGTTGTTCTTAATAAAACAATACTACCTTTTTAGACAGCCTACCTGTGTACCTTTAAAGTCCATCCCTTAGTTTTCTAGTTTTCTTATGTCTATTATTGGGACGTTGGCACACTGCTACGTGTGTACCCACAGTGTCACCCTGTTTTAGGTACACATTGATTTGGGAATTCCCTAAATATTTAATTGTTCTTTGTTTGTGGGTCTTTTTGCCTTTAGTTTTGCCTTTAGCAAGTGAAATGTATGCACAATTGGGTTGAGATCAGATGATTGACTCGACCATTGCAGAATATTCTTTTCCTTTGCAAGCTCCTGGGTTGCTTTTGCTGTGTGATTTGGATCCATCTGTACTGTGAAGCACCAACCAATAAACTTTGCTGTATTTGGCTGAATCTAGGCTGACAGTATATCTCTAAACACTGCAGAATTCATCTGGCTGCTTCTGTCTTCTGTCACATCATAAATAAACACCAATGACACAGTGCCACTGGAAGCCATGCATGCCCATGCCATCACACTGCCTCCAACATGTTTTACAGATGACGTTGTGTGCTTTGGATCATGAGCTGTTCCAAGCCTTCTCCACACTTTTTTCTTCTCGTCATTCTGGTACAGATTAATCTTAGTTTCATCCGTCCAAAGAATGCTTTTCCAGAACTGGTCTGGCTTTTTTAGATGTTTTTTGGCAAAGTCTAATCTGGCTTTTCTATTCTTCAGGCTTATGAATGGTTTGCACCTTGTGGTGAACCCTCTGTATTTGCTCTTGTGAAGTCTTATCTTGATTGTAGACTTTGACAATGATACGCCCACTTCCTGGAGAGTGTCCTTAACTTGTCTGGATGTTGTGAATGGGTTTTTCTTTACCATAGAGAGGATCCTGCGATCATCCACCACTGTTGTCTTCCGTGGACGTCCAAGCCTTTTTATGTTGCTGAGCTCACCAGTGCATTCTTCTTTCTTCAGAGTGTAACAAATTGTTGATTTGGCCTCTCCTAATGTTGCTGCTATCTTTCTGATGGATTTTTTTAGTTTTTGAAGCCTTACAATGGACTGTTTCACTTGCATGGACAGCTCCTTTGAACGCATGATGTAGGTTCACAGCAATAGATTCCAAATGCAAATACCACACTTAGAATAAACTCCAGACCTTTTACCTGCTTAATTGATGAAGTAAGTAATGAAGTAATGAAGGAGTAGCCCACACCTGGTCACGAAACAGTTTCTGATTCAATTGTCCTATTACTTTAGGTCCCTTGAAAAAGGGGGGGTGGCTATTCTTAAGAGCTGTAATTCCCAAATCCTTCCTCCGATTTGAATGAACATACCCTAAAATTAAACCTGAGAATGTGCACTTTCAGCCCATATCCCTTATATAACTATAGCTTGAATATGTTTTGGTAAATACCTATAAAAAACTAAAATTGTGCCTGTGTCCAAATATATATGGACTTAACTGTATGTTGAACTTGATGGACTTGTGTCTTTTTTCGACCTCACCTACTATGTAACTATGTAATTAAAAGGGCCCCCCATTACTTTTTTATTGAACTGTATTGTAATTGTACAGATTCTCTTTATTTTATAAAGCGCTGCACGAACTTTTGGCACTATATAAATCCTATATAAATCCTGAGTAATAATATTAATTATAATATACAGCATGGAAAACCTTATTACTACCCATAATCACAAATGTGAAAAATTCAGGAATATATGGTCTTATTGGATAAACTTTACCTTATCTCCAAAATATGGAAATGCCTTTACTAAAGTTTAGTCTATCCCTCAGGATTAGTTATAAAAGTTTGGATCTGTCTCATGGGATGTAAGGCCCCCAACACCCCCCTCTTCCCCTATACCCCCTTTTTTGAGAATTCCAGATCAATACACAATGGAAAACCTTATCAATACCCATAATTACAAAGGTCAAACATTTAGGAAGGCAGGGAGATATGGTTAATGGATAGACTTTACTTTATCTTTAGAATATAGGAATGCCTTTACTGGAGTTTAGCCTATTCCCCGTTGTTACTTATATGGTTTTGGTCTGTCTCATGTGAATGCCCTCCTGACTTACATTAGACTTCAAATGCACAGTTGCATTTTTTCACAGCAATAGTGGCCCTGTAAAGATTTAATTGGTAAAAAAATGGTAACCAGTTAAAATATATCCGTGCATCATGTATGGACAATAATCATACATGCATGGTGGGAATATTTGCACTTTTTAAAAATGGTGCTGCAGTGGGGCATGCACAATTTCATTTTTCCATAGTAATGTTGGTTGTTGTAGCGATTTTATTATTAAAAATGGCATTTAAAAAGTAGGATAGCGCCGTTATTGTGCCTATGTAATGGACAGTATTAGGGGCTCTACAATATGATGACATTGCTACTGTGCAGGCCTGTAGGGTACTATTCATTGACTCATCAGCTTGGGAATAACAAAAAATGGTGCCAATATCATGCTTATGCATGGTTTCTGCAGGTACTGTATAAAAAAAATGGTATTTATACACCTACATCTAGGTGCCATAGGTGCCATCCTGCTGCCTTTTTAAATGCTAGGCTCAAATAGAGGATATAAATAAAGTAAAGCTGCGCTAAAACAATTTTTTTTTAATAAAAATAGTCCAAAAGGAACACAATGATTGTGTGAGAACTTCCAACATGACAGCAGCCTGTGTGTTGGACAAATTCAATCCATGTATTGTACACCAGTGTATAATCTTGTAATAAACGCCACTACGAGACAGTGCACCTCCACCACATAGAGTATGTGCTTACCAGAAGGCAAGCTCTTGTGAGCCTGCGGCTATAACCCAGCCAGGACCTCTGTCCGGAGGAGTGTTGGTATAACAATTTACAGGTATTGGTAAGAAGAATTTTGGGCTAGGCATCAGGTGACCAGGGAGACTTGATCATCAGCCAATCAAGGGAGTATGTCAAGCGTTACCCAAAAATGTAAACAGACTCACCATAGTGTAATACGTACCACATAAGGTTTATTAAGGCTAAAAATTGCACTTACAGGAATGCAGAGTAATTACACTATGGTGAGTCTGTTTACATTCTCGTACTGGTGTTTATTACAAGATTACACACTGGTGTACAATCCATGGATTTAATTCATCCAACACACAGGCTACTGTCGTGTTGGAAGTTCTCACACAATCATTGTGTTCCTTTTGGACTATTTCTATTAAAAAAAACATTTTTGTTTTAGCGCACCTTTACTTTATTTATATTTGTATATGTGTGTGTATCTCACGTTTCTAGCAGCCGCTTTGTTTTTTATTTATTTATTGATTTTTATTTACTTAGCGTGGTATTCTCTTCTTCAAATAGAGGATATGCTTGAGTGCGACCAGAATACTGCTGGCAAAGTTCATTCTCACTGTTGTAATTCTTATCCACATTTGGGACAGAGTTTACCACACTGACATCTGCTCTCAGCCACTGATACACATAACTCTGCTGTCCACACCCTGCACTAGCGCACAACCCTGCTCTCCACTTATCTCTGCTATTGCACTACGCCACTGTCCACCACCCTCTGCAACCACACAAACTCAATGTCTGCCACAAAAGGCCTGCCTGCCGCTGCATGACTCCATTATCTGTCATTCTCTGCTACCACACGTCCCTGCTGTCTGTATGCTGTTTGTCACCTTATGTCACCAGATGACCCCATTGCTTGACACCCTATGCCACTGCACAACCCCACTGTCTGCCACTGCATGACACTAATAACCACCACCCTGCACCAGCATATTATCCAACTGTCTGTCACTCTCTTCCTTGTGGTAGAACTGAGCATAGCCAGTGCTGACAGGTGCAAATAAGGAGGGTCATTCGCTAAGACAACTCTGAAGTCCTCTTCATCAATAAAGTGACAACACAGCAATAATGACAAACCAGAGCGCCAGGTATTTTAATAATTATCGAAGCTTCAAAGCACAATATAAAATAGGTAGGTGGGTTTATTTGATAACATTAATTTGAACTTCCCTGTAGTTCTACTGTAACAGTTGTATGTGGTAGTGTCCTTACAGTGTAGTATTAAAGTAATTGCTATCAGTCATATAAATTCCTACACATGTGAGAAGATTTTGATGGAAGCTACCATTCTCATTGCATACTAGC
Source organism: Aquarana catesbeiana (assembly GCF_042186555.1). Lineage (NCBI taxonomy): Eukaryota > Metazoa > Chordata > Amphibia > Anura > Ranidae > Aquarana > Aquarana catesbeiana. Next base: position 177,718,226 of record NC_133324.1, on the reverse strand, counting down.
TCTGAGTCATTGAATGCACTAACAATAAAGATGAGTAATCTAGACTCTGATACCTAGAACTAATGTTTGCCATTAATTGAGCAATGAATGCTGTCATTAGAATGTTCTCACTGGGTAATGTTACTATGTGAAAAATTATCTGTAAATATTCACATTATTTTAGATAAAGACATAAAAGCCAATAACTCAGAACTCTGCAGTTGTTGCCTTCAGCTATTTTGCTCTGTGTAATTAATTGTACACAGTTAGGCTTTTGCAATTCAATAGTTGCCTGTGATCTGGTGATTTTTATGAAGTGTAGGTATATTAGTATATTACAACAGACTGACATCTTATAATCAGCATAAAGCTCAAATAAAATTTTCAGCATCATTGCAATGTGACAGCTATCTTGCTTATCAGCGAACAAGGCTTATTAGAACAAAACTTTTGTGTATCATGCAGAGGTAGGTAGGTTTCAGATTGAGCACAGGTATAGCAGTTGATATACAGTCACTCAGACTGACATTAACCTAAGATCTTTGTTGAAATGGTTATTACAGATGGCATGAAATGTAATTGCTAATTTTCTGCCTGAGTGGTTACATATTTTCTTCAGATTCTAAAAGTTATTCATTCCTTCTCTACTGGCCATTTCTCTGAGTAAAGGCAGTTGTGTTGTTGGTCCAGAGACCAATAATTGAACCTGTCACTTGCAATCTGCTGACTTCATTCCTCATGTATGTGACTACTGCTTCATTCACCTTACTGCTTATTTTACTCAAGATATTAAATGTGTTACTTGAACCTCAGCTAATAGATAATTATTGTTCACTTACCTACCTATCTTTTCACTGGGTTGGAAAACAGCTTCTAATACTGGATAAACCTTAGTTGGCATTGTCATTCTTGACAAGTGAATCAACAAATCAAAGTCATACATTGCATTGAACCCGATATATTTACCATGACTGCCAAATACAGAGCAGGAATTGTTGGTTTGAGACTGTAATTATCAGAGATTTTTTTCACTACAGGATGAGGTGTCTGTTTTTAATAACATATTTTTTGTCAATCTGGGTACATGAGACCACTTGCTACCTTTAAAGTAATGTTAAACACACACCTTTTAATTTATCCCTTCTATTTCTGTATATGGATGATGGCACTGCAATTATTCTAATAAAAATAAAACATCTAAGTACTTTTTTCCTAATATATATACAGCTGTCACATTAACACAGCTCTTTCCCAGCCTGTCTTCAGGGAAACATAAGCAAGAGGAGCTTCTAGTCCTCTGCTGTTGGTCACATGTTCAAAATAAAAAAAGCCTTTGGAATACAGAGTAAAAATAAATAAATATCAATAAACTGTTTCAAATTATCATACAAATATATATTTGAAATAAAATATTTTCTTTAATTTTTACCAATAACATGGTGTGAAACAAATATAATATATATATATTCACGCTAGAAGTGAACGAAAATTAGTAATACTGGTTGCAGCTGCTGTACACAAAGTGCTGTTCACTTGGCTGAAAAAAAGTATATATAATTACAGCACTCTCAATACTATAAACAATCAAATTAATAAATGAAAAAATAAATTAAAAAAATGTCCATATACATTGTGCAAATGTGCTCCAATCATAAAGTGCAGTTATGCTCCAAACTTTAAACTTCAAGGTGCCCCACACATGCCTCCTGTGTCCCCACTCTCCGAAAAGATCGGACCACCAAGCTTTTCAGTCCAGGGGTAATTCAGGCTAGAACGCTGGCCATAAATGGCAAAAGGACCAATGAAGATCTCCCTCAATCGTGATGGTCAAATGTGGATATTGTCACCAAAAATGAAAAGAGGGACTAATAGTGAAGTACAGTTTGGCAGATCTTTAATGCGCAAACATGGATAAGTACTTACAAGCTAAAAACATCCATCAAGCATCAAAATTGCAAGGATAAACACCAGGAAATTCCACATCCTGCGTGCGTTCCACCAAAACTGGAAGTGACGTTGTTTGGACTGGTGTGGGCAGATTTCTGCCATTCATAGACTATGTCAGGGCTCGACAAACCCCGGGCGCCAGGTCGCATTTGCGACTAGAATTAGCGACCTGGTGCCTGGGGCGGCACAGCTGGGGGTATCCTGTCTCTGTGCGGACTCCGACCCCCCCGTGCGATCGCGTCGGGCCGCGCCGGCCGGTAATTGAGGCCCCGACTTTGCGGCCTTCTTCGGTAGTTCTGGAGTCCTTCTGAAATCTGGCACCATCTTGTGGTGGCCGTTGGTATTGCAACCAGCAATGCTAATGCAATGCTAATGCGAAATACCTGCCTGTTTTCACTGCCCATCTCCTTCCCAAAGTGGAGAAGAGAAGGAAGTGAATGTGGGGATAGCCTTTTTTTTTTTTTTCATAATAGATTTTATTTTTATTTATTTATATTTATATAAAAACTGTTTATTTATTTTTTTCCTAATTAAAATTAATTTATTTGTTATCTCCCTGCTTGGTCCCGTTTACACGGGCTGTCTGATCAGGTTCGCCTGTCTGTTTTTCAGGCGGACCTGATCGGACCCTTAGAGCCCTTTGACACCGAGCCGCAGGGGGCGTCGGCGGTAAAGTGGCGCTATTTTTAGCGCTGCTTTACCGTCGTTTTAGTGACGCTATTCGGGCCTCTAGCGGGGCGGTCTTTTTCTGTGTAAATTTAAGATTAGTTATTTTTTATATTGAAAATAAAGCTTTGTCGGTCGTTTAACCACTTAAGGACCGCCTCACGCCGATTTACGTCGGCAAGGCGGCACGGGCAGGCAAAATCACGTACATGTACGTGATTTGCCTCCCGCGGGTGGGGGGTCCGATCGGACCCCCCCCGCCGCCCGAGGCGGTCCCGTTTGGTCCCCCGGCGATCGGAGATGAGGGGGAGGCCATCCGTTCGTGGCCCCCCCCTCGCGATCGCTGCCGGCCAATCAGATCACTTCCTTTGCTGCTGTATGCTAAACAGCAGCAAAGGAAATGATGTCATCTCTCCTCGGCTCGGTATTCCGTTGCAGCGCCGAGGAGAGAAGACATCAATGTGAGTGCACCAACACTACACAACACAGTAGAACATGCCAGGCATACAAAACACCCCGATCCCCCCCCCGATCGCCCCCCGATCCCCCCCCAATCACCCCCCCCCCCCCTCCCTGTCACAAACTGACACCAGCAGTTTTTTGTTTTTTTTTTGTTTTTTTTTTTGTTTTTTTTTTTTCTTCTGCAGCGCCCGTACTTCCCCCATTCACATCCCCAACCAAATGCAGTCGGCTGCATGAGAGGCATTTTCTTTATGTCCTCCCGAGTACCCCTACCCAACGAACCCCCCCAAAAAAGATGTCGTGTCTGCAGCAAGCACGGATATAGGTGTGACACCCGCTATCATTGTCCCTCCTGTCCTGACAATCCTGGTCTTTGCATTGGTGAATGTTTTGAACGCTACCATTCACTAGTTGAGTATTAGCGTAGGGTACAGCATTGCACAGACTAGGCACACTTTCACAGGGTCTCCCAAGATGCCATCGCATTTTGAGAGACCCGAACCTGGAACCGGTTACCGTTATAAAAGTTAGTTACAAAAAAAGTGTAAAAAAAAAAATATATATAAAATAAAAAAAAAATTGTTGTCGTTTTATTGTTCTCTCTCTCTATTCTCTCTCTCTATTGTTCTGCTCTTTTTTACTGTATTCTATTCTGCAATGTTTTATTGTTATTATGTTTTATCATGTTTGTTTTTCAGGTATGTAATTATTTATACTTTACCGTTTACTGTGCTTTATTGTTAACCATTTTTTTGTCTTCAGGTACGCCATTCACGACTTTGAGTGGTTATACCAGAATGATGCCTGCAGGTTTAGGTATCATCTTGGTATCATTCTTTTCAGCCAGCAGTCGGCTTTCATGTAAAAGCAATCCTAGCGGCTAATTAGCCTCTAGATTGCCTTTACAAGCCGTGGGAGGGAATGCCCCCCCCCACCGTCTTCCGTGTTTTTCTCTGGCTCTCCTGTCTCAACAGGGAACCTGAGAATGCAGCCGGTGATTCAGCCAGCTGACCATAGAGCTGATCAGAGACCAGAGTGGCTCCAAACATCTCTATGGCCTAAGAAACCGGAAGCTACGAGCATTTTATGACTTAGATTTCGCCGGATGTAAATAGCGCCATTGGGAAATTGGGGAAGCATTTTATCACACGGATCTTGGTGTGGTCAGATGCTTTGAGGGCAGAGGAGAGATCTAGGGTCTAATAGACCCGAATTTTTTCAAAAAAGAGTACCTGTCACTACCTATTGCTATCATAGGGGATATTTACATTCCCCGAGATAACAATAAAAATGATAAAAAAAAAAAAAAAATGAAAGGAACAGTTTAAAAATAAGATAAAAAAGCAAAAAAATAATAAAGAAAAAAAAAAAAAAAAAAAAAAAGCACCCCTGTCGCCCCCTGCTCTTGCGCTAAGGCGAACGCAAGCGGCGGTCTGTCGTCAAACGTAAACAGCAATTGCACCATGCATGTGAGGTATCACCGCGAAGGTCAGATCGAGGGCAGTAATTTTAGCAGTAGACCTCCTCTGTAAATCTAAAGTGGTAACCTGTAAAGGCTTTTAAAGGCTTTTAAAAATGTATTTATTTTGTTGCCACTGCACGTTTGTGCGCAATTGTAAAGCATGTCATGTTTGGTATGCATGTACTCGGCCTAAGATCATCTTTTTTATTTCATGAAACATTTGGGCAATATAGTGTGTTTTAGTGCATTAAAATTTAAAAAAGTGTGTTTTTTCCCCAAAAAATGCATTTGAAAAATCGCTGCGCAAATACTGTGCGAAAAAAAAAATGAAACACCCACCATTTTAATCTGTAGGGCATTTGCTTTAAAAAAATATATAATGTTTGGGGGTTCAAAGTTATTTTCTTGCAAAAAAAAATAACTTTTTCATGTAAACAATAAGTGTCAGAAAGGGCTTTGTCTTCAAGTGGTTAGAAGAGTGGGTGATGTGTGACATACGCTTCTAAATGTTGTGCATAAAATGCCAGGACAGTTCAAAACCCCCCCAAATGACCCCATTTTGGAAAGTAGACACCCCAAGCTATTTGCTGAGAGGCATGTCGAGTCCATGGAATATTTTATATTGCGACACAAGTTGCGGGAAAGAGACAAATTTTTTTTTTTTTTTTTTTTTTTTGCACAAAGTTGTCACTAAATGATATATTGCTCAAACATGCCATGGGAATATGTGAAATTACACCCCAAAATACATTCTGCTGCTTCTCCTGAGTACGGGGATACCACATGTGTGAGACTTTTTGGGAGCCTAGCCGCGTACGGGACCCCGAAAACCAAGCACCGCCTTCAGGCTTTCTAAGGGCGTGAATTTTTGATTTCACTCTTCACTGCCTATCACAGTTTCGGAGGCCATGGAAAGCCCAGGTGGCACAAACCCCCCCCAAATGACCCCATTTTGGAAAGTAGACACCCAAAGCTATTTGCTGAGAGGTATAGTGAGTATTTTGCAGACCTCACTTTTTGTCACAAAGTTTTGAAATTTGAAAAAAGAAAAAAAAAAAATGTTTTTTCTTGTCTTTCTTCATTTTCAAAAACAAATGAGAGCTGCAAAATACTCACCATGCCTCTCAGCAAATAGCTTGGGGTGTCTACTTTCCAAAATGGGGTCATTTGGGGGGGTTTTGTGCCACCTGGGCATTCCATGGCCTCCGAAACGGTGATAGGCAGTGAAGAGTAAAATCAAAAATTCACACCCTTAGAAATCCTGAAGGCGGTGATTGGTTTTCGGGGCCCCGTACGCGGCTAGGCTCCCAAAAAGTCCCACACATGTGGTATCCCCATACTCAGGAGAAGCAGCTAAATGTATTTTGGGGTGCAATTCCACATATGCCCATGGCCTGTGTGAGCAATATATCATTTAGTGACAACTTTGTGCAAAAAAAAAAAAAAAAAAAAAAAGTGTCACATTCCCGCAACTTGTGTCAAAATATAAAATATTCCATGGACTCAATATGCCTCTCAGCAAATAGCTTGGGGTGTCTACTTTCCAAAATGGGGTCATTTGGGGGGGGTTTGTGCCACCTGGGCATTTTATGGCCTCCGAAACTGTGATAGGCAGTGAAGAGTGAAATCAAAAATTTACACCCTTAGAAATCCTGAAGGCGGTGATTAGTTTTCGGGGTCCCGTACGTGGCTAGGCTCCCAAAAAGTCCCACACATGTGGTATCCCCGTACTCAGGAGAAGCAGCTGAATGTATTTTGGGGTGCAATTCCACATAGGCCCATGGCCTGTGTGAGCAATATATCATTTAGTGACAACTTTTTGTAAATATTTTTTTTTTTTCTTTTTTTGTCATTATTCAATCACTTGGGACAAAAAAAATAAATATTCAATGGGTTCAACATGCCTATCATCAATTTCCTTGGGGTGTCTACTTTCCAAAATGGGGTCATTTGTGGGGGTTTTGTACTGCCCTGCCATTTTAGCACCTCAAGAAATGACATAGGCAGTCATAAACTAAAAGCTGTGTAAATTCCAGAAAATGTACCCTAGTTTGTAGACGCTATAACTTTTGCGCAAACCAATAAATATACGCTTATTGACATTTTTTTTACCAAAGACATGTGGCCGAATACATTTTGGCCTAAATGTATGACTAAAATTGAGTTTATTGGATTTTTTTTATAACAAAAAGTAGAAAATATCATTTTTTTTCAAAATTTTCGGTCTTTTTCCGTTTGTAGCGCAAAAAATAAAAACTGCAGAGGTGATCAAATACCATCAAAAGAAAGCTCTATTTGTGGGAAGAAAAGGACGCAAATTTCGTTTGGGTACAGCATTGCATGATCGCGCAATTAAAAGTTAAAGCGATGCAGTGCCAAATTGGAAAAAGACCTCTGGTCCTTAGGCAGCATAATGGTCCGGGGCTCAAGTGGTTAAAAAAAACCTGGCTCCTAACTTTTTTAGCTGGCTCCTAGATTCCAAGCAAATTTGTCAAGCCCTGGACTATGTCATGTCCCTCAAGCCTGTGTCTTAGAATAACAAGGAGGTGAATTCTTCTTCAATCTAAATGTATTATGCCATCCCCATTGTGTTTAGCTGGTTAGTGGACATGGAGGAGGAGGGAGGGAGTGTACTGTCCTTTACCACTGTGTATACTCCCACATGTGTGACTCTATAGCCACATGGGCTGCTCAGATGTGATAGGGGGGAAATGCTCAGCATAGAAACTCACTGAAAACTGAGCATGTGCAGGCGTAACAGTGCTCTGCAAAATCCCTAGCTGCATTAGGGACATGGACAGAAGGGTGAGATAGAGAACAACAGAATCAACCGAGTTTTTTGCAGAATACAGAAAACAAATTTCAAAGTGACTGAGTGAGTATGAACAGCATGTAATACAGCATTTATTAATAGTTTTTTATGATGTGGGTTTAGTGACACTTTAACCTAATAAACCAAAAGTAACAAACAGAATACACAGCTAAGTACCATGCTTATACAGACTAGAAACATTGAACACTCGAGCACACTAAAGTATTTACATATTCTAAACAAGCAGTAAAAGCCCTGTAAGGATAAATGCACACTAGATAATTGAAAATATGGCAGAACCTCTGGCAGAAAAAAGATGCATACAAAATGCACATAATGGCTCGTATTGCACATACGTTTATGTGATTTTATGTGCATTTGCATAATAAGCACTTTTTTCCAAAACGTTCCCCTCTGCCAATTTTTTATTTATTTTTTGTTTCATATGTTTCCAATTTTTTACTACAGTAAAACCTTGGATTGCAAGTAACATGGTTTACGAGCGTTTCTCAATATGAGCTTTTTTTTTTTTTTTAAAGAGACCACTCAAAGATGCTCAGAGACACTTGGAGACGCTCAATCCCTGAGCGTCTCCAAGCATCTTTGAGTGTCTCCGGGCATCTCTGAGTGGTCTCTGAGCGTCTCTGAGTGTTTCTGAGTATCTCCGGCGCCACCCACCTCTGGCCACATGCAGTACTGCATACACTAGCAGTGGCACCGGAACAAATTATCGAGTTTCCATTGATTTCTATGGGGGAACTAGCTTTGATATATGAGTGCTTTGGATTACAAGCATGCTTCTGGAACGAATTATGCTCGTAATCCAAGATACTACTCTATATTCAATTTGTACTTGTAAAGGCCGAATGCACCTAAATGCCATGTTTTTGCACATTTATGTGCGTGTCAATCGTTTTTCCTGTCAGAATGCTCCTCTCAAAACCGAACTTGTGATTGTTTTTTTTTATTTTTTTATTTTCAGCCTATAAACACTTCTCTTCACATGCCTTTAAACTCTCAAATGTGCATGGACACATAAGCTTACATTGAGTGGCTTCTGTGGGCTGAAATAAAAAAAAAATCAAAGCTTTTTTATGCAGAGCAGATCTTGACAGAAATCCAATTTTCCTATGCAAACAACCAGCACACATTTCTTAGCTGTAGAAATCAATTGAAACCCAACCTCAGAGTATTTGTTGTGATCCTTGACCATCTTCGAGAATTATTAAATAGGAAGTAAAGGCTAGCTATAAGTGTTGTTAAAATGTTGCTTCCACCTATTCCTACTTTAGTTGCATAGCCTTTATAAAAAAATGATATGTGGAAATACCTTTTTATTTAATCTGCCCAGTGTGGTCACATGATTGAGAAGCAGCAGCTCACCCGTGCAGTAGGCAGGGCTTTTTTTTTAGCTGGAACTTGGTGGAATTTACTTCTACCACCTTTGGCTCAGGCTCTCTGCTCCCTGCTCACCACACTTATAAACACAGAACTCTGGCTTCTGAGTTTACAAGTGACAGCCTGTCTACCAACATCTCCCACAGATCTGATCTCCTGAGTAGCTCTCATTGAGTGCAGGATGGGAACAAGGAAGATACAGGTGCTCAGTATGCAGAGTGATCATGAGCAGGCAGGGGGCATCATGGGTTAGGCTGAACCTCTGTGATCTTCATTTTTTCCCTGGTGCCAAGATGCCAACACCCCTGTTGAATGATCTCCCTGCATGTGAGAGAGGCGGAGCTGTCTACAGTGTTTGGGGAGGTTCTAGAGTTAGGTGCTTCAGCTTAATAAGGGAACAAAAATAAAGGAGCAGTGATTTTAATAATGCTTAAAGTGAAACAATAAAAGTGTAATATTCCTTTAAATTTCATACCTGGGGGGTGTCTATAGTATGCCTGTAAAGGGGCGCATGTTTCCCGTGTTTAGAACAGTCTGACAGCAAAATGACATTTCAAAGGAAAAAAAGTCATTTAAAAGTACTCGCGGCTATATGAATTTTCGGTCCGACAATACACATAAAAGTTCATTGATAAAAACAGCATGGGATTTCCCCACAGGAAACAGGGAACCCCGAATCAAAATTTTTAAAAAAATGGCGTGGGGGTCCCCCTAAATTCCATACCAGGCCCTTCAGGTCTGGTATGGATATTAAGGGGAACCCCGCGCCAAAAAAAAAAAAAGGCGCGGGTGTCTCCCCCAAAATCCATACCAGACTCTTATCCGAGCATGCAACCTGGCAGGCCGCAGGAAAAGAGGGGGGACGAGAGAGTGGCCCCTCCTTAACCGTACCAGACACATGCCCTCAACATTGGGAGGGTGCTTTGGGGTCCCCCCCAAAGCACCTTGTCCCCATGTTGATGAGGACAAGGGCCTCATCCCCACAACCCTTGCTGGGTGGTTGTTGGGGTCTGTGGGTGGGGGGCTTATCGGAATCTGGAAGCCCCCTTTAACAAGGGGATCCCCAGATTCCGCCCCCCTTTGTGAAATGGTAAGGGGGTACAAAAGTACCCCTACCATTTCACAAAAAAGTGTCCAAAATGTTAAAAATTACAAGAGACAGTTTTTGACAATTCCTTTATTTAAATGCTTCTTTTTTCTTCTTCCTCCATCTTCTTCTTCTTCTTCCTCCGATCCTCTGCTTCTTGCTCCGGTGTTCTCGGCATCTTCCCCGTGGAGTCTTCTTCCCTAGTTGGTGCTCGGCCTGCTCCACATCCATGATGGGAGGCTCCCGCTGTGTGACGCTTCTCGTCTTGTGACGGTTCTTAAATAACAGGAACTTCCCTGTGGCTTTCCCCGTGATGTCAGCGGGGTCACTCGTTACATAACCGGGTGACCCCACCCCCTCTGACATCACGGGGAAAGCCATAGGGAAGTCCCCGTCAAGTCCCCGTGCGTCAGAGGGGGCAGGGGTCACCGGGTGGCCCCGCCCTCCGTTATATAAGAAGTGTCAGAAGAAGAGGAGCATCACATAGTGGAAGCCTCCCATGGATGCGGAGCGGCACAAGAACGAAGCGTGGAAGAAGACGCCACGGAGGAAGATGCCGGACGAGAACACCAGAGCAAGAAGCAGAGGATCGGAGGAAGAAGAAGATGGGAGAGAAACCGAAGGAAGAAGGATGGAAGAAGGAAGAAGACCCAAAGAAGATGGAAAGGATAAGACTTTAAATAAAGGAATTGTCAAAAACTGTCTCTTGTCATTTTTACCATTTTTGACACTTTTTTTGTGAAATGGTAGGGGTACTTTTGTACCCCATTACCATTTCACATGGGGGGGCGGGATCTGGGGGTCCCCTTGTTAAAGGGGGCTTCTAGATTCCGATAAGCCCCCCACCCGCAGACCCCCACAACCACCGGCCAAGGGTTGTGAGGATGAGGCCCTAGTCCTCATCAACATGGGGACAAGGTGCTTTGGAGGGCTACCTCAAAGCACCCTCCCAATGTTGAGGGCATGTGGCCTGGTACATTTCAGGAGGGGGGCGCGTTCTCATCCCCCCCCTCTTTTCCTGCAGCCTGCCAGGTTGTGTGCTCAGATAAAGGTCTGGTATGGATTTTTGGGGGGACCCTACGCCATTTTTAAAAAAAATTTTGGTGCGGGGTTCCCCTTAAAATCCATACTAGACCTGAAGGGTCTGGTATGGATTTTGAGGGGGACCCCCACGCTATTTTTTTTTATTTTGGCGCGGGGTTCCCGTTAAGATCCATACCAGACCTGAAGGGCCTGGTATGGAATTTAGGGGGACCCCCACGCCATTTTTTTTTTAAACTTTGGTTCAGGGTCCCCCTGTGGGGAAATCCCATGCCGTTTTTATCAATGAACTTTTATATGTATTGTCGGACCGGCAATTCATTAATAGCCGCGAGTAGTTTTAAATTACTTTTTTTCCTTTGAAATGTCCTTTTGCTGTCAGACTGTTCTAAACACGGAAAACATGCGCCCCTTTACAGGCATGCTATAGACAACCCCCAGGTACGAAATTTAAAGGAATATTACACTTTTATTGTTTCACTTTAAGCATTATTAAAATCACTGCTCCCAAAAAAACATCCATTTTTAAAACTTTTTTGCATTAATCCATGTCCTCTGGGGCAGGACCCAGGTCCCCAAACACTTTTTATGACAATAACTTGCATATAAGCCTTTAAAATTAGCACTTTTGATTATTCATGTTCGTGTCCCATAGACTTTAACTGTGTTCACGTGTTCGAACAAATTTTTTGCCTGTTCACATGTTCTGGTGCGAACCGAACGGGGGGGTGTTCGGCTCTTCCCTGGCCGCGAGTAGTTTTAAATTACTTTTTTTCTTTGAAATGTCATTTTGCTGTCAGACTGTTCTAAACACAGCAAACATGCGCCCCTTTACAGGCATACTATAGACACCCCCCAGGTAGGAAATTTAAAGGAATATTACACTTTTATTGTTTCACTTTAAGCATTATTAAAATCACTGCTCCTTTATTTTTGTTCCCTTATTAAGCTGAAGCACCTAACTCTAGAACCTCCCCAAACACTGTAGACCGCTCCGCCTCTCTCACATGCAGGGAGATCGTTCAACAGGGGTGTTGGCATCTTGGCACCAGGGAAAAAATGAAGATCACAGAGGTTCAGCCTACCCCATGATGCCCCCTGCCCGCTCATGATCACTCTGCATACTGAGCACCTGACCATTTTTAAAACTTGTTTTTGCATTGATACATGTCCCCTGGGGCAGGACCCAGGTCCCCAAACACTTTTTATGACAATACCATGCATATAAGCCTTTAAAATTAGCACTTTTGATTTCTCCCATAGACTTTTAAAGGGTGTTCCGCGGCTTTCGAATTTGCCGCGAACACCCCAAATTGTTCGCTGTTCTGCGAACTTGCGAACAGCTGATGTTCGAGTTCGAATATGAGTTCGACTCAAACTCTAAGCTCATGCCTAATGCAGAGGTGAGCACACCCCTGAACTCTGCACTCTGTTTAGACCCACTCTGTGTATAACCCCCATGAACTCTGCACTCTGCACATAAAGAACTCCTGGAATTTAATGCCTCTTTATGACCATCCCACTGTTAGGGAAATGTCAGGGCTGGCTCAGCCCTTCCTTCTCTGAGTTGGCTGCTCAGCTGTTGGCTAATTGCCAGCTCTCATCTCTCTTCACAGTTTACCAGCTGTTGTGGATCTGCTCGTGAGTCCCACCTACTTAAAGATCTCCAGCTCATTTCATTCCTGCCTTCGCCTTGGTCACATCACAAGAAACCATCTCCTGCGTTCCTGTTTAAAGACTGGCTTTGCTGACATCCCTTCTGGCTCCTTATCCTGCTTGCTGTTCCTCTACTTGGATCTCTGGCCTGGGTGATTACCCGATCTGGTTACTGAACTCTGGCTTGGCTGATTACCCGATCTGGTTACTGAACTCTGGCTTGGCTGACTACCCATTCTGGTTACTGGACTCTGGCTATGCTTTGACTACGCTTACTCTATTTAACTTTTTATTTTTATTCATAAACAAGTGTGATTTTACTGTACTTCTGTCTCGGTCTGGTTCATGGATTCGGACAGGAAATTCGGTCATACTCACTTTTGATGCAGTTTGGAGGGTGTGTGTGTGGGGGGGGGGGAGGGGGGGGGCTTGTGGTTGAGTTCCTGCACCTATACTCTGTGAAAAAAAGCCTGGGACATAGGGTAAGTGGTGGTCTGGTCACACGGGCTAAATCATGATTTTCAAGTGTAGTTATGGCAAGATGATGGGATGTCCTTTGAGAAAGCTTATCATAGCAGCTTCTGAAAGCACCTCTGAACTACTGCATGAAGCTCTAGCACAACATGCTACAAAACTGATAAAAACATGCATCAATATACCATAGAACTGTTAAAACAAATGTTGCTTGCTAAATGCATATAAATATGTATATTGGTCCTTTATATACCTTTCCTCTGAAAAAAAAGAGGAAGTGGAAGAATTTCTTGATCTTCTTCCTAACCTTGGCAACCCATCTCCACTCCTGGGCCCAATTACATACTGAGAGGCTAGTAGTGCTCACTTTCTGCAACAGTACAAGGTGTTAAATGCACAACTTCCTTGTTGTCTTGTAATCTATTCTCTCAGGTTGCCATTGCCACTATACTGCAAATTGTAGAAGGTGGTGTGCTGTTGACAGCAGATATATGCTGCATATATATTTATTACCTTCCTTTGATTCCCTGTTTTTATATGTAGCACCCTCCAGTGTGCTAGTGCAGGAAAATGTAGTTTGGCCCAGGGATAACCTGAGTCATGGAATCAGGGTCAGGGCTATTAGAGGTTAGGGCTGGATGACTGATCCTGGCAGCTCTCTGGAGCCTCCCCCTGGTTCTAAAATGTTGGAGAATACCATATATCATAACCATAATGCATATTTAGGGGTCCTTAGCCAATCCCTAGGAAGTGGGCCTGGCAGAGGACTAAGGAGCCCTTAAAGAGAAATGAGCCATGCCAGCTGGGGAGTCAGGTGGAAAATAGAGAAGCAGTGCTGAGGGAGTCTGTCGGTGGCCCTTGAGGGACCCCTGCCGAGAAGGGGCTTACCTCAGGCTGGAGCTCAGGGGGCTGGCCTCAAAGGTTCCTACCACAGGAGGCAGTTGGAGGAAAACTTTCTGGAGAGGTAGCAGGAGCAAAGAGAGAGAGAGAGTGAGTAGATCAGCACGGTGCAGGGACAGACAAGAGGAGAGACTTCCAGCTGTAGCAGGTCTCTCTTGAAGACAGCAGTGTGCCAAGTCTTCATCTAACCTTGCCCTGGGAAGTCTCCAGTGTGAGTCAGTCAGGTAGACTGGGAAGAAGAAGCTGCCAGGTGGGCTAGTGAAGTGGCAGCCAGATGGGCTAGCATTTCTGCAGGAGTAGAGCTGGGACCAGTGTTTACAGTGAAGCCGATGGTGTTGCAGGAAGCAGTTCACTCCATGTGTGCTATTTTTCCCAAAGGAACTGAGAGTTCCTAGCCTGTAATGGGCTGTTGCTGAACTAACTAAAGAGACTGTTAGTTCCCAAGGAGTGAACCTAGTGGAGCTGTGCAAAGGAACAACGTTTGAGATTGTGCTGGGTAAATAGATACCCAACATGCCAAAATCTAAAATTGCATGCGCCTGTGAAACAGAAACAGACTTTGGTACCATATAGGTGATGCTTTAAAAGCCCATACAAGTCAACGGTTTAGAGTTAACCATGAATAATGGGCCTAGAATTATTGATCTCACTCCAGCATGCACGGCCACATGTACCGTGTGCAGCACAATCTACATTTTCGTACGTAGGAATCTCCAGTGTGTGCCTTTATATTTTTACATTTGTGTATGTGGGAATAAGAGGGGCGCAAAATTTTTACGTGCTTGGGTATAACTTTTTTTTACGCTCGTTTTTGTTTTTTTACTACACTTTTTTCACCATATGGGGAGAAAAAGTCTCTGATGCGATGTATTTTTTTGGTGACAGCTTTTCTTTAGAGAGACATCAGAAGTCTAACCTGTCTGGCTGGAACAGTTGAGTCCAGTGTAATGCCTGGACAGCCTGGGAAGTCTCTGTAAACCTCCCTGTACAACCCATACAAAAAAGAGAGAAAGGCTGATGCCATGAAAGTCGGTTAAAACATCATTTTATTATTACAGGTAAACAGCAGTCAAAAAATCCAACGCATTTCGGCCATCAGGCCTTAATCATGGCTAACAAATAAGTGACACAAAGCAGCTTAAATAATGCAGACTAAATCACATGGTCAACCCCAAGGGTCACATGACCCAACAAATGGGTGACGACAAATATCAAAACATAAAAAAAAATACAAAAAAGAGCACATACAATTGTACATAAATGTATATAAATACATGTACCATAAATAAAAAGGAATAGCATCAAATATACTGAAAAAGTATAGTAAAAAAGTATGCTGAAATGTATACACCTCCATATTGGCTTATTGAACTATTTGTGTTCATTATTCAGATAAACTTTTTTGTTTTTCACATCATTGAAAACTTTATTTTACTATATGTATGTATGTGTTAGTCAGCCTGGAATTTACTTTTTAATTAGTTTGTCATTTGTGTAATACCACAAAACGCATTTATTATTTATCTATTCAATATTCGTTTTATGAACTTGTTTTAGGTTTGTTCATAATTTTTGTTATATTTGTATTCTAGACCCTCTGGCGGGCGTTTATTTGTTTGTTTCGCATTGATACTTGGGGATTGAGCAGTGCAACAGGAATAGGATGGGCTCAAAAATGTTAGGTGCTTGGGTATAACTTTTTTGCACTTTCTGAATTCTTTTTTCTTTTACTACACTTTTTTCACCATACATGGGAGAAAAAGTCTCCTATGTGATGTATTTTTTTTAGTGACAGCTTTTCTTTAATGTGACATCAGAAGTCTAACCTGTCTGGCTCACCTGTCCTCCAGCAAACGGAGGTTCACTGATCTCCCTCCTTTCTACCTGGTGGCTCCCACCTTGCTAGTCCTGGGTCCGCCAATGAGCACATGGAGCAGGGGAAACATAGCAGGGGTGTGTTCATTGGGAGCCGGCAGTAACGGGGGTGTGTGGAAGTGGCAGCTACACAGTTGGTTTGTCAGATTTACACATGCTTCCAGTGACTGCAGCTGACGGGAGTATGTGTAAAACCTCCTGAAGCTACTCTTATCATTTCTAAGGTAGTGTCAGTAGGTTTAATGAAGCATGAATGAATGATTGAAAGGACCTTCCACAACATACATAGCATGCGTTTCATTCATACCTGCTGTTATTTTTTTATGTTTTTTTATCGGGGGTTAAATTTAGGCTTTAAGGATTTAACATATTTACAAACACTTTTTGGTATCAATTTGTCATCACATTATTATTCACATTGATTTATTCTAGCTTTCTTTTGTATATATAAAGACAGCTTTACATTAATTGTACCATGTATTCATTGTTTACATGTTATTACATACATGGTCCTTTATGACACATATTGCATAGCATAAATCTTTTCCAGTACATCTGTTATCTGTTTGAATTGCGTTGCTGAGTTTGTATCTTTTATGCAGGTATCCATTAGACAAGATTCAAGGACCCATATATCCACTGGAGTAAGTCTATTATAAGCTTTTATCTGTTCCCTCCCTAGGATGCTTTTATTACCATACAGTCAATTATTTTAAGAAAAAATGGCAAAGAAAGTGCAATTGTTCACCAGCTTCTGTCAGCAAAGCATTAGCATCTGGGAGGAAAATATTGAAACAGAATCTCAATAAATACAAATAGCATTTCACAAAACACATGGGGTTTGTCTATATTTCTCTTCAGGCAGAATACAATTCAGAGTTAACAAAACAGCAATCTACTAAGTGAAGGGGTCTGCAGCATCCATAATATTGCTAACTTGGTCTCCATGTTTTTATTTAAGTTTTGTGATTTTATCATTTTACATAAACAACATTATACAAGTAATTTGCTGTCAGTGGAGAAGCAGGATACTAAAAGTTTAAATTGCATCACTTAAAAGCGCCATCACAAGGAATAAATATAGTAGATTAAAGTGAATTTGAACAGCGTGAATAGGGTAAGCCAGGGAAGCCTAAAAATGTGCTGTATGATATTTGAGTATTTGCTTTACTGTGGACGCCTGGTGAAGACATTAGGCAATGCTAATAAAATCAGTATGGGGTAGATTTATCAAAGGGCACTACACTATATCTTAGACGCTTCTGTGTACCTAAATATTAGGTGCCATAATATAACAAATGTAAAAATTACTTTTTTAAATTTTACTGTACCAGAAAACTATTTTAGTAAAAATGGTACTAACTTTTAAAAAGCAGTTACTTATTTAGCTCCCTATTAGTAGGAGTAATGTTAAGCGCTACCATCAGTTTGAGGTGAGCACTACATGTTCACAGTCTTAGTGAATTAATGTAGGGATTTGCCAAGCCAAATCCTTAGTAACTATTATGCACTGCATGGTTTTGACCTTGGGCTTAGAAGAACCAGTAATGAGGACTTTGTTATATGCCAGTCCCTTTACTATAAAGGGTGGGTTCGAAGCAGCTATCTGTCAGTGTACACTGGAACAGTTTAAAGAGAGCTGATGATCTGTGTATAGGAAAAGTTGCTATATTGTGCTGGTGTGGAGAGCAACATTGTCTTCATTTTAACGTTACAGGGTTTATTTTAACCACTTTAGTACTGCACTATACCCGAAAGACAGCTACAGCATGGTTCTCTAGCTCTGGGAGGGTGTCCATGGATGTCCTCTCAGAACCCCACCCCCTGCCCTCCTCCTGGGTGCGCATTGCTTTGGACACAGCTGATCACAGATCGCGGTAAAGGGCCAATCACAGTGGCCTTTTACTATGTGATCAGCTGTGTCCAATCACAGACTTGCCAGTTATCGGCAGCTCTTTCCTCACTCGCTGGTTCTGTGTGAGGAAAGGATAGCCGATAACCGGCAAGCCTTTCAGTACATTGTTTACACTGATAATCAGGGCATGAATTATTAGTGCCCTGATGATCAGTGTAGCCCCAACAGTGTCAAACAGTGTCCATCAGTGCAGCCTGCCCATCAGTGCAGCTAATCAGTGTCCATCGGTGGCGCCTATCAGTGACCACCAGTGCCACCTACCAGTACTCATCAGTGCAGCCTCATCAGTGCCTCCTAATCAGTGCCAATTATTGCAGCATATCAGTGCCCATCAGTGCCACCTCATCAGTGCTCATCAGTGCCCATCAGTGCACATCAGTACAGCCTCATCAGTACATATCAGTGTCAATGCCCATCAGTGCTCATCAGTGTCAATGCCCATCAGTGCAGCCTCATCAGTGCCCATCAGTACAGCCTCATCAACCCCCATCAGTGTCATCAGTGCGGCCCCATTAGTGCAGTGAAGAAGAAAAATGACTTATTTGCAATATTTTATAACAGAAACTAAGAAAAACTTTTTTTCTCAAAATGTTTGGTCTCTTTTGTTTGTTTAGCAATTTAAAAAAAAAAACTGTGGTGATTAAATACAACAAAAAGAAAGCTCTATCTGTCTTAAAAAATAAAATGATAAAAGTTTCATATGGGAATGGTGTTGCACTACCGCGCACCTGTAGGCTAGGGACAGCAGTTCCATTTATATTGTTTCATAAAAATATATTTGGTAATGAGTACAAGAGCATATTACGAAGACCTAAAACATATACTGTAAATCAGTACATTATGAAAATAAACAAGTGGAATGTCTTATGTCTTAAATGCATTGGACAAAGAATTTGTACAAACTGTATTTGTAAGTTTAGCAGCAACCACTGCTGCTATGGCTGAGTAGGAGGAGGTGTCAGTAGTGGTGTCTTCTGCTTAAAGGAAGTGTAAAGTCAAAAGGTTGTTTATCTTAATGCATTAAGATAAAAAGCCTTCTTTGTGCAGCAGCCTCCCCAGCACCCCCTAATACTTACCTGAGCCCCATCTCTGTCCAGCCATGTCGACGAGTCCCTCGGCCGTTCAGAACTCTCCCTTCTGATTGGCTGAGGAACAGCAGTGGCACCATTGGCTCCTGCGCTGTCAATCAAATTCAGTTAGTCATTCAGGAGAGAGAGGGGCGGGGCCAAATTGCAGCTCTGTGTCTGAATGGATACACAGACCTGCAACTCAGCTCGGGTGCCCCCATAGCAAGCTGCTTGCTGTGGGAGCACTCAGCAGGAGGGAGGGGCCAGGAGCAGCGAAGAGGGACCCGAGAAGAGGAGGATCTAGGCTGCTCTGTGCAAATCCACTGCAACAGAGCAGGTAAGTATAATATGTTTGTTATTTTTATTTAATTTTTTTAAACAAGACTTTACAATTACTTTAAGCTAGACTCCACTAACCATGCATTTTTGCCCAAAGAACATGTTTAAATACCATGCGAGATAGCAATATCAATCACAGATTCTGGGTGAGCAGAGAAGCTATTAGACATGTGCGGTTCGTTTCATTCTAAATTAATATTCAGACATTTTTTTTGTTGTTATTCAGAGATTTGGATATATCCGAATTACAATTTAAATGTAAATGTTCAAATTCGAATCCTATTTGAAGAAGTCTTTTCGACGAAACATGTCTTGGGCGAGGTTACACAGCATTCCATCGCACTGACATTAGACACTGCTGTCTGGAGAGGACTATGCCGATCGGACTGCTGGGCCTTAGAAAGTTGGGTGAGAGACACACCAGTTTACACTTCAGGTCAGCTGTGACCGCGGTGTACCGTTGGATCATTGATCCTGTTGTTTGCTGTGGATTTGTTCAAAGGCTTATTTGTTTCAGTTTAAAAGTGAGTGCAACCATTGAAGTGTGCTTGGAGTGATTTTAATAAATTTGTATCACGCTATGTGGAGCACTTTATTCATTTGTCTTTCACATATGGAGCCGGCTTGATTGCAGTTACGGTTCATCACATGCAACCCAGGTGTGGTTCAATTGCTGTTTTGCCAAACACGAGAGTGGGAGGCTGTACATTCTGGTGAGTGCGCTCTTCAGAGGAAGTGGTGTCACTATCACAGTGGTGTATTGGAAGAGTAGAAGATCTATCACATAGGAAGATTGAAAAACTACTGTTGTGCTGTATTTTTTCCATGTGAACTTTTTCCATGGACTTTTTACAGTTTATGATGTTTGCAGTGTTTTTATTTTTATACTGACACTTTTCACGGGGTGTTATATTCCCATCTTTATTACTGTTTTTTGTATAGAATCAGAGTGTCACCGGTATCATGCTGTTTTGACTCATATCTTTACAAATATATATTAGTGCCACTATCTCTATCTGTACACATGTGAGAGGTATAGTTTTGGGATTCAGAACAATGTTTATTTAGTGCCTGGCAAATGTAAAATTAGATTCAATCTTCAATGTTTTAATTTTTTTGGAAGGTCACTGGTTTAAGATGTGGCACTTATTTGTTCATATTGTCATTTTCTTTGTTTGCTGTCATAAGGGATGTTGCTTGTTGTTTAGATGTATATTGCTGGCCATGTTTTTGAATAGAATACATACAAGCTTCACTGCTTTACCAAAAATATTTTGGATGCTAAAGCAATTGAGGGGAAATTATGTGTTTGCTAGGCATAGAATGTAAAGGAAAAACTTCTGGGAGAGAGTGAAACACAGCTCCAGGTGAGTCTCCACTGTTCCCACTACCACTGATGGGTGCTGGCCCTGTACGTCATAAGAATCCTAGTGTGGGGAAAGTCTGGCTGGCCACACTTAAAAAATCACGTTTATTGATGCAGAAAATTCAAAACGACAATCCACAATGTACAAATCTGGGTTATAGCATATACTGTGCGTATACCCCTCATATATTGTATGTCTATATTCATTTATATATTGTGGATTGTCATTGTGAATTTTCTGCATCAATAAAGATGGTTTTATGAAAGTGTGGCCAGACAGACTTTCTTCACATTGGAAAAACTTCTAAGACTCTATTTAAGAGTGCAGAATAAAATCCATAGAATATAAGTTGATTAGAGGAATGTATGAAATTCAAGGCTAATATAAAGGTGGATAGTGATAATATTATATTGTGATTTATGTATTGCTCTTGGTAAATTTGTACCTTTATTTTAGATGTACTAATTAAACATTGTTTCTGTTCCATTATAGGCTCTTACTGCTTGTGGTTCCTAGAGAAAGCCATCTTGATGTCCTTCACAAAGTTATCTGTTTAAATAAAGTGAACATATTAGAGTTGCAAAGCAACAATGGCAAAAAAAAACAAAAAAAACAAAAACAAAAAAACAAACATTATTAGGTTATTACTTTTTTTCAAATCACACATTGTACAACAAAACTATTGGGGGTTACCTTGGCACCATGTGGAAGAGACTCATTACCACATCTTGTCCACCAAAAGGGATATGGGGGTTTGTGTTAGAGAAGTCACAGGAAGTCTACTGTGGAATAAGGATCTTACAACAGATCTCTTCAATAACCCCCCTTCCCCAAAATAATGAATTATAAAAGTACATAAGGACCCTTTCTAACTCATATGCCCCATACACACGGTCGGATTTTCCGATGGAAAATGTCCGATCGGAGCGTGTTGTTGGAAATTCCGACCGTGTGTGGGCTCCATCGGACATTTTCCATCGGATTTTCCTACACACAAAGTTTGAGAGCAGGCTATAAAATTTTCTGACAACAAAATCCGATCGCGTCAATTCTGACCGTGTGTGGCCTGTTCCGACGCACAAAGTGCCACACATGCTCAGAAGAAATTCCGAGACGGAACAGCTCGGTCGGGTAAAATTAGCATTCGTAATGTATACAACACTTTTGTCACGGTGCAATGTTAAAAATGGTTCAATACAGCGCACTCTCTTTTTCTTTATAATGTGAGAAGAATGAAGTAGTTTTGCTGCTCATATTCACACAGACTTCTCACAAACTTTTTTGTTTGTAATGTAATAATTTCTTTATTATTTATCGGGATTCCCTTAATATATTTTGATATGTCACATCTGACAAAAATATTTTTATTACGTATTTTTTGTTTTTTAAAGGCAGTTTTTTATTTTTTTTAGGTTTGTATTTTTTTCAAGGCTGATCTTTGTTTTATTATTTTTTTAGTTTTAGTCCAGAATATTTTTGTGTGTGTTTTGTGTGTCAAGTTACCACAACACCATTATTATCTGGTATTATTTAATCTCAAGGAGATTGCTTGGTGTTGGTGTCCCTTGTTAATTTCACATAGTATTTTTGAAATGTACCTGAATCCTCACAAACAAACTGCCCTTTTTGAAGGAAAAAACACATAGGGAAGTATAATTGAAAACAAAAATCCTTTATTAAGGGCTCAGAACCAAACAAAGAGGGAGGCAACGCTGGAGAAACAGCAGAAATTACTGAAGCCTTGGACCCCCAGGGCAGACATCAATTTTGAACATGAAAATTGGTGGCCTGAGGAGTCTTTATCTAAGGGAGTGCAGTCTGGTCCAGAAGTCCCAGAGATCCGGAAAGCAGCAGATGACATCTGTGTCCCCAGGCTGTGGTACCACAAGAGGCTGCATCTTTTGCCAGACCAGACTGGATCCAGGGTCATCACTTTCTGGTCTTCCTTCCACGCTTCATTCCCAGCTGTGGCTCTGCTGTTGGAGATGTGGCAGGAGGAGGAGTAGGACCTGGAGGAGGAGGAGGACTAGTAGGACCTGGAGGAGAAGGAGGAGAAGTAGAAGGACCTGGAGGAGGAGGAGGAGGAGGACCATGTGTGAGGTCACAAATGTGGGTATCAGATGTTATTTGGTCCCTCACCCCTTATTGAGAGCTTCCAAAATTAATGACTCACACATGAGTTGTTGGCCCTCCTCCATCCGCTGCATTTTACAGCCAATTATGCCAGCAAAGTCCTCCTCCACAGTGTGTGGTGCTCCCAGGGCCTCTGTAGCCTTCCAAAAGAGGCCTATGGCAGCCTCCTCTAGGGTACTCCTCTTCCTGCCACTTTCTCTTTGCAGGTGTAGGGGAGGGACCTGCATATCAGGCAGCCTGCTCGGCCCGGCCACCTCCTGGCTGCGACTTCCCTGTGTATGAAAAAGGGACATGGTTTTAGTTTTTGCATCATCAATCACAATCATAAATTAGTACTCCAAACTAACATCTAGTTAACACCATTGATTGGACAACCTGAACTATTTAGAGGAATGCTATACCTGGCTCAAGCTGGGCTCCTCCACATGTTGCTGCCTGGAAGGCCCAGGTTGGGCTTCAGAAGCCTCAGCTGGGGGGGAAGGAAGTGTGGAAGGAAGACTGGAGAGTGATGACCTCGGTTCAGTCTGACCTGCCAGAAAATGCAGCCTGTCATAGTACCACATCCTGGGGACATAGATGTCATCTTCTGCTCCGGATCTCTGCGAATCCTGGACTTTCTTGCGCTCCCTTGGATATGTACTCCTCAGGCCACCAATTGGGATCTTCAAATAGGTCATGTCTGCCATGGGGATCACCTGCTTCACAATTTCCAGCGATTAATCCAGCGCTGCCTTCCTCTTTGTTTGGCTCTTATAATGTGGGTGGTTGATCTCCCACAGACAAGGCAGCTCCCTGAACATGTCAATGAAGATTGCCATGAAGTCGGTATAGTTCAAGATATCCATTTTCACTGCAAAACACAACACAAGACAAACCCTAATGTCAGGCAAAACTCTCCTAATCTTGTTACAATATAGGCCTCAATCTAGAAGCAGTATAGGCCCAAGTTTGGCTCTTACCTTCGTTATCACGATCGGCACCTCTGATACTTCTTCGCCCGCTCACAGATCGTACGTACTACGCACGCGTGTTACGCTTTATACACACTGCGCATGCGTGTAACTCTGCCCGCCCCTGACGTTCTTTCTAGTCTATTCCCCGCCCCTTTTTGTGGGTGAAGAGCACATGGTGGAGTCAGAGCAGGTGCATGCTAATTATAGCAATGAGGGGGAGGAAAGCCCGGATCCGGAAACGTCCCGATCCAGAAGGAGACGCTTTAAGGCCACAAATATGTCCTTTGGGGAGATGTTGGAGATGGTCGACATCCTGAAGAAGGCTGACTATGATGTAAAGTATGGACCTTACCCCAACCCCAATATCAGAAAGGCCAAAATCATGGAGAAAGTGGTCAGGAGTCTGCACTGGAATTTCGGGGTACGACGATCGAAAGATCAGCTCAGGAAGTGGTGGTCGGACCTGAAATTAAGAGAGCCTGAGCAGTACTGAAAGATCCGGAGAGTGCTGCAAAAAAGTAAGTAGTTGTGCTGTGTTCCTATTCTTTTTGTCTTTATTACTTTCGTGCTGCTCCATGTGCTTTTCTTAAGTGTTGTACAGTTTAAAATGGCAACTTTCATGTTCATGGGCCCATTATTCGTTCGTATCAAACATTTTTCTTTCGGCCTATAAAACACCATTGTTTAGGCCATATGCATTTGCCAACATTTTTTAGGGCCTACTTGTATGAAAAATATTTGGTTGTATAGATGGGTTTGTTTTACTAGAAGGAAATGCAAACTAGATTCTGTGTAAGGAGAGGACACTCAGCAGCTGTTTTCACATCTGGACACTGGAGCACTAGTGTGGGACACAAGAACACCCTTTTTATTAGGGGGCTCACACAGGTGCTCCAGTGTATACTATAGGGGGGTCTCCTTCTGTGAAGCTTGTACTAAACAGGTAAAGTATTGAAGCTTGACAACGGACAATAAAAATGCTACATCTTGGAACTCTGCCAAAATAGACAATTGTACCCCACTTCCAAGCAATGTTTCATCTTTATGTTTCGGCCATCAAATATCTGTGTGCTAAGTATACCATTTTTGTTTTACATAGGGGAGAAAAGACTCAGAGGACACCCCTCATATGGAGGAGACCACAGACCCCCCACCTCTGGAAGAAGGGGAAATACCCCCAAACCAAGCTGAGCAGGAGGAGGAAGAAGATGTGGTGGAAATTGGCACCACAACAGGTGAGTGTCTGCGACCACAGACTCGGGTAAGAGATGGATGCCAGCAGATTTTTGATACCTGTTTTTGTTTGGTTTCTCTCTTTTTAGGAGATCGTGATGTTGTGGATCCTGATCCTTTCACATCCGAAAGTGCTCAGATCCTGATCGGGGAGATCATGGGGTGTAATTTAGAATTGGAAAACCTCAAGAAAAAAATCAATGATGTTATTCAAAAAAATAATAACATCATTGATGTTTTGGGGCAAGTTTAAAACCCCTCCAAATCACTTTGGTTTTTTTTGTGCTACAATCTTAAAAATGTTTTAGCGATGTTTCGAAAAGCCAAATTTTGAGGATGCACACAGTGTGCCAACATGTGCTATCTGCCATCACGGGAGATCAATGGATGCGTTTTGTGGGTGCAACCCCTTCCTCAATAATAAAGTAGCTGTGAGGAAGGGGTTTCTCCACCAAAACACGTCCCTTGATCCCCCGTGATGGCAGCTAGCACATGTTGACATTCGTAAATTGGTGTGCATCTTCAAAATTTGGCTTTTCCAGGGGTGACTTCACCCCATCTGAAGGCAATATCAAAACACAGTTCCTAAATACTCAGGTCTGATATTGCCTTCAAGTTCTACCATATGTGAACTTTGTAAGTTCAAGATTTTTGTCTTTCTTGTTGGTTTTACACATGCCTGTTTTATCTTAAATGGACATTTCTATTTTTGATAATGCCACCCCAAAAATTGTTAAACAACAAACATGTTGGTTTGTTTTAAAAACCTTTTCTAAATGGACATGTGATTGTGCAGGTATTAAAAAGATTGTTATCAAGAATGTGTGGATTATTGTCTCAACGCTACAACACTTTTGTGGTGATGTAATTGCTGCTTTCTGTGAAAATGGGGGTTATTTCCTAAGGGCAAATCCTCTTTGCACTACAAGTGCAGTTTCAGTGCACAAATTGTCTGGCATATTGATGGCCCCCCTACCCGCAAAGAACTCAAGGTATCTTAACCGGACATCACGGGCACTCAGGGAGGGCAAGCCAGGACAGCCACTTTCAAGCGCCGTCAGGGTTGTTTCATGTAGAATTCCGGCCTCAGGCCCAACTGAGCCAGCATAGTTGGCAGAATGTTGGCGTAAAAAGTTATGTAGAACACAGCACGCC
This sequence comes from Aquarana catesbeiana, assembly GCF_042186555.1. NCBI lineage: Eukaryota > Metazoa > Chordata > Amphibia > Anura > Ranidae > Aquarana > Aquarana catesbeiana. The sequence goes on along the minus strand of NC_133324.1, from coordinate 177,692,305 downwards.
AGGATTATATGATTAAGTTTGTACTCCGCCATATGGATGGGTGTCAGAAATAGGCGGAACCGACTGGCCATGATTCCAAATGTGTTCTCCACCACTCTTCTGGCTCTGGCCAGCCGGTAATTAAAAACCCTCTGTTCTGGGGTGAGGGTCCTCATCGGGAATGGCCGCATAAGATGGTCTGGGCTATGACTCCACCATCAGACATCCGGCCATTCTTCCCCACGTCCACATAGAGGAAGTCGTAATTAGCCGACACCACCACCAACATCACAATACTATTGAACCCTTTGTAATTCTAATAGTACGACCCCGAGTTGGGTGGTGGGACGATGTGGACGTGTTTCCCATCAATTGCCCCTCTGCAGTTAGGAAAGTCCCACCGCTGGGCAAAGTGGGAGGCCACAGTCTGCCATTCCTGTGGCGTAGAAGGAAACTGTTGAGGAAAACAAAAAAAATTTGTATTTTTGCACATAAACATGGAAAGCAGATTACACACAAACATTCTTGGCCAACATCCAGATAACATTTATTAAGGGGAATTTTACAACACCAAAGTATAAGGTACACCTATCATATTCCCCCTCCCCCCTCTCATGGGCCATTTCTAACATTATGGGGGGGGGGGGATCTTGGACAGGTAACCCTCTCCACTTCATTGAGAGATGAATGCCTAAATAATGGGTATTACTTGGAACAGCCCCTCCTTAGTTACACTATTGGCAGCCCACTGGACAGGTAAGAAGTGTCATAATGCAAAGATATAAATACACACTGTACACATTTGAGCACATTTGGATATTCTGCTATTACTTATCAAGATAATAATAGTATACAAAAACTTTAAACATTACCATTTGAAAGTATACAGGCAGGCCCTTGCACTACATGCTTTGGGGAATTCATCCATACATCTGAGCACAAAAGAGATGGGTATAGTGTGTATGGGTTTGGCAAAGTCAGCAGATAGATGATTGAGGATAGATAGACAATTGGGATCAGCTGACTTAGCAGTTGGGGGGAGGGAGGGTTAATAATACTGATTTGGGGACACCACAAAAAAAGCCTCTGGCACTCCGCCTGAATTTAAAGCACAAATCACATTTCTAAACATTTTAGGGGTTGTTTGGGGTAAAACACTACTATGGAGCTGATAAAATACATTGTTAAGTGACTACATGAGGTGAATATAGGGCAGAAGAGCATGCTGGGGAGGTAAGTGAAGGCAAATATGTATGAAGGACAAAAAATAATAACATAAAAATCCAGCATGCATGAGAACAAAGGGGACATTCACAGCATATTACAATCATGGTAATTAGGGAATGAAGAAAGAAATACAATATATTAGCAAACATTCAATACAATAAAATGTGATATTAAAGGATAAAAATCTTACCTTCATATACTCCTTCTGCAGGACCTGGATGATGGCAGAACAGGTCTCTGGGATAATGATACCCAGAGCCTGGGGGGAGATGCCTGTTAAGAAATTCAAGTCCTGCAGGCTTCTCCCTGTCACCAAGTACCGCAGGGTAGCGATGAGCCTCTGCTCCGCAGTGATGGCTTGCCTCATGCAGGTATCCTGCCTGCTGATATAGGGGGTCAGCAAAGCCAGCAGATGGTGAAATACGGGGTCCGTCATCCTGAGAAAGTTCCTGAAATCATCAGGATTATTCTCACGGATCTCACTGAGCAAAGGCATATGAGAGAACTGGTCACGCTGAAGCAACCAATTCTTGGTCCACAAACTCCTCCCCACCCTGTTCATGGACTGGACTTGTGTCAAGGTCAGGACCCCAACACCAAGCCCCCGCACAGCATGAACTCTACGAGGAGTACATATACGCAACATGGCTAGAAAATGGTCGGCTTCAAGGGTCTTAGACACCGGATATTTCAGCACTCCCACCTCCCAACTGGGCAATTAAAAAGTGTAAAAAAAAAGTTTATAAAAAAAGTAAAAAAAAAAAAAAAAAATTCTAAAAATGTATTTAAAAAAATGAAGGGCTCGTTCACGTGTGCTTTGCTCTCTGAACAGCAATGCAAATGCTGACTGTGGTGAGGAGGGATATTACCTCCTCACTGTCTGCTTTAACCCTGCACTAGCTTACTGCAATTGTGTGCTTTCCACAATATTGTGGGGTGCTTGCACAGCAGCACTCTTCACTTAAATGGGTCTTGTTCAATGGGGGTATAATTTCTGCCCGGGTTGTGAAGCATAGCATTGTGACTATGGCATGTATACAACCCTATCCACTGCCTTTGTTGGATAGCAGTTGGTGGGCAGTAAAAGCGCAACTCAACCATTGGGCTTTACTGCCCTCCAACCTCAAGTTTTTTATGAGCCCCATCGACTCATTCACACAGGTACTCTGGCCGTATGAATAAGTGGATTGTTCATGTGTCTGGAGCTGCCTGGTTCTCTAAGGGGATGCAGCGGCTGTACAAACACAGCTGCAGGAACTAAACTGGCAAGGTTGCAAGTGTGGGTGAGTAGCCCTGAAGGCACATTATTTGTGTTTGGGGCCATACACCTGTCAAATTAGGACCTGCAGCTATTTTACAGCTGCTGCATCTCCATAACATAACAGGCTGCATGCACACAGCTCCAGGTGGCTCCAGCCACGTAAAAAAATACTGATTCACACTGTACAGGTCACAGAACCCCAAGACCTCATTCACACATAACTCAAAACTGTTTTTCATTTAGATTTAGCAGTTTTGTAGTGTTTGTATCCCTTCATAATGATTTCAGCGTATTTTTAGCGGAAAATCCAATTTAATATTTTCCGGGGGGATGGGCCCTGTCAAGTCGGCTGTATGGGACCACGTGATTTCAACAGCAGTCCTGCATGTACCTGACAAATTTTCTCTGATATGTGAGCCATTTCTGGCAGTAAATATAAACATGATATGTGGCACCCCGTACTACTTCTGATGCCCTGTACACACAACCAGTTTTCCCATCGGAATAAACTCTGAAGGTTTTTCCGATGGAGTTCCGATGGAATTCTGCTCAAGCTGTCTTGCATACACAGGGTCACACCAAATTCCGACTGTCCAGAACGAAGTGACGTGCAACACATACTACAGGCCTAGAAAACGGAAGTTCAATAGCTAGTAACCAATAGCTTCCGTCTCGTACTTGCTTCAGAGCATGCATCGTTTTTGGTGCGTCAGAACAGCATACAGACGAGTGTTTTAGTAATTAGTTACGTCTGAAAAATTTAGAACATGTTCTCTATCTAAGTCCGTCTGAATTTTCGATGGACAAAGTCAGATGGGGCATACACACGGTCGGAGTATACAATGAAAACCTCCCATCTGACTTTTTCTGACGGACATTCCGCTCGTGTGTGCATTACTGTGAATGAATCAGCCTGATTGTTTCCACAGCTGGACCTCAGCTGCCAAATTTCTAATATTTGCTTTAGAGAAAATCTTGCATTGCACCTCAAAGCTATTCCAGTGCTTCAGCCCTCAATATATTATGGCTATTATCTTTTAGATAATGAATTGTTTTTATTCATATAAAACCTGCCTTATCTCTCATTAGATGGAAAAGGAACACTCTCTGAAGAATGGGTACAAACCAACAAATAAATTATTTTTATGTAAAAGGTCCAATTTTCATTATTGCAAAATAATTAGTAAAGGACCTTAACCACTTCAATGCCAGGCACTTTTGCCCCTTCCTGCCCAGCCAATTTTTAGCTTTCAGCACTGTCACACTTTGAATGACAATTGCGCGGTCATGCTACCTGTACCCAAACAAAGTTTTTATCATTTTGTTCCCACAAATAGAGCTTTCTTTGGTAGTATTTGATCACTGTAAATTAGGGGACAATCAGAGCAAACAAATGTAAAATCGCAAAATGTATGCTAGCTGAATACTTTAGGTAATCACATATGCCTAAAAACGTATAATATAATGGGGGTAAGTGCAGCGCAATGAATGAAACAAAAAAAAATTAAAACAATCAAAAGTCCAATGCACATCCAGAGTGTAGTGGCTGTCAAATATCCTTATGACAAATAAATGATGTGTAGACTCCAATGATAAAATCAGCTTCACCCAGATAAACAAAAATGCGCTTCTGTGGACCTCTGCAAGCAGAGGTCAAACTCACATGTATCCCCACATGGATGATGGTAATTCCTGGTGCCGTCTCTCGAATCCTCAATGGAGCCTGATGATACAACCGTCCAGCAGGGGGATGTCAGAGGTGTGGATGGCCAGGCCAGCAGAGATGTATAACAAATGGGTATTGACCGCTCCAATGCATATAAGAAATGAGGACACAATCTAAGTGCACTCCGTAAATTTATTGTAAAAAGTCATTGACACAATGTAAAAGCAAAAACGAGCGCTCAAGGGTGCAACACTTTAAAAAGGATGGGCAGCAGCACAATCGCTGATCTGATGCCTAACGAACACAGTGTGGCAGCGGGTGACGTCTGCAAGTAAGACTCCCCCCCTATACGCAGCGTTACGTCCTGGCTGGACTTCTTCAGCGAGGGGGGTATTTGATCACTGCTGGGGTTTTTATTTCTTGCGCAACAAATAAAAAAAGACAGAACATTTAGAAAAAAACAATGTTTTTCTTTGTTTCTGTAATAAAATTTTGTAAATAAGTACGTTTTCTCCTTCACTGATAGGCACTAATGAGGCTTCACTGATGGGCACTGATGAGGTGGCACCAATGAGGTCGCACTGATGAGGCGACACTGATGATGGGCATTGATAGGCGGCACTGATGGGCACACATAGGCAGCACTGATGGGTACTTATGGGTGGCACTAATAGGTGGCACGGATGGGCACTGATAGGTGGGCACTGATGGGTATGGATGGGCACTGGTAGGTTGCACTGATGGACCCTGTTGTGTGGCACTGATGGACACTGATGGGTGGCACTGCTGGGCATCACTGATGAGGAGACATCTGGCAGGCATTCATAGTGGGCACTGATTGGCACCATTTGTGTTGGTATCTTTTAGGGCACTGTGTGGCATCCCTGGTGGCCATGGGGGGCATACCTGCTCATCAATGTGTGGTGGGCACCCTGGTGGTCCTTGCAGCATCCCTGGTGGTCCAGTGTGGGCATCCACGGGGGGGCGCACTGATAAACAATCAGCACAGACCCCCCTGTCAGGAGAGCCGCCTGTCGGCTCTCCTCTCCTTGCTTCTGTCAGACACGAGTGAGGAAAAGCAGATAAACGGCTCTTCCTGTTTACACTGTGATCAGCTGTGATTGGACATGACTGATCACATGGTAAAGAGCCTCTGTCAGAGGCTCTTTATCGAGATCGGTGTAGCGGTGTGTCAGACTGATACACCACACCACCGATTGCCACGCTACGCACCCCACTGCAAACGCCAGCAGTTATGCTGTTGGACATCATATGACGCCCAGCCAGGATAACTGAACCACCGCCCGACCGTCATTTTGCTATAGGCCAAGGCGGGAAGTGGTTAAAGATCAAAAGTGCAGCTATATAAAGTATTGCACATATAAATTACAGCATGGTACATGTCCAAAGTTATTTTCTTGAACTACATAGAAAATCACAGGGTACAGCCCCCGACACATTTCAAAGTCCCCTACTTCCTCAGGGGTGTCATCTATGCATTCAAAAAAGTATACTACAATTTAGAAAGATGCAAATCGTTAATATCAATGCATTATTAATAATATTGATATGAAAATTTTGCATCTTTCTAAATTGTAGTATACTTCTTTGAATTAAATGTCCTTTGAGGAAATTTCAAACACTTTTTTCCTTTTGTAATTGTACATCACAGAGTTGTACCCCTTCACAGAGAGGATTAGAGCACCCCCTCCCCAGGCATGTTATTTAACCACTTCCCGCCCGCCCTATAGCGGATTGACGTCCGGGAAGTGGTTGTGTTATCCTGACTGGACGTCATATGACGTCCAGCAGGATAACATGCCGCAGCGCGCCCCCGGGGGCGCGCATCGCGGCGATCGGTGGAGCGGTGTGTCAGTCTGACACACCGCTACACTGATCTTGGTAAAAAGCCTCCGGCGGAGGCTCTTTACCACGTGATCAGCCGTGTCCAATCACGGCTGATCACGCTGTCAATAGGAAGAGCCGTTGATCGGCTCTTCCTCACTCGCGTCTGAGAGACGCAAGTAGAGGAGAGCTGATCGGCGGCTCTCCTGGCAGGGGGGGTCTGCGCTGATTGTTTATCAGCGCAGCCCCCCCGCAGATCACCCCACTGGACTACCAGGGATGCCACTAGGACCACCAGGGAAGGGGCAATGTGGATGGCCAGGTATGTACCCCATGGCCATCCACATGTGCCCAATCTGTGCCAATCAGTGCCCACAAATGGGCACTGATTGGCACTATTATGCCAAAGATCTGCCCAGCAATGACCAGATCTGCCCAGCAATGCTATATCAGTGCCACCTGTCATTGCCCATCTGTGCCACCTGTCATTGCCCATCGGTGCCACCTGTCAGTGCCCATCAGTGCCACCTGTCAGTGCCCATCTGTGCCCACCTATCAGTGCCCATCAGTGCCACACATCAGTGCCACACATAAGTACCCATCAGTGCCACTCATATATGCCAATCAATGCCACCTACGAGTGCCCATCAGTGCCGCCTATGTGTGCCCATCGGTGCCACCTATGAGTGCCCATCAGTGCCGCATACCAGTGCCACCTATCAGTGCCCATCAGTGCCACCTATCAGTGCCCATCAGTGCCGCCTATCAGTGCCCATCATCAGTGCCCGTTAGTGCCACCTCATCAGTGCCACCTCATTGGTGCCACCTCATCGGTGCCCATCAGTGCCGCCGTATCAGTGCTCATCAGTGCAGCTATATCAGTGCCCATTATTGAAGGAGAAATCGTACTTATTTACAAAAAAATTTAACAGAAACAAAAAAAAACTTGTTTTTTTTCGAAATTTTCGGTCTTTTTTTATTTGTTGCGCAAAAAATAAAAACCGCAGAGGTGATCAAATACCACCAAAAGAAAGCTCTATTTGTGGGAACAAAATGATAAAAAAATTGTTTGGGTACAGTGTAGCATGGCCGCGCAATTGTCATTCAAATTGCAACAGCGCTGAAAGGTGAAAATTGGGCTGGGCGGGAAGGTGTCTAAGTGCCTGGTATTGAAGTGGTTAAAGGAATTGGGAATTTTTGATGTTTCCTTTTAAGTGTCAGGTCACCTGTATCCAGGTGACAGATGCACCCCGTTGGGGTCAGGAGTGCACCGTTATGATAGTGGACCCTAAGGCTGACTGCTGCAGATGGAACTTGGGGTGGTTCAGGAAGGCAGGTCCCCTGGAGCACCAACATGGATCCAACAGTGAGTTAGAGCATAGATTCCCCAGGGCGCGGAGTCTAAGAGCCAGTTGGTGTTCACCAGAGCCTCTAGTGGTGAGGATGGACTGGGCTGCAACTGGCTCCAGGTCACGGCCCCCAGGGTCTCCCAGCTCACGCTCACGGTAGGCTACAGGTGGATGGAGAGGAAACAGCAGCCCAGGACAGCAAGGATTAGTAAGGAGGTAGCCAAATGTCGGAGCGACTAGCAGACAAGGATAACAGAGAACACGCCAAAAGTCAGGGTCACAGGCAAACAGGGATAGTCGAGAACGCGCCAAAGGTCAGGGTCACATGCAGACAGGAATAGTCGGGAACACGCCAAGATCGGTGACAGAGACAAACTGGAGCACACGGCAAACAGGAAGCCAAACACACAATATTGCAAGGCAGGCTTGGAGAATACAGTGTTAAATAGTGGTTCCTGTTGAGGCTAGGGTGGAGCCACACAGAGGGAAGATTACTTAAGCATGCAGGTGTGAGAGTACAAACCTCAAGGCTGATACACAGACCAGGTAAGAGACAGACAGGTCATGAATGTATTACTGCAAGGTCATGACATTAAGCATTAAAATTATTTTTTTATTTGCATTGGTACATGTTCCACAAGGCAGTGCCCACCATCTATGCTATTATTTGAAATCCCTTTGTTTATTAGCCAACAAAATGAGCATTTTTATTTTTAAGAGAAGTATGGACTTTGTAAAAAACAAAAACATTTAGACTGGGTTCACACTGCAGACAGATGTGGCTGACAGCAGGAGTCCAGTGCTTCCCTGTTCTCCATTTCAGGGATGAATTAGGCCCAAATTTTTGCTTGAATTCAGCCAAAGACGCACAGGACCCCTTTGCAATATGCTCCGCAGCCGCCACAGATATGTGTGAATTGGCTCCATTGAGAGCTGGTCACAGTGTCCTGTCATGCAAATTGGATGTGGGGAAACCCGTATCCAAATCGCACTAGTGTGAACCCAGACTTGTACTCACCTAAGTGGATGCAGCATCGATCCAATGCTGCCTCTGCCCCCTGCTGGCTTTGCCGTGAGAACTGACCGCGGGACTGTCAGTCACCAGCTTTCTGCTCTGTCCCTCCAGTACTCACTGGAGCACTGGGCTCTAAACAGGGCAGGAGGGGCTGGCTCAGGTTCTCAGTGGATCACTCAGAGGCTGGACCAGCTGCCGAACCAAACAACACTCAAACCAAACCCAGAGCAATTCTGCTCATCTCTAGTTATTGCCCTGCATTCTACATGTCACAGTACATAGCGGCAGCAGTAAATACTGATGATGACAGTACAGGCAATAATTACCTAAAACGGGCAATATAAAATAAATAGCGACCTAGTAAACAGACTGCAACAAAACAATATACTGTACTTATTAGTCTATAGACTACCTATGTCTTTAAATTTCATGGGGAAAAAAAATAGCAAATAAAAAAAATATATATAGCATATACAATTGCCACACATTATTTAATAATTCAATGTTATTAAAAGTTGCCTTTCCTCTTTAATCTGCAGCTCTGTAATTTTCTGTAAAATACAATGCAATATGGCTACCTGGAGGCTTTCTGTGCACAGATGTTGTACAAAACGCCCCCCCAGAAATGTCATTTCCTGCTTGTGTGATTGGCTTACTGATTTTCCCAGAAGTCAGATTTTGAGCAACCCCTGCAACAGAAATGTAATTTTTAGTGTGATACTCTCAAAGGGAAATCACATCTAAGGGATGCAGACCACTCCCATACTGATACATTAAGCACATGGACACAGACAAATAAACAGCAATTTATTTCTGCAATGTACATGTACATAGATCACCCAGAGGTGATTTTTTTTTCTCAACAAAAGCGGAGTTACTCTTTAAATACTTTAGACCCCTTTCACACTGAGGCGCTTTACAGGCGCTATAGATCTAAAAATAGCGCTTGCAAAGCGCCTCTCCTCTCACTCCAGTGTGAAAGCCTGAGTGCTTTCACACTGGAGTGGTGTGCTGGCAGGATGCTCAAAAAAGTCCTGCAAGCAGCTTCTTTGAGGTGCATTAGGAGCGGTGTATACACTGCTCCTAAAGCGCCCCTGCCCCGTGAATGTCCCAGCATTTGCACAACATCATGAATAATCTCTGTACTTCGTCTAATATGTTTATTTTTTTGATCGTCAGTTCCATTCGTTGGCCAAAAAATGTACCCTTTTTATAATTATTTTTAATACTTTAAATAATTGTATATATAGAATAACAGTCTGGCAGAGGCGGCTCTCTAATTAGGTAAAGAAGGCAGTGGTCTAAGGCCTTGCACTCACAGGGGCCTTGCACCCGCCTACTTTGCCTAACATGTGTGTGGGAGGGAATGTCCCTGGTCGGTGTCCCCGGGCTGGCTGAGTAAGTGGGTAAATCCATGCAGGTTCCAGCCGGCTGTAACATCCCCCTCACACAGCTCATGATCTCTACTGCCGTCCTAGCCTTCTCCGAAAGCCGGCACCAGAGCTGGAAGGAGGGGTTGCATTTTTAAGTCTGCACCCAGTGGCGCCTCTATTCTTTGTTTCTTACAGTGCTTTTTGGGAATGTGGTTTCCATACCCATTGGAAGGCTGCCGTGAATGTGAGCTTTATACCTCATCATTGACTTTATGCACACCATCACGGACTACTAATATCTTTTCTTATCCCTTGTTCCAGTTCATCATTTATATGCATAATATTGTCATTTATGTGGATTATTGCTTTTAACCTTTGCACCAAACACTTGTTATACTGTTAAATTATCAGTATCCTGCAACTCTGATGAGATCACAGACCAGCACAACTACACTACTTTCCAGGCTTAGAAAACTTTACTGGACATTTACCAAAGGCTATGTGTTTTGCTTGCAAAGAAGGTGAGGGTCCGCTAAAATTAAGTTCCAAGCCTGTGATCAGGGACATATTCAGTTAGAAATGTAAAAAACCTTTCTGTAGTGACTCATTATCAATCATTATGGGATATCAGTATGTAGCTGCTAATATATAACAAGAAATCAGAATTTTAGGCTGACAATAGAACACAAGATTTAGCACCAGAGCTGCCTTCTCGCTCTGATTCTACCACTCCTCCTTCACAGCCACACAGAGCCCCTTAAACTGGGTGCACACAGACCAAAAATCTGCAAATTCAGTAGGGACCAGATACATTTCAGTCTGTGTGTGGCCTTCCCCCTTTCTGTTCAACAGGAATCAATCAGTAGATCAACTTCTGTCGAATGGCCATGCTAGAAAACTTTCTTTCAATCAGCGGCCAAAGCCAAATAGTTGCAGACTGATCAGTGTATTCTGAAATTTGGGGGGAGTCCCACTGACAGAATACAAATGAAACAAGGATATCCAAATAGAACTGCTTACAATAAAAGTGTGCCACATCCCAAATGAACATGGAAATTGAGAAAGCCCCTAGGGGTGGGACTTTCAAGGCACTACCATAATGAAAATTCTGTAAAAATGTATAAAGTTTATTGCACATAGAAAAACACATAATAAATAAAGAATAAACAAATAAAGAAGGATGCATAGTAATGTACAAACGTTTAGCAAAAAGTCATGATGCAAAATCCTAAACCCTAGGGGGTTTCTCCATTTCCACTGTTAGAATACAATTGCACAGAAGAGGAGGATTCCCCCATCTGCCTCATTTGTGTGGATGGGGGGTATCCATTCATTTTTCTTTTCTTCCGCACACCAGCTGAACAAAAAAAGAACTAACTGCTCCTACTCCGCTTTAGACTGACACCACAGACACAGGGGCATCTATTACTTCTAGTGACACAACACACAGGCATTTTTCCTCACACTGATACATATTTTCTGCATCACTATTGGCCCAAAGCTTTACTGCAGGATAAAATGCATACTGCTATTAAACTGTGCATGTCGCTACAAACTGCACCCCAGCCCCTACTCCACCTGGGGAGGGGTGCAGTTTGACACCTTCGCCCTGGGCACTGGATGACCTTGTCCCGGCACCACATGGCATGGTGGGTGTTGTATTTCTCCACACCACACACACTAGTCTTGGCCCACCGTTGCCTGCACTCTGCAGAGACTACACCTACCAGAATGGCTCTCAAAGTGAACATGTCGGCTTCACTGCTTGTAGTAGGAACCAAGGAGTGTATAGAGGGATCATCTGTCTGCTCTGCACCCTGACTGTGGCGGGATCATCTGTGGCTATGATTCTAGTGTTTGGTGCCTGTTTGCACAGTATAAGACCATCTCCTGTATCATATCCGCACAGTCTCTGACCATCTTCTGCAGCATGTTTGTAGTCTCTGATCATCTTCTGTAGCATGTCCGCACATTCTTTGACCATCTCCTGTATCATATCTGCAGTCTCTGACCATCTCCTGTATCATACCTGCAATCTTGGACCATCTCCTGTATCATATCTGCAGTCTATGACCATCTCCTGCATCATGTATGCACATTCTGTGACCATCTCCTGTATCATGTCTGCAAAGTCTCTGACCATCTCCTGTATCATGTCTGCACTATCTCTGACCATCTCCTGTATCATATCTGCAGTCTCTGATCATCTCCTGTATCATGTCCGCAAAGTTTCTGACCATCTCCTATATCATGTCTGCAGTCTCTGGGGGGGAGCCTACAGAGGTGTCAAGAGCGGGAGCGCTGCCAGGACGGGGGTCACATGAGGAGTCAGATGTGTGTAGACTGTGGAGAGGATACTATAGGATGAAACCAGAGCCGCCAAGCTGGAGCCCAGAGAGGACCGTCTGACTGAGCCCTGCACGGTGCACCCATTTAGATGCTAGTTGGAACTCTGTGGACCCTGATGTAAAGGGGGTCTCTGATGTAAAGGGGAATGGTGTGAATGCTGATATAAGGTGACCTCTGGTCACCAGAGCCCCCCCTTACATCAGCGTTCCCCTTTACACCAGTCTGCAGTATTCCCTTTTACATCATGGTCTGCAGCATTCCCCTTTAGATCAAATTGCCCCTTCCCCTTGCACTGTAAGGGGGAACCCTGCAGACTCTGATACTACTGGGTTATATTAACCTGACGTTCATGTAAATGGAGAGATATGATTTTTGACTTTTGTTATAACTTAAACACGTTGCTAGTAGCAGCTGTACAAATTGTATCTATATTTGTGTGCATGTAATAAAAAAAAAATACATACCCTATGTTCAATGATATTTGATTAAAGAATAATTGTTTAGAAGAAATTGTGAATTCATAGTTCATAGGATTTAAGGCTCTTGATATAAGCAATTTATGCAGTTCATTTTTTATCGCTTGCATTATTTTTCACATTATGGGCATAAATGGGCCCTCATGTCTAAGTTTTGCCTAAGGCATCACAAAGCCTAGAGCCACCTCTGCGGTCTGGTATAGCTAAAAGGAATCCCTGGCCTTTTATTTACAAACAGAATGAAGCACCCTTGAACTGTTATTTACTGGCAATTTAAATTACTTTTTTTTTTACTTTGTGAATGTCACTTTTGCTGTAGTAGGTTGTATACTTCATACAGATGGACCACTTTACAGACAGGTTCAGGGCTTTTGCCAAGCAGGTTATTTTAAGAAATTTTGCATTCTTAATGGTTCACGTTAACCACTTGCCGAACCATCGCATGCCAATATACATCGGCAGAATGGCACGGGTGGGCAACCTGTACGTCCCTCCCTCCCCCCTGCCTGTGGCGGTCGGATTTGTTAGAGTACTGATCAGTCCTCAGGGCCAGGCCAATGATTTATGGTCTGGACCTGCTGATTGGTCCTAACAAATGAAATCCTTCCTCTGTCTGAGTAAGTGTAAACACAGACAGGAGGAAGTGATGTCATATCTCCTCGTGGAGTCTTTTTGATTCCAGTGAGAGGAGAGAAGACATCTTACCATGAGTTGCACAACACTACACTACACTAACACCAGTACACATAGGAACACTTGCCACCCCCCGATCGCCCCTCCCCCCCAATAAAGGTTTTAACCCCCTGATTGACCCCTAGCAAGCCCTTTCACCCCCTGTCACCAGTGATCACCATATTAGTGTTATGGGTGATGCTGGTTAGTTTGTTTTTTATAGTGTCAGGGCTCCCGCCGTATATTACCCAATAAAGGTTTAACCCCCTGATCGTCCGGTGGGTTTTAGCGTCAGTCAGGGTCTGCGTCGCCCCAGGCAGCATCAGATTAGTGCCAGTAGCGCTTACACCCACGCGCGCACCATACACCTCCCTTAGTAGTATGGTGTCTGATCTGATCACAAATATATTAGCATTAGGGATGAGCTGAACACCCCCCTGTTCGGTTAGCACCAGAACATGCGAACAGGAAAAAAGTTCGTTCGAACACGCGAACACCGTTAAAGTCTATGGGACACGAACATGAATAATCAAAAGTGCTAATTTTAAAGGCTTTTATGCAAGTTATTGTCATAAAAGGTGCATGGATCAATGCAAAAAAAAGTGTTAAAAACGTCCGTTTTTTTCAGGAACAGTGATTTTAATAATGCTTAAAGTCAAACAATAAAAGTGTAATATCCCTTTAAATTTCGTAGCTGGGGGGTGTCTATAGTATGCCTGTAAAGGGACGCATGTTTCCCGTGTTTAGAACAGTCTGACGGCAAAATGATATTTCAAAGGAAAAAAAGTAATTTAAAACTACTCGCGGCTATTTCATTGCCAGTCCGACAATACACATAAAAGTTCATTGATAAAAACGGCATGTGAATTCCCCACAGGGGAACCCCGAACCAAAATTTAAAAAAAAAATGACGTGAGGGTCCCCCTAAATTCCATACCAGGCCCTTCAGGTCTGGTATGGATATTAAGGGGAACCACGGCCAAAATTTTAAAAAAATGACGTGGGGGTCCCCCTAAATTCCATACCAGACTGTTCAGGTCTGGTATGGATTTTAAGGGGAACCTGCGCCAAAATAAAAAAAAAAAAGGTGTGGAGTCCCCCCAAAAATCCATACCAGACCCTTATCCAAGCACGCAACCTGTCAGGCCGCAGGAAAAGAGGGGGGACGAGAGAGCGACCCCCTCCTGAACCGTACCAGGCCACATGCCCTCAACATTGGGAGGGTGCTTTGGGGTAGCCCCCCAAAACACCTTGTCCCCATGTTGATGAGGACAAGGGCCTCATCCCCACAACCCTGGCCGGTGGTTGTGGGGGTCTGCGGGTGGGGGGCTTGTCGGAATCTGGAAGCCCTCTTTAACAAGGGGACCCCCATATCCCGGCCTCCCCCCCGTGTGAAATGGTAAGGGGGTACTTGTACCCCTACCATTTCACTAAAAAACTGTCAAAAATGTTAAAAATGACAAGAGACAGTTTTTGACAATTCCTTTATTTAAATGCTTCTTCTTTCTTCTTTCTTCTATCTTCCTTCATCTTCTTCCTTCATCTTCTTCTTCTGGTTCTTCCTCCGGTGTTCTCATCCAGCATCTCCTCTGCGGTGTCTTCTATCTTCTTCTCCTTGGGCCGCTCCGCACCCATGGCATGGGGGGAGGCTCCCGCTCTTTTCTTCATCTTCTTCTCTTCTTCATCTTCTTCTCTTCTTCATCTTCTTCTCTTCTTCATCTTCTTCTCTTCTTCATCTTCTTCTCCTCTTCATCTTCTTCTCCGGGCCGCTCCACATCCATGCTGGCATGGTGGGAGGCTCCCGCTGTGTGACGCCTCTACTCTTCTAATGGTTCTTAAATAACGGGGGGCGGGGCCACCCGGTGACCCTGCCCCCCTCTGACGCACGGCGACTTGACGGGACTTCCATGTGATGTCATGGGGAATGCCACAGGGAAGTCCCGTCATGTCCCATGCGTCAGAGGGGGGCGGGGTCACCAGTTAGCCCCGCCCATCATTATTTAAGAACCGTCAGAAGAGGAGACGCGTCACACAGTGGGAGCCTCCCTCCATGCCAGCATGGGTGCGGAGCGGCCCGGAGAAGAAGATGAAGAAGAGAAGAAGATGAAGAGAAGAGCGGGAGCCTCCCCCATGCCATAGGTGCGGAGCGGCCAGAGGAGAAGAAGATAGAAGACGCTGCGGAGGAGATGCTGGACGAGAACACCGGATGAAGAACCAGAAGAACCAGAAGAAGCTCACGGACTGTTATAAACACAGGAAACATGCGCCCCTTTACAGGCATACTATAGACACTCCCCAGCTACGAAATTTAAAGAGATATTACACTTTTATTGTTTCACTTTAAGCATTATTAAAATCACTGCTCCTGAAAAGATGTCCGTTTTTAAAACTTTTTTTTGCATTGATCCATGTCCCCTGGGGCAGGACCCAGGTCCCCAAACACTTTTTATGACAATAACTTGCATATAAGCCTTTAAAATGAGCACTTTTGGTTTCTCCCATAGACTTTTAAAGGGTGTTCCGCGGCATTCGAATTTGCCGTGAACACCCCAAACTGTTCGTTGTTTGGCGAACTTGCGAACAGACGATGTTCGAGTCGAACATGAGTTCGACTCGAACTTGAAGCTCATCCCTAATTAGCATCCCCAATAGTTTAAGGTTCCCAAAAACGCAGCATTAGCAGAATCAGCCCAGATACCTACTAGCGCCTGCTTTTAGCCCCTCCACCCAGCCCACCCAAGTGCAGTATCAATCGATCACTGTCACTTACAAAAAAAACAACACACATAACTGCAGCATTCGCAGAGTCAGGCCTGATCCCTGCGAACGCTAACAGTTTTTTTGGTAGCGTTTGAATCTGTGGCTAACAGGAGCTCTTTTTCCTGTGAGTCTCACTAGTGTACCAGTAAATTTAGAGACCAAAATGTCAAATCGAAGTTACACTAGTGAAGAGGCCTACATGTTCCTGAGCATGACAGACAGTGAAGAGGAAGTCACCCATCTGTCAGATTCAGGCTCAGAATACGAACCAGTAAACAGCACCCTGACAGATAGCTCTGACGACAGAGTTATGGTCCCTGCTAAGGTCAGGCATACCCGACCTCGTTCTTCTGCTGTCGTTGAGGTGCAAGAACCGCAGGGCTCTCGTATGGAGCAGAGAGCCAGTACTAGTGCCGCTCATCCTTCTGGTGAACTGGCAAGCACCAGCGCCCTAGTACACCCTGGTCATAGTCAAACCAGCACTGCGGTAGCACGTGGTGACGTGGCGAGTCCCATAAGTGCAGTTCAAGCTGGTGAGGTGGCTAGCAAAACTGGTGTCCCGCAGCCACCAAGAAGACAAAGACAGTGCCCTTCCTGCTGCATTTGCCAATCCTAATTGGGAGCCCACCACTTCTGCAGCACCCATACTTCCCCATTCACTGGCCAACCCAGAATTCAGGTAGAAACAGTTGATTTTACATCACTTGATTTTTATTTGCTGTTTTTCACGGAAGATCTCTATAGATCTATTGTGGACCAAAGCAATTTGTATGCTGGTCAATTCATCACCACTAATCCCCATTTGACCCTTGCCAGGGAATGGAAAATTATTTCAGTTTCCGAATTACCGAAAGACCTTTCTGGGCCTATCTCTCCTCATGGGCATAACTAAAAAGAGTGAGTTGCGGTCATATTGGTCCACTGACCCAATTCACCATATGCCCGTGTTCTCTGCCTCCATGGCCAGGGCACAATACGAGCAGATCTTGTGGTTCATGCACTTCAGTGATAATGAACTATGTCATCCTCGGGGTGACCCTGGATACGATCGGCTCTACAAAATTCGGCCCCTCCTAAACCACTTCAACCAATTGTTTGCAGCCTTATTTACTCCCGATCAAGCTGTCTGCATTGATGAGTCCCTGATTAAGTTTTCTGGCTGCTTGTCTTTCAAACAGTATCTTTCCAGCAAGCGTGCCAGATATGGGATCAAGATGTTTAAGCTGTGCGACAGGGCCACAGGCAATACATATAGTTTTATGGTTTATGAAGGAAGAGATAGTCACTAGAGCCGGAGAATTGCCCAGACTAAATAGGGAGTGCTGGTAACATTGTGTGGGACTTTGTGTCACCCTTATTCGGAAAGGGGTACCACTTGTATGTGGACAATTATTACACGAGCGTGCCACTTTTTAGTCACTTGCTTGATCATGGAATTGACGCATGTGGCACCGTGCGATCTAATCACCGGGGCTTAACCCAGCGGCTTGTAGATTCCCATCTTAATCTGGGGGAGAGAGCCTGTTTGGAGTGTAATAATTTGTTCGCTGTGAAGTGGAGGGATAATAAGAATGTTTTCATTCTGTCCTCCCTTCACGCAGACACGACGGTCCAAATTCCTACGGCGACTGATGTTGTGGAGAAACCCCTCTGTGTCCACGAATATAACCTTAATATGGGAGGTGTGGACCTCAACGACCAGTTGTTGGTGCCGTACCTAGTTGCCCATAAGGCAAGACACTGGTACAAAAAAGTGTCTGTTTACTAATTTCAATTGGCTCTGCTGAATGCTTATGTGCTATACAAAGCTTCGGGATGAATTGGATCCTTCCTTAAATTCCAGGAAGAGATCATCACAGCCCTTCTGTTTCCAGATGATGCTTTGGCCCAACTTTCCAATCCAAATGCAGTAATCCATATGTCCTCCCTGGTACCCCTACCCAACGAGCCCCCCATAGAAAATGTTGTGTCTGTAGAAAGCGCGGATATAGGCATGACACCCACTATTATTGTCCCTCCTTATCCTGACCATCCTGGTCTTTGCATTGGTGAATGTTTTTAACGCTACCACACACTAGTGGAGTATTAGCATAGGGTACAGCACTGCACAGACTAGGACACATTTTCACAAGGTCTCTATCGCATTTTGAGAGACCCAAACCTGGAACTGAACCGTTACAACCACTACAACCTTTAAAACCACTACAACCATTACAGTTACAATAAAAGTGTAAAAAAAAAAAATAAAAAAAAATAAAAATATATTAAAATATATATATAATATACATACCTGAAAAGCAAACATGATAAAACATACTAACAATAAAATAGAATACAGTAAAAAAAGAGCAGAACAATAGAGAGAGATTAGAGAGAGAGAACAATAAAATGACAACTATTTTAGTTTTTTTTATTATATATATATATATATATATATATATATATATATATATATATATATATATATATATATATATAATAAAAAAAACTAAAATAGTTGTCATTTTATTGTTCTCTCTCTCTAATCTCTCTCTATTGTTCTGCTCTTTTTTTACTGTATTCTATTTTATTGTTAGTATGTTTTATCATGTTTGCTTTTCAGGTATGTAATTCTTTTATACTTTACTGTTTACTGTGTTTTGTTGTTAACCATTTTTTTGTTTTCAGGTATGCCATTCAGCTGCAGCACTGATTTATTTATCTTAAAAGCAACAGCGTTTGCTCCCACGATACGTAAATCAGTGACTCCAGCACTGTAGAAGGTGATTTCACCATTAAAAGTTAAAAAAAGAGTATATATGCCAAATCATGAGGGCAGGGGTGGAGGGGTGATTTGCCCCTAACATTAGGGGCAGATTGCCCACATGCTTCGGGATATATTTTTTAGGCACAGATTTTTATTTTTTTAAACAGATGTTTTATTTTTACTATGTTTTATTGTATTTGCTTTGCAGGTATGGTATGTCTTACTGTTATACTGTAACGTTACTTTGTTTTATTGTTAAACATCATTTGCTTAGCAGGTATGCCATTCAGCTGCAGCACTGATTTATTTATCTTGACAGCAACATGCAACATATCATGCTCCCATGATATGTAAATCAGTGACTCCAGCGCTGTAGGAGGTGATTTCACCACCACAGTTAAAAAAAAATGGTGCATGTATGTCCATCATTAGAAGTGGGTGGATGAAGGGTGGTATTCTAATACCCACCAACTGTGATAGTGTGGTACCCCACCAGTGTATTGGTCCAGGATTCTCAACCAGGCAGGTTGAGAGGCTCCAGGGTATTTGCTTGTTTGAGAGGAAACTGGCTTTTCAGTTTCCTCATTATTTAGTAAGGTCCATTTTGGGACCTGGAGCCTGGGGATTTCTTAGAGATCCGGGTGCGATGAAATCCCCAGTCCTGGGTCCAGGTTTTGGGACTCACCGCCACACTGATTGTTCAGGTGTGTGTGGGCCTGATAGCAGAGTCAGGACCATGATTCTGTGCTCCACCCAGAGAGACAGGAGGTCTCCAGGAGTCCAGGCTTGCAAGGGGGAACCCAGAGAGTGCAGGTGTGCACTGAAGTATCCAGAGAGTGCAGGCTGTAAGGTAAAAGCCAGCGGTCAGCTTTCATGTAAAAGCAATCATAGTGGCTAATTAGCCTCTAGACTGCTTTTACAAGCAGTGGGAGGGAATGCCCCCCCTCCCACCATCTTCCATGGATTTCTCAGGCTCTACTGTCCCAACAGAGAACCCAAGAATGCAGACGGTGGTTCGACCAGCTGACCATAGAGCTGATCAGAGACCAGAATGGCTCCAATAATCTCTATAGCCTAAGACACCGGAAGCTATGAGCATTTCAGGACTTAGGTTTCGCCGAATATAAACAGCGCCATTGGGAAATTGGAAAAGCATTTTATCACACGATCTTGGTGTGGTCAGATGCTTTGAGGGCAGAAGAGAGATCTAGGGTCTAGTAGACCCCTTTTTTTTTCAAAAAAGTGTACCTGTCACTACCTATTGCTATCACAGGGGATATTTACATTCCCTGAGATGACAATAAAAATGATTAAAAAAAAAAATAAAGGAACAGTTTAAAAATAAAATAAAAAAGCAAAAAATAAAAAAATAAAATAAAAAGCACACTTGTCCCCTCGTGCTCATGCGCAAAGGCGAATGCAAGCATTGGTCTGGTGTCATATGTAAACAGCAATTGCACCATGCATGTGAGGTATCACCGCGAAGGTCAGATCAAGGGCATTAATTTTAGCAGTATACCTCCTTTGTAAATCTAAAATGTAATCTAACCTGTAAAGGCTTTTAAATATGTATGTAGTTTGTTGCTGCTGCACGTTTGTGCGCAATTTTAAAGCATGCTGTGTTTGGTATCCATGTACTCGACATAAGATCATCTTTTTTATTTAATCAAACATTTGGGCAATATAGTGTGTTTTAGTGCATTAAAATTAAAGTGTGCTTTTTTCCAAAAAAAAATTGCAACACCCACCATTTTAATCTGTAGGGCCTTTGCTTTAAAAAATATATAATTTTGGGGGGTTCGAAGTAATTTTCTTGCAAAAAAATTATTTTTTTTATGTAAACAAAAAGTGGCAGAAGGGCTTTGTCTTCAAGAGTGGGTGATGTGTGACATAAGCTTCCAAATGTTGTGCATAAAATGCCAGGACAGTTCAAACTTCCCCTCCAAATGACCCCGTTTTGGAAAGTAGACACCCCAAGCTATTTTCTGATGGCATGTTGAGTCCACGGAATATTTTAAATTTTGCCACAAGTTTTGGGAAAATTATTATTTTTTTTGCACAAAATTGCCACTAAATGATATATTGTTCAAACATGGCATGGTTATATGTGAAATTACACCGCAAAATACATTCTGCTGCTTCTCCTGAGTACGGGGATACCTCATGTGTGAGACTTTTTGGGAGCCTAGCTGCGTACAGGACCCCAAAAACCAAGCACCGCCTTCAGGATTTCTAAGGTGTAAATTTTTGATTTCCTCCTCACTCCTCACTACCTATCACAGTTTCAAAGGCCATAAAATGCCAAGATAGCACAACCCCCTCCAAATGACCCCATTTTGGAAAGTAGACACCCCAAGCTATTTGATGGGAGGTATGTTGAGTCCATGGAATATTTTATATTTTGCCAAAGTTGCTGGAATATTACTATTTTTTTTCTTGCACAAAGTTGTCACTAAATGATCTATTGCTCAAACATGCCAGGGGCATATGTGAAATTAGACCCCAAAATACATTCTGTTGCTTCTTTTGGGAGCCTAGCCATGTACAGGACCCCGAAAACCAATCACCGCCTTCAGGCTTTCTAAGGAGCGTAAAATGGTGATTTCACTTCCTCACTACCTATCACAGTTTCTGAAGCCCTGATGTCAAGATAGCACCCCCACAAATGACCCAATTTTGGAAAGAAGACACTTCAAGCTTCTTGCTGAGAGGCATGTTGTGTCCATGGAATATTTGATATTTTGCAACAAGTTTCGGGAATTTTTTTTTTTTTTCACACAAAGTTGTTACTAAATGATATATTGTTCAAACATGGCATGGTTATATGTGGAGTTACACCCCAAAATACATTCTGCTGCTTCTCCTGAGTATGGGGATATCACATGTGTGAGCCTAGCTGCATACAGGACCCCAAAAACCAAGCACTGCCTTCAGGCTTTCTAAAGGCGTAAAATTGTGATTTTACTCCTCACTACCTATCACAGTTATGGAGGCCCTGAAATGTCCAAATAGCACAACCCCCCCCCCCCCAATTGAGCCCATTTTGGAAAGTAGACACCCCAAGGTATTTGCTAAGAGGCATGGTGAGTATTTTGCAGATCTCATTTATTTTTAAAAATGAAGAAAAAAAAGAAACTTTTTTTTTTCTTTTTTCAATTTTCAAAACTTTGTGACAAAATGCAAGATCTGCAAAATAGAAGGAAGAATGGCCCTGTGCAAAAAAAGGAAAAAAAAGCCAAGAAAGACTTGATGTTCCTGATGTTAGCAAACCAGCCAGAAGACTTGAACTCATGTCTCCATTGGACTGGAGCATGACTCTGGCACTCCAGCCTTTGCTTTAACAATTGGAATGGACATAGGTCTGCAGAACTGCATTTTAGTTGCAGTGAATCTCACCTGCATATAATCATGTGACCAATCAGAAATAATAACCAAGTGATCACACTTCAATTGTGAATGCCAACAACCAGGGACGTTGCTAGGTCTGAAAAAGCCGGTGGTAAGCAATTTTTTGCGGGCAAAGGAAGGCTGGTGTTGGCGTTTCAATCTCCATGGCACCATGGTTGATATGGTGTCAGGGTGATCAAAGCGCATTGTTTCTATTGTTATATTGTAATATATATTGAAGTGGTTCAACTCACCATAATGCAGAATCAGTGGGAGCCCTGGGCGTGTCACTTGCCACATCACCTGCCACCATCTGTAGATTGTCACTTGCCACCCATTGCAGATTGTCACTTGCCACCATTTGCAGATTGTCACTTGCCATGTCACCTGCCACCATTTGCAGATTGTCGCTTGCCACCATTTGCAGATTGTCACTTGCCCTGTCACCTGCCACCATTAGCAGACTGTCACTTGCCACGTCACTTGCCACCATTAGCAGATTGTCACTTGCCACCATTTGCAGATTGTCACTTGCTATGCTGCATTGGTGGCAGGCTGGCAGCACTGGCCCATTTAGTGAGGGCAGGAGAGCGGAGATGCGGGGCGGGCAGTGAGAGATGATGTAATCTCTCTGCTCCCCACCACACCTCCGACATTGAAGAGGCCCATTTAGTGTGGGCAGAAGAGCGCTGATGTGTGGCAGGCAGTGAGAGATGACATCATCTCTCTGTTCCCCGCCGCACATCGCTCCCACACTGAAGTCCCAGCTGTGAAAGCGGAAGATTGGTGACGGGCGGGCAGAGAGAGATGATGTAATCTCTGCTTGTCCGCCTGCTCGTCTCCTGGGCTGGACTGAGATAAAAATTTGGCCCTGGAGTTCATCCAGACCGGCCAACTTTGACAGGTCTCACCCATGCCGGATCGTCTGGTCCCCCTTGCTCCTGTGGTCCCCCTGTGCTCCGCTGGTCTCCCGTGTGCTTCGCTGGTCCCCCTGTGCTCCTCTGGTCCCCCGTGTGCTGCGCTGGTCCCCCTGTGCTCCTCTGGTCCCCCACGTGCTGCACTGGTCCCCCTGTGCTCCTCTGGTCCCCCTGTGCTCCTCTGGTCCCCCTGTGCTCCTCTGGTCCCCCGCTTGCTGCTCTGGTCCCCGCGTGCTCCTCTGGTCCCCCGCATGCTCATCTGGTCCCCCGCGTGCTCATCTGGTCCCCCGCGTGCTCATCTGGTCCCCCGCGTGCTCATCTGGTCCCCCGCGTGCTCCTCTGGTCCCCCTGTGCTCCGCTGGTCCCCCCGCTCTGGTCCCCCTGTGCTCCTCTGGTCCCCCTGTGCTCCTCTGGTCCCTCACGTGCTCCTCTGGTCCCCCGCGTGCTCCTCTGGTCCCCCGCGTGCTCCTCTGGTCCCCCTGTGCTCCTCTGGTCCCCCTGTGCTCCTCTGGTCCCCCTGTGCTCCTCTGGTCCCCCTGTGCTCCTCTGGTCCTACTGTGCTCCTCTGGTCCTACTGTGCTCCTCTGGTCCCCCGAGTGCTCCTCTGGTCCCCCTGTGCTCCTCTGGTCCCCCTGTGCTCCTCTGGTCCCCCTGTGCTCCTCTGGTCCCCCTGTGCTCCTCTGGTCCCCCTGTGCTCCTCTGGTCCCCCTGTGCTCCTCTGGTCCCCCTGTGCTCCTCTGGTCCCCCTGTGCTCCTCTGGTCCCCCTGTGCTCCTCTGGTCCCCCTGTGCTCCTCTGGTCCCCCTGTGCTCTGCTGGTCCCCCTCCTGCTCTGGTCCCCGTGCTCCTCTATCCCCCCCCCATGCTGCTCTATCCCCCCTCCCAGCACTCACCTCCTCTCCCTGCTTAGATAGGCATACAGACATGATCCTAGGAGTGGACACTGATGAGCTCATCGTACGATCCAGAAGACATGCAGCCGCACACAGCTGTGACGTGAACTTCCTCGGCATTCATTCTCTTGTTCTTTCCTTCCCCCGCTCTCATCTAGATTCTCCACGGCAGCAGACAGGATGAAGAGCGGGGGCAGGACAGAACAAGAGAACGAGTGCCGAGGAAGTTCATGTCACAGCTGTGTGTGGCTGCATGTCTTCTGGATCGTACGATGAGCTTATCAGTGTCCACTCCTAGGATTATGTCTGTATGCAGCCGCACTGCATAACTAAGCAGGGAGAAGAGGTGAGCGCTGCGGGGGGGGGGTGAGGGAGGTAGCGGTCCGATGGTTCAGTGCCTGTACATGCCTGATCGTCCCTCCTCCACCTCCAATGCCGCCCGCCGCAGCCGTGACCCGCCGGCTCTTCTCTCCTCCACACTCGCTGAGACTCGGGGCTATGGGCTCCACATTCGGGGCTCCAGCCTCGATAGCCACCCCCTGGTGACGCCTATGCCAACAACCCTATTTTGGACTTTGGGCTAGATGGTGCTTTGAGTAATTTCTTTACTATTTATTGTCCTAACCCCTTAGCAAGCTCTTTGGGGTCAAGCCATTATTTGAAGTGTGGGTTGTACTATCCCAAGAAATACCCATAAAGAAAAAGGGGCACCTTGGGCCCTGCTGAGGAAGTCACTCCTTGGAGTTTCCCTGGAGGGTTTGCCCAGTGGCTTTTCAGCAGAGCAATGATGTTGGCCCTATGTTTACCATGATCGCTTGGGTCTCTTTCAGATTTTCAGAAGTCTATTCAAAACGTTTTTGAATTGAAGAGATTGTATTGATACTTGCTACTAACCTTATGACCCTGATGCTGACTCTGTGCCTTGCAATTAGGATTTGGATTTGTAAATTGATTCCTCTTTCACTAAGAACTGTGCCTAGCCTGACAATTGGTATCCTCTCTCTCTACAGGTTCATTACTAAATGTGTTTCGCTCTAAAAACAAAGGTTTTGTTGCATATATATGCAAATATATGGTACACCACAATTAAACATCAAGCATCAAACACCTCTGAAGTGTAGAAAGAAAACCGACACTTAGTGGCTTACTCATACCTAAAGCAGCACGATTCTGGCTTAATTGAGAATCATGATTGTTTTGCTTAGAAGAAAGATCCAGATTCTCTCACGATTCTCATGGCATAACATCTTCTTTCACATTATACAAAAAAAATTGGCTAACCTTACTGTTTAGTTTTTGTTTAATTCATTAAAGTGTATTTTTTCCAAAAAAATTGCATTTGAAAAGACTGCTGCGCAAATACTGTGTGATATAAAATATTGCAACAACCGCAATTTTATTCTCTAGGGTCTCTGCTAAAAAAAATATATAATTTTTGGAGGTTATAAGTAATTTGCTAGCAAAAAATACTGATTTTAACCTGTAAGCAAGTGTCAGAAAAAGTTTTATTATTATATTTCTTTATTGAATTTTCAAAAAGATACATACATGTTATAGCCATAACAGTAGTAGTAACAATAGAAGTTCCGACTAGAAACAATCTTTACCATGAGTAATATCATGTTAAATGTAAACAGTAAAATTTGAACTGGGGTTGGGTAAGAATAAAAAGATAGTCGAGTAATGATAGGTTCTAGACGGGGAAAAAAGGGGGGGTTATGGGTGGGAGGGGCTGGAGGAAGGAGGGAGAAAAGGGGGGAAGAGGGGGAAAAGGCACCAGCAGGTTTGAGATAAAGAATAAGCGGTCAATGAGTGGTTCACATTTGAGTAGTTACATTTTGACAGTACATTTTGGATGGCGTAACCAAAGAGACCACATATCTTTGAATTTATCTAAGCGTGAGTTTTTCCTAGCTACTATTCTTTCCATTTTGCATTGAAAGTTAAGGTCAGCGACAGTACTTGAGATGGAGGGGATTTTAGCAGATTTCCAAAATCTGGTAATATTCAATTTAGCAGCATGGAATAGGTAGATAACAGCACATCTAGCTAGAGATGTAATTTTTTCTATGCCAATATGTAGAAGGGCTAGAGCAGGCGACGGGGACCAGGGCGTCCCAGTAATGGAGGAGACTAAGGCGAATATTTGGCTCCAGAAGGAACTCAGGGATTTGCAGAACCAGAAGGTATGTGCGATGGAGCCTATACTTCCACAATTCCTCCAGCAAGATGTGGGGTGGCCAGGGTACATTTTAGAAAGTCGGTAAGGTGAGATACCATCTGTGAATGGTTTTCTGAAAGGATTCCCAGTGGTTGGTACAGTGAGATGTTTTAAAGGTTTCTGCAAATGCCCTTAGCAACTGGTCTTGGGTGAAAGGGATATTTAATTCTTCGGCCCATTTATTTAGTGAATGCACTTGATAGCAGGGTCTGGTGTCACTAAGGCAAGAGTACATCAGGGAGATACCTTTGCTAGGATATGAGTTAGAGAAGTATTATAGGTATATTGGTGTGGGAATTTTTACTGTGGAGGGTAGTTTAGATGAGTTTAGGAAATGAGATATTCGAGCATATGTGTAAGCTTCCAAGCTTGGGAGTTTGAATTTAGTTTGCAGAGCCACAAATGTTTGTAATGAATTGTGATTTATCAGATCACCGATGGTCAGTATGCTGGCTGAGTGCCACTGGGAGAGATTCAAATCAGGAATGCAGGAGGATATGGCTCTTAGTGGTATTGGTATTGTTTTACTAGGCGAATTGTGAGGGTACGAGGTAGAGAGTTTTTTCCAGGCCAACATGGAGGCAGAGATCATAGGGTTAGTGTATCTAAGGGTTGGGGAGTAGCCTGCTGTCAATAGTAAAAGGCAGTCTATTAGAGTAGCAGGTTGTGGGTAGGAGGCTTCCATGGTGGACCATTGTTTTTCAGGCGTAGGATGCCACCAAAAATATAGTTGGTCCAATATGGAGGCATAGTAGTAATTGCCAATATTGGGCAATCCAGCTCTGCCTATACTGTGGGGCCTAGTGAGCATGTATCCAGCGCACCTAGGTGGTTTAGAATCCCAGACAAATTTGGTTAGTTGCCTTTGGATTGAGGTCAGGAGGGAGCGAGGGACAGGTAGAATGAGTGTTCTAAATAAGTAAAGTAGCTTTGGCAGTGTTATCATTTTGAGGGTAGCTATACGTCCCAGCGTAGAGAGGCCTATGCTGCGTAGAGATTTCAGTAGCGTGGGTAAGTTTTGAGAGAAGGTTTGGAAGTTTAAGTCAATCAATCATTTTAGATTGGGGGTAATCTGAATTCCTAAGTATGGAAAAGATGTGCTCGCCCATACATAGGGTAAGGTGGATTTCAAGTGGGTAGTCAATTGTGGTGGGAGATGTATAGGGAGGACTATGGATTTTGTGGCATTGAGTTTATAATAAGAGACAGAGCTAAATTGGTGGAGGGTATTTTGTATTGCCTGTAGGGACTGGGTGGGATTAGTGGCCCTCAGAACCACGTCATCTGCAAATAGACTAATTTTGTGGTCCATGCCATTGCAGGGAATGCCTGAGATTAATGGATCGGATCTAATTTTAGAGGCCAAGGGTTCCATTAGCAGGGCAAAAATGAGTGGGGAGAGGGGGCACCCCTGTCGTGTACCATTAGAAATTTCAAAAGGGGGCAGATATCGTCCCCCCGGGGAGTACTGTAGCTGATGGGTTAGAGTATAAGGAGAGGATTGCACTTTGGAACCATCCAGTAATACCGAATTTAGTCAGCACTGCTTGGAGGAATGTCCAGTGAACTCTATCAAACGCCTTCTCTGCATCAAGGGATAGTAGCAGAGAAGGCGTTTGATTTCGTGCAGCCTGGTGTATGAGGTTGAGCACCCTTCTGGTTGCATCAGGTGCCTGCCTGCCTGGTACGAACCCAACCTGGTCTGGGTGAACCAGCTCTGGGAGAAACACCATTAGTCTGTTGGCAATAACTTTGGCGAGTAGCTTGATGTCAGTATTCAGGAGTGATATTGGCCTATAGTTAGAGGCAACAGAGGTATCCTTCCCAGGTTTTGGGATGGTGGATATAAGTGAGCATAGCATATCTGTAGGCAAGGAGCCAGAGGAACCAGCAGTGTTGAAGAGGTCTGTTGATGTTGGCGAATTTTTTGTAGACTAGATTAGAGAAGCCATCCTCTCCTGGGGACTTATGAAGAGGGAGGGTTTTGATTGCTTTGAGGACTTCATCTGTAGTGAAGGGTTTAGAGATACTTTCAAATTGTGCCTCTGAGATTGTAGGTAGGTTGATCGGGTCTAAGAAGCTGCGAATTTGCTCTGCTGTTGGTTGGGAAGTGAGAGGGTCCTTTCTAAGGTTATAGATGGATGTGTAGAAGTCACTAAACGCATTTGCAATTTCCTGAGGATTAGTTAAAAGTTGCTTTGAAGTGGGGTGGCGGAGAGAAAGAATTTTAGTTTTTGTACGGTGGGCTTTAACCTGTTTCGCTAGAAGTGACCCAGCTCTATTACAGTAGGTGACCGCGATATTGTGTCAATCTCACCGCACTTCTCGGCGAGATTTGACACCTACGAGCCCCGTCGCAGGAGCCAGCGCCGAGATGGCTCACTCATCGGGAAAGGAAAACTTTGTTTTCCTTCCGCGATGAGTGACAGGCAGCGCTGACAGCTGTCTAGTATGAATCCTGAGGCGGGAACACCGCGCCAAATTTTAAATGAAAAAACCGGCGTGGGTTCCCCCCTAGGAGCATACCAGGCCCTTAGGTCTGGCATGGATTGTAAGGGGAACCCCCTATGCCGAAAAATCGGCGTGGGGGTCCCCCCCAATCCATACCAGACCCTTATCCGAGCACGCAGCCCGGCCGGCCAGGAAAGGGGGTGGGGACGAGCGAGCGCCCCCCCCCCTCCTGAGCCGTACCAGGCCGCATGCCCTCAACATGGGGGGGTGGGTGCCTTGGGGGAGGGGGAGCGCCCTGCGGGGGCCCCCCCACCCCAAAGCACCTTGTCCCCATGTTGATGAGGACAAGGGCCTCTTCCCGACAACCCTGGCCGTTGGTTGTCGGGGTCTGCGGGCGGGGGGCTTATCGGAATCCGGGGGCCCCCCTTAATAAGGGGGCCCCCAGATCCCTGCCCCCCACCCTGTGTGAATGAGTTTGGGGTACATGGTACCCCTACCCATTCACCTAGGCAAAAGTGTCAGTATAAAAAAAACACATTACACAGGTTTTAAGAATAATTTATTCAGCTCCGGGGTCTTCTTCCGACTTCGGGGGGTCTCCTTCCGACTTCTCCCGGTGTTCGGCCTCTTCTCCCGGGCCCCGCCGCTATCTTCTTCCAGCTCTATTGCCAGCGAGGGGCCCGGTCTGCTGCC
Organism: Aquarana catesbeiana; assembly: GCF_042186555.1. Classification (NCBI taxonomy): domain Eukaryota; kingdom Metazoa; phylum Chordata; class Amphibia; order Anura; family Ranidae; genus Aquarana; species Aquarana catesbeiana. Next base: position 177,663,027 of record NC_133324.1, on the reverse strand, counting down.
GCTGTCTTGTCGCCGCTGTCTTGTCACCGCTGTCTTGTCGCCGCTGTCTTGTCGCCGCTGTCTTGTCGCCGCTGTCTTGTCGCCGCTGTCTTGTCGCCGCTGTCTCGCCGCTTCTTCTCTTCTTTTCTTCTTCCCCGATGTTGACACGACGCTCTCTCCGGCTCGAATGCTGTGTGCGAGCTGCGGAGCCATTTATATAGGCGGTAACCCCGCCCCCTTACGACGTCATGGTCCCAGCATGCGCAGGGACTCTGGGGCCACGCCCCCTTATGACGCCAGAGTCCCTGCGCCTGCTGGGACCATGACGTCGTAAGGGGGCGGGGTTACCGCCTATATAAATGGCTCCGCAGCTCGCACACAGCATTCGAGCCGGAGAGAGCGTCGTGTCAACATCGGGGAAGAAGAAAAGAAGAGAAGAAGCGGCGAGACAGCGGCGACAAGACAGCGGCGGCAAGACAGCGGCGGCAAGACAGCGGCGACAAGACAGCGGCAGCAGACCGGGCCCCTCGCTGGCAATAGAGCTGGAAGAAGATAGCGGCGGGGCCCGGGAGAAGAGGCCGAACACCGGGAGAAGTCGGAAGGAGACCCCCCGAAGTCGGAAGAAGACCCCGGAGCTGACTAATAAATTATTCTTAAAACCTGTGTAATGTGTTTTTTTTATACTGACACTTTTGCCTAGGTGAATGGGTAGGGGTACCATGTACCCCAAACTCATTCACACAGGGTGGGGGGCCGGGATCTGGGGGCCCCCTTATTAAGGGGGCCCCCGGATTCCGATAAGCCCCCCGCCCGCAGACCCCGACAACCAACGGCCAGGGTTGTCGGGAAGAGGCCCTTGTCCTCATCAACATGGGGACAAGGTGCTTTGGGGTGGGGGGGCCCCCGCAGGGCGCTCCCCCTCCCCCAAGGCACCCACCCCCCCATGTTGAGGGCATGCGGCCTGATACGGTTTAGGAGGGGGGGCGCTCGCTCGTCCCCACCCCCTTTCCTGGCCGGCCGGGCTGCGTGCTCGGATAAGGGTCTGGTATGGATTGGGGGGGGACCCCCACGCCGATTTTTCAGCATAGGGGGTTCCCCTTACAATCCATGCCAGACCTAAGGGCCTGGTATGCTCCTAGGGGGGAACCCACGCCGGTTTTTTCATTTAAAATTTGGCGCGGTGTTCCCGCCTCAGGATTCATACTAGACAGCTGTCAGCGCTGCCTGTCACTCATCGCGGAAGGAAAACAAAGTTTTCCTTTCCCGATGAGTGAGCCAGCGCGACATTCACAGTACCCTGTCGCCGAGAACCAGCGCGATGGTATCGCGCTGGAAACACAATCTCGCGGTCAGGTACTGTACCTAATGCATAGAAATTGGCCTTGGAGAATTTAAAGTTATGTTCAAATCTGTAAAGCAAGAGGGTGCGTAATTTTTGTCTTAGGTCTAGGAGCTTAATGGAATGCTCGTGGGAGGGGGAGGATTTATTCAGTTTTTCTACCTCTGAAATATTGGACATAACCTCATCGATCTGCTGGGTCCTCTGGCATTTCGCTCTTTTATTCATCTTTATGAAAATTCCTCGAAGTTAAGCTTTGTAGGTTGACCAGAGTGTAAATTTGTCGGTGTCAGGCAGTTCATTAAATTCAAAGAAAGATTGATGCTCTGTCTCTATTTCTCGTTGAACTTTAGGGTCTTCTAACAGGGAGGTGTCCAGTCTCCATACTTTCAGTGGTCCAGTCGAAAGGTCGCCAAGGGTTATTGAAATAGGGGCATGATCTGACCAGGATATGAGACCAATGTCAGAGTCCATGACATTTTGGAGGGTCAATTTGTCTACCAGGAAGGAGTCAATACGTGAATAGGATAGGAGTGAGTGGGAAAAGTATGTATAGTCACGTTCTGAGCCATGTTGTGCTCTCCATACATCAAAGAGATCTAGGTCGTGGGGCAGGGGATTCAAAGCTGGCCAGGGATGGCCCTTTTTAGTGGAGGTATCCATGGAGGGGTCGCCAATTATGTTCAGGTCGCCACCCAAGACTAAATTTCCTTTCTTAAGTTGTTGACCTTCTTGAAGAGGTGTCGTAGAAAGCGGAGTTGTCTGGAGTTTGGGCCATATATATTGACCAGGGTGTAGGTGGCTTGAGCGATGGAGCAAATGAGAATGATGTAGCGGCCCTGCGGATCGACATAGATGTGGAGGTGTTGGAACTGAAGGGTATCGCAGATAGCTGTCGGTACTCTGTTCTTTTTCCTCGGCCCCGAAGCAAGATATATGGTGTCATATCCTTTGAGTCTGAGTTTCGGTGTTTTAGATTCTGCAAAGTGCGTTTCCTGTATAAAAACAATGTCTGCATTTTGATTTGTCAGTTCCCTTTGTAGGTTGGCCCGCTTTTGTGGGCTGTTTAGGCCTTTGACATTTAGGGAAGTCAATTTAATGGGCATGGTAATATTGTTGGTAACGACCTTTTATGGTAAGTCAGTACTGCCAAGTGCGGGAAAGTACGTGCTAGGGATGCTTGTTCGTAGAGGAGTGTGATCTGGGGTGGTCGGGTCAGTCCAGGTGTTAGCGATGGGTTGTTGTAGTAGGTCCAGAAGATCTGTTAGAGGCTGGTGTGGCATGGGGAAGGTAGTAAAAAAGGAGAGCCCGTGAACAATACGGGTTCAATGTGCAGAATTACTGCTGAATCTTTCCAAATGGGGGGGGGGGATTTCCTCCAGTGACGTTCAGGAACTTGGAGTCAGTGGATGGAAAGATAGGCTTGAAAGAGGCAGTGATCCGCCGTAACCCGGCAAAGTAGCATATTGGAACTTATACGCCAACAGGAAGGATCAGGCATCTTGAAGGGACCATTCGGCTTCCATTTGGGAAGGAGGGGAAGGTGGTGCTCTCGGGCCACTCTCCAGAATAATGCGCCAGAGCCTCAGCATTTGAAGGCCCGCTTGTAGTGTGCGCACCACGTGAGTTTTACCCTGGAACGTTATCAGCAGCTTGGTGGGGAACCCCCATTTATATGGTATACGGTGGTTCTGTAAGGCTTTTGTGATCGTGGCTAGTTGCCGACGATTCTTCATGGTCATCTTGGAGAGATCCGTATATAATGCAATAGCAGTAAATAGATCAGGGAGATTTGGAGTGCGTTTTGCAGCTAACATCACTTTTTTTTTTGCTCTGTAAAAGTGTATGCGTGCTAAAACGTCTCTGGGTTTCTCTGCTGGGAGGTGAGGCGGTTTTGGCAGCCTATGTGCCCTGTCTATTTCCACATCTCTGTCAGTTAATTCAGGCACTAGCGCTCACATTAGGGATTGCAGGAATCGTACCAGCTCGGGTTGTTGCACCGATTCGGGTATGTTGCGGAATTTTATATTGTTCCTGCGAGAACGATCTTCGAGATCTGCCAGCTTGAGATTTATTGTCTGCAGCTCATCATCATCCTCTGTACATACATCTACCATATCGTTATGGGCATTGAAAAGGTCAGACATTTTGTTTTCAATATGCTGAAGACGTTGGTCTTGAACTACAGTGGCCAACGAGGATACTGCAGCCGAGAGGTCTGAGTACAGTGTTTGTTTAAGCGAGATCAACATGCTTTTCATTGTTTGTTCAGAGATGGGCTAGTCTGAGGCAGGGAAGCTATCTATGGCGGAGGGGTGCTGGTTGTCAGGAGGAGGCAGGATGAAGTGTGCTTTAGGGCCGTGCTCTGGGATGTCATCTTCCCTCCTAGGCTTGGATTTCACAGGGGAGGCAGAAGAAGGTGAGCTGGGTGGGGAGTACTCACAGTGAAGGGAAGCCTGGGCGTTGTGGTCCACCACCGCTAGTGTGAGGAGAGGGCACAGCTGCATTTCTGTGAGAGCTGTCGGCGCCATCTTGACCTTCGCCTGCTCCCACCAGCGGGAAGATATTTGTGAGTTTGTGAGGCATATTCCACTGTTTTCTCCTCTTCAGCATTGTGCCTAGGTGCCGTGCGACCCACGGGGGGATGATCGGGTGGTTTTCGTGTTGGATACAGTGCTGTGGAGCCGCTATTATCCGGGATTTGTGCGGAGGAGAGAGATTAGGCAGCCATCGGTGATGCCGGCAAGCCACATCCCCCCGTCAGAAAAAGTTTTAGTCTTTGAGTGGTTAAACTGCCCTCATTTACAGACTGAAGTTCATTTCTTTGATCTAAGCTCCGTTGACATTTAGGTGTTTTTGGACATTTTTCTGCTCTAAGCTCTAAAAATGCCCAACAAGACAAATGGCATTCATTTCAATGGCCCCTGTTTACATCTGAGCATTCTATCGCCTAAAACAAAATGCCCATCGCTGAAAAAAGTACATGAGCTTCTTTTTTGGAAGATTACAGGCGTTTTACTGCTTTTACATTGATGCCCTTTTAAACTTCAAAACACCTGTACAAAAACGCTGCAAAAACACCCAAAAAATCGCCTGAAAAAAACACCCAAAAAAGGCCTGTAAAATAATACCTACTTTGTTTATAGTTATCTCCCAGCGCTGACAATGTTGTGATAAACAGGCTGCATAGAGATCGTGAAGGGGGTTGAATCGAGATCAGTTTTTTAACGATTAATCATGCAGTGCTACTCCTAGCTATTTGTTAAATTCTCTAACATTTAAATACCTTCAACCCCTATCCACGGAGTAGGGATTACAAATACATACCGGCATCTTCATAATTAAATACAATCAAATACAACATTATTAACAGGCAAAAAATTTGTGCGAACGCCGTTAAAGTCGATGGGACGCGAATATGAAAAATCAAAAGTGCTAATTTTAAAGGCTTATATGCAAATTATTGCCATAAAAAGTGTTTGGGGACCCGGGTCCTGCCCAAGGGGACATGTATCAATGCAGAAAAAAGTCTTAAAGGCAGTTTTTTCGGGAGCAGTGATTTTAATAATGCTTAAAGTGAAACAATACAAATAAAATATTCCTTTAAATATCGTGCCTGGGGGTGTCCTTAGTATGCCTGTAAATTAGCGCATCTTTCTCATGTTTATAACAGTGCCAAAGCAAAATGAATTTCTAAAGGAAAAAATGTAATTTAAAACTGCTCGCGGCTGTAATGTATTGTCGGATCTCGGCAATATAGATAAAAATACAAAAAAAATGCCGTGGGTGTCCCCCCCCCCAAATCCATACCAGGCCCTTCAGGTCTGGTAGGGATATTAAAGGGAACCCTGCACCAAAATTTGAAAAAAAATGTCATGGTTGTCCCCCAGACCCCCAGGCACTATACTATATACTCTGAACATCAGTATTTATATATTATATGGCCTGCCCTATATGTGCTGCAGAAAATTGGGCCTTAAGTGTTGGTGGTACGAGAACACTGTAACTCAGTTACTCTTGTTTGGCACAGGAACAGGTCCTACTGTGAAATATATCAAGAATTGTAATTACAGGTCCCTGTTTAAACAGGGACAGAAAAATTGGGCCTTTGGTTTTGGCGGCGTCAGAACACTCTCAGCCCTCACAGTTACTCTTGTTGGGCACAGGAACTGGCCCTGCTGTGAAATATTAGATCAAAAATTGTAATTACATGCCCCTGTTAAACAGGGGCAGAAAAATTGGGCCGTGGTGGTGGTGGTGCCACAACACTGTAACCCCTCACAGATACTCTTGTTGGGCCCAGGAACGAGCCCTGCTGTGAAATATTATATAAAAAAATGTAATTACATGCCCCTGTTAAACAGGGGCAGAGAAATCTGGCCTTGGGTGGTGGTGCCACAACACTGTAACCCCTCTCAGATACTCTTGTTGAGCACAGAAACAGGCCCTGCTGTGAAATATTAGATCAAAAATTGTAATTACATGGCCCTGTTAAACAGGGGCAGAAAAATTAGGTCTTGGGTGGTGGTGCCACAACACTGTAAACCCTCACAGATACTCTTGTTGGGCCCATGAACGAGCCCTGCTGTGAAATATTATATAAAAAAATGTAATTACATGCCCCTGTTAAACAGGGGCAGAGGAATCTGGCCTTGGGTGGTGGTGTCACAACACTGTAACCCCTCTCAGATACTCTTGTTGAGCACAGAAACAGGCCCTGCTGTGAAATATTAGATCAAAAATTGTAATTACATGGCCCTGTTAAACAGGGGCAGAAAAATTAGGTCTTGGGTGGTGGTGCCACAACACTGTAACCCCTCACAGATACTCTTGTTGGGCCCAGGAACGAGCCCTGCTGTGAAATATTATATAAAAAAATGTAATTACATGCCCCTGTTAAACAGGGGCAGAGAAATCTGCCCTTGGGTGGTGGTGCCACAACACTGTAACCCCTCTCAGATACTCTTGTTGAGCACAGAAACAGGCCCTGCTGTGAAATATTAGATCAAAAATTGTAATTACATGGCCCTGTTAAACAGGGGCAGAAAAATTAGGTCTTGGGTGGTGGTGCCACAACACTGTAAACCCTCACAGATACTCTTGTTGGGCCCAGGAACGAGCCCTGCTGTGAAATATTATATAAAAAAATGTAATTACATGTTCCTGTTAAACAGGGGCAGAAAAATTGGGCCTTGGATGGTGGTGCCACAACACTGTAACCCCCTCACAGATACTGGTGTTGGGCACAGTATGAGATCACAAATTGTAATTACATGCCCCTGTTAACCACTTTCCGACTGCTGCATGTACATATATGTCGACACAATGGCACGGGCAGGCAAATGGGCGTACAGGTACGTCCATTTAAATTTGCCATCGCGTGTGTGCCACCGGCGGCGCGAGCCTGCCACAAGCTTCATGAGTGTGATCGCGGGTCCCGTGGACTCGATGTCCGGGGGGATACCTGCGATCGTCTCACAGAGAGGAAAAAAGGGGAAATGCTGATGTAAACAAACATTTCCCCATTCTGCTAGTGACAGTGACACTGATCACAGCTCCCTGTAATTGGGATCGGTGATCAGTGTTGTGTCACACATAGCCCCTCCCCCACAGTTAGAATCACTCCCTAGGACACACTTAACCCCTACAGCGCCACCTAGTGTTAACCCCTTTACTGCCAGTCACATTTATACAGTAATCAATGCATGTATAAATGTGAATGATCCTAAAATAGCACCAAAAGTGTCCGATCTGTCTGCCATAATGTCGCTGTCATGATAAAAATCGCTGATCGCCGCCATTACTAGTAAAAAAAAAAATTAATAATAAAAATGCCATAAAACTGGTGATGGTTGCTTGAACTGATCAGATCTTGGTGCTGAGGACTGAAAAATTGTTTAAAGGGATCGGTCAGATGGCCATCTTCTCCACCGCTCTTCCTCTGACTGAAGGAAGCCTCAGCAACACGTTATCCAGCACCAGGAAATGGTAACCTCCCAGGGTCTGGAAATGCATTGCACAAACTTTTCTTCAAGGCCTCCTGAAGATATTTCATCCTCTGCTCCCTCTGCAAAGGCAGGATGAGTTCTGCAACCTTACCCTTGTATTGTGGATCAAGAAGGGTTGCCAGCCAGTAATGATCCCTCTCCTTAATACCACAAATCCTAGGGTCCTTTTGCAGGCTTTGCAGAACCAGGGAGGCCATGCAACGTAATTTTACAGAGGCATTCGATTCGGAGTCCTCTGGATCACTAAGGATCCCATGATCCGTAACAACCTCCTCCCAGCTACGTACAACTCCTTGGGTTTCTGGAGACTGAAAACATCCCTTGAAGACTGCTGCTAAGTGTTATTCTCTACATCCATGCTGACACAATCCTCCTCCTCTTCTTCCTGTGTGTTTGGCGGGCCCGCAGGAATGCTATCTGGATAAAGGGGGCCTTGAGAGGAAAGGAAGTCCTCCTCTTTCTCCCGCTGTTCTGTCTCAAATGCCCTGTCCATGATTTCACAAAGCGTGTGCTACAGCAGGAAGACTAGAGGGACAGTGTCACTAATGCATGCATTGTCACTGCTCACCATCCTTGTGGCCTCCTCAAATGGTGACAGGACAGTGCATGCATCCTTGATCAGTAGCCACTGGCATGGTGAAAAGAAGCCAAGCTCCACTGATCCTGTACTGGTGCCATACTCACACAGGTACTCATTGATGGCCCTCTGCTGTGTGTGCAGCCGCTGCAGCATTGCCAACATTGAGTTCCAACTGGTGGGCATGACACAAATGAGGCGGTCGGTGGTTAGGTTGAAATGACCACAGACTTTTCTGGCCTGCCTCAGGAGATCCTGTAAGCCTGGGTACCTGCTCAAGAACTGCTGCACCACCAAATTCAGAACATGTGCCAAACATGGAACATGGGTCAAGTGTCCCTGTCAAGGGGGGGAAAGGTTGGTGCCATTGTCGCATACCATTCCTGGCTGAACCTGGTGTGGCATTAACCACCTCTGAGCCTGCCCTTGCAGAGCTGACAGAATCTCTGCCCCAGTGTGGCTCCTGTCCTCTAAGCAGACCAACTCAAGCACCGCATAGCATCTTTTTGCCCGACTGCATAGCACCTTTTTGCCCGACTGAAGCTTATGGAGCACCGCTGGTTCAAAGGACAAATCTGCAGAAGAGGTCATAGAGGAAGAAGAATAGGAGGGGGAGGAAGAGAGAGCTGTGGCAGAATCACCAATAGCATTTTGGAGGCGTGGTGGTGGAACAAGCTCCAACAACACTGAACCCTGTCCTACATCCTTCCCAGCTGCCAGCAGAGTTACCCAGTGCGCCGTGAAGGAAAGGTTACATCCCTGCCCATGCCTGCTGGACCATGAGTCAGTGGTAATATGAACCTTAACGCTGTCCGCCCTGTCCAACGAGGCCAAAACATTGCCTTCTACATGCCAGAAGAGAGCCAGAATGGCCTTCTGTGAGGTACAGCACATTCCACAAATTCATGGAAGGGGGCAGAGTCTATCAGCTTAAAAGGCAGCAGTTGTAGTGCTAGCAATTTGGCCAAGCTAGCATTTAGACGCTGAGCATTTCTTTTTACGGTTCAGCAACTGGGGTAGGGAAATTTGCCTGCTAAAATCAATTGGTGGTGTACTGCTAGCAGATTGGCTGCAAGTACTTGGGACACCTATTGCTATACCTTCATTCCTCTCAGTGCAGGTTTTTAAGAGGACTGGAGGTACAGTAGGGTTGGAGATCCCAGATGAGGAGAAAGGAGAAGTCCACCTTTTTCTATGATGTGGGTCTTTTAAGTGCTGTTGCCAATGGACTGCATAGCAGGTCTTTATATGTCTGGTCAAGCATGTGGTGCCCAAGCGGCTGCTGTTCTGGCCCCGCTTGATTCACTTCAGACATAGGTTGCAAATAGCAACGGTGCAATCTGCTGCACACGTGTCGAAAAAGGCCCACACCAAGGAACTTTTAAAAGTCAGTGGGGAGTCAGCAGCGCCCTGCACCTGCGGAGCTCTGCGATGTGATGCAATAGGATAACTGCCCTTAAGCTGCTGCCTAGAGGACATCCTGCCTCGTTGGAGTTGTGCCTCCCCCTCCTCCTCCTCCTCTCTTCTCTCAGGCACCCAAGTACAGTCAGTGACCTCATCATCCCCTCCCTCCTCATCACTGAAAGAAACTTGGCAGTATGCTGCAGCTGGGGGAACATGACTGCCAGTTTCTTGTCCTTCTGTTGCACCCCCTCTCTCTAGGCTGACGTTACACCCTTCCTCAACCTGGAAACCAACATAGGAGCCTTCAAATCAATGCGCATCCTCCAGCAGCATGTACCAGACACTGTGGTTGAATAATTCTGGGGACTCCTCCGTGCATGATGATGGGGCTACAGAGGGAGTGACTGTGAACAAGGAGCCGGTGGAATAGGCTACTTTGGCAGCTGCACTGGAAGGCAAACTACTCTGAGCTTGAGTAACAGAGGATTAGGAGGATGAGGATGGCTTATCCACTCCACCAACTCTTCTGCATGTTCTAGCTCAATAACATGGCCAGCAGCAGAAAAAAAAGGCAAGCGTGCCCCACAGCCACGTGCAGAGAATGCACCATGTCCACAACCACCACTGTTGACTGTAGACACAAAGGCTGCTTGCCCTCTTTTAGTGGCCTGTGAGTGTCTGCCTCTCCTTGGTGGCCTTCCGGACATGATGTATTTTTTGTTTTGCAACACCATACTACACTGTATTAGATACTGTGTACACCACACAAAGTGTATTAGAAACTGTAGACACTGTATTAGATACTGTGTACACCACCAGAAAGTAGAAGTAGAAACTGTACACATTGTATTAGATACTGTGCTCACTGCCTGCACTGTATTAGAAATTGTACAATGGCTGCACTGTATTGTATACTATGTTCACCACCAGAAAACTAGTAGAAACTGTACACACTGTATTAGATACTGTGTACACCACCAGAAAACTAGTAGAAACTGTACACACTGTATTAGATACTGGGGGTCATTTACTAAGATGAATGCACTTTGCTGGTTCCGACCTTAATTGGTGCGCTGGATAGATCCTTAATCCAGCATGTGAACCAGCGCACACACAGGAGTACCTGTACGCGAGAATGTTTCCAGCGCGATAGGACCGCGCTGGTTCTTGGTGAGGTACATCTCGCGCTCGCTGCAATAGGAAAAAGACATCTTCCTATTAAGGCAGTGCGAGAAAAACCTGCATGGGTTCTCCCTTCAGGTGCATGCCAGGCCCTCCGGTCTAGTATGGATATTAAGGGTAACCCTTATGCCGAAAAAACGACGTGGGGGTTCCCCCCAAATCCACACCAGACCCTTATCCGAGCTCCGGGTCTTCTGCCGGGCTCCTCCGCTATCTTCTGCTCTATCTTTTGCTATAGCGGAGGAGCCCGGTCTGCTGCCTTCTGCCTTCTTCCCTTTTCTCTTCTTCTCTTCTTCCGATGTTAACACGATGCTCTCTCTGGCTAGAATGTTCTCTGGGTGCTCCGCTCTGACTTATATAGGCGGTGACCCCGCCCCCTTATGCCATCACAGTCCCTGGGCATGCTGGGACTGTGACGTTTTAGGGGGCATGGTCACTGGGTGATGTTGACCACGCCCCCTAAAAGGTCACAGTCCCAACATGGCCAGGGACTGTGACGGCATAAGGGGGCGGGGTCACCGCCTATATAAGCCATAGCAGAGCGCACAGAGAGCATTCCAGCCGGAGAGAGCATCGTGTCAACATCAGAAGAAGAGAAGAGGGAAGAAGGCAGAAGGCAGCAGACCGGGCTCCTCCGCTATAGCAAAAGAGCGGCAAAAGAGCAGAAGATAGCAGAGGAGCCCGGCAGAAGACCCAGAGAGCGCGGAGAACAGGTCGAACAGCAGGAGAAAAGACAGCGGAGAAGAACCGGAGAGACCCCAGGACAGACCTGTTATCGGCCTGCCCAGCGGGGATCGACGGAGCGATCCCCCGCTGAGCACAGCGGGCTCCGTACACGGGGTACAAAGTCCCATCGTGTGTATGAGGCTTAAACACCAGAAATTCAAGTTTTCATATTTTTAAAGGTCACCATACACTGGCCAATCAGTTAGATCTTCCATAAATTAGATTCAGTGCAAGAGCCGTTTTGATTTTCTACAATTAGAAGTAATTCTTACAGTGCATCTTCCTATTACCGCTTTAGCCTAATGCTCTCTTTCCACTATTTCAACACCAAAGTTGCGTGATTTACAATGTGCTTTTTCGGCTTGTTTTCCACTATTGCAACTTGTCATGCCACTAGGGACTGAAAAGTTGCATCACAAGTTCTACCCCATGATTTACAATGAGTACCGTTCAGATGTCTGCGACTTCAAGTTGCAGCAACTTCAAAGTAGTCTCTGCACTATTTTGGTCCCACTTTGGTGCGACTTGAGGTACATAGACCTCAAAAATACACAGGCATTGCTTCAAGTTTTGGCAAAAAGTTGGGGGAAACTCGCGGCAAAAAGCACGCAACTTTGGGCTTTCAATAGTGGAAACCGAGCCTTGATGCCACGCGACTAATTCAAAACATCTGAGAAGAAGTCGCACTGAAGTTGGAACAAAGTAGTGCAAGAACTTTTTTTGGAGTTGCACCAATTAGAACGGGGGAACATTGAAATACATGTGTTTTGACTTGTCCCGCGACTTCACATGTGTCAAGTCGCACAACAACTCGCAGTAGTGGAAAGAGAGCTTAAGGCCACTTGGGACTGAAAAGTTGCATCACAAGTTGTACATCATGATTTACAATGAGTACTGTTCATATGTGTGCGACTTGCTCATGCACATGCCGTATACACAGCTGGCACACATCTTTATTACAGAAATCCATAGTTGGCATGGAAATTAACCACTTGCTTACTGGGCACTTAAACCCCCTGCTGTCCTGACACATTTTCAGCGCTGATCCATTTTGAATGACAATTGCGCGGTCATACTTAGCCAAATGTATTTTTGTTTTTTTTTAAGTTCCCACAAATAGAGCATTCTTTGGGTGGTATTTGATCACCTGTGTGGTTTTTTCTTTTGTTCAAACAAAAGAAAAGACATATTTTTATAAATAATTTTGTATATTTTTGAATATTTTGATATTAAATTTTGTAAACAGGTAATTTTTCTCCTTCATTGATGTACGCTGATGAGGCGGCACTGATTGGTTACACTGATAGTCAGCACTGCTTGGGATCACTGGTGGGCATTGATAGGTGGCACTGGAAGGGGATACTGGTGGGCATAGATGAGGCAAGAATTGCCTCTTCGGGACCAATGTCCCTTGCACCTAAGCCGGTGATCAGCTTTTATTTTTATCCTCATGCTGTCGGCGTGAGTAGAAAAAATAAACAGGCCCTTACTTCGATCTGTGATCACCCGAGTCTCAATGACTACGTCCTATGACAGCCTCCCAGAAATTCAGGTTCACGCTGTGGCCGTCATTTGGCTATAGCACAGACACCAAGTGGTTAATAGAAAAACAGATGCAGATTTTTAGGACTGGCCAAAAATAAGGCCAGAGCCGGAGGGTGAAACCTTTTTTGTTTGCAGTGTCAGTGACTGAAACCAGAACAATTTCCTGATATTACCACCAGTAGGTGTTCTGAAGATCGTTACCCACCGATAGGCTTTGTTAATTAAACTATTTAAATTTTACCTTCCTGTCCCCTGTGATTGCACCATATGGCCAAGTCAGATATTCAGTGCTCGGGGACTGACCGAAGCTGGGGTTACACGGGGAACTATAAGAGTGTTGGATGATATTATTCCTCGGCTTGCATACAGCGAAACATGTCGGGCTAGTATGCAACCATATTATCCCTCAAAAAACCACACTTGTGTCCTATCTGACCACTGCAGCTGTATAAACACTTTAATATTTGTGAGCTATGTACTATCTATATGTTTTTAACTTTGAATGTTAAATTAAAAATGAGTTTTTTTATAATTCTTCTCTGTCTATTATCTTCACACCGTTAAAATCCCTTCTTTCCTCTTCATTGCCATTTATAATTGGCCAAAAATAATGTTTAGAGTCAAAAGCAACTGATGACTTTCTATTAAAGGTCTAAATGGGCCATTAACATGCATCACAATTGAACTTAGGAATGTGTCTTTGCAAAGTTAAACTCATTAAAATCCTTTCTTATTTTTGCTTGGGGATAGACTGCAGAGGGATTATAAGTTTTGGGGGATGTCTACACCCCTGATAGGGTGAAGACACCTACCAAATTTTGCATTCAAAATTATTCACTTCCTGTCACATAGCCAAACAGGAAGTGAGGGTAAAACCCTACCAATGTATGTCCTTGGGGACATACAGGTCAATCTAAATAGTTTCCCCATTCGGGAAATTGCACTCTAGCATTTTGCCATGTACATCCCAAATTATTATGTATCTTGGGGTTTATTTACTAAAAGGTAAATCCACTTTGCACCACAAGTGCACTTAGAAGTTCAGTTGCTGGAGATCCGAGGGGGACATGCAAGGAAAAGAAAAAAAAACAGCATCTTTGCCTCTATGTGATTGGATGATAAAAGCACCAGTGCTACTCTTCTGATTTTCATCAACTACACTTGTATTGCAGAAAGGATTTGCCTTTAATAAACCCCAAAATACCTAATAATTTGGGGTGTACACAACAAAGTGCAATTTGCATAATGGGGGCACTAGTTAGATTGACCTGTGTGTCCCCAAGGAAAAATTAGGGTTTTACTCTCACTTCCTGTTTGGCTATGACAGGAAGTGAAGCCAATTTTAAGAAAAGTAACAAAGCCCAACCTTTAAAAAAAATAAAAAAAATAAAAAAAATAAAAATCTTGATTTCCCTCAAATGTCCACAATTGGAAAAGGATTGGCTTCAGCTTGATTTTAGTTCAGTGCTCTAAATCAGTGCTTTTCAACCCTGTCCTCAAGTACCCACCAACAGGCCATATTTGCAGGTTTTCCTTCATCTTGCACAGGTGCTTTAAGTCAAAATCAATGGCTTTGTATTTTGGACAGCTATTTTAGAGAAGATAAAATTTCCTAAACATGTCCTGTCAGGTGGGTACTTGAGAACTGAGGCTGAAACCCACTGCTCAAAAAGAAAATTGAATACTTACCACTCTGAAATGTTACTTTCCTGGTCACTATCCAAGGCAGCATATGCACAATCCATGCATGTGCTACCAGGAAAGTAACTTAAAACTAAAAATAAAAAAAATGAAAAGGGGATTTGTCCAAGACATGCCAATCAGCCTAATTAAGCTGCAGCTGGGAAATCCGATACATGAAAAGAACACACATAAAACAAAGAATTTGAAACAATTTTATTAGTAAAAAAAAAAAAAAACACACACACACACACACACACACACACGACTTGGAAAAGAAGCAACGAAAGCAAAATACACACATGTATGTTAATTTGAGACACTAACAGAATAGGTTTGACCCTTTTGCAGTGTAAATTAACAGGAGTTAAAAGGAGTGCACCCACAAATGGACATCTATTAAGGATTAAAACATTAGGCACAACATCTTGAGAAAGAATTTTAAAAATAGGGCAGCACAGACAGTTAAATCAAAGTGAACAACGTAAAAACAAAAATTGCCAACATAAAAAAGATTTCATGGTAAAATAACCACCACCCAAAAAAAAAAAAAACAGCAAACCAAAGTAACAAATAAATTGCATAAAAACAAATCTGTTTTGCAACAACATAACAAACAAAATACAAATAGAAAATACATGTGTTAGAAACTCGATAAGGACACCCAAATGTACTCTCTTGCTGACCCCCACACACAAGCTTGGCTCTTTTCAGGGCAAAGTTAAGAGAGTGCTATCTGCAAGCTTTATATAACATAGGTCTGTCTGCTAATGAGGCAATTGCAAACACATGAACAGTCCATTAAACACACAAAATGCAAGTTCACCCAATGTAGAGAGAACTTCAAAGTGGGTACACCTGTTAAGGATGTCCTTAAATTACTAACCCAAAAAACACACTAAGGCTGGGTTCACACTGGTGCGACACGACAGCCGTCCTACTTTGGATCCGACTTTGCCCTGCGACATGAAGCCGGCATGTGTCCGATTTTCAATGAACGGGGATCCGACTTGGATCCCCGCCAATGCCCGGCACTGTGTTTGGTATGAATCTTTAGGGGGAACTCCGCGCCAAATTTTAAATAAAAAACCGGCATGGGTTCCCCCTCCAGGAGCATACCAGGCCCTTGGGTCTGGTATGGACCTTGAGGGGAACCCCCTACGCCGATAAAAACGGCGTGGGGGTCCCCCCCAATCCATACCAGACCCTTATCCGAGCACGCAGCCCGGCCGGACAGGAATGGGGGTGGGGACGAGCGAGCGCCCCCCCCCTACTGAACCGTACCAGGCCGCATACCCTCAACATGGGGGGGTTGGTGCCTTGGGGGAGGGGGCTCGCTGCGGCCCCCCACCCCAAAGCACCTTGTCCCCATGTTGATGAGGACAAGGGCCTCTTCCCGACAACCCTGGCCGTTGGTTGTCGGGGTCTGCGGGCGGAGGGCTTATCGGAATCCAGGAGCCCCCTTTAATAAGGGGGCCCCCAGATCCCGGCCCCCCACCCTATGTGAATGAGTATGGGGTACATGGTACCCCTACCCATTCACCTAGGGAAGTGTCAATAAAAAAAAACCACAGTACACAGGTTTCAAAATTAGTTTATTGGGCAGCTCCGGTATCTTCTTCCGACTTCTCCCGGTGTTCCGCCTCTTCTCCCGGGCCCCCCTGCTATCTTCTTCCAGCTCTATTGCCAGCGAGGGGCCCGGTCTGCTGCCGCTGTCTTGTCGCCGCTGTCTCGCCGCTCCTTCTCTTCATCTCTTCTTCCGATGTTGACACGACGCTCTCCCCGGCTGGAATGCTCTCTGTGCGCTCTGCTCTGACTTATATAGGCGGTGACCCCGCCCCCTTATGCCGTCACAGTCCCTGGGCATGCTGGGACTGTGACGTTTTAGGGGGCGTGGTCATCACCCGATGACCACGCCCCCTTATGCCGTCACAGTCCCAGCATGCCCAGAGACTGTGACGGCATAAGGGGGCGGGGTCACCGCCTATATAAGTCAGAGCAGAGCGCACAGAGAGCATTCCAGCCGGGGAGAGCGTCGTGTCAACATCGGAAGAAGAGATGAAGAGAAGGAGCGGCGAGACAGCGGCGACAAGACAGCGGCAGCAGACCGGGCCCCTCGCTGGCAATAGAGCTGGAAGAAGATAGCGGCGGGGCCCGGGAGAAGAGGCGGAACACCGGGAGAAGTCGGAAGAAGATACCGGAGCTGCCCAATAAACTAATTTTGAAACCTGTGTACTGTGGTTTTTTTTATTGACACTTCCCTAGGTGAATGGGTAGGGGTACCATGTACCCCATACTCATTCACATAGGGTGGGGGGCCGGGATCTGGGGGCCCCCTTATTAAAGGGGGCTCCTGGATTCCGATAAGCCCTCCGCCCGCAGACCCCGACAACCAACGGCCAGGGTTGTCGGGAAGAGGCCCTTGTCCTCATCAACATGGGGACAAGGTGCTTTGGGGTGGGGGGCCGCAGCGCGCCCCCTCCCCCAAGGCACCAACCCCCCCATGTTGAGGGCATGCGGCCTGGTACGGTTCAGGAGGGGGGGGGGGCGCTCGCTCGTCCCCACCCCCATTCCTGTCCGGCCGGGCTGCGTGCTCGGATAAGGGTCTGGTATGGATTGGGGGGGACCCCCACGCCGTTTTTATCGGCGTAGGGGGTTCCCCTCAAGGTCCATACCAGACCCAAGGGCCTGGTATGCTCCTGGAGGGGGAACCCATGCCGGTTTTTTATTTAAAATTTGGCGCGGAGTTCCCCCTCAAGAACATCTGAGCACAAGTCGCGTGCCGAAGTCAAATCATGCAAGACGGCAATCCGACTTTGATCCGACTTCAATGATAGTCAATAGGCTGAAGTAGGATCAAAGTCGGACCAAAGTAGTACAGGGAGCATTTATAAAGTCGGAACGACTTGTGTCGGACCAGTTAAGACGGCTCCCATAGGGAAACATTAAATTTCACACGTCATGCGACATGAGCTCCCAATGTCGGAGCGTTTGTCGGACCAGTGTGAACCCAGCCTCATGCCCAGAAACATCCAAGTGCTGTTCACACACAAAAAGCACCACCAAAAAAAAAGTCCTTGAGCATGCTCAGAACAACCCAAATGCAGCTAGCACAAAATAAGCCACCCCACTGTCCAAAATTAAGCACATTATCCAGCATGCACCAAAATTACAGATGGGACAAAACACCCCCCAGTCCAGGGGGGCAACTATAGAGCCTAACAGGTGCAAAAGTTATACAACAAATGCCATTGCAGTCTAAGGGAAAGTAGAACATGCTGCATTTTTTCTGCACTGGACTGTATTGAAAAGCTGTAAAACGCATCAAAAACGCAATGGAATGCACTTGTCCTTATTTAAGGTTAAGAAAAAAGAGGGAAAAAAAAGCACTGGACTGCATCAAAAACACACCAAAAATGCACTAGAACGCATCAAAAACATGCATGCACAAAAGCACCTGGATCACGTCCGGACTGCGTTTCTATGGTGTGAACTGGCCCTAAGGGCCAGATCACACCATAGAAACGCAGTCCGGACGCGTTCCAGGTGCATTTTTGCATGCATGTTTTTTATGCGTTCCAGTGCGTTTTTGGTGCATTTTTTATGCAGTCCAGTGCTCCCCCCCCCCTCTTTTTTCTTAACCTTAAGGACAGATTCACACCTATGCATTTTTAGTGCTTTTTGCATTTTGCAGATTTGCACTACAGTCCATTTCCCATGGTTTCCTATGGAACACGTTCTGTAGTGCAAATCTGCAAAATGCAAAAAGCACTAAAAATGCATTGGTGTGAATCCAGCCTAAGGCTCCATTCACACTAGCGCGTTTTTTGATGCATTTTGCATTTTGCAGAAATGCATGGGAATTTTTTAACATGGGTTCCTATGGAACATGTTCACATCAATGCTTTTTTGTATCTCTGCGTTTTTGGAAAGGGTCGGGGACTTTTTTTCATGCAAAAAGCAGCGTTTTGCATGTAATGGATTTCAATGGACAAGCATCAAAAACGCAAGTGCACCGTTTTTGCAGCGTTTTTGGTGCGTTTTTGGTGCGTTTTTGCCGTTTTTTTTTTTTGTAATTTTTTTTTAAGACTGTAAAAAAAATGAAAAAAAAAAAAAAACCGCAAAACGCAAATCGCGGCAAAAACGCCGCAAAAACGCTACAAAAACGCTGCTCAAAAACGTGCCAAGCATGAAAAAAAAACCTCCAAAAACGCTCAAAAGCAACATGCATAGGTGTGAATCGAGCCTTAGGCCTGATTCACACCTATGCATTTTTAGTGCTTTTTGCATTTTGCAGATCTGCACTACAGTCCATTTAACATGGTTTCCTATGGAACACGTTCTGTAGTGCAAATCTGCAAAATGCAAAAAGCACTAAATATGCATAGATGTGAATCAGGCCTAAATAAAGACAAGTGTATTGCAGTGCATTTTTTGGTGCATTTAGGTGCGTTCCAGTGCATTTTTGATGCATTTTACAGCGTTCCAGTACAGTCCAGTGCATAAAAAATGCAACATGTTCGACCTTTTTTTGGGGGGGGGGGCTGGAAACGCACTGGAACTGCAAGCACTGGTGTGAACTATGCCATTGAAAACCATATAACCTACTTTCCGTGCATTTTTTATGCAGAAAAAAAAATGCACTGGACTGCATGTGGTGTGAACTGGCCCTTAAAGAATAAAAGTTATTTAAAACTACTCGCGGCTATAATGAAATGTCGATCCGGCAATTAGGGATGAGACGAACACCCCCCTGTTCGGTTCGCACCAGAACTTGCGAACAGGCAAAAAATGTGTTCGAACACGCGAACATCGTTAAAGTCTATGGGACAAGAACATGAATAATCAAAAGTGCTAATTTTAAAGGCTTATATGTAGGGATGAGCTTCGAGTTCGAGTCGAACTCATGTTCGACTCGAACATCGGCTGTTCGCAAGTTTGCCCAACAGTGAACAATTTGGGGTGTTTGCGGCAAATTCGAATGCCGAGGAACACCCTTTAAAAGTCTATGGGAGAAATCAAAAGTGCTAATTTTAAAGGCTTATATGCATGGTATTGTCATAAAAAGTGTTTGGGGACCTGGTTCCTGCCCCAGGGGACATGTATCAATGCAAAAAAATTTTTTTTTTCGGCCGTTTTTTCGGGAGCAGTGATTGCAATAATGCTTAAAGTGAAACAATAAAAGTGTAATATCCCTTTAAATTTCATACCTGGGGGGTGTCTATAGTATGTATGTAAAGGGGCACATGTTTCCCGTGTTTAGAACAGTCTGACAGCAAAATTACATTTCAAAGGAAAAAAAGTCATTTAAAACTTGCGGCTATTAATGAATTGCTGGTCAATACACATAAAAGTTTATTGATAAAAACGGCATGGGAATTCCCCACAGGGGAACCCCGTACCAAAATTTAAAAAAAAATGACGTGGGGGGTCCCCCTAAATTCCATACCAGGCCCTTCAGGTCTGGTATGGATATTAAGGGGAACCTCCGGCCAAAATAAAAAAAAAAAATTGTGGGGGGTCCACCAAAAATCCATACCAGACCCTTATCCGAGCACGCAACCTGGCAGGCCACAGGAAAAGAGAGGGGAGGAGAGAGCGCCCCCCCTCCTGAACCGTACCAGGCCACATGCCCTCAACATTGGGAGGGTGCTTTGGGGTAGCCCCCAAAACACCTTGTCCCCATGTTGATGAGGACAAGGGCCTCATCCCCACAACCCTGGCCGGTGGTTGTGGGGGTCTGCGGGCGGGGGGCTTATCGGAATCTGGAAGCCCCCTTTAACAAGGGGACCCCCAGATCTCGGCCCTCCCCCTGTATGAAATGGTAAGGGGGTACAAAAGTACCCCTACCATTTCACTTAAAAACTGTTAAAAATGACAAGAGACAGTTTTTGACAATTCCTTTATTTCTTCTATTTTCTATCTTCTTTCTTCTATCTTCCTTTGGTTTCTTCCTCCATTTTCTTCTTCTGGTTCTTCCTCCGGTGTTCTCATCCAGCATCTCCTTCGCGGCGGGCCGCTCCGCATCCATGGCATGGAGGAAGGCTCCCGCTCTTCTCTTCATCTTCTTCTCTTCTTCATCTTCTTCTCCGGGCTGCTCCACACCCATGGTGGCATGGAGGGAGGCTCCTGCTGTGTGACGCTTCTCTTCTGACGGTTCTTAAATAATGGGGGGCGGGGCCACCTGGTGTGGATTTTTGGGGGGACCCCACGCCAATTATTTTTTTTAATTTTGGCGCGGGTTCCCCTTAAAATCCATACCAGACCTGAAGGGCCTGGTATGGATTTTTGGGGGGACCCCACGTCTTTTTTTTTTTTTTTTTTTTGTGGTGTGGGGTTCCCCTTAATATCCATACCAGACCTGAAGGGCCTAGTATTGACTTTAGGGGGAACCCCACGCATTTTTTTTTTTCTGAATTGTGTTTGTTTTCTTAATGCTGTTTTTATCAATGAACTTGCATGTGTTTTGCCGGACCGACATTTCATTAGAGCCGCATGTAGTGAACCAGCGTTAAAAAAAAAAAAAAGTCTAGAGGTGCGCCCGTTCAACCTATGCAAATGCTTTTACGTTGCCTGACATTTACTGATATTTTGCCAGCGCACTGAACTAAAGTATTTGAACAAGCGAAATGCCGTTTGAGCATGCGCAGTATATAAATTCACCTCCCGCAGTTTAAATGTATTTGCCAGCACTGCCGGCTTGTTCCGAGAAAGTCACTTTCTCGTTCTATATTGGCCATATTTGTGACTTGGGCAGTTAGTACAACACTTCCCCACCTCACCCCCATATTATTGGCACTTCCAGCTTGTTTAAATTTGAAGTTAAACATGCCGTGCACCAGGTCTATAGTGGCGTACAGATCACCTCTTCCCGTGCGCCGGGAAGAGAATAGTAAATGGGGGATCGCGCTGTGTTACCAGCGCAAATGCTTTGTAAATATGAAAATGTCATTTGCGCATCGGCGTGCACCAAATGCTTCGTAAATCAGCCCCACTGTGTACACTGCCTGCACTGTATTAGAAACTGTACAATGGCTGTATTGTATACTGTGTAGTAGAAACTGTACACACTGTATTAGATACTGTGTACACTGCCTGCACTGTATTAGAAACTGTACTATGGCTGCACTGCATTGTATAAAGGATAAATAAAGGAAGACATCCCATTGGTGATTTACATTGAGAGACATCCTGGAACATAACCACCACACTACCCATTCCAGGAGCATTTTGAGTCCTCTATTTGAGGAGCTCTCTATTCCAGAAGGTATTTTTTCCACACCACAAAACAGAAAGGAAGACATGTTCCCTCCATGTTCCCTCCATGCACTTCCCTAAAAGGTTTAGAAATATTTGAGGGCCACTTGGCTTTAGGGTTCATCCCATTAGGTAGTGCAACCCACATAATGTAGGGATTAGGGAACATGTCTTACAAGCAATGACATAAACCACATTACATGTATTACAATTATGATATCATTTAATTTGAAACCTTTATCCAGTAACCATAGAGACTACTGCTTTACTCTGGACATGTACTGTACCTTCATGTATTAAAGTCACACTGGTAGGAACCCGAACCTGTAAACGATGATTTCCTACAGCTATTAAGTGTCCCTGTAGTAATTTAGAGACAAGATTGACTCTAAATGTGATGCTCTTCTACTTGAGAAATGGTCCCCTTTAAGGATATTATATAGTTGCTTATCACTATATAAAACCGGTAAACGTTTGTTAAAGACTCCCTTCACACTCTGAAACTCGGCAGAGAAAGTTGTCAAAAAAGTAACCCATGGATCCATAGCAGAATCAGATACTGTATTGATTTTATTCAGAAGACTACTTCTGATTCTGCTACAGGCAATATCCTTGCTCAGTTGGATCAACCTGTCTGAGTAGCCTCTTTCTTTTAATCTGTTTTGCAGTACTCTAGATTCTGCTTCAAAGTATCAGTAAAGCAATTCCTTTTAGCATGTATACACTCCCCCACTGGTGTAGATTTTTTTTTAGTATGCAGGGGATAACAACTTGAAGTAGCATTATCTGCACAGGGCTTATGAAAGGTGAAAATAGATATCGCACCAATTTCTATATTTCCCAACAATGTTATATCCAAAAAGTCAATTGTATTGCAATTAAACTCATACAGTAAATGGTATTGCAGGGACTTTAGTGCTAAATGATATGGAATGAATATAGTACCATATTTGTAAATGTGGTACAGCGCTGCGCTAAAAACAAACTGGGGGAGCAGCCAACACACCCGTAGACTCAAGGGCAGAAATACCAACGAAAAAATATAAAGTGTGGCGCTAATAGTAGCAATATGTGAAACTAAGCATTGGGTAATATCACACACCCAAAAAAAAAAAAAACGTGACAGCAGTGCATGAACAATATTAGGCAGGTGTTTTCTCATATGTGTAGAAAAACTTTCAATCCAGTAGCCTGGTAGGTACGTAGACTATAGAGGACCCGAGGTGCACGGAAGTTTGGAAACAGTGCCAGGACCATCACCAGAAGTTATGGAGGCTTACCGGAAGGTATGGCCTGAAATGGCGTATGCCATACAGGTCAAAAAGGCTTAGTGACCAACAGGTCTAGACGTATTATCCGGTCAGGAGTTATCGTCACACAAACCATGGGGAGGAAGAATCAGTCAACACGACTTCCACATTGATAGATATACCACCGTAGACCATGCGAAAGATTCGTATTACATGTGAGGAATAAAAACACTCACATAACGTAAAACTTGGATTTATTTAAAAAATGACAATAAAAAACAGACTCACATTTTTTGCAGATAAAATTAGCGTATCAATCGTGTAGCGGTAGCTGTGAGGGATCAACCCGACATGTTTCGACTAAGTAGTCGTCTTCTGGGGTGTGAACCCCCTCACCCCACCGCTCTATATATAGACAAACAAATAAGTGATGACCCCCAATGGAAGTGTCCTGAACCGGAAGTGAACCATATGACCTTATTTCCGGTTTTGAGGGGCATAGATTATGGGCTTGGTATTTTGAAGTCAATTAAAAAGGCAGACTAGGCAACCGGGACATATGTTGAAATATAACTTATATGATGAAATTATGAGGCAAGAATGAGTGAGTGGTGGTCCGGATAGTTAGTCCGTAACCAAGCCTCACTCTCATTATCTGTATCCTCTGGATAGGAGCGCAACGACGCCGCTGCGTTCCAACGCTGTGACGAGCCTCCTCTGAGCGCGATGACGTCACGCGTAAGGCTGGGCAGCGGCGACAGTGCGCTCCAAGCCGTCACCCAAGCCTCACTCCCGTATAGCGCGATGACGTCATGCGCATAACGTGGCAACGACAGTGCGCTCCGGGAAAACGACCACGCCTCGTCATCAATTACTAGACGTCCACCCCGCAGAAAGCAAAGCTCAGCCCTATAACGCAGGGCGGAAGTGGTAAACAAGTGTCAGCAGGGATGGAAGTCAAATTGTATGAAATTTAAATGTGCTACAAGTGCACATAAAAAGCTTAGTAGTATGAAAAATTAAGTATACTATCAATGCCCGAAGGGGCCTATGATAGAGGATAAAGACATTATTCAATAGTCTACATTATATAGATTCAGATTATTGACCTCCCAGACACTTCCAGTAGGGGGCATAAAATACATTAACATGCCCGACTATTATGTTTATAAGCACATACAATGTATACAAAAAGAATAGGCCTAGAAAATTAAAAACCATATAACGTATGGCAATGTATATATATAGAAAAAAATGTAGCTAAAAAAAAAAAAAAGAAAAGGGAGACCTTCATTATCGAGCTACCATGAATAGTAAATGTCAAAAAAAAAAAAAAAAAAAAAAAAATATAAAGTAAATGTGAATTACAATTTATGCCTGGTTAATAAACGAATTGATGTCCCAATCGACATTAATACCCTGCGGAAAATGTGACCCCAATTCGTATATCCAGTATGTCTCCAAACGGGAGACACCCCTAAGAGTAGACCCCCCCCGCCATGGGGCCCTATATTTATCTATGATGAGAAACTGTGTGCCAGCAGGATTTCTATCCTGACATTCCCTATAATGTCTAGGGACAGTATGTTTCGTGCTACCCGCCTTAATAAGGTTAATGTGTTCTGAGACTCGTACAGTAAAGGATCTAATAGTACGGCCCACATATTGCTTGCCACAAGGGCAAGTCAGCAAGTACACAATCCCGGTAGTAGCACAGGTGCAAAATTGTTTAATTGCGTACGTGCGGCCAGTCACGGTAGAGTTAAACTCGTGACTCGCCCTTCTGCCGCAGGTATTATACTGGCAAACCAGACATTTTTTGCAAGGAAAGAAACCAGTCCAATTATGAAAAAAGGATGTTTTTTTAGGCGGATCAATAACATTGGGTGCTAACTTGTTCCTGAGAGATGGAACTCCTCTAAAGACCACCTTGGGAGTATCAGGAAGTAGTGGACCCAATATTTTGTCCGTTTTTAGAACGTCCCAATGATGTTCAAAAACCTTCCTAATCTGTTTGTATTGCATTGAGAAGGAGGTCAAAAATGACCATTTGAACTCATCATTGGATTATTTGGGTCTATCCTGCAATAGTGTCTGGCGATCTATACTACAGGCATTTTCAATCTCTCTATCTAGGTCAGGCGGATTATAGCCTTTTTCAAGGCTAGGGGGAGGCTGAACTGGATTCCTGGTTCAAATATTTTAATGATGCTGGCATCAAGTTCCTTGATTTTCTCATCAATAGGAAGCGTATTCGCCTCTCCGCTTTGGATCAGGAAATCAGGGAATTGAAAGATAAATTACTGGCATACAAAAATTCTGTTGAGTATAACACTCTATCTTCCAATTTACAAACGCATCTTGTAAAGGAAGATAAGGAGCAGAAAATTAAAAAACATAAAAAATATTCTCGTGACATTGGGGATTATAAGGCGGGTAAAGTGTTTGGTTGGCAGAAATCTATCGTAACACCTATGTCACAGGCCCCAATGGAAACTAGTGCCCCTAATGAGGCCACCATTGTCCCCCTGACGCAATCTTCAGTTCGTCCAAAGATTGCTGCTGATAAAGGGCGGCCCTATGGTGGAGGTCCTCCTCCACACACGGGACGACAGCCAACTACCTATACCCCTAGAAACCAGCATAGGGGAAGAGGACATCAATCTAGAGGTAGGGGTAGAGGAGGTAATAGGGGAGACCAATATAACTATGATTACCAGTATCGTGAACG
This sequence comes from Aquarana catesbeiana, assembly GCF_042186555.1. Lineage (NCBI taxonomy): Eukaryota > Metazoa > Chordata > Amphibia > Anura > Ranidae > Aquarana > Aquarana catesbeiana. Next base: position 177,637,349 of record NC_133324.1, on the reverse strand, counting down.
TGAGAACTCATATCATCGTGGTTCCCCGGTACGCTATCATGACTCCCCTCAACATTCTTATCACCCTAATTCCTCATCATACTATAGGCATCAGCCTATTTCTACCTACAATAGGTATTCCCCGTTACGTGAACATTATAGTGAAAATGTCTGCCCATTCCCTAATGCCGGGTATGACCCATCCCCCTATAAACAACCGTATTTAGATTCACGTACCACTCGGGGTTTTCGCGAGGACACTCAAAACAGAAAAAGAGGTCCAGAAACAAGAGAGGGACCAGAGGAGGGAGGAGGGTTCAGAGACGAAAAACGAACAAGAACGTAATATGTCAGGGGGTATTCAACTTGAGTGATACGGTCCTCACACAGGAAGAAAAAAGTGTTCTTAACAAGGGGCTTAAATTTGCCCCCCCTCATAAACTCAACAAATTCAATACGTTCATTGATATTCATAAGTTCATTAGAAAAATCAATGTTCAAAGATACATTATCTCGAACCCCATGAGAAATATAGCCAGGGCGGCAACTTCTGGCACAGTACACTCTAATTTATCTAATCCCTCCCTCTTCAGCCCCCCAACACAACTTCCACCCCCCATTAACTTATTCAAAGAATTAGTGATACGAGACCTAGCGAAGATTCCAGTAAAACATAAATTTTACAATCCTTTACCTACAGTGGGCCTAAAAACCCTATGCGAGAACAAAAATTTGGTTATACGCCCCGCCGATAAAGGCGGTGGCATAGTTTTATTAAACAAATCAGACTATCTTAAAGAAATGCATCGCATTTTAGGAGACCGTGAGACCTATATTGAGCTACCTAACAATCCAACACAAGAGTATAAAAAAGCATTGAAGAATCTGATAGCCAAAGGCTATGATTCTTACATCCTAAACAAAAAGGAGAGATCATTTTTAGTTCCCCTTGCCCCATGTGTCCCAGTTATGTATTATTTACCCAAAGTTCATAAAGACCCTCTTCACCCCCCAGGCAGACCTATAATTAGTGGCATCGACTCGATCACTTCTAGAATCGGGAAGTACATTGATTTCTTTCTTCAGCCTTCTGTACGTAAGATGCCGTCCTACCTAAAGGACACTAGGGATGTGATCAGACTGTTATCCAATGTTCCATATTCCGGTGACCTTATCATGGCCACTGCGGACGTGGCGTCCCTCTATACCTGCATTCCACACCGTGAAGGTGTGGATGCAGTTAAATGTTTCCTTAATAGGGATGTTTCCCTCGCCTCACCCCAGATCAACTACATTATAGAGCTAATAGAATTTGCAACCCAAAGTAACTATTTTTGGTTTAATGGCAATTACTATCGCCAACATAAGGGGGTGGCAATGGGTGCCAAGTTTGCCCCTAGCTTGGCTAATTTATTTATGGCCAAGTGGGAGGAGGACGTCGTCTATGCCATGGATAACCCACATCTTCTGCTGTGGGCCCGGTACATAGACGACGTCCTCCTCCTGTGGACTGGGAACCATGATGACCTGATTGACTTCATGGCCTCCTTGAATGCCAATGATAGGGGCATTGCCCTGACATTTGAGGCTAGTACCACTTCAGTCCACTTTTTAGATTTGGTCATTGATAGAAAAGAAGGTGGATTTAGTTTTAGTACTTATTTTAAGTCCACCGACAGAAACAGTTACATATCAACTGACAGTTGTCATCATACCTCTTGGATTAAATCAGTACCCAGGAGCCAATTTTTACGAATACGTAGAAATTGTACTGATCAAGACACCTATATGGCTCAGGCCAGGTTACTCAAAGACAGGTTTGTTGAAAAAGGCTATAATCCGCCTGACCTAGATAGAGAGATTGAAAATGCCTGTAGTATAGATCGCCAGACACTATTGCAGGATAGACCGAAACAATCCAATGATGAGTTCAAATGGTCATTTTTGACCTCCTTCTCGATGCAATACAAACAGATTAGGAAGGTTTTTGAACATCATTGGGACGTTCTAAAAACGGACAAAATATTGGGTCCACTACTTCCTGATACTCCCAAGGTGGTCTTTAGAGGAGTTCCATCTCTCAGGAACAAGTTAGCACCCAATGTTATTGATCCGCCTAAAAAACCATCCTTTTTTCATAATTGGACTGGTTTCTTTCCTTGCAAAAAATGTCTGGTTTGCCAGTATAATACCTGCGGCAGAAGGGCGAGTCACGAGTTTAACTCTACCGTGACTGGCCACACGTACGCAATTAAACAATTTTGCACCTGTGCTACTACCGGGATTGTGTACTTGCTGACTTGCCCTTGTGGCAAGCAATATGTGGGCCGTACTATTAGATCCTTTACTGTACGAGTCTCGGAACACATTAACCTTATTAAGGCGGGTAGCACGAAACATACTGTCCCTAGACATTATAGGGAATGTCAGGATAGAAATCCTGCTGGCACACAGTTTCTCATCATAGATAAATATAGGGCCCCATGGCGGGGGGGTCTACTCTTAGGGGTGTCTCCCGTTTGGAGACATACTGGATATACGAATTGGGGTCACATTTTCCGCAGGGTATTAATGTCGATTGGGACATCAATTCGTTTATTAACCAGGCATAAATTGTAATTCACATTTACTTTATATTTTTTTTTTTTTTTTTGACATTTACTATTCATGGTAGCTCGATAATGAAGGTCTCCCTTTTCTTTTTTTTTTTTTTTTTTTAGCTACATTTTTTTCTATATATATACATTGCCATACGTTATATGGTTTTTAATTTTCTAGGCCTATTCTTTTTGTATACATTGTATGTGCTTATAAACATAATAGTCGGGCATGTTAATGTATTTTATGCCCCCTACTGGAAGTGTCTGGGAGGTCAATAATCTGAATCTATATAATGTAGACTATTGAATAATGTCTTTATCCTCTATCATAGGCCCCTTCGGGCATTGATAGTATACTTAATTTTTCATACTACTAAGCTTTTTATGTGCACTTGTAGCACATTTAAATTTCATACAATTTGACTTCCATCCCTGCTGACACTTGTTTACCACTTCCGCCCTGCGTTATAGGGCTGAGCTTTGCTTTCTGCGGGGTGGACGTCTAGTAATTGATGACGAGGCGTGGTCGTTTTCCCGGAGCGCACTGTCGTTGCCACGTTATGCGCATGACGTCATCGCGCTATACGGGAGTGAGGCTTGGGTGACGGCTTGGAGCGCACTGTCGCCGCTGCCCAGCCTTACGCGTGACGTCATCGCGCTCAGAGGAGGCTCGTCACAGCGTTGGAACGCAGCGGCGTCGTTGCGCTCCTATCCAGAGGATACAGATAATGAGAGTGAGGCTTGGTTACGGACTAACTATCCGGACCACCACTCACTCATTCTTGCCTCATAATTTCATCATATAAGTTATATTTCAACATATGTCCCGGTTGCCTAGTCTGCCTTTTTAATTGACTTCAAAATACCAAGCCCATAATCTATGCCCCTCAAAACCGGAAATAAGGTCATATGGTTCACTTCCGGTTCAGGACACTTCCATTGGGGGTCATCACTTATTTGTTTGTCTATATATAGAGCGGTGGGGTGAGGGGGTTCACACCCCAGAAGACGACTACTTAGTCGAAACATGTCGGGTTGATCCCTCACAGCTACCGCTACACGATTGATACGCTAATTTTATCTGCAAAAAATGTGAGTCTGTTTTTTATTGTCATTTTTTAAATAAATCCAAGTTTTACGTTATTACACTATGTGAGTGTTTTTATTCCTCACATGTAATACGAATCTTTCGCATGGTCTACGGTGGTATATCTATCAATGTGGAAGTCGTGTTGACTGATTCTTCCTCCCCATGGTTTGTGTGACGATAACTCCTGACCGGATAATACGTCTAGACCTGTTGGTCACTAAGCCTTTTTGACCTGTATGGCATACGCCATTTCAGGCCATACCTTCCGGTAAGCCTCCATAACTTCTGGCGATGGTCCTGGCACTGTTTCCAAACTTCCGTGCACCTCGGGTCCTCTATAGTCTACGTACCTACCAGGCTACTGGATTGAAAGTTTTTCTACACATATGAGAAAACACCTGCCTAATATTGTTCATGCACTGCTGTCACGTTTTTTTTTTTTTTTGGTGTTTTGGACTTTACATTAGATAACTGTTCATGCACTGTTATCACATATTTCCCTTATTGCTTTAGATTATATTTAATATTTGCATTGAACACATATATTTACTTATTATCTCTGTTCATTAGTCACTGTCATTTGTGCTCACGTGTTAATTCTGTTTCACATTTTTATTGTGTGATATTACCCAATGCTTAGTTTCATATATTGCTACTATTAGCGCCACACTTTATATTTTTTCAATGAATATAGTACCAGCATAATCCAAATCATCCCTGGTCCCCACCATATTTCATTGATATGTGACAACACTGAATTCCTGATATACCCCAGCAATCTCATTACCACTGGCTGATGATTTATGTCCACCCTTGTATGAGGACTCCCAATTTGTGGATTTTGGTCAGATGGTGGAGAATGGGGTTAGTAAGTGTCTCCACTTTAAGGCACTCTTCTGTTTCTTAATCAATACATCCTTAGCCTCTCCCCGATCAACAAGTTAAAAAAGAAGACATGATAAGTTCTAGTGGGATCTAGTTTTAAAATGTGATAAATGTAAGAAACCTGGAGCTGCTGCAGTGCTTCCCTCTCCTACTGTAGAGAGCCAAACACCAAAAACCTCTGAAAGCATGGTCCTTAGCTAACAAAAAATGTTCCCAACTATGGGACAGGACATACACTATATTGACAAAAGTATTGGGACTCCTGCCTTTACATGCACATGAACTTTAATGGGATCCCAGTCTTATGCCCCGTACACACGGTCGGACTTTGTTCGGACATTCCGACAACAAAATCCTAGGATTTTTTCCGACGGATGTTGGCTCAAACTTGTTTTGCTTACACACGGTCGCACAAAGTTGTCGGAATTTCCGATCGACAACCACGCGGTCACGTACACCACGTACGATGAGACTAGAAAAGGCCGGTTCAGAACCAAGCGCGGCACCCTTTGGGCTCCTTTTGCTAATCTCGTGTTAATAAAAGTTTGGTGAGAGACGATTCGCGCTTTTTCAGACTCGTGGCTTTCAGATCGTTTTCTGCTGTTCAGTTTGTGCTTGTGGGTTTGTATCTGCTCTTCAGTGCGTGCAGTCAGTTCGTAATAGAGTTTTCTGTGTGATCTTGCCTGCTCGTTGCTGTTTTTCAGGTCGCTCTTCACAGGCCTTGCTGTTCTTCAGTGCGTTCTGTTACTTCGTTCTGAGCAGCCGACCGTTTTCTAGCCATGTTTCGTATGCGTACTCCTCGTACAGTTCGTGCTGTGCGGGGGCTTGGTGTTGGGGTCCTGACCTTGACACAAGTCCAGTCCATGAACAGGGTGGGGAGGAGTTCATGGACCAAGAATTGGTTGCTTCAGCGTGACCAGTTCTGTCATATGCCTTTGCTCCGTGAGATCCGTGAGAATAATCCTGATGATTTCAGGAACTTTCTCAGGATGACGGACCCCTGTTTCACCGTTTGTTGGCTTTGCTGACCCCTTATATTAGCAGGCAGGATACCTGCATGAGGCAAGCCATCACTCCGGAGCAGAGGTTGGTCGCTACCCTGCGGTATTTGGCCACAGGGAGAAGCCTGCAGGACCTCAAGTTCTCGACAGGCATCTCCCCCCAGGCTCTTCTTTGTGGACATTTACTGCTTGTGTTTGTTTGAGCTGACCCTGACAGAAATGTGTGGAGTGCAGAAAATGTCGTGATTGTGTAACCTTATACAAAGCACTGTTGGCTGTTATTTACTAAATGCAAAGACACTTTTCACTACAAGTGCACTTGCAACTGCACTGAAACTGCACTTGTAGTGCAAAGTGGATTTCCCCTTAGGAAATAACCCCCATTTTCTCATAAAACAACAATTACATCACCCCAAAAGTGTTGTAGCGTGAGACAATAATCCACACATTCTTGATGAACAATCTTTTTAATACCTGCACAATCACATGTGCATTTACCCAAGGTTTTTCTGACAAACCAACATGTTTGTTGTATAACAATTTTTGTGGTGTCATTATCCAAAATCAAAATGTGCATTTTATAGAAAACAGGCCTGTGTAAAACCCACAAGAAAGACACAAATCTTGATCTTACAAAGTTCACATTTGGTAGAACTGGAAGGCAATATCAGACATGAGTATTTAGGAACTGTGTTTGATATTGCGTTCAGATGGGGGGAAATCACCCCTGGAAAAGCCAAATTTGGAAGATGCACACAAATTTCCCAATGTCAACATGTGCTAGCTGCCATCACGGGGGATCAAGGGATGTGTTTTGGGGGAGAAAGCCCTTCCTCACCGCTACTTTATTATTGAGGAAGGGGTTGCACCCCCAAAACACGTCAATTGATCTCCCGTGATGGCAGATAGCACATGTTGACACACTGTGTGCATCCTCCAAATTTGGCTTTGGGAAAAATCACAAAAACATTTCGCACATTGTAGCAGACAAAAGAAGAAAGTGATTTGGAGGGGTTTTAAACTCGCCCCAAAACATCAATGATGTTTTTATATTTTGGAATAACATCATTGCTGTTTTGCTTGATGTTTTCCAATTGAAAATTACACCCCATGATCTCCCCGATCACGATCTGGGCACTTTCGGATGTGAAAGGATCTGGATCCACAACCTCACGATCACCTAAAAAGAGAGGAAACCCAAAATAAATTAGGTTTCAAAAAAATGCCGCAATCCATCTCTTATCTGAGCCTGTGGTCGCAGACACTCACCTGTTGTGGTAACTACTTCCACCACGTCTTCTTCCTCCTGCTCATCTTGTGTTGGGTGGATTTCCCCTTCTTCCAGAGGGGGGGGGGGGGGGCTCTGGTCTCCTCGGATGAGGGGTGTCCTCCGAGTCTTTTCTCCCCTATGTAAAACAAAAATGGTATAATTAGCACACAGATATTTAATGTCAGAACTATAAAGATGAAACATTGCTTGGAAGTGGGGTACAATTGTCTATTTTAGCCGAGTTCCAAGATGTAGCTTTTTTAGTGCCCTTTGTCAAGCTGCAATACTTTACCTGTTTGGTAAAAGCTTCACAGATGTAGCCCCCCTATAGTATACACTGGGGCACCTGTGTGGCCCCCCTAATAAAAAATGGTGTTCTTGTGTCCCACACTAGTGCTCCAGTGTCCAGATGTGAAAACAGCTGCTCAGTGTCCTCTCCTTACACACAATCTAGTTTGCATTTCATTCTAGTAACAAAGCCATCTACACAACCCAATTCTTTGCAGACAAGTATAGGGCGTCAAAATGGTGGCCAAATGCATATGGCCTAAACAATGGTATTTTATCGTCCGAAATAACAATGTGTGATCCGAACGAATAATGTGCCCATGAACATGAAAGTTGCCATTTTAAACTGTACAACAGTTCCTAAAAGCACATGGAGCAGCACGAACGTAATAAACATAAAGAATAGGAACACAGCACAACTACTTACTTTTTTGCAGCAATCTCCGGATCTTTCTGTACTGCTCATGTTCTCGTAATTTCAGGTCCGACCACCGCTTCCTGAGCTGATCTTTCGATCGTCGTACCCCGAATTTCCGGTGCAGACTCCTGACCACTTTCGCCATGATCTTGGCCTTTCTGACATTGGGGTTGGGGTAAGGCCCATACTTTCCATCATAGTCGGCCTTCTTCAGGATGTCCACCATCTCCAACATCTCCCCAAAGGAGTCCTTTAATCTCCTTCTGGATCGGGACGTTTCAGGCTCCAGCCTTTCCTCCTCCTCCTCCTTGTTGCTACAATTAGCACGATCCTGCTGTCTATCCGCCATGTGCTCTTCCCCCACTGCGCCGAACGAAAAGGGGCGGGGAATAGACTAGAAAGAACGTCAGGGGCGGGCGGAGTTATACGCATGCGCAGTGTGTATAAATCGTAACGCGCGCGTCTTACGTACGATCTGTGAGCAGAGGAAGGAGCATCGGAGACGCCGATCGTGCTAACAAAGGTAGGATCTAAACTTGGGCCTATACTGCTTCGAAATGGAAGCCTATATTGTAACAAGATTAGGGGAGTTTGGCCTGACATTAGGCTTTGTCTTCTGTTGTGTCTTACAGAGAAAATGGATGGGTTCAACGACCACAATTTCCTGCCCCTGTTCATAGACAAGTACAGGGAGCTGCCCTGTCTGTGGCAAGTGAGACACCCCCACTATAATCACAAACAGAAGAGGCAGGCAGCGCTGGAGAAACTGCTGGAGTTGGTGAAGCCGGTGGTCCCCACAGCAACCATCCCTTATTTGAAAGCTAAAATTGGTGGCCTGAGGAGCACTTATCTTAGGGAGCGCAAGAAGGTCACAGATTCCCAGAGGTCCGGAGCTGCAGCAGATGACGTTTATGTCCCCAGGCTGTGGTACTATGAGAGACTGCGATTTCTGTCAGACCACACTGAAGTCAGGGAATCCCTCTCCACTCTTCCTTCCACTCTTCCTTCCACCCCAGCTGAGGCTTCCGATGGCCAACCTGGGCCTTCCAGCCAGGAAGAAGTGGAGGAGCCCAGCTGGAGTCAGGTATAGCATTCTTCAACAGATTTCTGGGCAATAAAGAAATTATGTTTACTAGATGTTATTATTGATCACTAATTGCTGATTGAAAGTGTTTTACATATCAATGGACAGTAGTGGGCACCCAAAATTGGGAAAATAATGAAAACTGCTGGGCTCAGAAGGATAGTCTGTTATATTTATTAACATTCAATTTGCAGCAGTCAGGAGCTGAAAATTGTGTGTGATTGATGAATAAAAAACTAAAACTATGTCCCTTTTTCATACACAGGAAGACCTCAGCCAGGAGGAGGCTGTGGAATGTGTCAGCCAGGAGGAGGCGGGGATTATTAGTGTCAGCCAGGAGGAGGCGGGGATTAGTGGCAGCCAGGAGGAGGCGGGGCTAAGTGGCAGCCAAGAGAAGCCTGGGACAAGTCGCAGCCTGACTGAGTCTCAGGTCCCTCCCCTCCGCCTGCCATATAAACGAGCCAGGAAGGCCACTCCGAGTCCCGTGCAGGATTCAGCATACAGGCTGATCCAGGAGGCTTCTGCGTCCCTCAGAGCCTTCCCCAGTCCTGAAGAGGCCTTTGCCTGCATGGCTGCCACAAAATTGCAGGGCATGCAGGAGGGCCAACGCAAGATCTCTGAGGACCTGATTTATAAAGTCCTTCGTAAGGGGGAGAGTGGGGAACTGACACACAAGACGGATGTCATTGAGAGGGACGATCCTCCTCCTCCTCCTCCTGCTGCCACAACTCCACCACCACAGCCAAAGCCTGTAAGGAAGCGTGGAAGGAAGACCTGAGAGTGATGACCCTGGGTTCAGTCTGGTCTGACAGAAGATGCAGTCTCTCGTATGACCACAGCCTGGGGACACAGATGTCATCTGCTGCTTTCCGGATCTCTGGGACTTCTGGACCAGACTGCCCTCCCTTATGATATGGACTCCTCAGGCCACCAATTTTGCTTTTAAATAATTGATGTCTGCCCTGGGGGTCCCAGGCTTCACCCACTTCTGCAGTTTCTCCAGCGTTGCCTCCCTCTTTGTTTAGTTGTGAGCCCTTACTAAAATTTTTTTGGGTAAATTCTACTCTCCTGTGTGTGTTTTCATCCAAAAAGGACAGTTTGTTAGTGACGATTCAGGTACATTTCTAAAGTACAATGTGAAATTAACAAGGGACAACAACACCAAACAATCTCCTACAGATTAAATAGAACAACATATTAGTGGTGTTGTGGGAACTTGTCACCAAAAACACACACAAACATTTTCGGGAATACAAATCAAAATCACCAAAAAAATAAAAAATAAAAAAGAGAAACACAAAAAAGAATCTACATTAAAGTCCAAAAAAAACAAAAAATTTTGTTGTCAGATGTGAGAAATCAAAATATATTGAGGGAATCCAGATAAATAATAACGAAATAAGTTTGTGAGAAGTGTGTGTGAATATGAGCAGCAAAACTACTTAATTCTTGTCACATTATAAAGAAGAATAGAGTGCGCTGTATTAAACCATTTTGAACATTGCAGCGTGACGAAAGTGCTGTATCCATTCCGAACGCTATGTTTACCAGAACGAGCTGTCCCGTGTCGGAATTTCTTCTGAGCATGCGTGGCACTTTGTGCGTCGGAACAGGCCACACACGGTCGGAATTGACGCGATCGGATTTTGTTGTCGGAAAATTTTATCTCCTGCTGTCCAACTTTGTGTGTCGGAAAATCCGATGGAAAATGTCCGATGGCGCCCACACACGGTCGGAATTTCCGACAACACGCTCCGATCGGACATTGTCCATCGGAAAATCCGACCGTGTGTACGGGGCATTAGTCCGTAGGGTTCAATATGGAGTTGACCACCCTTTGCAGCTATAACAGCTTTAATTCTTCTGGGAAGGCTGCCCACAAGGTTTAGGAGTGTGTCTATGGGAATTTTTGACCATTCTTCCAAAAGTGCATTTGTGAGGTCAGGCACTGATGTTGGACCTGTCTCGCAGTCTCTGCTCTTATTCATCTCAAAGGTTTTCTATTGGGTTCAGGTCAGGAATCTGTGCAGGTCAGTCAAGTTCCTCCACCCCAAACTTGCTCATCCATGTCTTTATGGACCTTGCTTTGTGCACTGGTCCAAATCATTTGGTGGAGGGGGGATTATGGTGTGGGGTTGTTTTTTTCCAGGGTTGGGCTTGACCCCTTATTTCTTTTGAAGGGAACTCTTAAGACATCACCATATCAAGACATTTTTGACAAATTCATGCTCCCAACTTTGTGAGAACAGTTTGGGGATGGCCCCTTCCTGTTCCAATATGACTGTGCACCAGTGCACAAAGCAAGGTCAATAAAGACATGAATGGGTGAGTTTGGGGTGGAGGAGCTTGACTGGCCTGTATTGTGCTGACCTCAACTTGAACCCGAGCCAGGCCTTCTCGTCCAACATTAGTGCCTGACCTCACAAATTCACTTCTGGAAAAATGGTCAAACATCCCGATAGACATACTCCTAAACCTTTTGGACATTTTTCCCAGAAGAATGTAAGCTGTTATAACTGCATAGGGTGGGTCAACTCAATATTGAACCCTACAGACTAAGACTAGGATGCCATTAAAGTTTATGCTCGTGTAATGGCAGGTGTCCCAATACTTTTGGTGTATATACGTAGCAATGCTTATACTGAGAGGAGGCGGCCCTCTCCTGCTCCTTTAAGAGTACCAAAAGCCCAACTTTTCTCAAGGCAACTAAAGATTCACAATGTGTTTTCTGCACTAAATTGAACAAACAAACAATGGCAGCCACTCAGATCAATTTAAACCTGCAAAAAATGGGGAAAGACACACATGGGCAGGTCAATATCCACATACAATATACTGTACCATATATGTGCTTTTTCTAAAAAAGACTCTAGGCCTTGTTTGGTTTAATTGTCACATTTTTATGTTTCAATAGCACACCAAATATCTGTTCTCTTTACACATTTTAGCTGTGATGTTTATATATTGTTATATAGCCATTACTTGCATATATTATTGATTATTTAAGAATTAGATATTTTTTTTCATCTTACTCTATTTGCACTTTTCCTACCACCATTTATGTTATTTTTAAAGTCCTTTGTTGTTAGAAAAAAACAAGAGATTACCGCTGCGCCTTTTAATGCTACAAATACATCTAATATTGATGGAAATAATATAAAGAAATCTCTGTACAAATTAGAATCATTAGTCTTAGATGAAATGAGACATTGGTGGGCTGCATTATTACTTAAACAATATCTTGAGAATAATTATACCCCTGGAGGGCTCTCCATTAATAAGAAATCTACCTATGTTGAAATCAATCTTCAAGAACAATTTAAGCCTTTTTCCTGATTCATTGGTATGTTTGATACCAACGCTTCAGAGTATCTAAACTGAGAACAGATTAAATCATGATAAAAGTGACAAAGAAAAATCTAGATATCCAAATTATTTTTTTTAAATTGCAGGAATACTAATAATGGCGATTTAATATATTAAGTGGGCAGTTGGATATGCTGGATAGATATGATTTGACTGCCATCAGGCACCTCAATCTGTCCATATAAAGGAAGGTTAGACTCGTCTGAATGTCTGTGGTTTAACCCTTTGATACCATTGCAAATGAAACATTTTACAGCTGCATATAGAAATCATTTATAACCCCTAAATAAGCAAAACATGTAATGAAGGAATTAAGAGTATTAATTCATAGCAAGCAAACTATTAACTCATTCAATTATAGTACAGACTCATGGAGCTCATGTCAAACACAGGTTAGCAAAACCCATTGACTTTTAAGAAATAGTACAAATGGCAGCTTAGAGGCTGCATTTGACTAGCTTTGCATTGCAGCAAGTAGCATTTGAACTACAGGTTAAACACAGCTTTTTTTGGTCAAATTTCTATTTCAGTGCAACTGCATAGGTTTGAATAGAAAATGCAGTGTTTGACAAAAAAAACCTGTTACTATCAACCCTAAATGTAAGAACTATTGATTACTATACTTTACAAATAATTACTGCAATCTTGTTGCTTAAGGCTAGAGCAATGTGTGAGGTTTTTTTTCTTGTTAGTAATGCTGATCATAGACAAGCCAAAATCTCGATGAGAATGCATTTATAGATATTACCCTATTGGCTGTAGCAGCAGGACTCCCCATACTTTCTTGAACATCATTATTTCAATGGGCTGAATTGTTGCTTTGGGAAAGACCTTATTTCCTTTATTTCACATAGAAGTGAGGAAAAGACTCAATATGGTGGAAGAGAAGACTTCTGTGCCCTGGACCCAGTTTTCTTACAACTGCTTTGGTCACCCTTTTACTTTATTCTACACTCTCAAACTCACATTTTCAATCTCTTCTCTCCCACTGGCATATTCCCCAGCCTTCTAAAGCCAGCACTGATCTCACCAGTGTGAACAACCTAAGACCCATTGCCTTGATTCCATTTACCTTCAAGCTTCTAGAACACTTATTCTACTACCACCTGACTAATAATAACCTTCTTCACCCCCTTCAGTATGGCTTTTGCCCACAATACGCGCAGAATTTGCCCTTCTAAAACCTACAAATAACTTTCTATGTGCTTAAACAATGGGCACTACTCAGCACTTTTATTATTAGACTTTTCTGCTGCTTTTGATACAGTTGGCCACCCACACGTCCTAAAAAAACTCCACTCTTTTGGCCTGTGAGACTATGTTGTTTTCTGATTCTCCTCTTTCTGATCTCACCGCACCTTCAGTGTCACATACAATCTCCGCTCCCTTTATGCTTTCCGTAGAGGTCCCCCAAAGTTCCTATCTGTTCTCTAGCTGATAGCATTCCATGTCTTCCACTACTATTCTAATGCTCTCTAATACTCTGTACTCCACCTCATCAGTCTTTTCATGCATCCCTAACTGACTACAGTAACTGACATATCAGTATAAATGCAATATAGCATACAAATATTGCGGCACACTGTATTCAACTTCGGAGTGAAAGCCTGAAGCCTGTGTCACGTATCAGGTGAGACTAGAACTGCGTGGACAGCAACAGAAGAAACCAAACCTTATAAGTGAGAATATAGTGATTTATTAACCACTTGAGGTCCGGGCCATAGCCGAATGATGGCCACATCTCTGACCTCAGTTTCCGGGAGGCCGTCATAGGACGTCCTCCCCTGTGCATGCGCCCCGCGCGCACCCTGCAGGGGGCGTGGTGCACATGCTGTGATCACTGAGTCATGGAGACTCGGGTGATCACAGATCCGTGTAATTGGCCGATCAGCTGTCAGCCAATGTGATCAGCTGTCAGCCATTGACAGCTGATCACATGATGTAAACAAAAGCTCGGTAATCGTTTTTTTTTTTTTCTTTAGCGTGAGGAGAAAAAAAAAGCCACCGGCTTATGTTAAAGGAACATTGGTCCCGAGGAGGAAGGAGGCACATCTGCCTCATCTGTGCCTGCCAGTGCCACCTGCCATTGCCACCTGCCAGTGCCCACAGTTCCACCTATCAATGCCTACAAGTGCCACCTATCAATGCCCACCAGTGGTGCCAAACAGTGCCACCTAGCAGTGCTGCCAACAATGTAAGCAATCAGTGCCCATCACTGCCACCCATCAGTGCCCCTCACTGCCACCCATCAGTGCCGCCTCATAAGCGTACGTCAATGAAGGAGAAAAATTTAAATTAAAAAAAAATTTGTCTTTTTCAAATTTTTTAACAAAAAATAAAAACCGCAGAGGTGATCAAATTCCACCAAAAGAAAGCTCTATTTGTGGGAAAAAATTATAAAAATTTCATTTGAGTACAGTGTTGTATGACCGCGCAGTTGTCATTCAAAGTGCGACAGCGCTAAAAGCTGAAAATTGGTCTGGACAGGAGGGGGGTTTAAGTGCCCAGTAAGCAAGTGGTTAAAGATAAGTGAACAATATAAACACAACCACCTCCAATATAATACAGTGCACAACTAACCAGATCACAACAGAGACCCACAAATAATAATCAGACAGATAATATGGGGAATACCGGAATCATAAACGTGGCCAGGGTCATCAACGGGAGGTTAGCAGAGGGGGACAGGGAACAAACAGGACAAGGAGAGGATGGATGGATAAGGCTGCGGGGCAAAGGTATAAGTAACATGGTCACGGGAGGGACGGGTTCAGAGACAGGATCAGGTTCAGAGCTCACAGAATCAGGTGAGGGCGCAAGGAAGATACCAAGGCAAAGACTGTGTGTGCTTGCCGGGTATTTATACACATCTCCTGCAATCAGGCTCAGGTGATGCCTGATTGCAGGAGATGATGTCGGCTCCACACTGCCAGGAACCACCCACTGGTGGGTGCTAGTACTGCGGCCCAAAGATCACATAGTACCACCAGCAGGAGAAAGCTCCCCTGACAGTTCCAGACTGCCAGGAGACACCCGCTGGCAGACATCAGTACTACACGCCAAATGTCTGACAGTGCCATTAGCAGGTGGAATCTTTTCTGACAGGCTGTTTTTCATTTACTTCACACCTGAGTTAAATATAGAGTTGAATTCAGAGCAAGATGTGTTCTGTCTTTGTCAGCACCTGAATATGAAATGTAAACATGGGAGACTGATACTGTGGGCTTGGAGTGGTATGGATCTGCTAATATATCAGTATGGTTGTCACATCCCTTCCTCAAACATCATCTTTCCAAAACTAAGCTCATGTCATTTCTTCCCTGACGTCTCCATCAAAAACAATGGCACAACTATCAGTCCCATGGTGCTAGGTGCAATCCTGGACTCTGACCTCTCATTTCTGCCCCACATCAAGTAGTTGTTCAAATCTTTCTTGCTATGGGTTTGCTTGTTCTTGGTTACTATTGGTCAATACTCTGCATTCCTTCATTGCCTTTTATATTTAGTTCTTTTGGGGGGATTTGTATACAGTTTGTATACAGTAGTCCTACGCCCTTCTTAACCAATAGTGTCGCAAAGCTACTAATCCACTCCCTTCTTCTTTATTGACTATTTCAACTCCCTCCTCCTTGATCTACTGTACCTTTACATGGCTAACCCCTTTACAGTTTATCATAAATGCTGATGTTAGACTCATCCACCTTACCAACCATTCAGTTTCCAACACACCTCTCTCCCAAGCCCTCTGCTAGCTGAAAATCAGCCAAACCACTTTGAACTTAGAACCTTGTTTATAGATCTTCTGTATCTCTGGTACCCAAAATGTGAAAAGAATGTTTTACTTTTGTGTTAGGCCCTGGAAATAAAAAAAAAAAAACAATGGTTGACATTGTTTATCCATACAGGACTAATATGAAACAAGCCCTAAACCTCTTAAATCTTTAAGAAAACTTTAAATTTAGCTGCCACAGGCATTGTACATACAGGCTCCAGTTTTAGTAAACCAACCCCACCTGAACATTAATAGTAAACCATGGTTAATGGTTAGATGGAACAATATATTAACTAATAGGCGGCCTCTGTTCTCAAAGAGAGGAAGGGAGAGAGTGAAGGCATGGGAATAAAGAAAGGTGGAAAGGAAAAAAAAAAGAAAAACATAAGCAAAAAAGACACCAATAATGTCTTATTCAGCATCCAAATGAAATGATAAAGTGAGTGCATCAGTTCAGGCCCGAGGAGCAAGGAATCTCTGTTCATGTGTTTGAGTTCGTAAAAAGGGGAAGCATGTATCTCCCTTGGGATATATATACTGATAGCAAACATGGGGAGGAAAGAAAAAGGGTGAATATGGGAGGGGAAGAAGGAAGGGAAGGGGAAGGAAGCAAAGGAGAGAGTAAGAGGTGCAAGGAAGGGTAGGTGGTGGGGGGCAAGGGGTAGAAGGAAGGGAAGGGGGGTATTAAAACGGGAAAGAAAGGTATAAGAGGAAAGGGTCAAAATGTCAGCTGATGGGTGTAGGTAAAAATGGGGAAGATGGGGAGAGCCAAAAAAGAGGGAGGGGGTTGTTTGATGGGCTACAGACAGTCTTGCATGAGATAAGAAAAATATCATCAATCACTAAATCAGTGAGTTGGTCTTAGAGACCAAATACTGGGTGCCCTAAAAGAGCATACGATCATCGTGGCTAAAACTCAGTCTACTTTTGGAACATGAAGGATATGTAGTCTGAGCAAACATATACATCTGTTTTTTCAGATAATGAATGGGGAGAAATGAGCCCACAATAACCCCAGGCCACAAAGGAATGGCTGAACAGGCAGTAGAGAGTAAAAAGCAAATGTACTGCTTTGTGAGATATAGTGACATGTCTGTTAGCCCCAATTGTAAGAAATAACATAAGGTGACTAATGAAGGTCTACACCATTGCCAGGCCAGGAAATGAGTGGGGAGGACATAGAAGGTACTTCATGGAAAGAATAGGGTGATTTAAATAAATTGGAGTGAGACAGTTGTGGGTGTGCAAATATCAGGGATTATAGCAATAGGATGACCCTAACAGATCTGGTGAGGTTAGCAAATTATATTCAAAGTCCAGAGTCACTCACTAGTCTCTGAGTCCCTAATAGTCAAAACAAAAATTAAAAATGTAAAACCAGTTCAGTCAGCTTAACGTGGTTGTAAACCCTCAAATATACCCCGTGAAGTGAATAGCTTCAGATGATACACAGAGATGAAACAAATCCTCCTACATACTTTTTTCTTGTATATCTGCTGTCTTCAGCTTTCTACACTCTTTGTAAAGTGCAGACCACTTTCCAAAGAGGAGGTGTTGGAATCCTCCTAGCCCCACATAGCACCTTTCAGGTACTTCAACCACCTCCCTCTCTGTCACTCTTCTCTTTTGAAGCACACTGCATTCGTCTTATCACTCCAATTTCTCTAAGGATAGCTGTGATCTACAGGCCCCCTGGACCAGGATTAACCTTTCTTGATGACTACTCTGCCTGGCTACCCTACTTTCTTTCTTCTGAAATCCCCACAATCATTCTGGGTGATTTCAACATCCCTATTAATACTAACACTTCTGCCACTTCCGAACTGTTCAGCCTAACCTCCTCCTTTGACCTGAAGCAGTGTATATACGCTCCTACTCACTCTGAAGTAAAAAGAAAAACTGCGCTGCAGAGCAAAAAAGGTCAAAGGTAAAAGCTGCACACAAAATACACCAATATCTGTGTATACCATGAAAAATAAAAAATAAATAAAGTGCGCTAATTATATGAAAATACACACATAGATGTGAATACATGTGGGTAGTAGTAAAAACCACAATCTACTGAGAGCAAGTAAATGACTCCATGAGTGGTAAAAATATATAAGTGCAAAACATAAAAACTCAAATAAAAAGAAGAAACAAAAAATGTGTACATGTGAAATACAATGATATTAATAGCATGAAAATCTGAAAATCAAACAAACTCAGTCCATGGGTTCAAATATAAAAAGTTCATCAGTGAAAAAAAGCTTCCATCCACTATACAGCTCAGCAGCAACTAATCCCCCTATGAGTGGATTGACAAGGGAGAGAGATGTGCAGGATGGTGCAAATCCACTGGCGGTGACTCCAATAAGTAAGAAAGTGATAAAGGTGGACGCTTACCCTCCGTGTTGGACCCCCTCCCTGGCAGGGTCTATCAGGCATGCAGATTTTTGCCCTCTGCAGGGACCATGTAATGAGAAGATCTCCCCAGCAGCTGTTAGGAATGTTGTCTCCGATCCGGGCTGGTCCAAGTGAAATGCCTGGAGAGGGGGGAAGGAAAGCTCTCTTGCTCCCAGTGTGGCAAAGGAAAAAACAAAAGAGCAGAGCTCCAATAGTGTAAAAAGTTTCGGAATTTATTAAATAAAAGTACAGACCGCAACGGAGAGTGCACGCTCCGTGAGGTGAAAATACAATTAAAAACAAGCCGGCATATAAATGGGCGGGCGTGGCTACGTTGTAAGCCGTCACGATTGCCCCATGTTATGCACGGGTTATTACGATTTTTATATGCCGGCTTGTTTTTAATTGTATTTTCACCTCACGGAGCGTGCACTCTCCGTTGCGGTCTGTACTTTTATTTAATAAATTCCGAAACTTTTTACACTATTGGAGCTCTGCTCTTTTGTTTTTTCCTTTGCCACACTGGGAGCAAGAGAGCTTTCCTTCCCCCCTCTCCAGGCGTTTCACTTGGACCAGCCCGGATCGGAGACAACATTCCTAACAGCTGCTGGGGAGATCTTCTCATTACATGGTCCCTGCAGAGGGCAAAAATCTGCATGCCTGATAGACCCTGCCAGGGAGGGGGTCCAACACGGAGGGTAAGCGTCCACCTTTATCACTTTCTTACTTATTGGAGTCACCGCCAGTGGATTTGCACCATCCTGCACATCTCTCTCCCTTGTCAATCCACTCATAGGGGGATTAGTTGCTGCTGAGCTGTATAGTGGATGGAAGCTTTTTTTCACTGATGAACTTTTTATATTTGAACCCATGGACTGAGTTTGTTTGATTTTCAGATTTTCATGCTATTAATATCATTGTATTTCACATGTACACATTTTTTGTTTCTTCTTTTTATTTGAGTTTTTATGTTTTGCACTTATATATTTTTACCACTCATGGAGTCATTTACTTGCTCTCAGTAGATTGTGGTTTTTACTACTACCCACATGTATTCACATCTATGTGTGTATTTTCATATAATTAGCGCACTTTATTTATTTTTTATTACTCACTCTGAAGGCAATACCCTTGACCTCGTTTTCTCTCACCTTTGCACTCCATACAACCTCTCTAACTATCCATTCCCTTCCTCTGATCACTACCTGATTAGTTTCACTCTCTCCCTCTCCTCCACCTCCTCTCCCTCCAACGGCCTATAAGTTACCCACAGAAATCTACGTAATCTCAACCCTTCTCGTCTCTACTCTGCTACTGACAACCTCTACGACAAAATCTCACCCCTATCCTGCACCAACCTAGCCACTTCTGTCTACAATGCTTCACTTCTAGCCTCACTGGACTCACTGCCCCCCTCACAACACATAGAATCAGGCCCTGACCCTTCAACCTTGGCAAAAAGATGATACTAGAAGTCTGAAAAAACATAGTCATGCTCACGAGTGCCTGTGGTGTAAGACTATGTCTCAGAAAGATTTCAACCAATATAAATCTGCCCACCAAAAATACAATTCCTGCCTACTCACTGCCAAGCAGACCTATTTTATTACTTTCATTAGCAACTTATCATGTCCCCGTCAACTCTTCTCTACCTTCAACTCTCTACTTTGTCCTCCATTGCCTCCACCCACCAACTCACTCACTGCCCAGGAGATCGCCAATCACTTCAAACAGAAGATTGATACAATTTGTGAGGAGATCTCTACTGTTCAGATACTGTCCACACTTCACACTTCATGCCCACAGGTACAATCATTACTTCTCTCTTTCAACCCCAGCACTATAAACGAGGTTGCTAAACTACTTGCTAACGTCCACCTTACCACCAGCCCCTTGGATCCTGTTCCCAAATGCTATGTCCACCCTCTGGCTCTATGCTACACTCTCTAACCCACATTTTCAAGCACTCCCTCTCTTCTGGCATCTTCCCCAACTCTCTAAAACATGCTCTTGTCACCCATGCTTAAAAGCCCTCACTGGACCCATCCAATCTTAACAACCTACGGCCCATCTCCTTGCTCCCCTTCTTATCCAAACTCCTTGAACGTCTGGTCTACAACCAACTGGGCATCTACCTTGCTGATAATAGCCTTCTTGATCCCCTTTCAGTCTGGATTTCATCCTCAACACTCCACAGAAACTGCTCTCCTAACTAACAAATGATCTGCTAACGGCCAAAACCAATCAACACTATTCTGTACTCCTACTCCTGGACCTCTCTGCTGCCTTTGATACAGTTGACCACCCCCTCCTCCTCAAAAAACTCCATACCTTTGGTCTCCGTGACTGTACTCTTCGCTGGTTCTCTTCCTACTTATCCAACCGCACCTTTAGTGTTTCTTACAACTCTACTTCCTCCTCTCCTCTTCCTTTCTCTGTTGGGGTGCCCCAAGGTTCTATTCTTGGTCCTCTCCTATTTTCAATCTACACCTTCTCCCTGGGTCAGCTGATAGCCTCCCATGGCTTCCAATACCACCTCTATGCTGACTACACCCAAATCTATTTCTCTACCCCTCAGCTCACTCCCTCTGTCTCCTAACGTATCACTAATTTACTATCAGATATATCAGTCTGGATGGTAAACCACTTCCTCAAACTCAACCTATCCAAAACCGAACTTATAATTTTTCCCCCCCCCATATGCTCCTTTCCCCTCCCCTGATCTCTCTGTCAAAATCGAAGGCACAACTATAAACCCATCCCCGCATTCCAAGGTTCTAGGTGTAGTCCTGGAGTCTGAACTCTCCTTTAAGCACCACGTCCATTTGGAAGAATATGTAAAGGAAAACATGGTCCCAAGGAGCTTAAGATGGGAGGTAAACCCCCAGAAGGAAGACAATGAACTAGCTGAGTGGTTCAAGTACTTTAATGAGGCGGGTGTGAGCTTTCTACAATTCTTGATAGCTAAAAAGAAGCGTAGACTAACTATGTTAGATCTAGAAATAAATAATATTAGAACTAAGCTCACCCCGTTTAAAGATGATCAGGATTACACTCGGAGATCAGAATCTTTAAAAACTTTATATATTAAGGAGGAGCAGGAACAAAAACTTAAGAAAAGGAGGAAATATAATAGGGATGCCAAGGATTATAGAGACAATTTGGTATTTAAGTGGCAGGTCCCTATTCCTAGTGATCTTCCCCCTATAACCACCACTACCAATACCACTTTGAATGTACAACCCGTGCCTGTGTCCCATGAGATGCAGGGGCGTGTTCGTTCTGAGACATCCCATATGCATAACATCTCCCCCTATCCATCTAGGGGTAGGGAGCCCTATGGACGCCCCTTCCAATCAAGAGGGAGAGGAGGGAGTAGGAATTCTTTTTCTTGACCACGTTCTTCTCCATCTTGAAGACAACGGCATGGTCGGGAAATTTATCAAAATCGCAATAGTGATCAACATTATGGTGATCAACATGACCTTGGGATGGGGCGAGATCACTGGAATGGTGAGAGTGGACGTGACCATTATGGGGTTAATGTGAGGAATAGATTTTCCCCCCTACGAGATGGCATGAATGAAAATGCATCTGGTTCGAATGTGAATTACAACATTCCTGATCTCCCCCATAATCAACACACTGGAGATAGCCGTCATAATCGGGATTTTCAGTTGGCCAGCAGGGGAAGAAACAAGCGAAATGGAGACGCAAGAGAGGGTGCAGAGGGGGGAGGAAACTTCACCCCAAAAAGGAGGAAATTTAAGCATAAATGGTATGTAAATCTAAGTACCAAAGATATTTCAAAGGAACAACTTTCCACTCTTAGTAAGGGTTTGAAGTTTGTTCCACCTAGGAACCTCAATAAATTTCAAACATTTATAGACGTGCAGAAATACACGCGCAAACTCAACATTAAGAGGTATATTTTAAGCAACCCTGCTAGGCAATTAAACAGGGAGGCATCTGTGGTGGTACATTCGGGGCTGTCAAACGCCTCACTCTTTAACCCCCCCAGTAATGCAGCACCAAATGTTACTATCTTTCGTGACTTAGTGTTGAAAGATTTGGCCAACTTGAATATAAAATCAATACAACCTCAACATAACATTAAGGTCGGTTTGGAGTCTTTGTGTAAGAGGAAGGATATCGTGATACGCCCTGCGGATAAGGGCAGGGCGATTGTTATCCTAGATCATGAAGTCTACACTAATGAAATGTTGAGGATTCTTTCAGATACAAGCACCTATTCTCCTTTGCCTTCTGACCCCACCTCGAGTTTCAAACAGGAACTTAAGGTCCTGATTGACAAAGGTTATAACTTAGGGATTTTGAATAAGAAAGAAAAGGAATACTTGGTCCCTCTAGCTCCCCGGCTACTGGTGATGTATATATTGCCTAAAATCCATAAAGCCTTGACTAATCCACCAGGTAGGCCTATCATCAGTGGTATAGATTCCATAACTTCACATGTGGGGAAATACATAGATTTTTTTCTGCAACCACTGGTGATGGGTACTCCTTCTTTCCTTAAGGATACGAAACATGTCCTAAATTTACTAAATAAAATAGAGTGGAAGGCTACATACCTGTTGGTTACAGCGGATGTCGCATCACTCTATACTTCAATATCTCACAACCTAGGACACGATGCGGTGCATCATTTCCTCTATCGGGACTCCAGTATCTCCACCACACAATGTAATTTCTTGATGGAGTTACTGGACTTCTCGATGAAGCATAACCTCTTTTGGTATGGCGGCACACACTACTTGCAAATAAAGGGAGTGGCTATGGGAGCCAAATTTGCTCCCAGTATGGCCAATCTCTTCATGGCCAAGTGGAAGGAGGACATAGTCCTACGTGATAAACCATCCCAATTGGTCATGTGGAGAAGATTTATAGATGATGTCCTGGTCATCTGGGATGGCGACATCAATTCTGTTACCACTTTCCTGTCTGTTCTCAACGATAATGACAGAGGTATAGTACTCACCCATGAAGCCAGCCCTACCCAAATCCATTTTTTGGATTTGGTTATCACGATGGTCAATGGTGTTATCACTACTTCCACCTACTTTAAACCAACCGACAGGAATAGTTTCATTCCGCTTGATTCCTGCCATCATCGCTCTTGGTTGTCCACTGTTCCCAAGGGCCAATTCTTGAGTCTGAGGAGGAATTGTTCCGACTTAAATGAATTTTATAGGGAGGCCCTAACATTGAAATCTAGATTTGTAGATAAAAGCTATGATGAAGCTAACCTAGATTCCTTGATTACAGAGGTAGGGAACAAGGACCGTAGGGATTTATTAAGTGATAGACCCCCTCAAGTTGCTGATAGGGAGGACTTTGGACTGGCCTTCCTCACGACTTACTCGAGTCAGCATTGGGCGATTAAAAGGATTATTAAAAAGCATTGGCCGGTTATTAAAAATGATCGGATTCTTGGACCATTTTTATCAGATAAACTACAAGTTTTATTTAAGGGAGTGACATGGACATTCATTGTACTGTTCATTTAAGCACAAGAGAATCCATTTTGTTCTCACTGTTGAAATGTGTTCTGTAACCTTCACCTAACACACAGACACTTCTCCTACTAAACACTCTCTACTCCCCCCTCCCTTCTCAAGGTTTTACTTTTGCAATTGTTCTATTCGCTAGTTTTTAATAATATATTTCTATTTGTTAGCTTTTAATAACATATTTCTATTTGTTAGTTTTTAATAACATCTCACACCACCCCTTTCTTATCTATGTATAAAATAACATGTAATAATAAATTTTTCACGGAACGGACATTTTAAACACAGTGATTGAGTCCTGTGAATCTGTTCCTGCAGCTGCAGTATTAACTTTGTTTTAGAGTCCCAATCATAAATCAGTCATATCAGTCTTGGCGAGTCATAACAGGAATTTGGCAGAGTCTCCAGAAGGAACCGCGCTTCGATCGGGATCATCGGGAAACGCAGACCTCAAATGCCGGCTAGGTAAGCTGCCCTTAAGCTTGCTATATTTCTGCCTTTTCCTATGTATCCTATCTTTCGGTTCTCAAGGAAACCAGACCACTCTCGGACCTTTCTGGTTGGGTAACGTGTGTGTGTGAATGTGTTTGTGTCCCCCTTCACGGGTTGGACTGTGTGTGGATAGGGAAAATCCTCTGCAGTTCCCTGCGTTGACTCCTTGTGGGCGACCTGGGTCAGAGGCGCATGGTAGGGTCAGATAAAACTCACAGAGAAGAGAAGAGACGAGGAGGGTCTCTTAATGAGTGTTTTGTCTATTGTCATAAACCCCTTCTATCCACGTAGATAAGTGGAGACTATTCTTGTAAATCTGCAGATTTGCTGTACTATTTGTTTTAGAGGCAAGAGGGTATAGGCACAAGTAGAGAAGAGAGAAGACTGGCCAGTCATTATGGGCATTAAATAATTAAGGGAATGAAGGGAGAGAGGCCTTCAGAAAATGCCCAGCGCAAGATGAGCGCTAGAGAATATATGAACCGAAGGTACGGTTCTGCCTATACTGAGCCCCTAGATAAATGGGTAGAATGGACAAAGGGAACAGCTAAACCTTTAAAATCTGAAGGGACTTTTGATTTAAAAGTATGGCAAACTTTTCTGCATGATTATGGCCCACTACTGTGCAGTGAAGGAACGTGGAGAATAGCTTGCACATGGGAGACAGAAGCTAAAGTAGCAAATCAAACTGGCTTGACGGAGATATTTAATAAAAGTACTGCCCAAATTTACTACTTTTGGCCAGAAGACTCTGTAGAGGAGGACCCCCCACCTTATGTGGCTGCCAGTTTGGCTTTAAGGGGTCCACGCACAAAAGCAAAAGAATTAGATTACATGGAACACACAAAAGATGAGCTATGCAATATAGTGGAGAGCAGAGGTTTAACAGCCCAATATCAACCTACAAAAAGGATTTTGGCTCGTATCCTACAAACAGATGATTGGCATAAATCAAAAGGCACATATGCAAAACTAGATCTCACTGAATTTAAGGCTTTGGCCAGAGAAAGAGAGATAGAGTCTGAACTTCCAGAGCAAACCATAATTTCCAAATTGTGGAAGCAAGATGAAGAGAGAAGGAAGGAAGATGCCAGCCCTTCTGCCCCGGCATAGAGCAATCTGTTGCAGTTTATCCTGTCAGAACCCAATTAGTTTTTGAAGGTGATGCTGTTGACAGTAAGTCTCAAATTAAATGGCATGTACCTTTTAGTCCCCAAGATATGAGAGCCATATTAGAGGGATTGGGAGATCCTAGAAAGAATCCAATTGGGTTTGCAAACAAACTTAGTGCTGCACAGGAAGCATATGAGTCTTCTGCTACTGACATTCATCAGCTTCTTATTAAAGCAGTGGGAAGCAACATGTCTGGCTATATACTTAAGGAATGTGGTGTAGACGTCAAAAATCTAGGTAAGATGGTTAGTGGACGGGAGGTTTGTGAGAAATTGAAGGAAAAAATTGCCCCAAATATATGGACAAACCAGACATGCTGAATTTATGAATGCTAAGCAAGGGAAAGAGGAAGCAGCAGGGGCATATTGGAGGCGGTTAAGCGATATGGCTGAGGAAGCAGGCATTAAAATAGAGGAAGAGAAGGCGGAAGAAACTGCAAGTCCATCTACACAACTGGTGAAACAAAGGTTTCTTGATGGTTTAATACCCCAGTTGAAAGAGAGTTGTTCACAGCAAGGCCTGAGGCAGGCAATATGTCTATTCGAGACGTCCTGCCTATCCTGTTGTCTATAGAAAACAGGATTAACTAAAAAGACAGCAAACCCAAGGTAATGTACATGGGGAAGCAGAGAGGAAGAGGAAGAGGCAAAGGCAATTTCGAAATCATGGCAATCGGGGACCAATTATATGCTACAATTGTGATGGGGAAGGACACATAGCCAAATTCTGCCATCTTCCTGACCGTAGACCAGAAAAGAGCTTAGAGGCACCTCATGCTGATCCCAGTTCTCTGCCAAAAGCAGTGGATCAGGCATAGGAAAATGGCATGCCAGTATCAATCATGTTAAATAGGGGAGACAATGGTCCCGAGGCCAGAGTAAAAGTATTTTTACAAGAACTCCCCTATCCTGGAGGAGAAACAGAATTAACCTGTTTAATTGATACTGGTGCAAGCCGAAGTATTTTTAATATAGAGGACTTACCTCCAGGATTATTATCTACAAATGTTATCTTTGGTGTTGGCCTAACCGGGACCTCTACTGATTTGGTTGAGGCCAAGCCACTTAAACTCAGGCTAGGACAGCAAACAGAAATTGTCACTAAAGTGTTAGTTTCAGACACAGTTCCTACCAATCTTTTGGGAGCTGACATTTTGAACCAAATTTTAGCAAACATAGACTACACTCCTACAGGAGTCAAAGTGGTCAGTAGTCTGTCAGGAGAAGTTTTAAATTCTGCCTGTGGAGTATTTTTAATCCAGGACTCCACTCCGCCATTTCCACCAGAATTGAAAGTGATTCCCGCTGAATTATGGGCCACCAGCAATTATAATGTAGGTCTGCTGGAATGCACCCCAGTCATGATAAAAATTAAACCAGGAGCCCATCTCCCACAGATTAAACAGTACCCACTGAGTATTGCTCAGACTGAGGGGATAAAGGATCAAATCACTCAAATGAAAGCAGCAGGGGTTGTTGTACCAATTAAGTCCCAGTTCACCCCTGTTCCCAATTGCAAAGAAGCCAGACAAGAAGGGTGGGCAGGTGATATATCGCATGGTGCATGATTTGAGAGCCATTAACAATATAATAGAGGCAGATACCCCGATCGTGCCCAACCCCCGCACTTTACTAAGTGGAATACCTGCCTCCAGCACCTGCTTTACAGTGATTGATCTTGCAAATGCTTTCTTATCGGTGCCCCTGCACCCAGATTGCTGGCACCTTTTTTCATTTACCCATGATGCCCAAAAGTTAGCATGGACAAGATTGCCCCAAGGCTGTGTGAGTAGCCCCTCTGAATATAATACTGCATTAAAGCAAGTATTGGACAAAATGGTCCCCCTCACACCCAAACACAGTTTTGCTTCAGTACAGAGTCGATTTGCTTATTTGTTCTGATACAAAGGACATTTGTAGCAGAGAAACAGTAAGCCTTCTCATGTTTCTCTATAACAGTAACAACAAAGTTAGCAAAGATAAGCTACAATACTGCCAAGAGAAAGTGATCTTCCTGGGTCACTGCATTTCACATGGAATCTGTCACCTAACCCCAGATCGAGTTAAAACTCTACAAAACTTTGAAAAGCCAAGAAATGTACGGCAACTACGTGCCTTCTTGGGGTTAGTGGTATATTGTAGGGACTGGATTCCAAATGCATCAGAACTTATGGCTCCTCTATATGAGGCTACCACTAGAAACCCTTTCAAACTCGCATGGGACAATGAATTGCAGATGAAGGAGCTTATTAAAATTTTGTCTGAAGCTTCCGCCATTGGACTTCCTGACTATACTAAGACTTTCTCGTTGTTCTGTCATGAAGTCAATGGATTTGCTGCAGGTGTACTCACCCAGCTACATGGAGACAAACAGAGGCCTGTGATGTATGTATCAGCCTCATTAGACCCTGTCATCAAAGGCTCCCCCAGTTGTATGCGAGCCATAGCAGCCTGCATTTTGCTGCTAAACCAAGTAACGGAGCTTGTACTAGATTCTGCTCTGACCCTGTATGTGCCACATGCAGTACAGGAAATCATGAATCAAGTAAATACTAGACATGTGTCTGCCAGTAGATTTGACAAGTACCAGTCTGCTCTTTTTGCTCCATCGAATTTAACAATCAAACGATGTGTTACTTTAAATCCGGCTACTCTTCTTCCTATAATTGATGAGGAAGATGCACCAAATGGTACCGATGTAGAACCTGAGAGTTTTTCTCATGATTGTATGGCTCTTATGGAGGTAGAAAGGGCCTCTGTCACACCAGCAAAAGATGAGCCCTTATCAGATTGTGACACACACTTATTCATAGATGGTTCCAGATTTTACACTGATGATGGTCAGCCACACACAGGGTTTGCTGTAACCACTACAGACACCATTTTACATCAGGAAGCATTGACACCCCAGATGTCAGCACAGGAAGCGGAGTTGTATGCTGTAGTCAAAGCATGTCATCTCCTAGAGAATCAAAGGGGAAACATCTACACTGACAGCAGATATGCATTTGGAATAGCCCATGATTTTGGGCCTATCTGGAAAGCACGGAACTTTCTGACTAGTGCAGGGAAGCCAGTGAGACATGCAAAACTCAGAGTGGCTATTTGAGGCCTTTCAGAAACCAGCAGAAGTTGCCATCTTGAAGGTAAAAGGGCATGCAAGGGGAAGTGACATGACAGCCAGAGGAAATGCTTTAGTGGACCAAGCGGCAAAGGGTGTTGCCCTTATGGCATTTGGAGTCACTTCCACTGTAGGGGTCGCCCAGGTAGCAGGGACAGATTCCCCTCATCAAGAGCAGTGGGATGTAGAAACGCTAATTCAGTTGCAGAACCAGGCCCCTGATGAAGAGAAGGATAAGTGGATCAAATGTAATGCTACGCAAAATCAGCAGGGCCTGTGGAGCGCTGACAACAGGTGGTGTCTACCCAGGAGTTTGTACCAGTTTTAGCACAACTGGCACATGGCGTCAGTCATCTTGCTAAGGGCACGATGGTGGCACTTACTGACTGCTATTGGATAGCACCTGGATTTAGTGCATTTGCAGCCAGGTTTTGTTCTTCATGTCTCACTTGTACTCTGTACAATGCAGGGAGGGCTGTCCATGTTCCCCAAAGGCATTCTCCTAAGCCAGATTTCCCTTTCCAAAGAATTCAAATAGACTACATTCAGATGCCCAGAATAGGCACCTATGAGTTTGCTTTAGTGTGTATTGACATGTTTTCAGGTTGGCCTGAGAGCTGGCCAGTAGCCAAAGCAAATGCAAAAACAACAGCAAAGAAAATTTTGAATGAAATAGTTTGTAGATATGGAGTTCCTGAAACTATTGAGAGTGACAGAGGAACCCATTTTACTGGGGAAGTAATGAAAGAGGTAATGGAAGCACTTCACATACAGCAAGCTTTCCATACACCTTATCATCCACAAAGTAGTGGTAAAGTTGAGAGACTTAATGGAATTTTGAAAAACAGATGTGCAAAAATTAAAGCAGATACAGGAAAAGGATGGGTGGAAGCTTTGCCATTAGCCCTATATTCTGTATGAACTACCCCTAAACAACCACATGGGCTGTCCCCCTATGAGATTTTATTTGGAGGGCCACCCAAAACAGGGCTATATTTTCCCCAACAGTTGCAGGCTTCTCACTCTAATCTGTTAGAATATGTTCAGATTTTGCAAAGAACATTGAATAAAATGCTTGAAGGTGTTTATAAATCTATCCCCGACCCAGATTCTGTTTCAGGTATTCACAGAATCCAACCAGGTGACTGGGTGGTGGTCAAGCGACACGTCAGAAAGCCGCTAGAACCAAAATTTGACGGACCACATTTGGTGCTTTTGACAACCGGTTCTGCTGTCAAGTTGGAAGGAAAGCCCACCTGGATTCACGCCAGTTACTGCAAGAAAATCCTGAAGTGATGATATCCTTTGAAAAAAAGATGATAATGTCTCTTTTCTTTTTATTGTTTGTGAGAAATGAGACATGGAAAAATAACCCTTTCATCCAAATGTTAAAATTGTATGCAACCCATAGCAACGCTAGTAACTGCTGGGTGTGTTCTCACTTACATCCCCAAACAGGAACAATACCCATGATAGCAATGTCTCTCAACTTCATTGATCTAAACAGGACCAGAATAAATGGCTCATACATAGTCTCCACAGCTAATGAGCACAGATCAGTAACTTTTATGGTTTTGAAACAGATAAACACTCCACAGATTTGTTTAAACATTACATGCCCATTTAACGGTTGGGCAATTCAGATTGCACCAGAGCAAAAATTACAGTTTATGGAGGAAACTATGGTCAATATTATTATATCCCAGATCCAGAACTAAATAGAACCCTTTATAGTACAAATTGCTCACAGTTCCCAATATGTGAAAATATCGGTTACCTGAGATTCCATGTTATTGCTTCCAGTTTTTTAGGAGCAGGCATACCATCCATACGTAGAGGGTTATATTATATATGTGGAAATAAAGCTTACGCCTGGCTTCCTACTAATGTTACAGGTATATGTTATATTGGGAAGTTAGTACCTACTTTGGCTGTTCGCAAAGATACAGTGCGACCAGATCAAAGTCCAGAATACCCTTTAGTGTTCAAAAGAGAGCCGTTCACTGAAGGTGACATGACATGGTCATGGTTCCCTTCCTGGACAGGATGGGGAATTGAAGCAATGAAAAGACTAAATAATTACACTAGAATTGTAGATGAGATTATTAACCTTACTACCACTGATATAGGTTTATTAAATGAAGAAATGGCTCAGCTTAAAAAAGTAGTATTAGAGCACAGATTAACGCTAAATTATCTCACTGCAGCTCAAGGTGGAATGTGTAAGGTATTTTGCACTGACTGTTGTATATACATTTCTGATAATGAGGACATTATTAAAGGGCATCTTGCTAAGATAAGAGAACTACAGAATAAGGCCAGAGATATTGCTAAAGATGGATGGAACCCCTTTCAGTTTTCTATATGACATAGCAACATGGTTACAGAAACTAGGCGCTTACATTGTGATGTTCCTATTTCTCATGTTTGTTATTTACTTCCTCATCAGGCTATGCCTCTGTGTGACTACCCCCTGTACCAACAAACGTACCACCAGCCCTGATGAACCCATTATTGTGAGAAAGCTAGGAGAGAGCTGAACAGGACGCCGTCTCTCTGCGCCAATGTAACAGGAGTTACCAGCAATCGGCTAAATGTAACGCGGAGAAGAATGGTGTCAAATAAACAAAAGGGGGGAAATGACATGGACATTCATTGTACTGTTCATTTAAGCACAAGAGAATCCATTTTGTTCTCACTGTTGAAATGTGTTCTGTAACCTTCACCTAACACACAGACACTTCTCCTACTAAACGCTCTCTACTCCCCCCTCCCTTCTCAAGGTTTTACTTTTGTAATTGTTCTATTCGCTAGTTTTTAATAATATATTTCTATTTGTTAGCTTTTAATAACATATTTCTATTTGTTAGTTTTTAATAACATCTCACACCACTCCTTTCTTATCTATGTATAAAATAACATGTAATAATAAATTTTTCACGGAACGGACATTTTAAACACAGTGATTGAGTCCTGTGAATCTGTTCCTGCAGCTGCAGTATTAACTTTGTTTTAGAGTCCCAATCCGAAATCAGTCATATCAGGGAGCTACCAGTTTTAGGCACCTATTGGCACCTAATATTCCAGTTCCACTCACAAGGCCTACTTTTTTGGGGGATTTAAAAGGCTTCTCCCCATGTAGGAGATGTAATGTTTGTAGGGTCAATGCATTACATGACAGGAGACTGACTGAGTTTACTTCTAGCGGTACTGGTGCCACATACTCCATTAAGTCACTCATCACATGCACCACTAAGTGTGTAGTATACCTACTTAGGTGTCCATGTGGGTTGGAGTATGTGGGACGAACCATCAGGAAATTGAAAGTTAGATTGGGAGAGCATATTACTAACATTAAGCAAGGCTTTGACAAGCACAGTGTCTCTAGACACTATGACCTTGTGCATAACAGGGACCCCAAGGGAACTGTTTTTATTGGTAGAGAGAAATATGTACCCCATTGGCGTGGCAGCAATGGTAGGAGAACCATCTCCAGATCCAAAACAAACTGGATCTATATGTTGGATTCTCATGTCCCCAATGGTTTAAATATTTATCAATAACAGTTGATGTCCCCCTCATTAATATGTTTTTTATTCATTTTTATATTTTTAAAAAATTCCTTTGGTCATATTTTCGTTTTCAGTGGTGTTAATTTTGTTTATTTTTATATAATTTTTATAATGTCCCTTGATTGTGATGTTTTGGAGCTGTTTTGGTAAATTAATCTTTACCGATCAGCAAGAGGGACATTTATTTTAGAATTTTTGGTTTTATATTACTTTGTATGTTTAGGTATTTCTCATTTTTTACCACTTGATGGCATTGTTTGTCTCATATAGGTCTTTCCTGCACGTTACCTGTGTAGAGTTTTTTCATATTAGAAGAGTACCTTTTACACCTCAATTAGGGGCGATTCATGCTTGGCTGTGTGCATTAATTACGCTTACCCAATCAGCATTAGCCCTGCTTAGACTAGCCAACGATCGAGCTGCATAGTGCATCGTTCGGGCTTATAAGGCGCATGTGCGTGATTATGTACCCCTGATGACGTCAGTTGTGACGAAACAGCCGTAGGGTCACAACGTGACTATGCATCGCGCATGCGCAAACTCGAGTTTAAACGGCGGTGAAGCTTTTTTATCTTTGCGGGATTCTTTGTTGTTTTATACAAAACTTGTGTATTTTTTATGTGGAACTTGCCTGTTATTTTAATAAAGGAACTTGGCATTTTTACACTATGGAAGTTTCCTTCTTTTTTCTGGCATGGTCTATCTCCGCTGGTCTGTTTGCTGCTATGAGTCAATCTGTCATCATATTCTCTTGAGCATTCCCGATTGCCACAAAGGAGACATCCGGAAAGGAGAAAGGAGATCTAAGGGCCATCAACTGATATCCTGTTGTGATTCTTTGGGTAATCTGCTAAGCCTGTACTGACCCCCCTGAGTAAGGGCAGTCGCAGGCTTTCTGGTAAGCCTCCATCTTGTTTTTTCCACTTGCTGACGGGCAGCACTAATAAGTTGGAACATCAGATTTGGATCTGCTTCACTTTTATCACATCTGTGGACTTTTGTTTGAATTCTTTTTCATGTGAACACATTTTTTTGGCACTTTTTGGAATATTTAAGTGTAATAAGTGTTGATTTTTTATGATTCTTTAACATTATTTCATATGTATTTTTTTGGTATACTCTATTATTAATTTTTATATTCACTCAACCACATATCCATTCACTTTGTAATTTGTCCAGCGCTGTACTGTTCTTTATTTTTCTTTATCTATGTGCCCTCGTATTGGGGTTATAGTACGTAGCTGCAGGACCCCCTTCACGGTTTTTTGATTTAGAGAGATTTTTCACCCAGCGCAATCCTTTTTTCTTTTATACTTCCTCAACCTCTGCAACATCTCCAGAATATGCCCCTTTCTAACCAATGACACAACAAAGCTCTTAATTCACTCCCTGGCCATCTCTCGCCTCGACTACTGCAACTCCCTTCTCATTGGCTTTCCTCTACATAGTCTATCACTTTTTCAATCCATCATGAATGCTGCTGCCAGACTCTTCCACCTTGCCAATCGCTCTGTCTGCTACCCCTCTCTGTCAATCCCCACTCTGGCTTCTGCTCACCCATCAAATTAAATTCAAAATACTAACAACTACTTACAAAGCCATCCACAATTTAGCTCCCAGCTTCACCACTAGCCTAGTCTCCAAATATCAACCTACTCGTTCTCTTCGTTCCTCTCATGACCTTCTGCTCTCTAGCTCCCTCATCACCTCCTCCCATGCTCGCCTCCAGGACTTTTCCAAAGCCTCTCCAATCCTATGGAATGCTTTACCCCAATCTGTCCGCTTATCTCCTACTCTATTAGCTTTTAGACGATCCCTGAAAACCCTTCTCTTCAAAGAAGCCTACCCTACCCACACCTAACAACTGTATTTAAATTTTCTCCATCAGTTCACCCCCCCCATAGTTATTACCTTTTGTTCCCATTGACCCTCCCTTCTAGATTGTAAGCTCTAAGGAGCAGGGCCCTCTGATCCCTCCTGTATTGATTTGTATTGTAAGTGTACTGTCTGCCCTCATGTTGTAAAGTGCTGCTCAAACTGTTGGCGCATTATAAATCCTGTAGTATAATAATAATGTTAAAAGTAGCACATAGGGGTGGGTGGAGAGACTGCGCTTACACTGTGCGAGAGCAGATTGGAGGAAAAGGACACCCCTCCACATAGGCAGAGGAACGAAGGAACATGCAGAGCTCCCTGCTTATCTCCCTCTAACGCACATTTTCAGCTACTGCGATCTCACGTGTCAGAGAACTTGTCAGAAGTGACTCATCCTGATAACAGAGGAACAAAGCACCAGAGAGAAACAACACTTATGCCCCGTACACACAGTCGGACATTGATCGGACATTCTGACAACAAAATCCATGGATTTTTTCCCACGGATGTTGGCTCAAACTTGTTTTGCATACACACGGTCGCACAAAGTTGTCGGAATTTCTGAACGCCAAGAACGCGGTGACGTACACCACCTACGACGAGACTATAAAAGGGCAGTTCAGAACCAAGCGCAGCACCCTTTGGGCTCCTTTTGCTAATCTTGTGTTAGTAAAAGTTTGGTGAGAGACGATTCGCACTTTTTCAGACTAGTGGTTTTCAGTTTGTTTTTCTGGTGTTCAGTTTGTGCTTGTGGGTTTATATCTGTTCTTCAGTGCGTGCAGCGAGTTACCATTGACTTGTCATTGTGTTCTTGTTTGTTCGTTACTGATTTTCAGGTCACTCTTCACAGGCCTTGCTGTTCTTCAGTGCGTTCTGTTACTCCGTTTTGAGCAGCCGACCGTTTTCTAGCCATGTTGCTTGTACGTCAGTGGTGTCCAAACTATGGCCCTCCAGTTGTTAAGGAACTACAACTCCCATCATGCCTAGTCATGTCTGTGAATGTCAGAGTTTTACAATGCCTCATGGGAAGTGTAGTTCCGCAACAGCTGGAGGGCCGTAGTTTGGACACCCCTGGTGTACGTACTCATTGTAGAGTTCATGCTGTGCGGGGACTTGGTGTTGGGGTCCTTACTTTGACACAAGCCCAGTCCATGAACAGGGCGAGGAGGAGTTCATGGACCAAGAATTGGTTGCTCCAGCGTGACCAGTTCTGTCACTTGCCTTTGCTCCGTGAGATCCGTGAGAATAATCCTGACGATTTCAGGAACTTTCTCCGGATGACGGACCCCGTATTTCACCGTTGTTTGGTTTTGCTGACCCCCTATATCAGCAGGCAGGATACCTGCATGAGGCAAGCCATCACTCCGGAGCAGAGGCTAGTTGCCACTCTGCGGTACTTGGCGACGGGGAGAAGTCTGCAGGACCTTAAGTTCTCGACAGGCATCTCCCCCCAGGCTCTGGGGATCATTATGCCAGAGACCTGTTCTGCCATCAATCAGGTCCTGCAGAAGGAGTATATTAAGGTAAGATTTTTATCCTTTAATATCACATTTTATTGTATAGAATGTTTGCTAATGTATTGTATTTCTTTCCACATTCCCTAATTACCATGATTGTAATATGCTGTGAATGTCCCCTTTATCCTCATGCATGCTGGATTTTTATGTAATTTTTTTGTCCCTCATACATTTTTGCCTTCACTTACCTCCCCAGCATGCTCTCCTGGTTCTATATTCACCTTGTGTAGTCACTTAACAATGTATTTTGTCAGCTCCATAGTAATGCTTTACCCTAAATACCCCCTAAAATGTGTAAAATTGCGATTTGTGCTTTAAATTCATGCAGAGTGCCAGAAGCTTTTTTTTTTGGGTCCCAAAATAATTTGGAACCCTCCCTCTCCCCAACTGCTAACTCAGCTGATACCAATCTTCTATCTATCCTCAATCCTCTATCTGCTGACTTTGCCAAACCCATACACACTATACCCACCTCTTTTGTGGTCATATTTATGGATGAATTCCCCAAAGCATGTAGTGCAAAGTCCTGTCTGAATACTTTCAAATGGTAATGTTCAAAGTTTTTGTATCCTATTATTATCTTGATAAGTAATAGCAGAATGTAAAACTGTGCTAAAATGTGTACAGTGTGTATTTATCTCTATTATGACACTTCTTACCTGTCCAGTGGGCTGCCAATAGTGTAAGTAAGGAGGGGCTGGCCAAAGTAACACCCATTATTTATGCATTCAGCTCTCAATGAAGTGGAGAGGGTTACCTGTCCAAAACATCTACCCCCCCATAACATTTCTAAAATGGTCCATGAGAGGGGGGGGGGGTCTGATAGGTGGACCTTATACCTTTGTCTTTAAATACTCCCTAAAATAAATGTTATACTGATGTTGGCCAAGAATGTTTGTGTCTAAACTGCTTTCCATGTTTATGTGCAAAATGATTAATTTATTATTCTTGTTTGACTCCACAGTTTCCTTCCAACCCACAGGAATGGCAGACCGTGGCCTCCCACTTTGCCCAGCGGTGGGACTTTCCTAACTGCGGAGGGGCAATTGATGGGAAACGCATCCACATCGTCCCACCACCCAACTCGGGGTCATACTATTACAACTACGAGGGGTTCAATAGTATTGTGATGTTGACGGTGGTGTCGGCTACTTATAATATAAACTCAATCACATCATCCTGGCTTGCTGTGTTCTCCACAACTTTTTAAGGAGAAATTCTGTGAACTATGCTGGCTCAGTTGGGCCTGAAGCCAGAATTAATCTCAATGAACCAACCCCGACGGCGCTTGAAGCTGGCCATCCTGGCTTGCCCCCCCCCAGAGTGCCCGCAAGGTCTGTCTAAGATACATGGAATACTTTGCGGGTAGGGGTGCCATCAATATGCCAGACAATGTCTGAGACATTTAAAAAAAATTTAAATTGAACAAATATTTGCTTAGATTTACTGCTTGTCTTTCTTTTAGCTGACCCTGACAGAAATTTGGGGAGTCCTGAAAATGGCGTGATTGTGTAAAATTTAAAAGTACTGTTGAGTGTTATTTACTAAAGGCAAAGACACTTTGCACTACAAGTGCATTTGAGACTGCACTGAAACTGCACTTGTAGTGCAAAGTGGATTTGCCTTTAGTAAATAACCCCCATTGTCACTGAAAACACCAACTTTACAACCCAAAAATGCTTTTGAGCATTGAAAGAAGAAGCCACACATTGTTGATTCTCAATCTTTTTAATCAAAGCACAATCACATGTGCATTTATAAAAGGTTTTTAAAACAAACCAACATGTTTGTTGTATAACAATTTTTTAGGTGACATTAAAAGTAGAAATGTCCTTTTAAGGTAAAACAGGCATGTTTAAAACCAACAAAAAATACACAAATCTGGAACTTACAAAGTTCAACTTTTGTAGAAATTGAAGGCAATATCAGACATGAGTATTTATAAACTGTGTTTGATATTGCGCTCATATGGGGTGAAATCACCCCTGGAAAAGCCAAATTTTGAAGATGCACACAAATTGCCTAATGTCAACATGTGCTAGCTGCCATCATGGGGGATCAATGGACATGTTTTGGGGATGCAACCCCTTCCCCTCAGCTACTTTATTATTGAGGATGGGGTTGCACCCCTCAAAACGCATACATTGATCTCCCGTGATGGCAGATAGCACATGTTGACACTGTGTGCATCTTCAAAATTTGGCTTTTCCATAATATGTCAAAAAGTGGGTAAAACATTTTCTGGAAAAAACAGCAGAGCAAATTAGGGATTTCGAGGGGTTTTAAACTCTCCCTAAAACATCAATGATGTTCTTCATTTTGTTTGAACATCATTGATGCTTTGCTTGATGTTTTCCAAGTCCCTATTACACCCCATGATCTCCCCGATCAGGATCTGGGCACTTTCACTGGTGAAATGACCTTCATCCACAACATCGCGATCACCTAAAAATATAGAAAAAAAAAACACCATGTATTATAAATATTCCGGCATCCATCTCTTACCTGAGCCAGTGGTCGCAGACAATCACCTGTTGTGGTGACAATTTCCACCACGTCTCCCTCCTCCTCTGGTTGGGCTTGTGGGATTTACACTTCTTCATGAGGTAGGGGGTCTGTTGTCTCCTCTGCTGAGTGGTGTCCTCCAAGTCTTTCCTCCCCTATATAAAAAAAATAGGTATACTTAGCACACAGATATTTGATGGCCAGAAATAGGAATATTAAACATTGCTTGGAAGTGGGATACAATTGTCTATTTTGGTAGAGTTGCAAGATGAAGAAATATTTTTCCCCTTTGTAAAGCTTGAATACATACCTGTTTTGTACAAGCTTCACAGATGGAGTCACCCCTATACACTGGAGCACCTGTGTGGGCCCCCTAATAAAAAGGGTGTTCTGGTGTCCCACACTAGTGCTCCAGCGTCCAGATGTGTAAACAGCTGTGGAGTGTCCTCTCCTTACACAGAATCTAGTTTGCATTTCATTCTAGTTACAAACCCATCTAGACACCAAAATTATTTTAGAATATTTAGATGCTGTAATTATCACGCACCTGCTCTGTCTCCACCATGTGCTCTTCCCCCACTGCGCCAAATGAGAAGGGGCGGGGAATAGACTCGAACGAACATCAGGGGCGGGCAGGGTTTCATGCATGCGCAGTGTATATAAAGCGAAACACACGTGCGTCGTACGTACGATCTGTGAGAGGAGGAAGGAGTAGAGGAAGCGCCAATCTTGATAACGAAGGTAACATTTAAACTTGGGCCTATACTGCTTAGAAATTGAGGCCTATATTGGGACAAGATTAGGAGACTTTAGCCTGACATTAGGGTTTGTCTTGTGTTGTGTCTTGCAGAGAAAATGGATATATTGAATGATCAGGACTTTATCCCCATATTCATTGATATGTTCAGGGAGCTGCCTTGTCTGTGGCAGGTAAACCACCCACATTATAAGAATCAAACAAAGAGGAAGGCAGCACTGGATCAATTGCTGGAAATTGTGAAGCCGGTGATCCCAAAGGCAGACATCACCTATTTGAAGATCCTAATTGGTGGCATGAGGAGCACTTATCTAAGGGAGTGCAAGAAGGTCCAGGATTTCCAGAGATCAGGAGCTGCAGATGACATTTATGTCCCCAGGCTGTGGTACTATGACAGGCTGCATTTTCTGGCAGGCCAGACTGAACCCCGGCCAACACTCTCCAGTCTTCCTTCCACGCTTTCTTCCACCCCAGCTGATGCTTCAGATGCCCAACCTGGCCCTTCCAGGCAGCAACATGTGGAGGAGCCCAGCTTGAACCAGTTATAGCATTCTTCTATTTTGGAGTACAAATTTCTGATTGATTGATGAACCAAAAAGTAAAACGATGTCCTTTTTTCATACACAGGAAAGTCTCAGCCAGGAGGTGGCCGGGCCCAGTAGCCTGCCCGATACCCAGGTCCCTCCCCTCCGCCTTCAAAAAAAAAGTGGCAGGAAGAGGAGTAACCTGGAGGAGGCAGCAATTGGCCTATTTTGGAAAGCTACTGAGGCCCTCAGAACCCCCCACAGTGTTGAAGAGGAATTTGCAGACATAACAGCCTGCAAAATGCAGCAAATGGAGGAGGGCCAACGCCTCTTATGTGAGTTTATCATTTTCCAAGCACTAAATAAGGGGTTGAGAGGCCAACTCATATGCCAAAGCCACATTTGTGAGCTCAGCCATGGTCCTCCTCCTCCTTCTCCAGGTCCTCCTCCTCCTGCCACACCTCCAACACCAGAGCCACAGCTGGGAAGGAAGCGTCTAAGGAAGACCAGAGCGTGATGGCCCTGGGTTCAGTCTGGTCTGGCAAAAGGTGCAGGCTCTTGTATGACCACAGCCAGGGGACACGTATGTCATCTGCTGCTGTTCATGATCTCTTGGACTTCTGGACCAGATTGTACTCCCTTATATATGGACTAGAGATGAGCCGAACACCCCCCTGTTCGGTTCGCACCAGAACATGCGAACAGGAAAAAAGTTCGTTCGAACATGCGAACACCGTTAAAGTCTATGGGACACGAACATGAATAATCAAAAGTGCTAATTTTCAAGGCTTATATGCAAGTTATTGTCATAAAAAGTGTTTGGGGACCTGGGTCCTGCCCCAGGGGACATGGATCAATGCAAAAAAAAGTTTTAAAAACGGCCGTTTTTTCAGGAGCAGTGATTTTAATAATGCTTAAAGTCAAACAATAAAAGTGTAATATCCCTTTAAATTTCGTACCTGGGGGGTGTCTATAGTGTGCCTGTAAAGGGGCGCATGTTTCCTGTGTTTAGAACAGTCTGACAGCAAAATGACATTTTGAAGGAAAAAACTCATTTAAAACTACCCGCGGCTATTGCATTGCCGACAATACACATAGAAGTTCATTGATAAAAACGGCATGGGAATTCCCCAAAGGGGAACCCCGAACCAAAATTAAAAAAAAAAAATGACGTGGGGGTCCCCCTAAATTCCATACCAGGCCCTTCAGGTCTGGTATGGATATTAAGGGGAACCCCGGCCAAAATTTTAAAAAAAAAATGACGTGGGGTTCCCCCTAAATTCCATACCAGACCCTTCAGGTCTGGTATGGATTTTAAGGGGAACCCCGCGCCAAAAAAAAAAAAAAAAAACGGCGTGGGGTCCCCCCAAAAATCCATACCAGACCCTTATCCGAGCACGCAACCTGGCAGGCCGCAGGAAAAGAGGGGGGACAAGAGTGCGGCTCCCCCTCCCTCCTGAACCGTACCAGGCCACATGCCCTCAACATTGGGAGGGTGCTTTGGGGTAGCCCCCCAAAACACCTTGTCCCCATGTTGATGAGGACAAGGGCCTCATCCCCACAACCCTGGCCGGTGGTTGTGGGGGTCTGCGGGCGGGGGGCTTATCGGAATCTGGAAGCCCCCTTTAACAAGGTGACCCCCAGATCCCGGCCCCCCCCCTGTGTGAAATGGTAAGGGGGTACATAAGTACCCCTACCATTTCACGAAAAAAGTGTCAAAAATGTTAAAAATGACAAGAGACAGTTTTTGACAATTCCTTTATTTAAATGCTTCTTCTTTCTTCTATCTTCCTTCATCTTCTGGTTCTTCTGGCTCTTCTGGTTCTTCTGGTTCTTCCTCCGGCGTTCTCGTCCAGCATCTCCTCCGCGGCGTCTTCTGTCTTCTTCTCCTCGGGCCGCTCCGCACCCATGGCATGGGGGGGAGGCTCCCGCTCTTCTCTTCTTCTCTTCTTCTTTTCTTCTTTTCTTCTTTTCTTCTTTTCTTCTTTTCTTCTCTTCTTCTCTTCTTCTTCATTTTCTTCTCCGGGCCGCTCCGCAATCCATGCTGGCATGGAGGGAGGCTCCCGCTGTGTGACGGCGCTCCTCGTCTGACAGTTCTTAAATAACGGGGGGGGCGGGGCCACCCGGTGACCCCGTCCCCCTCTGACGCACGGTGACTTGACGGGACTTCCCTGTGACGTCACGGGGAATGCCACAGGGAAGTCCCGTCAAGTCACCGTGCGTCAGAGGGGGGCGGGGTCACCGGGTGGCCCCGCCCCCCCCGTTATTTAAGAACTGTCAGACGAGGAGCGCCATCACACAGCGGGAGCCTCCCTCCATGCCAGCATGGATTGCGGAGCGGCCCGGAGAAGAAAATGAAGAAGAAGAGAAGAAGAGAAGAAGAGAAGAAGAGAAGAAGAGAAGAAGAGAAGAAGAGAAGAAGAGAAGAAGAGAAGAAGAGAAGAAGAGAAGAAGAGAAGAAGAGAAGAAGAGAAGAAGAGAAGAGCGGGAGCCTCCCCCCCATGCCATGGGTGCGGAGCGGCCCGAGGAGAAGAAGACAGAAGACGCCGCGGAGGAGATGCTGGACGAGAACGCCGCAGGAAGAACCAGAAGAACCAGAAGAGCCAGAAGATGAAGGAAGATAGAAGAAAGAAGAAGCATTTAAATAAAGGAATTGTCAAAAACTGTCTCTTGTCATTTTTAACATTTTTGACACTTTTTTCGTGAAATGGTAGGGGTACTTATGTACCCCCTTACCATTTCACACAGGGGGGGGGCCGGGATCTGGGGGTCACCTTGTTAAAGGGGGCTTCCAGATTCCGATAAGCCCCCCGCCCGCAGACCCCCACAACCACCGGCCAGGGTTGTGGGGATGAGGCCCTTGTCCTCATCAACATGGGGACAAGGTGTTTTGGGGGGCTACCCCAAAGCACCCTCCCAATGTTGAGGGCATGTGGCCTGGTACGGTTCAGGAGGGAGGGGGGGCCGCACTCTTGTCCCCCCCTCTTTTCCTGCGGCCTGCCAGGTTGCGTGCTCGGATAAGGGTCTGGTATGGATTTTTGGGGGGACCCCACGCCGTTTTTTTTTTTTTTTTTTGGCGCGGGGTTCCCCTTAAAATCCATACCAGACCTGAAGGGTCTGGTATGGAATTTAGGGGGAACCCCACGTCATTTTTTTTTTTTA
Source organism: Aquarana catesbeiana (assembly GCF_042186555.1). Lineage (NCBI taxonomy): Eukaryota > Metazoa > Chordata > Amphibia > Anura > Ranidae > Aquarana > Aquarana catesbeiana. Next base: position 177,594,983 of record NC_133324.1, on the reverse strand, counting down.
AATTTTGGCGCGGGGTTCCCCTTAAAATCCATACCAGACCTGAAGGGCCTGGTATGGAATTTAGGGGGACCCCCACGTCATTTTTTTTTTTTAATTTTGGTTCGGGGTTCCCCTTTGGGGAATTCCCATGCCGTTTTTATCAATGAACTTCTATGTGTATTGTCGGCAATGCAATAGCCGCGGGTAGTTTTAAATGAGTTTTTTCCTTCAAAATGTCATTTTGCTGTCAGACTGTTCTAAACACAGGAAACATGCGCCCCTTTACAGGCACACTATAGACACCCCCCAGGTACGAAATTTAAAGGGATATTACACTTTTATTGATTGACTTTAAGTATTATTAAAATCACTGCTCCTGAAAAAACTGCCGTTTTTAAAACTTTTTTTTGCATTGATCCATGTCCCCTGGGGCAGGACCCAGGTCCCCAAACACTTTTTATGACAATAACTTGCATATTAGCCTTTAAAATTAGCACTTTTGATTTCTCCCATAGACTTTTAAAGGGTGTTCCGCGGCATTCGAATTTGCCGCGAACACCCCAAATTGTTCGCTGTTCGGTGAACTTGCGAACAGCCAATGTTCGAGTCGAACATGAGTTTGACTCGAACTCGAAGCTCATCCCTAATATGGACTCCTCAGGCCACCAATTTTGCAGTAAAATAATTGATGTGTGCCCTGGGGGCCAAAGGCTTCACCAATTTCTGCTGTTTCACCAGCATTGCCTCCCTCTTTGTTTTGTTATGACCCCTTAATAAAGGTCTTTTGTTTCAATTATACTTGCCTATGTGTGTTTTCCTTCAAAAAGGACAGTTTGTGAGTAGGCAGGTACATTTCAAAAATACAATGTGAAATTAACAAGAGACACCAACACCAAGCAATCTCCTTGAGATTTAATAATACAAGATAATAATGGTGTTGTGGTAACTTGACACACAAAACACTCCCAAAACTATTCTGGAGTTAAAAAAAGAAAAAAGAAAAAGAAAACACAAGATCAGGCATTAAAAAAATCAAAAAAAAATGTAATCTAAAAACATCAAAAAACAAAATTTTTTTCGGTAGATGTGACAAATAAAAATATTATATTGATGAAATTACGATAAATAATAAAAAAAGACGTTTGTGAGAAGTCTGTGTGAATATGAGCAGCAAAACAACTTCATTCTTCGAGCATTATAAAGAAGAAGAGTGCGCTGCATTAAACATTTTAAAACATTGCAGCGTGATGAAAGTGCTATATCCATTCCGAATGCTAATTTTACCATACCTAGCAGTTCCGTCTCGGAATTTATTCTGAGCATGCGTGGCACTTTGTGCGTCAGAATTGTCCACACGATCGGATTTTGTTGTCAGAAAATTTTATAGCCTGCTCTCAAACTTTGTGTGTCGGAAAATCAGATGGAAAAAGTCTGATGGAGCCCACACATGGTCGGAATTTCCGATAACAAGCTCCTATCGCACATTTTCCGTCGAAAAATCCAACCGTGTGTACGGGGCATTGGAGCTTTGTAGAGAGATAAGTAAACACTACAGATATATGTGCTGCGTCAACTTTCGTGAATGGGTTTTACAACCACATTAAGGGTCCAGGGTACCAGCAAATGCAACTACAAACACTTGCAGGCAGCCCTAGTCTTGAGCAGGCAACATGAGCAGAGAAGCTGGTCTTCAGGCAGTTCATAGGCTGGACATGTATGGGGGGAAATTGGTAGGTTAAAAAACATAAAACAAATAGGAGGTTATGGAAAGCAAATAATGAGCCAAGAAAATTGGGCCCTGCAACAAAATAATAACAAGGCGCCCATAGGTGCCAATCAATGGGTAACTTTATAGGTGAAACATTGAAAGCCTAGAAAAGCTAGCAAAGCAAAACACACCTTAAAAAGTAATATATTCACCCGGAACGATTGTGATTGCGGACGAGTCAGGGTCTGGATTCTGCAGCTGGTTGCACATTGCCCCTTGAGGAGGAGGAGACTCGGCCTGCCATGGAAGTAGGAGTGTGAAGTTGAGAGGCCAGCTCAGTGGGTGAAATCAGGTTGAGGTCTAGTAGGCACTGCTTCAGCTCTGAAGGTGTTGTAGCTTCATAATGATTGCTTTGATCATTGAATGGTAGTTTAAACAGAAAACCCCATCTATAGTGAATAAAATGTGTGCTTGAAGGACACATGGTGGAGGCAGGTCATTGGCAGGTAATGGCCATGAGGACACAATCCATCTCTATGTGCTCCACTGGCATGTCAGGTACTAGTTCCTGAAGCAAAGACAAGGACCCGTGCAGATCAACCACGATTTCAGGCAGACCAAGTATCTGTATATTGTTCTGGTAGACTCAATTTTTAGCCTCTTACAGCTGGGTGCAGAGGGTGTGGAGTTCTGTCTGCAGTTGTTCCAGGCCACTCTCATGGCTAATGATAGTTGCAACATCCATGCGATTCTCTAGCATCAATGTGCATTCACCCAGGTCCTTATGCCCTTTCAAGAGTTCACCTGAGAGTTTGTGAGAAGCTGTTGCGACAAATGATCCCTCTGTATTTGTTCAAGAGGGGAGTCCCTGGTTCCAGGCAAGGATTTTGCAAAGCCAAGGGACATGACAAGAGGTGGTCTGCCAAGCCCTCTGACTTCCCCAGAGTTTGTCTGGTATTCTTATCTGAAGGTGGAGCCATCTTGGTGTTCATCCAGTGCTATGATTATGGGTCAGATTGTGAATTTGATTTAGTTTTATCCATCTGCCCAGTGGTGAGGATATCCGTTGTATCTGAGATAAATGGAGTGGATCTAAAGCATTGCTATCCAGGTCTGACATACCCATGTGCCCTCCATTACTTTGTATCTTTCTATTTCCCATGTGAACGGTGTTGCTGATAAATACTGAATTAGACATTTTTTTACAGCTGCCAGAGCTACTCTGTGTACACAGCAACTCTGGCTTTAAATAATCAGAGGTGAGAATCGCTGGGGAGTGGGAGGGGGTCCCAGCAGCAGGGCAGAAAGACTGAATGTGGCACACACATACTTTTACTATGATGATGTTTTTAGGGCATGTGCAGCATGTCTGATGTCTTGAACTAGTAGAACATAGGCATGAGCCGAACACCCCCAGTTTGGTTTGCAGCAGAACATGAGAACAGGCAAAACATTTGTTTGAACACGTGAACACCATTAAAGTCTATGGGACACGAATGTGAAAAATCAAAAGTGCTAATTTTAAAGGCTTATATGCAAGTTATTGCCACAAAAAGTGTTTGGGGACCCGGGTCCTGCCCCAGGGGACTTGTATCAATAAAAAAAAAGTTTTAAAAATGGACGTTTTTTCAGGAGCGGTGATTTTAATAATGCTTAAAGTTTAACAATAAAAATGAAATATTCTGTGCCTGAGGGGTGTCCTTAGTATGCCTGTAAAGTAGTGCATCTTTCCCATTATTATAATAGTGTCACCGAAAAATTACCTTTCTAAAGGAAAAAATGTCATTTAAAACTGCTCATGGCTGTAATGTATTATCGGATACCGGCAATATAGATAAAAATACAAAAAAATACCAAAAAAATGGCGTGGATGTCACACCCTAAATCCATACCGGGCCCTTCAGGTCTGGTATGGATATTAAGGGGAACCCCACACCCCAAAATTTTAAAAAATGGCATGGGGGTCCCCCAGGCCCCCAGACACTAAATACTCTGAACAACAGTATATATACTATACGGCCTGCCCTATATACTCTGCAGGAAATTGGGCCTTGGCTGTTGGTGGTACCAGAACACTGTCAGCCCTCACTTACTCTCATTGGGTGCAGGAACAGGCCCTGCTGTGAAATATTATATCAAAAAGTGTAATTACATGCCCCTGTTAAACAGGGGCAGAAAAATTGTGCCTTGGGTGGTGGTGCCATAAGACTGTAAGCCCTCACAGTTACTCTTGTTGGGTGCAGGAATGGGCCCTGTGTTAAAATATTATATCAACAATTTTATTTACATGCCCCTGTTAAACAGGGGAAGAAAAATTGGGCCTTAGGTGGTGGTGCCCTAAACCAAAAATATTGTAAGCTAGCATCATCAAGGTTTAGGAGGAATAGGATAGTCGGCATAGGCAGTCTTCAAGGGATCTCACATCCATAGCAAATTCAATCAGTTACATCAGCATCAGGTGATTGATAGCTGCTGATCCAAGACTGATTCATTTTTATGAATGTGAGCCTATCAATGGAGTCTGTGGACAGGCGCACTCTTTGTTTCGTTACAAACCCTCCAGCAGCACTGAATGTGCATTCAGAAAGAACACTGGATGCAGGACAGGACAGTAGCTCAATTGCATATTGAGCAAGTTCTGGCCAGTGGTTCATCCTCAAGACCCAGTGACCCAGTGGATGCTCTGTTGGAAAGGTCTCCAAGTCTGCTCTTGCCCCTAGATATTCCTGCACCTTGTAATGCAGATGTTGGCGATGGTTGCTTGAACTGATCAGACCTTGGCACTGAGGACTGAAAAATCGGTCAATCGGCCACCTTCTCCACCGCTCTTCCTCTGACTGAATGAAGCCTCAGCAACACGTTGTCCAGCACCAGGAAATTGTAACCTCCCAGGGTCTGGAAATGCATTGCACAAACCTTTCTTCAAGGCCTCTTGAAGATGTTTCATCCTCTGCTCACTCTGTGAAGGCAGGATGAGTTCTGCAACCTTACCCTTGTAACGTAGATCAAGAAGGGTTGCCAGCCAGTAATGATTACTCTCCTTGATACCACAAATCCTAGGGTCCTTTCACAGGCTTTGCAGAATCAGGGAGACCATGCAGCGTAAGTTTGCAGAGGCATTCGATTCTGAGTCCTCTGGGTCACTAAGGATCACATGATCCATAACTACCTCCTCCCAGCCACGTACAACTTGGGTTTCTGCGGACTGCAACCATCCTCTGAAGACTGCTGCTGAGTGTTATCCTTTACATCCATGCTGACACAATCCTCCTCCTCCTCCTCTTCTTCCTGTGTGCTTGACGGACCCGCAGGAATGCTATCTGGATAAAGGGGGCCTTGAGAGGAAAGGAAGTCCTCCTCTTTCTCCCGCTGTTCTGCCTCAAATGCCCTGTCCATGATTCTACGAAGCGTGTGCTCCAGCAGGAAGACTAGAGGGACAGTGTCACTGATGCATGCATTGTCGCTGCTCACCATTCTTGTGGCCTCCTCAAATGGTGACAGGACAGTGCATGCATCCTTGATCAGTAGCCACTGGTGTGGTGAAAAAAAGCCAAGCTCCCCTGACCCTGTCCTGGTGCCATACTCACACAGGTACTCATTGATGGCCTCTGCTGTGTGTGCCGCCGCTGCAGCATTGCCAACACTGAGTTCCACCTGGTGGGCATGTCACAAATGAGGTGGTTGGTGGGCAAGTTGCATTCCCGAGCACTGACATTGTATGACCCACAGAAATGACCACAGACTTTTCTGGCCTGCCTCAGGAGATCCTGTAAGCCTGGGTATCTGCTCAAGAACTGCTGCACCAGCAAATTCTGGACATGTGCCAAACATGGAACATGGGTCAAGTGTCTGTCGGAGGGCGGAGAGAAGGTTGGTGCCATTGTCGCATACAACCATTCCTGGCTGAAGCTAGCATGGCATCAACCACCTCTGAGCCTGCCTCTGCAGAGCTGACAGAATCTCTACCCCAGTGTGGCTCCTGTCCCCTAGGCAGACCAACTTAAGCACCACATGGCATCTTTTTGCCTGACTGCTTACGTAGCCCCTTGAACGCTTACGGAGCACCACTGGTTCAGAGGACAAATCTGCAGAAGAGGCCATAGAAGAAGAAGAAGAGGAGGGGGTGGAGGAGAGAGCTGTGGCAGAATCACCACTAGCATTTTGGAGGCATGGTGGTGGAACAAGCTCCAACAACACTGAACCCTGTCCTTCCCAGATGCCAGCAGAGTTACCCAGTGCACCATGAAGGAAAGGTAACGTCCCTGCCCATGCCTGCTGGACCATGAGCCAGCGGTAATATGAACCTTACTGCTGAACGCCCTGTCCAACGAGGCCAATACATGGCCTTCCACAAGCCGGTAGAGAGCTGGAATGGCTTTCCGTGAAAAGAAATAGCATTTTGGAACCTGCCACTGAGGTACAGCACATTCCTGAAAGGGGGCAGAGTCTACCAGCTGAAAAGGTGGCAATTGCAGTGCTAGCAATTTGGCCAAGCTAGCATTTAGACACTGAGCATGTGGATGGCTGGAACCAAATTTCTCTTTACGGTTCAGCACTTGGGACACCTATTGCTATACCTTCATTCCTCTCAGTGCAGGTTTTTGAAAGGACTGGAGGTATAGTAGGGTTGGAGATCCCAGATGAGGAGCAAGCAGAAGTCTGCCTTTTTCTATGATGTGGGTCTTTCAAGTGCTGTTGCCAACAGACTGCATGGCAAGTCATCATATGTCTGGTCAAGCATGTGGTGCCCAAGCAGATGCTATTCTGGCCACGCTTGATCCGCTTCAGAAATAGTTTGCAAACAGCAACAGTGTGATCTGCTGCACATGTGTCGAAAAAGCGCCACACCAAGGAACTATTTAAAAGTCAGTGGGGAGTCAGCAGTGCCCTGCACCTGCGGAGCTCTGCGGTGTGATGCAATAGGGTGGCTGCCTTTAAGCTGCCCCCTAGAGGACATCCTGCCTCATTGGAGTTGTGCCTCCTCCTCCGCCCCTCTTCTCTCAGGCACCCAAGTACAGTCAGTGAGCTCATCATCCCCTCCCTCCTTGTCACTGGAGTAAACTTGGCAGTATGCTGCAGCTGGGGGAACATGCCTGCCAGTTTCTTGTCCTTGTTGGGCACCCCCTCTCTCTAGGCTCACGTTACTCCCTTCCTCAACCTGGGAACCAACATCGGAGCCTTAAATTTGCTGTGCAAGGGACGAGGAGCTCTACCGACCCTACTACAATTCACTGCCATCCTGCAAAATAAACAACTGGGTGAGCCTCCAAACCTTCCCCAGCAGCCACTGGACATCTCCCACACTAGCCCCTGGGGAAATTGTGGAGCCCGGCTGGCCGGTTGAGTTTCTGTTAGGCCGCGGCCAACTCCACACCACAGAGGAAATGTTCAGGTTACAATCCTTCTGATATTTTACGTATTGTCAGGTTACTTTACACCCACCTTGTAACCCTTGCACCATGGAATCCCTTACCCAATACTTGCTATGCTATTTATCATACGCTTATTTACCAGGTTAAATTGTTATGGCGCTAAAGTTTTTTACATGTGATGTAAAAGGTATAAACTCTGTTCAGAAGAGAGGATTGGTCCTGAAAGAGTTTAACCACTTGCCTACCAGGCCAATTCTGATATTTCTCTCCTACATGTAAAAATCATAATGGCGGTCATTGCAACTTTTTATCTCGCACAGTATTTGCGCAGCAATTTTTCGAATGCGTTTTTTTGGAAAAAAAAAAACAGTTTTGTGCTTAAAAAAAACCCCAAAAAAGTAAAGTTAGCCCAATGTTTTTGCATAATGTGTTAGATGACATTATGCCAAGTAAATAGATACCTAACATGTCACGCTTCAAAATTGCACACACTCGTGGAATGGTGCCAAACTTCACTACTTAAAAATCCGCTTTAAAAATTTTTACTAGTTACATGTTTTGAGTTAGAGGAGGTCTAGGCCCAAAATTATTGCTCTCACTCTAACGTTCATGGTGATACCTCACATGTGTGGTTTGAACACAATTTTCATATGTGGGCGGGACTTACGTGTGCGTTCGCTTCTGCGTGCGAGCTCAAGGGGACAGGGTCGATTTAATTTTTTAATATTTTTTATTGTTAATTTTACTTTATTTATTTTAGCTTGACACTTTTTTCCTCCAAAATTTTTTTTGATCACTTTTATTTCTATTACAGGGAATGTAAACATCCCTTGTAATAGGAATAAGCATGACATGTGCACTTTACAGTGAGATATGGGGTCAATAAGACCACATCTCACCTCTAGGCTGCGAAGCCTGAAATAATAAAAAATATTACCGCCTCCCAGCCGAAGCGGCACCGTTTTTTGAATACAGAGGCCGAGTGTGACGTCATAACATCGCGCCCGGCCTACGAACGATCATAGAGACTCTGGCGACCATCTGGTCCACTGGAAATCTCTATGCTCAACATCTGGGGCTGGCGGATCCTGTGTCTGACTCACCGATCGTAGCGGTGAGTCGGTAGAAGCACCAGAGGGTGGCGGGAGGGGGGATGTCCCCTCTCACCTCCCGTAAGAATGGTCAAGCGGTGGAACAGCCGCTATGATCATTCTTATGGTGCACAGATTCGCCGGCTCTAAAAGACAATATCTGAATGATGCCTGTAGCTACAGGCATCACTCAGATATCCCCGCTCAAAGCTGAGGACGTCATTTGGCATACGGCAGGTGGGAAGCGGTTAAGGCTTCTAAAGCTGATGTAATCCTAGTCCAGGAGACCCATTTCCGTCCTGGGAGTTCTCTCAAATTTGCCAGTAAACATTTCCAGACATCTTTTATGGCTTCTGATCCGTCTGGTAAAGCAGGCGTGGCGATCATCATTAACGGCTTATGTCCCTTGCAAATCAAATCATCTTACTTGGACCCCCATGGCAGATATATTATCATAGACTGTATGTTTCTCTCCCAATCCCTTATGATAGTTAATGTTTATGCTCCCAAGTCTGGACAGGTTCACTTCCTTACCACTATGTTTTGACACCCTAGACAAATTTTCTCAACCTTTCATAGTGATTGGTGGGGATTTTAATATGACCATGTCCCCCAGTAAAGACAGACATGTATTATTCCCATCTAAAATTTCATCTAACCCTGATCGCCTTTCCAAATCATGTCGTAAACTCATTAGAACGAAGAACCAAACACCCCACACACAAACAATACACATTTTATTCACAAACTTTACTCCAGACTAGATCATTTCTTTATCTCCTCGCCCCTCCTGACGTCCACAGTCTCGTCTGAAATTAACCCCGTCTCCTGGTCAGACCATTCCTTAGTACATCTAGATATTGCCCTGTCCTCCGCATCCCCTAGAACTTGTCATTGGTGTCTCAATGAAACCCTCCTCCGAATCCCTGAAACCAGAGAACACCTATCCAATAGCTTAGTTGAATATTTCCAACTTAATGTTAATACAGTCTCGGGACCCTTCACCCTGTGGGAAACCCATAAAGCTGTCTTTAGGGGACACTGTATTGCTACAGGCTCTCGCCTAAAAAAAAGACACAGCTCTCCAATGCTCCTCTACTCTCTCTAAACTTCGTAAAGCCGGGAAACTTCTACTTTCTTCCCCCACAGTGGCTGGGCTCCGAGCCGTTATCTCTCTATGTAACCAACTCAGATCATGACATGAAGAAAATTGACAAATCCCTTCTGTGGTCCAAACAGAAATTCTATGAATACTCAAACAAACCCCATAGGATGCTGGTAAACAAACTGAGACCTGGTCCCTTCCACTTATCCCCAGATTTTCTCAGACAACCTGATGGTACTCCCACTTATTGCCCTTTTACTATGTCTAAAGTCTTCGGAGAATTATATCACAAATTGTACAACTGCCTGCAAACAGACCCCCTTTTAGGAAAGGTCTCCTCTGCTGGTGATATCGATCATTTGGCATGCAGTACTGAGGTCCACCAGCAGGGGTCTCCTGGCAGTTCGGAGCTGTCAGAAGAGCTCTTTCCTGCAAGTATTCTATCACCTTTGGGCCGCAGTACTGGCGTCCACCAGCGGAGGAATCCTGGCAGTATGGAGCAGGTATTCCCCTGTGCAGACAGATGTCACCTGACTTTAATTAGCAGAACTGTAGTATAAATACCCAGCAATTGCACACTTATGTTGCCCTGGTATTGTTCCTTGAGCCCTGACCTGTTACTCTGTTACTCTGTTACTCTGTTACTCTGTTACTCTGTTACTCTGTTACTCTGTTACTCTGTTACTCTGATGCGTGATTCCTGAACTTGAAGCCTGAACTTGAAGCCTGATTCCTGGAACCAGTTGATCCTGTTACCCTGTCCATTACCTGAACCCTGGACCCTAAACCTTGTACCTGACCCGTCCCTTCTGTGATCCATCCATCCTCTCTTGTCCTGTTTATCTCCCTTCCCATCTTCTTATTCCCTGTTTATGACCCCGGCCTGGCTTAACTACGATTCTGGTACTCCCTCTTGCTACATATGCTGGTTGGTTTTATATCACTGATTGTTTGGTTGTTCACTCTGTATTGGTGGTGTGTTCACATATGCATTTTCCCAAACAAGCTTACTTTCACCTATTTATGTCTGGTTCACTCTGTCGCAGTCACACAGTTCTGGTCACATCTGGTTTATGACAGAATACCAGGGCCATCCCTGACCAGAAGTGGCTGCACAGGGGAACCATTTTGATTCAGTTTGGTTGCAAACATGAATGCCGATGAGTTTATTTATTTTTCTCTGCTGGCATCTGAAAGTGGTGATTGCCACCAGGCTCTGAAAGGATGGTCTAGTAACCAGTTGTTTGCGACTATAAGTTTGGTTCACTCCCTGGTGGATCAGGGTTATATATTGTTTGAGGAGGTGCAACCTTTGATCAAGATCTGTACTGAGCTGGCCCTGCCCTGTATTCCAGAGGGCCATGATGATTTCACTCCTCCTTTTAATGATTCAGGTTGTATCCCTAGTGTGGCTTTTTGAATATGACCCTGCCGATTTTTGTGAGTACTACTCAGCCTGTTCCCCACAGGTGATTGCTGAGTGCATTGTGTCTGCTCAGTCTTTTGTTAGACAGGGAGATTTAAAAGCACAGTTTGTACAACCTATACTTTCAGCATGGTCTGACATGATGCAATCAGCTCCAGCCAAACAAACCACCTGTGCCACCAAACACCAGTCTACCCAAATGTATGTTTCCCCTTCACCCATGTCAACCTCAGTTGCAGCTCAGTATATGCTGCTGCCGACCAAATACTCATATCCAGTCTCTGCTCTCTGTACCTATCCTGCATTCAACCCAGCTGCCTACAAACCCACAAGAACTTCCCCCAGCTACTGTTACCTCTTCTCTACCATATCCCAATCCTCCTTTCCAGTCTGCTACACCCCTCACCTACAGAGCTTCAGTGGCTAAGCCAAAGAAAAAACGAAAGTTTTTTCCAACCAAGACGATCCTGCCAGTAACCCAACCTGCCTCCGCACCAGCTAATCTAACCCAGTCTGACATCCCAGTGCCTGCCTTCCAGCCTGAAGTCTTGGTGCCTGCCTTCCAGCTTGATGTCTCCACTTTCCAGTCTGATGTCTCGGTGCCTGCCTTCCAGCCTGATGTACCTGCCTTCCAGCCTGACATGCCTTCCTTCCAGTCAGATGTGTCCGCCTTCCAGCCTGATGTCTCGGTGCCTGCCTTCCAGCCTGATGTCTCTGTGCCTGCCTTCCAGCCTGATGTCTTGGTGCCTGCCCTCCAGCCTGATGTCTCAGAGCCTGCCTTCCAGCCAGATGTCTCGGTGCCTGCCTTCCAGCTTGATGTCTCCACTTTCCAGTCTGATGTCTTGATGCCTGCCTTCCAGCCCAAAGTCTCGGTGCCTGCCTTCCAGCCTGATGTACCTGCCTTCCAGCCTGACGTGCCTACCGTGCAGTCAGATGTGCCTGCCTTCCAGCCCGATGTATCGGTGCCTGCCTTCCAGCCCAATGTATCGGTGCCTGCGTTCCAGCCAGACGTCTCGGTGCCTGCCTTCCAGCTTGATGTCTCCACTTTCCAGTCTGATGTGCCCGCTTTCCAGTCTGATGTCTTGATGCCTGCCTTTCAGCCCAAAGTCCCAGTGCCTGCCTTCCAGTCTGATGTGCCTATCTTCCATTCTGATGTGTCCACCTTCCAGTCTGATGTACCCGCTTTCCAGTCTGATGTCTTGATGCCTGCCTTCCAGCCCAAAGTCTCTGTGCCAGTGTTCCAGCCGGAGGTGCCAGTGTTCCAGCCGGAGGTGCCAGTGTTCCAGCCGGAGGCGCCAGTGTTCCAGCCTGAGGTGCCAGTGTTCCAGCCGGAGGTGCCAGTGCCTACTTTCCAGCTTGATGAGCCGGCTTTTCCAGCCTGATGTGCCCACTTTGGGCTGGAAAGCGGGCTCATCGTGCCTGTGCCTGCTGCCCAGCTTGAAGTGCCTGCTGCTCCGCTTAATGTGGCCATGCCTGTTGCCCAGCTTGATGTGCCTGCCGCCCAGCTTGATGTGCAGGTTCCTACTGTCCCGCTTGATGTGCCTGCTACTACACTTGATGTGCCTGCTGCCCAACCTGAAGTGCCGTGCCTGCTGCCCAGCCTGAAGTGCCCGTGCCTGCTGCCCAGCCTGAAGTGCCCGTGCCTGCTGCCCAGCCTGGAGTATTCCTGTCCGCTGCCCAGCCTGGAGTATTCCTGTCCGCTGCCCAGCCTGGAGTGTTCCTGTCCGCTGCCCAGCCTGGAGTGTTCCTGTCCGCTGCCCAGCCTGGAGTGTTCCTGTCCGCTGCCCAGCCTGGAGTGTTCCTGTCCGCTGCCCAGCCTGGAGGGTTCCTGTCCGCTGCCAAGCCTGGTGTGTTCCTGTCCGCTACCCAGCCTGATGTGCCACTGCTTGCTGCCCAGCTTGAGGTGCCCACTGCCCGGCCGGACACCATGGACAACGGCTAGTTGGAGCGTCCGGAGGTCGCTCCTTCAAGGGGGGGTACTGTCAGGAAAGGTCTCCTCCGCTGGTGATATCGATCATTTGGCATGCAGTACTGAGGTCCACCAGCAGGTGTCTCCTGGCAGTTCGGAGCTGTCAGAAGAGCTCTTTCCTGCAAGTATTCTATCACCTTTGGGCCACAGTACTGGCGTCCACTAGGGATGAGCTTCGAGTTCGAGTCGAACTCATGTTCGACTCGAACATTGGCTGTTCGCAAGTTCACCGAACAGCGAACAATTTGGGGTGTTCGCGGCAAATTCGAATGCCACGGAACACCCTTTAAAAGTCTATGGGAGAAATCAAAAGTGCTAATTTTAAAGGCTAATATGCAAGTTATTGTCATAAAAAGTGTTTGGGGACCTGGGTCCTGCCCCAGGGGACATGGATCAATGCAAAAAAAAGTTTTAAAAACGGCCGTTTTTTCAGGAGCAGTGATTTTAATAATGCTTAAAGTCAATCAATAAAAGTGTAATATCCCTTTAAATTTCGTACCTGGGGGGTGTCTATAGTGTGCCTGTAAAGGGGCGCATGTTTCCTGTGTTTAGAACAGTCTGACAGCAAAATGACATTTTGAAGGAAAAAACTCATTTAAAACTACTCGCGGCTATTGCATTGCCGACAATACACATAGAAGTTCATTGATAAAAACGGCATGGGAATTCCCCAAAGGGGAACCCCGAACCAAAATTAAAAAAAAAAAATGACGTGGGAGTCCCCCTAAATTCCATACCAGGCCCTTCAGGTCTGGTATGGATATTAAGGGGAACCCCGGCCAAAATTAAAAAAAAAAAATGACGTGGGGTTCCCCCTAAATTCCATACCAGACCCTTCAGGTCTGGTATGGATTTTAAGGGGAACCCCGCGCCAAAAAAAAAAAAAAAAAACGGCGTGGGGTCCCCCAAAAATCCATACCAGACCCTTATCCGAGCACGCAACCTGGCAGGCCGCAGGAAAAGAGGGGGGGACGAGAGTGCGGCCCCCCCTCCCTCCTGAACCGTACCAGGCCACATGCCCTCAACATTGGGAGGGTGCTTTGGGGTAGCCCCCCAAAACACCTTGTCCCCATGTTGATGAGGACAAGGGCCTCATCCCCACAACCCTGGCCGGTGGTTGTGGGGGTCTGCGGGCGGAGGGCTTATCGGAATCTGGAAGCCCCCTTTAACAAGGTGACCCCCAGATCCCGGCCCCCCCCTGTGTGAAATGGTAAGGGGGTACATAAGTACCCCTACCATTTCACGAAGAAAGTGTCAAAAATGTTAAAAATGACAAGAGACAGTTTTAATGACAATTCCTTTATTTAAATGCTTCTTCTTTCTTCTATCTTCCTTCATCTTCTGGTTCTTCTGGTTCTTCTGGCTCTTCTGGTTCTTCCTCCGGCGTTCTCGTCCAGCATCTCCTCCGCGGCGTCTTCTATCTTCTTCTCCTCGGGCCGCTCCGCACCCATGGCATGGGGGGGAGGCTCCCGCTCTTCTCTTCTTCTTTTCTTCTCTTCTTCTCTTCTTCTTTTCTTCTTTTCTTCTCCGGGCCGCTCCGCAATCCATGCTGGCATGGAGGGAGGCTCCCGCTGTGTGACGGCGCTCCTCGTCTGACAGTTCTTAAATAACGGGGGGGGGCGGGGCCACCCGGTGACCCCGCCCCCCTCTGACGCACGGTGACTTGACGGGACTTCCCTGTGACGTCACGGGGAATGCCACAGGGAAGTCCCGTCAAGTCACCGTGCGTCAGAGGGGGGCGGGGTCACCGGGTGGCCCCGCCCCCCGTTATTTAAGAACTGTCAGACGAGGAGCGCCGTCACACAGCGGGAGCCTCCCTCCATGCCAGCATGGATTGCGGAGCGGCCCGGAGAAGAAAAGAAGAAAAGAAGAAGAGAAGAAGAGAAGAAAAGAAGAAGAGAAGAGCGGGAGCCTCCCCCCCATGCCATGGGTGCGGAGCGGCCCGAGGAGAAGAAGACAGAAGACGCCGCGGAGGAGATGCTGGACGAGAATGCCGGAGGAAGAACCAGAAGAGCCAGAAGAACCAGAAGAACCAGAAGATGAAGGAAGATAGAAGAAAGAAGCATTTAAATAAAGGAATTGTCAAAAACTGTCTCTTGTCATTTTTAACATTTTTGACACTTTCTTCGTGAAATGGTAGGGGTACTTATGTACCCCCTTACCATTTCACACAGGGGGGGGGCCGGGATCTGGGGGTCACCTTGTTAAAGGGGGCTTCCAGATTCCGATAAGCCCCCCGCCCGCAGACCCCCACAACCACCGGCCAGGGTTGTGGGGATGAGGCCCTTGTCCTCATCAACATGGGGACAAGGTGTTTTGGGGGGCTACCCCAAAGCACCCTCCCAATGTTGAGGGCATGTGGCCTGGTACGGTTCAGGAGGGAGGGGGGCCGCACTCTCGTCCCCCCCTCTTTTCCTGCGGCCTGCCAGGTTGCGTGCTCGGATAAGGGTCTGGTATGGATTTTTGGGGGGACCCCACGCCGTTTTTTTTTTTTTTTTTTGGCGCGGGGTTCCCCTTAAAATCCATACCAGACCTGAAGGGTCTGGTATGGAATTTAGGGGGAACCCCACGTCATTTTTTTTTTTTAATTTTGGCCGGGGTTCCCCTTAATATCCATACCAGACCTGAAGGGCCTGGTATGGAATTTAGGAGGACTCCCACGTCATTTTTTTTTTTTTAATTTTGGTTCGGGGTTCCCCTTTGGGGAATTCCCATGCCGTTTTTATCAATGAACTTCTATGTGTATTGTCGGCAATGCAATAGCCGCGAGTAGTTTTAAATGAGTTTTTTCCTTCAAAATGTCATTTTGCTGTCAGACTGTTCTAAACACAGGAAACATGCGCCCCTTTACAGGCATACTATAGACACCCCCCAGGTACGAAATTTAAAGGGATATTACACTTTTATTGTTTGACTTTAAGCATTATTAAAATCACTGCTCCTGAAAAAACGGCCGTTTTTAAAACTTTTTTTTGCATTGATCCATGTCCCCTGGGGCAGGACCCAGGTCCCCAAACACTTTTTATGACAATAACTTTCATATAAGCCTTTAAAATTAGCACTTTTGATTATTCATGTTCGTGTCCCATAGACTTTAACGGTGTTCGCATGTTCGAACGAACTTTTTTCCTGTTCGCATGTTCTGGTGCGAACCGAACAGGGGGGTGTTCGGCTCATCCCTAGCGTCCACCAGTGGAGGAATCCTGGCAGTATGGAGCAGGTATTCTCCTCTGCAGACAGGTGTCACCTGACTTTAATTAGCAGAACTGTAGTATAAATACCAGGCAATTGCACACTTATGTTGCCCTGGTATTGTTCCTTGAGCCCTGACCTGTATCCTGTTA
Organism: Aquarana catesbeiana; assembly: GCF_042186555.1. NCBI lineage: Eukaryota > Metazoa > Chordata > Amphibia > Anura > Ranidae > Aquarana > Aquarana catesbeiana. The sequence goes on along the minus strand of NC_133324.1, from coordinate 177,578,989 downwards.
CTCTGATTCCTGATTCCTGAACTTGAAGCCTGATACCTGAAACCTGTTGATCCTGTTCCCTGTCTGTTACCTGAACCCTGGACCCTGGACTCTGAGCCTTGTACCTGACCCGTCCCTCCTGTGATCCATCCATCCTCTCTTGTCCTGTTTATCTCCCTTCCCAGCTACTTATTCCCTGTTTATGACCCTGGCCTGGCTTAACTACGATTCTGGTACTCCCTCTTGCTACATATGCTGGTTGGTTTTATATCACTGATTGCTTGGTTGTTCACTCTGTATTGGTGGTGTGTTCACATATGCATTTTCCTAAATAAACTTACTTTCACCTATTTATGTCTGGTTCACTCTGTCGCAGTCACACAATTCTGGTCACATCTGGTTTATGACACCCCCACTACAACTTTACACAAGAGAAATTTGATTCTTTCTTTGATTCCCCACACCTACCCAAACTCGCTCCTGACCACTTTTTATCTTTAAACTAGATAGTCACACCTGGGGAACTAGCTAATGTAGTGAAAAACCTCCCTAACCAAAAATCCCCCAGCCCTGATCGCTTGCCATATTCCTATTATGAAACCTTTCTGCCAATCTTAAGCCCACATCTAATTTCCCTATTCTCCACCCTATTTAAAGACACTGTACCCCACCCTCAATTCCTCCATGCCCATATCCCTGTAATCCCAAAACCTGGTAAAGATCCTTGCCTTCCGGATAACTATAGGCCCATTGTACTACTCAGTTCTGACTACAAAATATTTACAAAGATTCTAGCCAATCGACTACCCCACTTAATCCCCAGGCACATACATAAAGATCAAGTAGGCTTTGTGGCAGCCAGACACACAGGCGATAACACAAGAGGTACCATAGACCTCATTGACCTATTAAACAAAACAACACGCCCAGCTCTGATACTAAGCCTTGACACAGAAAAAGCCTTTGACAGGCTCAGTTGGCCCTTTATGTTTGCCACACTCTCTAACTATGGTTTCAAAGGTCCCTTCATCGCTGCACTACATGCTCTATATTCCTGACCCTCTTCCCAAGTCTAATTATCCTTCTACTTATCGCCATCCTTCTCTCTGAGTAATGGTACTAGACAGGGATGTCCGCTGTCCCCCCTACTTTTCATTCTCTGTCTGGTACCCGTGGCTGCAGCCATTCGCATTCACCCTGACACCCGTGGGGTCTCGTTATGTCAAAACGAATACAAACTGTCCTTATTCGCAGATGACATGCTGTTGACTTTGACCAGATCCCACATTCCCCCCCCCCCCCCCCAAACCTACATGCCCTGCTTAAAGAATTTATCTTTCTCTCAGGATATAAGATCAACACAAGCAAAACGGAAGCTTTATCCATACTTATCTCACCCTCGGATCTCACCTGCCTACAACAAGATTATTCCTATCATTGGTGTACAAAATCCCTTAAATATTTAGGAATTAACCTAACCTCCTCATATTCAAACCTTTACCAGGCCAACTTCCCGCCTCTCTTACGCGACATTGACCATCTCTTGCGACAATGGGACACATATCTCATTTCTCTCCTGGGCTGCATCAATATCCTGAAGATGTCTATCCTGCCAAGACTCCTCTATCTATTTGAAACCCTACCGATCCCGTCCCAATCACAACTCAAAGCTACCCCGAGGTCTTTCCTTAACTTCATTTGGCACTATAAAGCTCATCGAATAGCTAGCTCGGTCGTTCTTGCCCCTAGATCCAGAGGTGGGTTGGGAGCCCCAGACCTCCTTAAATATTATCTTGCTACCCATCTAAAACCAATCGTTGTCTGGTCACATAGCATGGCATCCAGTATCTGGTTGGAAATTGAAATGAATATTACTAGTCCAGTCCACCCCTGCTCCATGATTTGGATGGATTTAGAGACCTCCATAACCCAGCTTAGGAACTTATGCCTACACCCGATGATTTTCACTCATTCTAATGGAAAAAATGCTCCCGTCAGTTCTTCCTCTTATCCCCATGCCCACCCCTGTTAAATGTGCTGTTTAATCCCGACATACCGGATAGTTTATCCTATACTTGAATGCTCTCACGGACACAGGCCGCAATTTTTCAGCTCCGAAGTCTCGTACACCCACTTACCCACACACTTTTATCCTTCGATGAAATTCAATGGAAACACCAAATCCCTAAACGTTTATTCTACTCTTATCTCCAAATTAAATATTACTTTGGCTCCAAATCCCCCACCCTCACCTTGGATAGACCCACTCCATTTGAACTCTTATGTGCCCAGGGCACATATACCAAGCTCATCTTATTTCAGAAATTTACAAATATCTACATGAGGTCCTCCCACTCACCGCCATATGTCACTCCTACAAATCATCAAACAACCCATCCCTACCCCTCAATGGCGGAAAATATGGGAGGCTGCTTCCAAATCTTCACGATGTGTGGAGCATAGGGAGATGACCTATAAGATTTTACTATTTTGGTACAGAACCCCAGAGGTCCTGCATAGATATGATCCCGGGGCTCCCCGGGTGTGTTGGAGATGCCGGGTGGATATTGGCTCCCACCTTCATATTTTCTGGGAATGTCCCAGTATTCAACCCTTCTGGTCCTCTATCCATACATACTTGCAAAATCTTTTTTAAATCCATCTTCCCTTAAATCCAATCCATTTTCTTTTAGGTTTGCCATGCCCCGACCTCCCCAAATATGCCCAAAAATTAGCTGGCTTTATCCTTTTGGCAGCAAAATGAGCCATAACCTTGAGATGGTTATCCTCATCTCCACCCACCCTCTCATAAGTCCTGCAAATATTGGAACAGATCCGCAGAATGGAACACCTCACTGCTACTATCCATGATACTCTTGTACTCAATTTTCAAAGATTTGGGACCTGTGGGACCACACAGAACTCAATCCTGAGACTATCCTATCACCTTCCGATAACACAATACCTCCTTGAACACGTATGGTGAATGCTTTATTTCCCGACCCCGCTCACATATTCCCTTAAAGATTCCATGGTGCACCCCTTCCCTCCCCCCTCCATGTGGGTATCCCGTGGGGCGCCTCTATCTGGTATAGGCGCTCCTGAGACCCCACTAACCCTAGACCCAGTGAGCAACAATTTCTATGGTGTGCTATACCAAGATACCTAGACCGCCCCCTCCCTGGGTCCCCCCCTCCTCATTCTCTCTCTATGCCTTCCTCCTAAGATCTATATATCTTTCATATTGGAAACCTGCAAAGTTGGTAACATTGTAACCTTACCTTTAAGGCTTTGTCCTATGTTATATACCTTTTGAATGACTGTACTTTTGTACTGACAACTGTTTGATGTTGCCTTCCCTTCTGTATTTTTGAAACCCTTTAATAAAAATACAATTTAAACAAGAAAATGCTGGGCATCCTCCAGCAGCATGTACCCACACTGTGGTTGAATAATTCTGGGGATTCCTCCGTGCGTGATGGTGGGGCTATGGAAGGAGTGGCTGTGGATAAGGAGCCGGTGGAATAGGCTGATTTGGCAGCTGCGTTGAAAGGCAAACTACTCTGAGCCTGGGTGACAGAGGATGAGGAGGATGAGGACGGCTTTGTTATCCACTCCACCTACTATTCTGCATCTTGTGGCTCAATAACATGGCCAGCAGCAGAAACAAAGGACAAGCGTGCCCCACAGCCACCTGCAGAGGATGCACCATGTCCACGACCACCATTGTTGACTGTAGACACAGAGGCTGCTTGCCCTCTTTTAGTTGATTGTGAGTGTCTGCCTCTCCTTGGTGGCCTTCCGGACATGATGTATTTTTTGTTTTGCATTAGAGTGTATTAGAAACTGTACGCACTGTATTAGATACTGTGTACATTGCCTGCACTGTATCTGTATTGGAACCTGTACAATGGCTGCACTGTATTTTATACTGTGTACACCACCTGCACTGTATTAGAAACTGTACTACAGCTGCACTGTATTGTGTACTGTGTATAACACCAGAAGTGTAATAGAAACTGTACACACTGTATTAGATACTGTGTACACCACCTGCACTTTATTAGAAACTGTACTACAACTACACTGTATTGTGTACTGTGTACACCACCAGAAGTGTAGTAGAAACTGTACACCCTGTATTAGATACTGTGTACACCACCAGAAAAGTAGTAGAAACTGTACTACGGCTGCTGTCAGGAAGATTCTGCCAGTAACAGGCATCCTGAGCTTGCCGTTGTGCATGCGCACCTATGCACATGCACACACATGTTCCTGTCCAGTCTGCTGTCCGGTTCCAGTCTGCTGACCAGTTCCAGTCTGCTGACCGGTTCCAGTCTGCTGTCCGGTTCCAGTTTGCTGACCAGTTCCAGTCTGCTTTCCGGTTCCAGTGTGCTGACCAGTTCCAGTCTGCAGACCAGTTCCAGTCTGCTGTCTAGTTCCAGTCTGCTGCACCTGCCTGCCGATCCAGCTCCTTCCAGGTTCCTGTCTACCTCCCGGCTCAGTCTGAGGTCCCTCTGCACAGTGCTTCCTGAGTTCCAGTCCCATCTCCTGCTGTTGATCCTGCCAGGAACTCGTGCCACTCTTGACTGTGCTTCCTGTTCACCCTACCAGGGCCCTCGAGTCGGAGCCGTTAGAGAGGTCATCCCCTGCAGATAGGGCTCGTCCACTAGGTATGTGACAGCTGCACTGTATTGTGTACTGTGTATAACACCAGAAGTGTAGTAGAAACTGCACACACTGTATTAGATACTGTGTACACCACCTGTACTTTATTAGAAACTGTACTACAACTACACTGTATTGTGTACTGTGTAAACCACCAGAAGTGTAGTAGAAACTGTACACACTGTACTAGATACTGTGTACACCACCAGAAAGTAGTAGAAACTGCACTACGGCTGTACTGTATTGTGTACTGTGTACACCACCAGAAGTGTAGTAGAAACTGTACACACTGTATTAGATACTGTGTACTCTATCAGAAAAGTAGTAGAAACCGAATATACTGTAGTAGATACTGTGTACACTGCCTGCACTGTATTAGAAATTGTACAACAGCTATTCTGTATTTTATACTGTCTACGCCACCAGAAATATTAAATCAAGAATTGTAATTACATGCCCCTGTTAACACAACACTGTAAGTCCTCACAGTTACTCTTGGTGAGCGCAGGAACTGCTGTGAAATATTTGATCAAAAATTGTAATTACATTATAGTGCAGCCATAGTAGAGTTGTTACTACTTTTCTAGTGGTGTACACAGTAGGCAATATGGATGAACTGAACACCCTCCTGTTCGGTTCGCACCAGATTATGTGAACAGGCAAAAAATTTGGCAGAACACATGAACACCGTTAAAGTCTATGGGACAAGAACATGAATAATCAAATGTGCTCATTTTAAAGGCTTATATACAAGTTGTTGTCATAAAAAGTGTTTGGGGACCTGGGTTCTGCCCCAGGGGACATGTATCAATGCAAATTAAAAAAAAAAAAAGTGCCACTTTACAGGCATACTATAGAAACCCTCCAGGCATGATATTTAAAGGAATATTTCATTTTTATTGTTTCACTTTAAGCAATAAAAAAATCACTGCTCCCGAAAAAACGGCTGTTCTTAAAAAATTTTTATGGTTTTTGCACCCTGCCTTTTGCCAATTATGGCTCTCATAGCAGAGGGCGCTGGGATGGGCCAAAGCATGCAGGTCAGGTGCATGCTTTGGCCAAACATCATACAGCAATGCACTGTGATCTCACAGTGCATTATGGGGCGTTCCGCAGGTGCTAAAATTTCCAGCGAATGCCTCATGATGTTCATTGTTCAGGGAACGGGCGAATACCCAAAGTTCGAATCGAACTTGTGTTCGACCCGAACATCGAGCTCATCCCTAATATTATTACACTACCTGAAGAGTATTAGAAACAGTACATCACAGAATGCACTGTAGATATAAACTACACTGGATGCAGAATATATATATATATATATATATATATATATATATATATATATATATATATATATATATATATATATATATATATTAATACACTGCCTGCACTGACTGATAGACATTTGCACTGACAAAAAAAATTGTTCGTTTTCATTTTTCTTTGTTTTTTTGCTTTTTTCAGAAATTCGAAAATTCTTAATTTTCACATTTTTGAATTTCTGAATATCCGAATTCCCAAATTTCGAAATTCCAAATTTTCAAATTTCAGAATTTTCGAATTGTGAATTTCGAAATTCCGAATTTTCGGAATTCGAAAATTCGGAAATTCAAAAATTCTAAATTTTGAAAATCTGATAAAAAGAAAGAAAATCAGTAAAATTCAAAATAATAAGTAATAATAACTAACTATTAACCATTTAAGGATCGAGCCTCTTTTTGAGATTTGTTTACAAGTTAAACAGGTTTTTAGAACCCCAAACAATATACATTTTTTTTAATATCCTAGAGAATAAAATAGCGGTCGTTGCAATACTTTCTGTCACACCGTATTTGCGCAACGGTCTTGCAAGCACTCTTTTTTTTGGAAAAAAATACACTTTTTTGAATTAAAAAATAAGACAACAGTAAAGTTAGCCCACTTTTTTTTTGATATTGTGAAAGATAATGTTATGTCGAGTAAATTGATACCCAACATGTCACGCTTCAAATTTTTGCCCACTCGTGGAATGGCGACAAACTTTTACCCTTAAAAATCTCCATAGGCGACATTTAAAAAATTCCACAGGTTGCATGTTTTAAGTTACAGAGGATGTCTAGTGCTAGAATTTATTGCTCTTGCTCTACCAATCACAGTGATACCTCACATGTGTGGTTTGAACACGGTTTTCATACGCATGCGCTACTCACGTATGCGTTTGCTTCTACACGCGAGCTCGGCGGGACGGGGTGCGTTTAAAAAAATTTTTTTCTTATTTATTTTACCTTTTATTTTTTATTTTTACACAGTTTTTTTTTTTTTAAATTGTGTCACTTTTATTCCTATTACAAGAAATGTAAACATCCCTTGTAATAGAAAAAAGCATGACAGGACCTCAGATCTCATATTTACACTTAAATGCAATAAAAAAAAATTGTCATTTAAAAAAGTAATAAAAAATGGCCCTTTAAGAGCTAACGGCGGAAGTGATGTTGTGACGTTGCTTCCGCCCTGCATCGTTATGGAGACAGGTGGGGGCCATCTTCCCCTCACTCATCTCCACACCCAGCAAGGGTGAAGATCTGATTGCCACTGCCGATGGCTCCGGTAAGTGGCAGAGGGCACCAGTAAGTGGCAGGAGGGGGGCCCTCTACCCCCGCCGATAAAAGTGAATCCGCTGCAGAGATCACTCTTATCGGAAACCGGACCACCGGCTCAAGAAGAGGATACCGGGGTTATGGCAGATAGCTGCTGCCATAACAATGATATCCCCCTTCAAAGTAAGGACGTATATTGCCGAGCGGCGGTCCGGAAGTGGTTAAATTATAGGTATTGGAATTTCCAATTTTTGAAAATGTTGAATTTCCGAATTTCAAAATTTCCGAAATTTCAAATTATCGGAAGTTAGAAAATTTGGAAATTCGGAATTTGGAAATTCGAAATTTCGGAAATTTAAGAATTCTGAAATTTTGGAATTAATGAATTCGGAACTAAACGAATTGTACATGTCTACTGAATGAATATCGAGTAAACACTGAATATATAGTCAATGCTAAATGCAGAGTATATATATATATATATATATATATATATATATACACAGTGGGGACGCTAAGTATTCAGACCCCCTTAAATTTTTCACTCTTTGTTATATTGCAGCCATTTGCTAAAATCATTTAAGTTCATTTTTTTTCCTCATTAATGTAAACACAGCACCCCATATTGACAGAAAAACACAGAATTGTTGACATTTTTGCAGATTTATTAAAAAAGAAAAACTGAAATATCACATGGTCTTAAGTATTCAGTCCCTTTACTGTGACACTCATATATTTATCTCAGGTGCTGCCCATTTCTTCTGATCATCCTTGAGATGGTTTTACACCTTCGTTTGAGTCCAGCTATGTTTGATTATACTGATTGGACTTGATTAGGAAAGCCACACACCTGTCTATATAAGACCTTACAGCTCACAGTGCATGTCAGAGCAAATGAGAATCATGAGGTGAAAGGAACTGCCTGAAGAGCTCAGAGACAGAATTGTGGCAAGGCACAGATCTGGCCAAGGTTACAAAAAAATTATGCTGCACTTAAGGTTCCTAAGAGCACAGTGGCCTCCCTAATCCTTAAATGGAAGACGTTTGGGATGACCAGAACCCTTCCTAGAGCTGGCCGTCCGGCCAAAATGAGCTATTGAAGGAGAAGAGCCTTGATGAGAGAGGTAAAGAAGAACCCAAAGATCACTGTGGCTGAGCTCCAGAGATGCAGTTGGGAGATGGGAGAAAGTTGTAGAAAGTCAACCATCACTGCAGCCCTCCACCAGTCGGCCCGATGGAAGCCTCTCCTCGGTGCAAGACACATGAAAGCCCGCATGGAGTTTGCTAAAAAAACACCTGAAGGACTCCAAGATGGTGAGAAATAAGATTCTTTGGTCTGATGAGACCAAGATAGAACTTTTTGGCCTTAATTCTAAGCAGTATGAGTGGAGAAAACCAGGCACTGCTCGTCACCTGTCCAATACAGTCCCAACAGTGAAGCATGGTGGTGGCAGCATCATGCTGTGGGGATGTTTTTCAGCTGCAGGGATGGGACGACTGGTTGCAATTGAGGGAAAGATGAATGCGGCCAAGTACAGGGATATCCTGGATGAAAACCTTCACCAGAGTGTCCAGGAATCAGATTGGGCCGAAGGTTTACCTTCCAACAAGACAATGATCCTAAGCACAAAGCTAAAATAACGAAGGAGTGGCTTCACAACAACTCCGTGACTGTTCTTGAATGGCCCAGCCAGAGCCCTGACTTAAACCCAATTGAGCATCTCTGGAGAGACCTAAAATAGCTATCCACCAATGTTTACCATCCAACCTGACAGAACTGGAGAGGATCTGCAAGGAGGAATGGCAGAGGATCCCCAAATCCATGTGTGAAAAACTTATTGCATCTTACCCAAAAAGACTCATGGCTGTATTAGATCAAAAGGGTGCTTCTACTAAATACTGAGCAAAGGGTCTGAATACTTAGAACCATGTGATATTTCAGTTTTTCTTTTTTAATAAATCTGCAAAAATGTCAACAATTCTGTGTTTTTCTGTCAATATGGGGTGCTGTGTGTACATTAATGAGGAAAAAAATGAACCTAAATTATTTCAGCAAATGGCTGCAATATAACAAAGAGTGAAAAATGTAAGGGGGTCTGAATACTTTCCGTCCCCACTGTATATATATATATATATATATATATATATATATATATATATACACAATATCTTACAAAAGTGTGTACACCCCTCACATTTTTGTAAATATTTTATTATATCTTTTCATGTGACAACACTGAAGAAATTACACTTTGCTACAATGTAAAGTAGTGAGTGTACAGCTTGTATAACAGTGTAAATTTGATGTCCCCTCAAAATAACTCAACAAACAGCCATTAATGTCTAAACCGCTGGCATGTGACTCATTAGTGTTACAAGGTCTCAGGTGTAAATGGGGAGCAGGTGTGTTAAATTTGGTGTTATCGCTCTCTCATATTGGTCACTGGAAGTTCAACATGCCACATCATGGTAAAGAACTCTCTGAGGATCTGAAAAAAAAAAGATGTGCTAGGCTATAAAAAGATTGCCAAGACCCTGAAACTGAGCTGCAACAGTTTAACAGGACAGGTTCCACTCAGAACAGGGCACACCATGGTCGACCAAAAAAGTTGAGTGCACGTGCTCAGCGTCATATCCAGAGGTTGTCTTTGGGAAATAGACATATGAGTGCCGAGATTCAAGGGGTGGGGGGGTCAGCCTATCAGTGCTCAGACCATACGCCGCATACTGCATCAAATTGGTCTGCATGGCTGTCTTCCCAGAAGGAAGCCTCTTCTAAAGATGATGCACAAGAAAGCCCACAAACAGTTTGCTGAAGACAAGCAGACTCAGGACATAGATTACTGGAACCCTGTCCTGTGGTCTCATGAGACCAAGACACACTTATTTGGTTCAGATGGTGTCAAGCGTGTGTGGTGGCAACCAGGTGAGGAGTACAAAGACAAGTTTGTCCTGCCTATAGTCAAGCATGGTGGTGGGAGTGTCATGGTCTGGGGCTGCACGAGTGCTGTCGGAACCATGAATGCCAATATGTACTGTGACATACTGAAGCCAAGCATGATCCCCTCCCATCAGAGACTGGGCCGCAGGGCAATATTCCAACATAACAACCTCAAACACAACTCCAAGACGACCACTGCCTTGCTATAGAAGCTGAGGGTAAAGGTGATGGACTGGCCAAGCATGTCTCCAGACCTGAACCCTATTGAGCATCTGTGGGGCATCCTCAAATGGAAAGTGGAGGAGCGCAAGGTCTCTAACATCCACCAGCTCCGTGATGTCATCATGGAGGAGTGAAAGAGGACTCCAGTGGCAACCAGTTAAGCTCTGGTGAACTCCATGTCCAAGAGGGTAAGGCAGTGCTGGAAAATAGTGGCGGCTAAACAAAATATTGACACTTTGGGCCCAATTTGGACATTTTAACTTAGGGGTGTACTCACTTTTGTTGCCAGCAGTTTAGACATTAATGGCTGTGTGTTGAGTTATTTTGAGGGGAGAGCAAATTTACACTGTTATACAAGCTGTACATTCACTACTTTACATTGTAGCAAAGTGTCATTTCTTCAGTGTTGTCACATGAAAAGATGTACCGTATTTATCGGCGTATAACACGCACCGGCGTATAACACGCACCCTAATTTAGGAGGGAATTTTAAGGAAAAAAAACTTTTAGGAGGGAAGTTGAAGGGAAAAAAACTTACATTTAAATGCCCATCATTGCAGCCTTCTCAGTGCAGCCTTGCCCCAGTGCAGCCATGTCAGTGCAGCCTTGTCAGTGCAGCCTTCTCCAGTGCAGCCTTCCCCAGTTCAGCCTTGTCAGTGTAGCCTTCCCCAGTGCAGCCTTGTCAGTGCAGCCTTCCCCAGTGGAGCCTTGTCAGTGCAGCCTTGCCCCAGTGCAGCCTTGCCCCAGTGCAGCCTTCGATCCTCTATCCCTGCCATTCTGGGCTTCAAAATCGCCGACCGCGATTTGAAAATGGCGCCGCTGGCGCCGAAATACACAGAGCCGGTCCTCGGCTCTTCCCGGCGGCTCTCGTTCACTTTCGGCTCCACTCGTAGTCCCGAGCGGAGCTATCCGAACCTAGCCGAGTAGGTTCGGATAGCTCCGCTCGGGACTACGAGTGGAGCCGAAAGTGAACGAGAGCCGCCGGGAAGAGCCGAGGACCGGCTCTGTGTATTTCGGCGCCGGCGGCGCCATTTTCAAATCGCGGTCGGCGATTTTGAAGATGTGACAGCTCGGGATCGCAGGGGATCGGCGTATAACACGCACCTGCGATTTTCCCCTGATTTTAAGGGGAAAAAAGTGCGTGTTATACGCCGATAAATACGGTAATAAAATATTTACAAAAATGTGAGGGGTGTACTCACTTTTGTGAGATACTGTATATATGAGATTGACTGCATATATACAGTGCCTTGCAAAAGTATTCACCCCCCTTGGCTTTTTAACTATTTTGTTACATTACAGCCTTTAGTTCAATGTTTTTTTCATCTGAATTATATGTGATGGATCAGAACACAATAGTCTAAGTTGTTGAAGAAAAATTAGAAAAATATATACATAAAACTATTTTTCAGAAATAAAAAACTGATAATTGGCACGTGCATATGTATTCACCCCCTTTGTTATGAAGCCCATAAAAAGCTCTGGTGCAACCAATTACCTTCAAAAGTCACATAATTAGTGAAATGATGTCCACCTGTGTGCAATCTAAGTGTCACATGATCTGTCATTACATATACACACCTTTTTGAAAGGCCCCAGAGGCTGCAACACCTAAGCAAGAGGCACCACTAACCAAACACTGCCATGAAGACCAAGGAACTCTCCAAACAAGTAAGGGACAATGTTGTTGAGAAGTACAAGTCAGGGTTAGGTTATAAAAAAAATCCAAATCTTTGATGATTCCTAGGAGCACCATCAAATCTATCATAACCAAATGGAAAGAACATGGCACAACAGCAAACCTGCCAAGAGAGGGCTGCACACCGAAACTCACGGACCAGTGAAGGAGGGCATTAATCAGAGAGGCAGCACAGAGACCTAAGGTAACCCTGGAGGAGCTGCAGAGTTCCATAGCAGAGAATGGAGTATCTGTACATCTGTACATAGGACGACAAATACAAAAAACAAAATGGCACGTTTTGAGTTTGCGAAAAGGCATGTGGGAGACTCACAAATGTATGGAGGAAGTTGCTCTGGTCTGATGAGACTAAAATTGAACTTTTTGGCCATCAAAGAAAATGCTATGTCTGGCCCAAACCCAACACATCACATCACCCAAAGAACACCATCCCCAGAGTGAAAGATGGTGGTGGCAGCATCATGCTCTGGGAATGTTTTTCAGCAGTCAGGACTGGGAAACTGGTCGGAGTTGAGGGAAAGATTGATGGTGCTAAATACAGGGATATTCTTGAGCAAAACCTGTACCACTCTGTGTGTGATTTAAGGTTAGGATGGAGGTTCACCTTCCAGCAGGACAAATGACCCCAAACACACTGCTAAAGCAACACTTGAGGGGGGACACATGTAAATGTGTTGGAATGGCCTATTTAAAGCCCAGACCTCAATCCAATAGAAAATCTGTGGTCAGACATAAAGATTGCTGTTCACAAGCGCAAACCATCCAACTTGAAGGAGCTGGAGCAGTTTAGCAAGGAGGAATGGGCAAAAATTCCAGTGGTAACATGTGGCAAGCTCATAGAGGCTTATCCAAAGCGACTTGGAGCTGTGATAGACGCAAAAGGTGGCTCTACAAAGTATTGACTTTAGAGGGGTGAATAGTTATGCACATTGACTTTTTCTGTTATTTTGTCCTATTTGTTGTTTGCTTCACAATAAAAAAAATCCTCAAAGTTGTGGGCACGTTCTGTAAATTAAATGATGCAAATCCTCAAACAATCCATGTTAATTCCAGGTTGTGAGGCAATAACACATGAAAAATGTCAAGGGGGTGAATACTTTTGCAAGGCACTGTATCTCAAATACACTGCCACTAACTGAATAACCTGCCTGCTTAACCACTTCAGCCCTTGGAAGAATTTACCCTCTTCCTGACCAGAGCACTTTTTGTGATTCGGCACTGCGTCGCTTTAACTGACAATTGCGCGGTCGTGCGACATTGCTCCTAAACAAAATTGAAGTCCTTTTTTTTTCCACAAATAGCTTTCTTTTGGTGGTATTTGATCACCTCTGCGATTTTATTTTTTGAGCTATAAACAAAAAAATAGCGACAATTTTGAAAAAAACACATTATTTTTTACTTTTTGCTATAATAAATATCCCCAAAAATATATATAAAAAAACACTTTTTTTCCTCAGTTTAGGCCGATACCTATTCTTCTACATATATTTGGTAAAAAAAATCTCAATAAACGTTTACTGATAATTGGCCAAAGGCACCCTGCCTTTGGCCAATTATGTCTCTCTCAGCAGAGCGCGCTGTGATTGGCCAAAGCATGCAGGTCAGGTGCATGCTTTGGCCAATCATCATACAGCAGTGCACTGCGATCTCGTAGTGCATTATGGGGCGTTCTGTGGCGCTCAAAATTTCCATGAATGCCCCATAATGTTCGCTGTTCGGCGAACGGGTGAACACGCGATGTTCGAGTCGAACATCAAGCGCATCCCTAGTAGAACAGCATGTATAATCAAAGAAGCTAGACGCTTGGGATATCACTGCTCGCATATGAACACATGCCTATATTTAGCAAATGATTTTGATTAATATGGGCATGTGTCCATTTAAAGGCACTAATGCCACCAGCATCCCACTCCTTTGTTTATGTGTGCTGCAGGGCAGGATGCTTGAGCTCATTGATAGTTGCTAGCTATGTTTTTAAGCAACTAGAGGAATTGTAAAGCTGAATTACCAAAAAGTAGGCATCTGTGATCATGCAATAGTCTTATATGATACATGACTCCACCTGATTGTCCACTGAAATCAGAGGTCATGAAAAATACTTTGGAGTAGCCTGCATGCACACAAGAGTTGCTTACTCTGAGTACAAAATTGTGCCAAGACTGTGCACTGAGCTGAGACAGTGCTGCTCAGTAGACATGTCCAATCTGTTTCGTAACAAATCGAAATTCGGCCTTATTTTGCATCTTTCAGACATTAAGATGCATCCGAATGCATCCTAATGAAAATATAACAAATTTCAACTAATACAAAAGAAATTTTAGCAGATATAACTAATGAATTCGACATGATTCGGTAATTCGTTAAAGATCTAATGAAACAAAAGGTCAACTCAAAGTAAATCTTATAGTCCAATCAGCTGATTAATTTTGTGCTGGAGGTTGGATTAGTGGCAAAGTGCATTCCTGAGAAATGAGTGAGAAGGGTGTTGTATTGTATTTGAGCAGAGGAGAAGAGATATTGTCATTGTGTGTGTTCATAGATTCAATAAACAACGACTTTGCAAACTACGAATCATTACCATGAATCAATAAACATACATAAATATCGAATTTGAACTAATACGAAAGAAATTATATCGGATATAACGAATGAATTCGACATAATTCCAGATTCAGTATAACGAATATCGACACTCTACAGAAACAACAAATTATCCGAAAACGAATTAACGTAACATAACGAATACAATATATCGAAATTATGTATTTTACGAATGACAACGAAACTAAACACAATTTTCCGTTATGCACAAGTCTACTGCTCAGTGTACACTAATTCCCTGTACACACGGTCCAATTTTCCGATGGAAAATGTTCGATGGGAGCTTGTTGTCGGAAATTCTGACCGTGTGTAGGCTCCATCGGAATTTCCATCACACAAAATTTGAGATCTGGAACTCAAATTTTCGGACAACAAAATCCGCTGTCGTAAATTCCGATCGTGTGTACACCATTTCGATGCACAAAGTTCCATGCATGCTATTGAACTTCCATTTTCTCTGCATGTCGTATGTGTTGTTCGTCACCGCGTTCTTGACGTTTGGAATTTCCGACAAGATTTGTGTGAGCGTGTGCATGCAAGACAAGTTTGAGCCAACATCCGTCGGAAAAAATCCATGAATTTTGTTGTCAGAAATGTCCGATCGTGTGTGTACGGGGCATTAGAGAAAAGAAATGCTGACAGACAAGAAGAAGCTTAGCAGAAGAGACATGGTGAGTATGTCATAAAAAGCTCCTGTCAGCATTTCTTTTTAAATCAACTTCAATTTTACTTTAAGTCTCAATGAAATACAAATGCATAAATCTTCTCAACAATCTCTAGCACCCATACCATTTAGTCAAATTATAAAAAAGATAATACCATATAAGGTAAATCCTAAAAATAAAGAAAGTTTGCATCCCCCTTACCAGCAGTTACCTTGGTACTATAAAAAAACCCAGAAATTAAGATAGATAACATTGCCCTAAACAACATTTTGAGACTAAACTGGCTACGTGTAGTAAAGCTAAGCACAATAAAAAAGAACAATAACTGTAGAAAAGTAGCAGACAAAGCATCTGCAAACATATTTAGTGTTTTGTAAACTATCTAGAGCTCAATTCTGTAAGAAACATGCATCCCTTATGAAGAGTTTAAGCAAGTTTAATCACACATATGGGAAATTAAATGGCCTCTGAAAGTTGGAGACTGATGCATCAAGAAATATAAATGAGTTCTTAATTTAAAATTCCTCATTATAAGAGAGTTTGTGGACAGGGAATATTTTAAAATCAGTGCTATAATATTCTAAATACTCTCAGAGCTATGTGCTAATCACTAGATTATCAGGCCTGTTCACTTTTGGAAAGTTTCACTATAGATCCTCTTTTTATGTAAACATTTAATGTTAAGATCTCTTTCTAAGTATGTTCTTGTGATTATTAACTGTTGCTCAAAAGAAAAGAACCTCCTCACAAAATCCTTAGAACCTGTACAATTAAATCGCTTTTTACTTGGAATAAAAAAAGAAAATGTAAAAAATGTTCATTTTCCCTATGAACTTCATTTAGATTAGTATACTGTATGTATCCACTGAAATATGCTGCAATCCCAGCAGATACACTAGCACCCCTTGCAGAGAGGGGCATTTGGCTGCTGTGCATCCCTCCCTGAAGTTTTAGTGATTCTTCGAGTCATATGACCAGTATCCAGCTCCACTTCCTGCAGCCTGTCACAGTCACTGGCAGGCTGCCACTGGACTAGGCTGAATGCTGTTGATGGTTTAATGCATTTTGGGCATTCATCCCTGAGGCATCGAGCACTAAATGCAAGTATGCTTCTATACAGCGTTCAGCCCCATCAAGCCACAGCCTGCCATAGGATATAACAAACTGCAGGCAGCAGAGCTAGATGCAGCACCTGTCAGTAAAGATGTTAGGATGGACTTACAGCAGCTAAATGACTCCATGTGCACAGGGCTTAAGGCTGATTTATTAGGGCTGTGGTGGAAGACGGGACTTGTAGTTCATTCATTCACAGAACTTTGCGGAGCCTAGCAGCGCTAGGTTTTTATATTGTAACAGTGGGTGCAGGGAGAGGATCCCCTGCCTGCTGTTACAATGAGGAATTGGGGAGGTGGAGGGGTAGGTTTGGGATGCAGTGCTGCTGCTTTAGTGTCATGTTACACTCTGAATACAGGTGTAGCATGTAACATTGTACTAAAGGTAAACTTAGTCTTTAAAGTCAATAGGATTTTGCTGACCTGCCCTTGAGCTGTATTACAAATGAGTGTTAAACACGGCAAACAATTAACATCAAAATAAGCCCTTAAGCATGTTTTTTTCATGAGGATTTACAGATAGCATAACGAGAAGGTGTCCTGATGTCTATCACCCAATCGTGCAATCAAAAATCAATTTTCCTTTGCATGTGTATAAATGTCACTTGCAGGGAAGAGGCTACCACTAGGGGGCGATCAAGGGATTAAATGTGTGTTCCCTCAGTGTGTTCTAACTGTGAGGGGATTGGACTGACAGGTGGAGAAGACAGATCGTTGTTCCTACTTAGTAGGAACACGCGATTTGTTTCTCCTCCCCTGACAGGATAGGCATTTGTGTGTTTACACACACAAATCCCCATTTCTGCTCTCGTGCCCATGGGCTACGCGGATTGGGTCCCCTGCTATGCAGCATGCATGCACGCCTGCTATGGCTCTTAAAGGAGCAGCAGTATATATACGGCGATTCAGGCAGCAGAGCCATTCTGCCATCATATATATACAGGAGCCGGTCGGGAAGCGGTCTAAAGTGAAACAATAAAAATGAAAAATTCCTTTAAATATAGTGCCTGGGGGGTCCCCTTAGTCTGCCTGTAAAGTGGTGCATCAGTAACATGTATGCATGCTGCAGCAAAAATTATATTTCTAAAGGAAAAAAGCATTTAAATGTACTTTGCGGCTGCATAATATTTCCGGCACCTGGCAATACGAAAAAAATTAAATAATGGTGTGGGGTCCCCCCAAAATCCATATCAGACCCTTATCTGAGCACACGGCCTGGCAGGCCAGGAAAGGTGGGGGATAAGTGAGCGCCCCCCATCCTGAACCATACCAGGCCACATGCCCTCAACATGAGGGGGTGGCTGCTTTGAGGCAGGGGGGCTCTGTTGCCCCACCCCAAAATATCTTGTCCCTATGTTGATGGGGACAAGGCCTCTTCTCGACAACCCTAGGCTGTGGTTTTAGGGGTCTGCAGGCAGGGGGCTTATCGGAGTTTGAAAGCCCCCTTTAACTTGGGGGGCCCTAGATCCTGTCCCCCCCATGTGAATGCGTATGAGGTACATTGTACCCCTATCCAACCACCAAAAAAAGTGTAAAAAACAAATAAAAACAGTCGACAGGTTTTTGACAATTGCTTTTTAAAAATAAGTAAATAAAAAACAATGTCCTCCGTTGTAGATCCACCACCTACCGCCACCACCAGACCCGAAAAAAAAAAAAGCTGCACCATCAATGAAGGCTGACCGTCGCAGGCTACTCCGTTTGACATTTGTTATATAGGTAAGGGGCCCACTGACAGCTGATGACTCATTCTTTGTTCCAGGCCCCACTCCTTAACAACATATCGACTGTGGCTCGGTGGGCGAGCATATCACTGAATGCACAGAAATCACCTGAACGCCAAGTTTCAGGCCATCAGTGATCACCTGGAACAGTCACAGCACCCTGTACCATATGATAGCTAAAGGGCCAATCACAGCATCAAAATAGTAAAGAATGAGTCATGAATCAAAGCAATTTGTGACAGTTCGAACTATTATTGTTACAGTGATCATCATCATGTTGATGAGGACAAGGGCCTCTTCCATACAATCAAAACCCAGTGGTTGTTGGGATCTGCTTATGGAGAGTTTATTGAAATCTGAAAGCTTCCTTTAAAAATAGGGGGATCCTCAAATAACAGCATGCCCCTACATTTACGAGTAAGGGGTAGTACCCCTGGTTACTTATTCAAAAAAGAGTATAGTAAATTAAGTCACTACACACCTTTGACAAGTCCTTTTAAAAAAAAATTAAATACTATTGAAAATGTCCCACAACTTAAATACATTGTCTGTCAAGTCATCTAGTGATACAGAGCTATGTCCAACGTAAATGAATGACATCCACCAACCTGTCAAAACAAAAAACGCACACCTGCAAACACATCCACTCTTGAAGGAGACTTGCTGCCAATGACATTTCCCTAGCTGACATCTTAATGTAAACAAAGGAGTTAGGTATCCCGTGATGTCATCCACAAAATATGAATAGTAGGATGTATGGATAAGAGTAATTTTAAATAGTATTCTATTTTCTTTGAAAATGTCAGCTTTTTCATAGTAAATTGTACAGATGTGCCACTTTACAGGCAGGTTTAAGGCATTCCCCAGGCATGTTATTTAAAGGATTTGTGCATTTTTAATGTTTCACTTTAAGCATTTTTAACCACTTGCTTAATGGGCACTTTTACCCCCTTCCTGCCCGGGCCAATTTCCAGCTTTCCAGGAAATTTCCATGCAACACTGTACCCAGATTAAAATTTTATCTTTTTTTTTCACACAAATAGAGCTTTTTTTTGGTGGTATTTAATCACCACGGCGTTTTTTTAATTTTTTGCTAAACAAACAAAAAAATATGAACATTTTGAAAAAACTAAACTAAACGTTTTTCATATTTTGTTGTAAAATTTTGCAAACGGGTAAATTTTCTTCTTCACTGATGGGCACTGATGAGTGCCACTGATGGGCACTGATCAGGCAGCACTGGTGGGCACTGATCAGGTGGTACTGATGAGGCTGCACTGATGGGTGGCACTAATGGGCACTGATATGTGGCACTGATTGGCACTGATAGGTGGCACTGATGGGAAATAATAGGTGGCCCGGTGAGGTGGGACTGATAGGCAGCACTGATAGGCGGCACTGATCAGGAGGCACTGATAATGAGGCACTGATCAGAAGGCACTGATGATGAGGCACTGATGGGCACTGATTGACAACATTGATGGGCACTGATAGGTGGCACTGGTGGGAACTGATTAGCAGTACTGATGGACACTGATAGATGTCACTGGTGGGCACGGATTTGCAGCATTGGAGGGCACTGATTAGCAGCACTAGTTGGTACTTAGGGGACCGATGCACCGCTAACAGAAGACAACTACTGGCTTTATTCTTTTCTTCATGCTCATGGCGTGAAGAAAAAAAGCCTGTAGCTGGCTTCTGTGTACTTCTGTGATCAAAACTTGGTGATCACAGAGGGCTTATGGGCAGCGCGAGACCAGGAGGATGTACATGGACTCCTTCCTGGCATTTGAGGTCCGCGCTATAGCTGTCTTTCGGCTATAGCGTGGACGTCAAGTGGTTAAAACATTTATTTATTTATTTTTTATCCCCCAGGTGGGGCCTAGTTCCCCATGCCTTTTATTTTACAACCCTTGGCTATGAGCCTAGAAAATGGACAGAAGTGATTTTAAAGATTTGCTCCCATTGACTTAAGTTGGGTTCATATTAACTTCAGAGTTTCAGCACATGTTGACAAACTTCCAGCAAACCAATTCTAGGCACATTCAGATCATCCCTAATGGGGATATGTGGATGGGAGGGAGTTTGGGGAATGTGGGGTTGATGTTACATAGTTACATAGTTACATAGTTAGTAAGGTTGAATAAAGACACCAGTCCACCCAGTTCAACCTGAGTGAGTGTGGGTGCGTGTCTACAATTATCCCTATTTATTTAATCCACAATCCAAGGTCCCCAACTCACATTCATATACTAGGGCCAATTTTGGACAGAAGCCAATTAACCTACCAGCATGTCTTTGGAGTGTGGGAGGAAACCGGAATACCCGGAGGAAACCCACGCAGGCACAGGGAGAACATGCAAACTTCAGGCATGGTTGGGATTTGAACCAGTGATGCTTTTTACCGCTAGGCGAGAGTGCTACCCACTACAAAAAAAAAATTAAACATAGTTGCAGTTTACTGATTGATTTCCTTCATTGCTTGCATTTGCTCCTTAACCTCTTGTCTACCAAGGTACCTCTATGAATATTCTGGTAGACAAAAGGTTGAAGGAAGCTCATGGTTGCTGCTGCTGCAGCTGTGAGCTTGGCATATATTTTTTTCAGCTGACTCTTGACTTTTTGCCTTTCATATAAATGTGATCCAGCCAGCTGTAGAGCCATCCAATTACTTTTAGAGTACATTGAATCGACTTCCACCACCACCCACCACCCACAGTGGTTTCCAGGATATCTCCTGGTAGAGCCCCTTTTGCTGTTTTTGCTGTTTGTGTCCTGTTGGATCTTGTCGGTTTAAATTTTCTTTTTCATACTACATTGTACTGACACACAGGATTTAAGGAAGCAAACATCGAGTTATGTTTTTTTTTCTACTAGCATTATTCTCTGGCTCTGTTTAAGCAACTCTACGTTCCCTGGCTCATTGCTCCCCACTCCTGAGGTTGGTTTTGCGAACAGGGGGGCGGGCCTTCCCCTCATTTACATGTTCCGTTTGTGCACAGATGTGCACTATCTAGCATCTCTGAAAGGGTCGGAGGGAATATTACGTGCATCTCTCCAGACATTGCTGAGTTTATTGTTTTTAATACCAAATGTAAGTTAGCTGTTGAATAATGAAAATAATGAAATAGAAACTAAAATTTGAATTATTTATGTACTTTATGTTATATGTGTATTTCTGTATTTTTTTCTAGTTGTTCCAACCAGATACATCCCCTGAACCCTTGAGACAGCTGACACAGGTGAAACGCATCAGAATGAGTTGCTCTTTCCTGCTGTAATAAGTGTCATATACCAAATTAACTATTATTTGTGTTTTATGTAATGAAACTATGTATGCATGACACAATATGTGGGAAAGAAACTCTATGTTTGGGGGTATTCTTTTGGACTGAACAATATGTATAGGAACAAATCCATGTTTTTAAGGGGTGCTGTCCCCATTTTGTCATTTTTGCTATTTCTGTATAGGGATGGGCCCAATGAACTTCGGGTGTTCACCCGTTTGCCGAATTGTGAACATTATGGGGCATTTGCAGCAAATTAGAGCGCCACAGAATGCCCCATAATGCACTGCAAAATCGCAGTGCATTGACGTCTGATGATTGGCCAAAGCATGCACCTGACCTGTATGCTTTGGCCGATCACAGCACACTCTGCTGTGAGAGCCATGATTGGCCAAAGGCAGGGTGCCTTTAGCCAATCATGGCTTAGGGGGCTAAGCCCACACCCCACACTATATAAGGCTGCTTACACAGCGGCCGTATATAGTGTTATAATTGATAGAACGTTAGCTAGAGGCAGGTTAGTTAGTGGAGTGCAGGCAGTTTAATATATATGTGTATATATATATATATATATATATATATATATATATATATATATATATATATATATATATATATTTATATACACAATGTAGTCAGTCTAGTGTAGACTATATATACAGTGCAGGCAGTGTATTATTATATGTATACATGTATACAGTAATATATATATATATATATATATATATATATATATATATATATATATATATATATATATATATATATATATATATTTATGTATACAGTATCTCACAAAAGTGAGTTCACCCCTCACATCTTTGTAAATATTTTATTATAACTTTTCATGTGACACTGGAGAAATGACACTTTGCGACAATGTAAAGTACAGCTTGTTTAACAGTGTCAATTTGCTGTACTCTCAAAATAACACACAGCCTAAACATGTTTAAACCGCTGGCAACAAAAGTGAGTACACCCCTAAGTGAAAATATCCAAATTGAACCCAATTAGCTCTTTTTCCGCGAACACTGTTAAAGTCTATGGGACACGAACATAAATAATCAAAAGTGCTAATTTTAAAGGCTTATATTCAAGTTATTGCCATAAAAAGTGTTTGGGGACCTGGGTCCTGCCCCAGGGGACATGGATCAATGCAAAAAAAAGTTTTAAAAACGGACGTTTTTTTCGGGAGCAGTAATTTTAATAATGCTTAAAGTGAAACAATAAAGGTGTAATATTCCTTTACATTTCATACCTGGGGGGTGTCTATAGTATGCCTGTAATGGGGCGCATGTTTCCCGTGTTTAGAACAGTCTGACAGCAAAATGACATTTCAAAGGAAAAAAAGTCATTTAAAACTACTCGCGGCTATTAATGAATTGCTGGTCCGACAATACACATAAAAGTTCATTGATAAAAACGGCATGGGAATTCCCCACAGGGGAACCCTGAACCAAAATAAAAAAAAAATGACGTGGGGGTCCCCCTAAATTCCATACCAGGCCCTTCAGGTCTGGTATGGATATTAAGGGGAACCCCGGCCAAAATTTTTTAAAAAATGGCGTGGGGTCCCCCCAAAAATTCATACCAGACCCTTATCTGAGCACGCAACCTGGCAGCCAACAGAAAAAGAGAGGGGACAAGAGAGAGCACCCCCCTCAACCGTACCAGGCCACATGCACTCAACATTGGGAGGGTGCTTTGGGGTAGCCCCCCAAAACACCTTGTCCCCATGTTGATGGGGACAAGGGCCTCATCCCCACAACCCTTGCCTGGTGGTTGTGGGGGTCTGCGGGCGGGGGGCTTATCGGACTCTGGAAGCCCCCTTTAACAAGGGGACCCACAGATCCTGGCCCTCCCCCCTGTGTGAAATGGTAAGGGGGTACAAAAGTACCCCTACCATTTCACAAAAAAACTGTCAAAAATGTTAAAAATGACAAGAGACAATTTTTGACAATTCCTTTATTTAAATGCTTCTTCTTTCTTCTATCTTCTTTCTTCTATCTTTTATCTTCTATCGTCTATATTCTTTCGGTTTCCTCCTCCATCTTCTTCTTCTTCTGGTTCTTCTAGCTCTTCTGGTTCTTCCTCCGGTGTTCTCGTCCGGCATCTTCCTCTGTTGCGTCTTCTTATCTTCTTCTCCTTGGAGGCATGGAGGGAGGCTCCCGCTGTGTGATGCTTCTCCTCTTCTTTTTTTTTAAATTTAATCATTTTTATTTATATTCATACAATATACATCACAGTGTACAATATTCTTACAGTGACATGTTACCAATCAAACAAACCTACACTCTTGGATGCACATAAAAAAAACCCATAGCAAAAAGTGCTCTATTTATTCCCCTTTTCCCTTTTCCCCCTTACCCCTCCTCCCTTTCCTTCCCTCCCCCCTCCTTTTCCATAACCCTATCCCCCTACTCCGCCCCCTCCCCATAACCCCCCTCCTCTCCCTCCCCTACCCACCCTCCCCCATACACAGCATTCCAACCCATTTTAACATTCCTATTCGTACGGGCATTATCTCTATGTTCCACTATAACGGATATCCCACTTCCTCCAGCCAAGGTCTCCAAAGTTTTTTAAAAGTTTTTAGGTTCCTCCTTTTTATATATACTGCCTTTTCCTTCCACATTGTTTCAGTCACTGCTTTAAACCACTCATCTTTCCGTGGGGGGATTCTTGCCTGCCATCTTTGAGCAATTAGCTTTCTTGCCTGAAAGAGACATCTCTGAACTATTGTAATTTTGCAAGATCCTATGTCCATATCCTCCCCTACTCCCAAGATACATAATTTTGGGTCCATTTTAAGTTCTAGTGAGAAAACTTTATTTAAAGTTTCTATAATCTCTGACCAGTACCGAAATAGTTTCGGGCACTTCCATAGCATATGCAACAAGTCCCCTTCGTCTTGACATCTAGGGCAGTTGGCATCCATTCTCCTCCCAAACTCAAATAGCCTTTTGGGGGTATAATATGTCCTATGGAGTACCATTAAATGTGACAAGAGACAATTTTTGACAATTCCTTTATTTAAATGCTTCTTCTTTCTTCTATCTTCTTTCTTCTATCTTCTATCGTCTATATTCTTTCGGTTTCCTCCTCCATCTTCTTCTTCTTCTGGTTCTTCTAGCTCTTCTGGTTCTTCCTCCGGTGTTCTCGTCCGGCATCTTCCTCTGTTGCGTCTTCTTATCTTCTTCTCCTTGGAGGCATGGAGGGAGGCTCCCGCTGTGTGACGCTTCTCCTCTTCTGACGGTTCTTAAATAACGGGGGGCAGAGCCACCCGGTGACCCCGCCCTCCTCTGACACACGGGGACTTGATGGGGACTTCCCTGTGGCATTCCCCGTGATGTCTGGGGAATGCCACAGGAAAGTCCCTGTAAGTAACGTAACCCAGCCCCATCATGGGGAATGCCACAGGGAAGTCCCCGTCAAGTCCCTGTGCATCAGAGGGGGGCAGGGTCACTGGGTGGCCCATTATTTAAAAACCGTCAGAAGAGGAGAAGCGTCACACAGTGGGAGCCTCCCTCAATGCCATCATGGATGCGAAGCAGCCCGAGGAGAAGAAGGGAAGAAGATGCCGACGACGCGGAGGAAGATAACAGACGAGAACACCGGAGGAAGAACCAGAAGAACCAGAAGAATAAGATGGAGGAAGAAACCGAAGGAAGATAGAAGATAGAAGAAAAAAGATAGAAGAAAGAAGAAGCATTTAAATAAAGGAATTGCCAAAAATTGTCTCTTGTCATTTTTAAAATTTTTGACAGTTTTTTTGTGAAATGGTAGGGGTAAGTACCCCCTTACCATTTCACACAGGGGGAGGGCCAGGATCTGGGGGTCCCTTTGTTAAAGGGGGCTTCCAGATTCTGATAAGCCCCCCGCCCGCAGGCCCCCACAACCACCAGGCAAGGGTTGTGGGGATGAGGCCCTTGTCCCCATCAACATGGGGACAAGGTGTTTTGGGGGCTACCCCAAAGCACCCTCCCAATGTTGAGGGCATGTGGCCTGGTACGGTTCAGGAGGGGGGGGCGCTCTTTCATCCCCCCTCTTTTCCTGTGGCCTGCCAGGTTGTGTGCTTGGATAAGGGTCTGGTATGGATTTTTGGGGGGACCCCACTGCGTTTTTTTTTATTTTGGCACGGAGTTCCCCTTAAAATATTTTGAGGGGGACCCCATGCCATTTTTTTTTTAATTTTGGCCAGGGTTCCCCTTAATATCCATACCAGACCTGAAGGGCCTGGTATGGAATTTAGGGGGACCCCCATGTAATTTTTTAAAAATTTTGGTTCGGGGTTCCCCTGTGGAAAATTCCCGTGCCATTTTTATCAATGAACTTTTATGTGTATTGTCGGACCGGCAATTCATTAATAGCCGCGAGTAGTTTTAAATGACTTTTTTCCATTGAAATGTCATTTTGCTGTCAGACTGTTCTAAACACGGGAAACATGCGCCCCTTTACAGGCATACTATAGACACCCCCCAGGTACGAAATTCAAAGGAATATTACACTTTTATTTTTCACTTTAAGCATTATTAAAATCACTGCTCCCGAAAAAACGTTTTTAAAACTTTTTTTGCATTGATCCTTGTCCCCTGGGGCAGGACCCAGGTCCCCAAACACTTTTTTATGACAATACCATGCATATAAGCCTTTAAAATTAGCACTTTTGATTTCTCCCATAGACTTTTAAAGGATGTTCCACGGCTTTCGAATTTGCCGCGAACACCCCAAATTGTTCGCTGTTCGGAGAACTGGAAAACAAACTTGAAGCTCATCCCTATTTATCAGTAGCGAGCCTGATCCAGTTTCATTTTGTCCGAATATAGAACATTTTTTAAATTATTTCTCCTTCCGCTTGAAGAGAGAGAAGATAAGCAAGACAAGCATTGATTATGTAGTCAAGCTTCCAGGAGAAATAGAAACAGCAAATTAACTTTCGGCATCATTGAATGAACCTGTAATCATAGAATCATCAAAATTGGTGAGTTGTTTGTGCACGTGCAAGAAAACTCTGTTTCTCGATGACGTAATTTCCCGCCAAGAAAGGGAACGTGTGTTACATGAAGGAAGTCTGTCCTAAATTGGTAAGTAATGAATTGTATTGATGAATTATCTAATGAGAGTAAATTAGAATTCAAAAATCTGTCAAAAAGTGTTTAAGATGATGAATTATGGCGTTATACGTTCAATGAATGCTTACAGGCTAATATTAAGATACAAAAATCAAAATTGACTTTTAAGAGATTTAGCAAACAGGTTAGAAACTTGATAAAGTTAGTTAAAGTTTATGACTCAATG
The DNA here is from genome assembly GCF_042186555.1 of Aquarana catesbeiana. Classification (NCBI taxonomy): domain Eukaryota; kingdom Metazoa; phylum Chordata; class Amphibia; order Anura; family Ranidae; genus Aquarana; species Aquarana catesbeiana. The sequence continues at coordinate 177,552,211 of NC_133324.1, read as the reverse complement.
ATATTAGGAGTTCCTAAAAGGAATGTTGTGTGTACAAAAGGGAAAACAAAGACTCAGCAGGATAACAGTGTATGTGTTAATTTTCCAATTTTGACTGAGCAAATAGATGATTTGCAAAGTGCTATTCAAATAAAAGATATGCAGTTGTCTGAATTACAGAATAATGTAAAAAGGATGTGTGTAAATTCTAAAGCACAGTCAAGTAAGAGTTTAGAGATTAACCTTGGAATTAGGAAATTAGGACATTTCTGAGCAATTTATTCATCCTTGTCCACACAATAGGTTGATTGATTTGCCTTATGCCTCAGAAGTCAAACAGATCAGTACATTGACTGTTAATGACAGTTTAATCAATATGACAAACAATGCTGTCAATGAGAGAGATGGATTACTTCCATTGCCAAAATAGGGATCTGAGAATCCTCCAACATTAAATTATGTTGCTCCAATTGTATTAGATGAAAGTGGAAGGCCATGGTTACATAGTTTATTAACCACTTCAGCCCCGGACCATTTGGCTGACCAAAGACCAGAGCACTTTTTGCGATTCAGCACTGCATCACTTTAACTGACAATTGCGCGGTCGTGCGACATGACACTCAAACAAAATTGATGTCCTTTTTCCCTACAAATAGAGCTTTCTTTTGGTGGTATTTGATCACCTCTGTGGTTTTTATTTTTTGAGCTATAAACAAAAAAATTGTGACAATTTTGAAAAAAATGCATTATTTTTTACTTTTTGCTATAATAAATATCCCCAAAAAATATATAAAAAAAATTTTTTTCCTTCAGTTTAGGCCGATACCTATTCTACATATTTTTGGTAAAAAAAATCGCAATAAGAGTTTATTGATTGGTTTGCGCAAAAGTTATAGTGTCTACAAAATAGGGGATAGTTTTATGGCGTTTTTATGAATTTTTTTTACTAGTAATGGTGGTGATCAGCGATTTTTATTGTAACTGCGACATTATGGCGGACACATCGGACACTTTTGGCACTATTTTGGGACCATTCACATTTATACAGCAATCAGTGCGATTAAAAATGCATTGATTACTGTGTAAATGTGACTGGCAGTGAAGGGGTTAACACTAGGTGGTGCAGTAGGGGTTAAGTGTGTCCTAGGGAGTGATTCTAACCATGGGGGGAGGAGCTATGTGTGACATGAAACTGATCACCGCTCCCAATTACAGGGAGCGGTGATCAGTGTCCTGTCACTAGGCAGAAAGGGGAAATGCTTGTTTACATCAGCATTTCCCTGTTCTTCCTCTCCATGAGACAATCGCGGGTATCGATTGTAACGATCACACTCATGGAGCTCACGGTGAGTGCGCGCATGCACCGCTGGTGGCGTGCACGCGATGGCATGGTGGCAAATTTAAAGGGAGGTACCTGTACGCCCATTTGCCTATCCGTGCCATTGTGTCGACGTAAATGTACATGCGGCGGTCGGCAAGCGGTTATATGGTAGGAAAACTAAATGGTTAATAGATTTAGGAGCTGAACTCAGTTTAACTAAACACAAAATACCTGTGAATACTGATTCTCCGAAATGTAATTTAATTGGTTTCAGTGGGAAAGAAAATACAGTTGCAACTAAAGTTTCTGACTTTTGAAACTCCAGGACTTTTAAAAACGAATATCGACATATGATGTTGCCAAAATGTAGAGAATATTCCAGGCATAGATATGATTAGTGAATTAAATTGGATTATTGATTTAAGAAATTCTACTATATGGAAAGATTCATCTAGGCCCAAATTTATTTTAATAGATCCTTCAATGTACAGTAATGTTGGAAGTTTTTGTACAGCAGCTGACATGTCTTCAGATTATAATTGGCCACATACAGGTACCAATGTCGTATTGGAACAATTGGTTCGATCACATAAAAGTCTTTGGAGTCAGACCAAAATTGATACAGGTTTGTTTAAAGATATTGAAATAGAAATTGGGGGAAGAGAACCTGAACCCCAAATTCAATATAAGTTGCCACAAGAATCAATAGGTCCAGTTTCCAACATTGTACAATAATTTTTACAAGAAGGAATATTAAAGAAAGCACAATCAGTGGTAAATAATTGTATTTGACCTATCAAGAATTCGTATTCTTTATCAGTTGATTTAAGATCACTGAATAAATGCATTACAAATTACAAGCCTATTGTTCCTAATTGTTCATAATTTAAATTTAATGTTACACCTGGATGCCAATGCCAAAGTATTTTCTGTACTGGAAATTGCCAACAGTCATTTTTCTGTATCCTTAGCTAAAAGCTGTCAATATAAACTTGCCTTCAGTTTTAATAAAGAAACCTATGCATTCACTAGAATAATTCCAGGATTGGACATTAGTGACTGTATAGTGCACGAGTGTTTAAAGAAAAGTATTATCAAAATTCTCTAGACCAGAATGTATTTTCCAGCATGTGAACAAGTTTTTGTTGTCTACACAGAGTATAGAGGAACATATCACTCTTTTGTCTGAGTTATTTACTCTGTTACAAACAGCAGGGCTGAAACTGAACAGAGTCAGTTCAGTTGATGAAAAGTCAGATAACATTCCTTCATATGCAAATTATTCATGGACAGAGACAGCGATCACAAGAAAAATTTAGACACATTTCTGTTATTCCAATTCCAACATCTTATAAGGCATTATATCAATTTTTGAGGGAAGTAAATCATTGCAAAGAGTTTTTACAAATGTGATTATAAAGTTAAACCATTATTTAATTTTTTGAGACAAAAAGATGTTATGTTTGATCAATGGGGTCAAATCCAGACAGATGCCTTTGAAATGTTGAAAAGGGATCTGCAGAATTCTCCTTCATTGAATACAATTGAAGTTGGTTTGTCAATGCCTGTTGTTTTGCATACTGATGTATCTGAGAATTCAATTTCAGTAACTTTGTCTCAGTTAAAAGAAGGTGATCAGAAAATAATAGTTTTTTTCTCCAGGGGTTGACAAATATGGAAAAGACCTTTGACACACATATTAAGCAATTGTTTAGTATTTATTTTGCAGTCAAAGTAACAGAAAAGATTGTGAGATCTAGTAAGATCATATTACAGACACCTGATCTATCCCTAAAACTTCTTCTATATAGAATCCATTCAGGAGAATTGTATGACAAATATTGCCTATTTGACTTTACAATTTAACTCTATACAGGTAGATTTGGTAACAGAACATTCACAGCTATATTTACAAAATTATGTTTGTACAAATGTATTCAGGAAACCTGTAAATGGGGTTTTTAGAACAATTGCTGAGAGAGGCTTCAAGCCAGTATTTGTTAATGCTATTAAGAGTCGTTTAGCAAGTCTTCCTATGTGTTACTCAAAGAATGGTTATGCTATTCAGCAAAAGTTCTACAGAAAATGCTGAATCTGAAGATGCCAAAAATTAGAGTGCAGCACGCTTGACTCTAAATCTTAAAGATGAGAAGTAAATGGACACAGTTCGCTTCAGTCTTCTGGGTTGTTTTGAAACCTTTCTTTGTTTGTGAAAATGAGGTTTCAAATCATGACAAAAAGGAGACATTGCATCCTTAAAATGCACAGAATAATAGCATAAGGAGTATAGGCCAGTTTAAGAAAAATAAAGCAAAGTAAGGTAAATAGAAATGTTATTACCAAAATATGTATTTCATGTCATAATAAAATATTAGGATTGTGGTATGTAAAATGAATAAGTAAATGAAGGTATATTTTGCATTATTAAATTCAAAATAATGATACTGCATTCTGTTTCAGAATCTGACTTGTAAGTCACCAAAAGAAGAGAAATATAATATTTCTAGACCTTCCAGATGAAAACAAACCCTTGAAGCTTAAGAATATCAGTTCTGGGAGGAGAGTTGACACAAGAGATTCGTTTGTTATAATTATTGTTGTTTTTTATGTTCAAGAAAGTTTTTCCAACTTTACAGAGTGCAGGAAGAAAATAATAATAAGAAAAAACCCTCAAGACCTCTAATAAGAGAGATACTTATAAAAAACAATTGACTTTTGATTTTTGACTACCGATGAAATAATTTATCCATCAGATATATTCAGTTTTATATATACACATTTGTGTGACGTGATATGTTTATCATATCAAGATGAGATATTTTTTACACATTAATTTTTACAATCACATATAGTGTATTTTCAGAGTGGAAAGGATTAAACATCCTCACAATAGAGTCATTTTAGTTAGGAGGAACATCTGGTGTTAATTAATATAAAGGTACATCGTAAAGTACATATAGACAAGTTAGGACTAACTTTACATTGTAATATGTATTTATTTTTAAAATCATCTCACATTCTCACATTCATTCATATGAATGAATTGAAGCTAAGAAACATATTTGAAGTTCAAATTTTTACAAGATTATTTGAAAGGTTGTATGGATTATAGATTTATGCTAAACACAATTTGGAGGGAAAGTATGAAACATGTTTCTAAAGTAACATCTATATTTCAAAGTATTGTACAACAATGTTACATTTATGAATTTATGAATATTAAGAGGATTGATTTATTTGGTAAAAGAAAAAGAAACAATAAGGGTGAAAATATTTTTATGGTATATGAAGCAAAAGGTTCACTTCTCCTATATAGAATCAAAATTGAAAATATATTCAAATCAATTATCTTAAGATCTAAAAGCATGTACGGATACAAATGAGATGTGGTTGTAAATGGATTTAGACAAGAAAATGATTAAGATTTTTTAATCGATCATTTTGAGAGGGAAATGTTAGAAAGTTTCTTTAATCTAATATCTAATATACATAGTTACATAGTTACATAGTAGGTGAGGTTGAAAAAAGACACAAGTCCATCAAGTCCAACCTAGCATCAATTAACAAATAACATCAATTAACAAATATTGAAAGTGAAAGTATACATGTTATTATAGCTTCATAAACATTTCTATGGAGAGCCAACATGTGTTAGGAATTTTGAGTTTGGTTCCCTCACCTTCCCCCATCACAGATGGAGAAGAAATGTTTCACATTTCTTAAGATGTAAACGCATGTTTTAGTTAAGATTATAAGTTCTCTATACTACAATATTTCTTGATTAGGATATTAATAAGAACATTGTGGTTCCAATGAATATAATATTTATAGATATATAAGTATATGTAGTATTTGATCTTATGTTAAAGGAAACTTTTATTGTATAAGTTTAATGGTTTCACACACTCTTCTTGCCCATCCCCATGGAATGTTGTGAATAGAGATGGTGTTGTATTTCAACATCTGGCGTTAGACTGAAAGTTAGAAAACCATTTACCACTAAGTCTGTGGAACTATAAGACAAACCAACCCTTTTTAGGAAGGTGGGGGCTATTTTCATGGGTTTGATTTGTGGAGTAAAAACTTTTGAACAAGAGATTTACTTCAGATACCATGAGACATTGAAGGAAGCTGCCACAGCTTCACACACACACAAAGATACACATCTGATTCAATCTTCATCTTAAGAATATAATACACTATTGATGTTATTTTTACATTCTACATTTTGATGTTGTTCTTGTAATATTTTGCTATTTTATTATTAAATACCTTTTAGAGTTTTTACGCAAGAACTGAACGGACTTTCTTGGAACTTTCCTCATCAATATCATTTTCAGAATATTGTTTTAAATACCATAATAACAGTATTTAACAGTGGGTCAGCGTGTCAGTGCTCAGACCATATGTCGCACACTGCATCAAATTGGTCTGCATGGCTGTCGTCCCAGAAGGAAGCCTCTTCTACAGATGATGCACAAGAAAGCCTGCAAGCAGTTTGCTGAAGACAAGGGCATGGATTACTGGAACCATGTCCTGTGGTCTGATGAGCCCTAGATAAACGTATTTGGTTCAGATGGTGTCAAGCGTGTATCGCGGCAACCAAGTGAGGAGTATAAAGACAAATGTGTCTTGCCTACAGTCAAGAATGGTGGGGGGAGTGTCATGGTCTGGGGCTGCATGAGTGCTGCCTACACTGGGGAGCTACAGTTCATTGAGGGAACCATGAATGCCAACATGTACTGTGATATACGGAAGCAGAGCATGATCCCCTGCCTTCGGAAACTGGGCCGCAGGGCAGTATTCCAACATTATAACGACCCCAAACCCAAGATGACTACTGCCTTGCTAAAGAAGCTGAGGGTACAGGTGGTGGACTGGTCAAGCATGTCTCCAGACCTAAACCCTATTGAGCATCTGTGGGGCATCCTCAAACGGAAGGTGGAGGAGCGCAAGGCCTCTAACATCCACCAACTTTGTGATGTCATTATGGAGGAGTGGAAGAGGACTCCAGTGGCAACCTGTGAAGCTCTGGTGAACTCCATGCCCAAGAGGGTTAAGACAGTGCTGAAAAAATATGGTGGCCACACAAAATATGACACTTTGGGCCCAATTTGAACATTTTCACTTGGGTGTACTCACGTTTGTTGTTAGCGGTTTAGACATTAATGGCTGTGTGTTGAGTTATTTTAAGGGGACAGCAAATTTACACTGCTATGCAAGCTGTACACTCACTAATTTACATTATAGCAAAGTGTCATTTCTTCAGTGTTGTCACATGAAACGATAAACAGTAATAAAATATTTACAAAAATGTGAGGGGTGTACTCACATTTGTGAGATACTGCATGTATATATATTTTCTGCATTCAGTGTAGACTATATACAGTGCAGACAATCTAGTATCTATATATATATATATATATATATATATATATATATATATATATATATATATATATATATATTTATACTGTGCCGTCAGTGTAGAATATATATACAGTGAAGGCAGTGTAGTGTATGTGTATATGTGTGTGTGTATATATATATATATATATATATATATATATATATATATATATATATATATATATATATATATATATATATATATATATATATATATATATATATATATATTATATACAGTGAAGTCAGTGTAGAATATATATAGTGCAGCCAGTGTACAGTATATAATACAGTGTATTGAAGTGGTTAAGGGGAACCCTATGACAGAATTAAGAAAAAAATGGCATGGCCCCCCTCCCAGTCTATACCAGGTCCTTTGTCCACGCCAAAATGTAAAAAAAAAACTGCTTGCGGTCCCCCCCAAAATCCATACCAGACCCTTTTCCTGAGCAAGCAACCTGGCAGGCCAGTAAAGGGGGGGACAACGAGCCCTCCCCCACTTCTGAATCATTGCAGGCCGCTTGCCCTCAACATGGGGAGGGTGCTTTGGGGTCCCCCCAAAGCACCTTGTCCCCATTTTGATGGGGACAAGGGCCTCGTCCCCACAACATAGTTACTTAGTTGGTGAGGTTGAAAAAAGACACAAGCCCATCAAGTCCAACCTATGTGTGTGATTATATGTCAGTATTACATTGTATATCACTGTATGTTGTGGTCGTTTAGGTGTTTACATTGTACCCTTACACATTCACCAAAAAAAGTGTCAAAAAAGTAAAAATGACAGTAGACAGTTTAAAAGTCCTTTATTAAAAAAAAAAAGTCCTGTGACGTCCATTCATTCGATCACAGCGCTGACAACCCAAGAATGTAACGTAACATCAGAGGGGGCGGGGTCACCCGTTTATATCACCAGGTGGCCCCGCCCTCAGCTATATAACAGCTTTCAAAGCAAAAAGCCTGAAGTCACGGGGACGCCTCCCATCGAGGCAGAGTTTTTCTGGGGTTTTTTTTTTCCGTCAGTCGGTGCTATGATCGAAGGTGAAAGGAGATCATGGGACATTTTTTTTTTACCTAAAGGACTTGTCCTAAACTGTCTCATGTAATTTTTACTTTTTTGACACTCTGGTGAATGTGTAGGGGTACAATGTACCCGATACCCACTCACATAGCGGAGGTCAGGATCTAGGGTCTCCTTGTTAACCACTTGCTGCCTGCCCACTGTCAAATGATGGCTGGGCGGTGTGGCTCCCCTTCTGGGTGGACGCCATATGGCGGCCTCCCAGAAAAAGTGCTCTCTCGTGCCCCCGGGGGCACACAGCATGGCCGCACCGTGTTGCTAGGACATGGCGTGACCCCAATCTATGTAAAGAGCTGCGGCCACAGCTCTTTAGCCATGTGATCGGCTGTGTCCTATCACAGCCAGTCACATGTAAACATGGAGATGCCAGTAATCGGTGTGAGGAGAACCGGTCAGCAGCATCTCCTCACAGGGGACAGCTAGGTATGTAATTAGGGCACTGATCATCAGTGCCCTGATTATAATTAAGTGCCCACCATTGCCAGCAATGATTGCCCACAATTGCCACCAATCTGTGCCCACAAGTACCAGCAATCAGTGCCCACAAGTGCCAGCAATCAGTGGCCATTAGTGATGCCAGTCAGCGCTGGCTATCACTGCTGCCCATCAATGCCACCCATCAATGCCCATCAGTGCCACCCATCAGTGCTGCCTATCCATGATGAATATCTGTGTCCACCAGTGCTGTATATTTGTGCCCACCAGTGCTGCCTATCTGTGCCCACCAGTGCCACCTATCTGTGCCCGGTGGCCACCAGTGCCACCCATCAGTGCCACCTATCAGCGCTCATCAGTGCCACATATCAGTGCCACCTATCAGTGCCCATAAGTGCGGCATATTAGTGCCTCCTCATCAGTGCCACCTAATCAGTACCCATAAGTGCCACCACATCAGTGCCCATAAGTGGCATCTCATCAGTGCCCATCAGTGCAGCCTATCAGTGCCCATCAGTGCTGCCTCATCAGCGCCTATAAGTGAAATTACTTATTTACAAAATTTAATGACAGAAACTAATAAACTTTTTTTTCAAAAATTTTGGTCTTTTTTTTAGGAAAAAATAAAAAACCCAGGAGTGATTAAATGCCAACAAAAGAAAGCTCTATTTGTGTGAAGAAAATTATAACAATTTCACATGGTTACAGTGTAGCATGACATTTGTCATTCAAAGTGTGACACTGCTGAAAGCTGAAAAATTGCCTGGGTAGGAAGGGGGTGTAAGTGCCCTGTATTGAGGTGGTTAAAGGGGGCTTTCAGATTCTGATAAGCCCCCCACCCGCAGACCCCCACAACCACTGGGCAAGGGTTGTGGGGAAGAGGCCCTTGCCCCCATCAACATGGGGACAAGGTGTTTTGGGGGACACCAAAACACCCTCCCTATGTTGAGGGCATGTGGCCTGGTACAGTTCAGAAGGGGGGGCGCTCTCTATTTTTTTTAAATTTTGGTGCGGGGGACCCCCACGCCATTTTTTTACTTTGGTGCGGGGCCTGGTAATGGACTGGGGGAGAACCCATGCCATTCTTTCAATGATTTTTGTCTGTATTGCCAGGATACGGCAATACATTACAGCCGCAAGCAGTTTTAGATGACATTTTTTTCCTTTACAAATGTCATTTTGCTGCTCTCATTCATAAAACTATGTACGGCCACCGTGTAAGCCGCCTAACATAGTGTGGGGCGTGGACTCAGCCCCCTGAGCCATGATTGGCCAAAGACACCCTGCCTTTGGCCAATCATGGCTCTCACAGCAGAGCGCACTGTGTTTGGCCAAAGCATGCAGGTCAGGTGCATGCTTTGGCCAATCAGCAGCCATCAATGCACTGCAATCTCGCAGTGCATTGTCAGTCTCAATGTTCATTATGGGGCGTTCCGCGGGCACTCAAATTTTCTCGTGAATGCCCCATAATGTTCTAAATTCGGCAAAAGGGCGAACACCCGGGGGCATGGCTAGCCGTGGACAGTAATGGCTGCTTGAGAGCGGAGTCTACACACGGGACCTTCAGCGGCATGGAACGGCACTCCAGGAGACACACAAACACCCCAGCCTGGTGACAGACATCCCACACAGCCAGATGACCATGACCAGGAAACACAAAGAGAACAGAAAGCTGCAGAAAATGATGGAGTTCTATCCGTACTGGCAGGAAGGAGGTAAGCAAGATGGCGCTGACGCCGCCTCAACCCCAGCACATAACGCTCGCTGCCCTTCATCTGCATCCACCTCCCGCAGCAAGTCTCATCCACCACGAGTCCACAATCCTGCCCCAATACACCACAATCAGCAAGCCCAGCTAAGGCTAGATTTAGGCTGTTGATCCTGGCTGCAGCCCGGTAACAGGGCCAGAGGTTGACTCAGAGGAGGACACAAGAGAACTGCCAGCGAGAATTGAGAAATTCCCCACCACTAATCAGCCTGTCATGGACACGGTGCTAAAAGATATGCTGCTTTCACTACACAGCACTATACAGGCAGACATAGTGACTTGTATGCAAAAATTTCACACAGACATACAGGAGGTGGAGGCTAGAGTGGATCACATCGAATGTAAAATGGGGGAATTTGCATCCTCTATAAACGACTTAGTGGATGTACAGGAGGAGAATGAGGACAAGATGGAGGGTATCAGGGCAAAAATAGCAGACATAGAGGACAGGAGCAGGAGGAACAACATGAAAATTAGAGGCATCCCTGAGTCTGTCCAACACGGAGATCTGAGAGCCTGTGTCATTACCCTTTTTGCAGAACTCCTTCCTGATCTGACCGCGCTGGATGTCACTATAGATCCATCGCCTCCCCAAACCCTCATACCTTCCCGATCAAGTCCCAAGAGATGTGATCCTGAGATTACACTTTTACCACACTAAAGAACAACTCATGGCGGCCATGCGTACCAAGGAACGCATCGCACCCCAATATCAGCACTTGCAATTTTATGCAAATCTGTTGCAGTATACATTGAAAAAAAGGAGAAGCCTGGTCACCATCACCAAGGCACTCAGGAACCATCAGATACCCTACAGGTGGGGGTACCCGACCAATATCACTATCACCAAAGATGGGACCACGCATGTTGTAACATCACTGGAAAAAGTCCTATCCTTGCTCAAGGAATGGCAAATTGTCCCTGACTTGGACAATAACTTCAATCAGCTGAAAAAAAGGTCAACCGGTAGAGTAGAATGGAGAATGGTCACTGCAAAAAACTCTAAGAAACACGCCTGAACCTGGGGGGGGTGTCCAGGAAATTCAAGTCCCGGGAGAGAAGGGGAAGCCTCTTAACCACGGACTTGACCCCTTAATTACTATTTTTTGACCCGGGTGGTTAACCTTGGGTCCAATATGTTCCTTTTTTCTCAGGAAACTGAACTCCAGTTGTGTTCTATGTTTTTTTTGTTACGTTTTTTCTTATAATTTTTTCTTCCTATTCATCACAGTCCGCTCCAACTAACAAATGGCATCATCTTAAGCGTCGCCTTCAGGAATCTTCACATGAACGAAACGCACGCTGGGAGAGCAACAGTAAGGACATCAAAACCATCCACCTAAGCACTGCAAGTCTACACATAAGATCACCTACGGGGCATCCTCAAAACGTGAGTACCTTGGCCAAAACTTCTACACACCCTTTTCATTACAATAGACATCCTCTCTTTGGCCACTGGCAGGAACACTCACCACAAGACTCTCCTCTTGAAGTCTCTACAGCAAAGCATCTTTAGACTGTCCTCATGGGGGTGACTTTTCTTTCTGTTAACTCAAAAGGCCTCAACCACCCAGCTAAACGTAAATCATTGTGGTCTGAAGCCTTGCAATTCAAGAGTGACATCTTGTGCGCACAGAAGACACATGAGACACATCACACAAGAGCTTCCCCTATGTTTTCACCGCAAATGCCGAGACAAAGAAAAGGGGGGTCCTTACGGCAATCAGAGATACGGTTTAATTTCAATTACATGAAGAAATTAAAGTTAAAGACCCGGGTGGCAGGTATCTCATCTTAATCTGTGATATAAACTGTACTATGTATACAATTGCAAACGTATACACCCCCAACTCTCGTCAACTCAAATTCCTTAACAAACTGTTGAAAAAAATAGACTTGCTCAGAAGGGGAGCCCTGGTGATATGCAGAGACTTTAATCTTACTCCAGATAAAACAATAGACACAACCTCTATATCTACTCACAGAAACTCTGCTTTTTTGAGCACAATACATCAACACAGCTTGTTTGATGAATGGCGATGCTACCATGCGGGAGAAAGGGTCTATACTTTTTTCTCTTCACCCAACCATTCTTACTCCCGCATTGATCTTTTTCTAGTAGACCAACACCTCCTATCCCACACTATCAATACAACTATAAACACATTACGTGGTCGGACCACGCGTCTGTGACTCTCACTCCCTTTAATCTGGGGCCACTCTGGTCTGGAGAGCAAACCCACTCCTCGTGCAAAGGGAGGATACTAGAAAAATCCTAGAAACCCAACTGAAGGACTATTTTGCTGACAATGTAGGCTCAGCAGATAACTATTTTACCATGTGGACTGCCCATAAAGAATTCATACGCGGCATTTTTATAAAGTTGGGAGCAGGGGTAAAGAGGCAGATGCAAAGGCGCATAAAAGAACTTACTGACGGCATCTGTGTTCTAGAAACCCAGGACAAACAGAATCCCTCACCCTCCCTATCACATAAACTATCACAAATTAGATATGATCTCAGACTTTGTCTCATGGAGGACTTTGAGAAGTCTACCAGAGGACTAAAAATGACTTATTATGCCAATGGCAATAAAGCCGGGAAGATTCTCGTCAACCGCCTGCGTGGCTACAGGTACAAAGCTAGAATTCCTTATATAGTCCACCCTACCACTAATAAAAAACATTATCATCCTAAAGATATTGTGGATGCCTTCAGTAACTACTATGGAACCCTCTACAACTTAGAGAAAGATCCCCTTACTCACTAATCCGACCCAGAGCTCATTGCGGGCTTCCTAGCCAAACTGTCCCTTCCTCAACTAACAGCAAGCCAACTTCAACAGCTGAATCTGCCCTTCAGTCCTATGGAAATCAATGCAGCAGTTGAATAGCTTACGCCCAATAAGTCCCCTGGTCCTGACGGATTTATAGGGGAATATTACAAAACGTTCAAACAGATCCTGTCACCCCACTTGGTTCGCCTATTTAATGATGCTTTTGCCTCTTCCTCTTTCCCCTCAGAGATGCTTAAGGCGCTGATAATAACACTACCCAAGCCAGGGAAAGACCCAACCACTCCGCAGAATTTCCAGCCTATCTCCCTCCTTAATACCGATTTGAAATTGTATGCAAAGCTCATCGCACAACGGTTAGCGGATGTTCTCCCTGATCTTATTCACCCTGATCAGTCTGGGTTCACTAAGGGACGCCAGACTTCAGATGCCACTAGGAGACTAATTAATATCATTCAAAATGTAAACCTGACGGGAATGCCATCTCTGCTCCTGGCCTTGGACGCGAAGAAGGCATTTGACCGTATACATTGGGGGTATCTGGCCAAGGTCGGTTTTACATGCCCTATTTTCTCTGCTATTATGGCCCTATATACCAGCCCAATGGCCCAGGTGTACACGTCTGGAGTCCTTTCAACCCCGTTTACTATTACAAATGGGACGCGCCAGGGCTGCCCACTTTCACCATTGATATTTAACCTGCTGATGGAGCCCTTGGTGTGCCACATTCGTAGCCATACCCACATCTCAGGGATTAAAATGCATAACTCCTCGCACATCATCAGTCTATTTGCCGATGATGTTATCTTAATGCTCACGGATCTGGAAAAATCCCTGGCTTCGGTACACCATACATTACAAATGTTTAGCCGCCTATCCTATTATAAAGTGAACGGATCTAAGTCTTATATACTGGGTTTGAATGTTCCTCCTGCAGTACAAAAGAAACTGGCCAAAGAGTATCCGTATTCATGGGAAAGTGTAGGAATTAAATACCTTGGCATCATCCTTATTCCCACAACAGAAGATCTTAATAAGGCTAACTATACCCCAGTCCTAGACAAACTAAAGACGAAACTCCAAGATCTTGCTAAAGTAGAACTCTCATGGTCGGGTAGGTTAGCGGCCTTTAAAATGACTATCTTGCCCCCATTAATTTATCTATTTAGAACCCTCCCAATTCCAGTACCTAACTCCTTTTTTAACATTGCCCAGTCAGTAATCAACAAATACATATGGCAAGATAAGAAAGCAAGGTGTGCCTTCTCCAGACTGGTTACGACTAGAAAAGTAGGAGGGGTGGGAATGGTTGATTTGAAAGACTACTACAAAGCCACTATAATAGCTCAACTCAAGGCATGGTTCCCCTCATCTAAAAAGAATAGATGGACAGAAATAGAAAGCTCCCAAATCCATGACCATAGCCTATACCACCTTCTGCTTACAAGCCGTTACAGCAGCATGCAGCACTAATCATTATTCCCCACAGTGTCCGCATCCCTACAAGCTTGGGACACACTTATATCTTTCCCTTTTCAACACACTACAAACTTTATATTGCCACTACCACTACAGAGTTTAACTGCTGTTATACTGAACTTGAACATAGGGAGATGGGTTGCCAAAAGAATAAAATTTATTGAGGACATAATGATAGGGCCTGCCCCAAAAACCTTTAGATCCCTTCAAATAGAGTTTGACCTCACTCCCCGTGAGTACTATGCTTACCTGCATATTAACCACTTCCTCCACTCACATACACTCATGGCCATATCTCTACCCTGGAACATAACTCAATATTACTCTAGTCCTACTACTAAAACTAAAGGTATATCCATGTTCTATATGATGCTTAATAACAAAGATGTGTTTACTAAAATGACTGCAATGTCTGCCTGGGAAAGAGAAATAGGGATCGCTTATACCCCTGACCAATGACAAAAGGCTTTCAGAGTATCATATGTGGCTACTAAAACTGTGAACCTATGGGAACTAACCCAAAAAATTTCACTTTGATGGTACTTAACCCCATATAAGATTGCTAAATTCACCCCATGCTCTTCCGCCCTGTGCTGGAGGAACTGTGGGGAGGTAGGAACACTTTACCATATTTTATGGTCTTGTCCAGCCTTAACTAATTATTGGAAGGTAGTGTTTCAGCTGCTCACACGAATCTTAAAAATCAAAATCTCTTTATCTCCAGGTCTGGCTCTTTTATTATTATCCATTGAGTCAATCCCGGCAGAAGCAAGGACAGTAGCCACTCATATTCTATTGAGTGCAAAACTGGTACTAACCCACCATTGGAAAGACCACATTACTCCTACCACACAAGAAGTAATAATAACCACCCACACTCACGCCGTATATGAGCTAATGTTTGCTTCCACGCATGGTCAGCTCCATAGAGCTGGCTTGCGATGGAACTATGGTCAAACTGGTATGAGAGATTCACTGGGAGGCGACACCTCTACTACGCGACCAACTGAAGAAACAATTTTCTTAATTTTCTGATCTTTTGCTGAATGTGATGAATGGTTAGCTTATGTCTGTCCATGCAGAATTTCAATAACTGCGCGTGCTTCAAACATTTTTTTTTTTCTCAACACTTTGTTGTTCCTTAATGTTTGCTGAAATGGTAGATCGCTATCACAAGTTTTAAAGGCTATGTGATTGTAAGTTGATATGTAACGGCGCTATAAATCTCTGTATACTGTGTACTAACACAGTTATGCTATGACTTTGCATGCCTGCTGCTATTGTGTCAGCAATTTGATTCCATTTGTTCTTATATGATAAAAACCAATAAAGAAATATTGAAGTTAAAAGGGCGAACACCCGTTCGAGTCGAACTTACGTTCGACTCTAACATCGGGCTCATCCTTATTGCTTAAGTTCAATAGCACCAGGCTAGAGAATAATTGTTAACAAATTAATTAAAACCCCGCTCTTCTGTGAAGTGAAAGTGCAAAATCGATCAAATCCTTAACATAAAAAACTAATAAAATACTAAATAAAATACTGATATTATCTGAAATCATAAATACATTCTCAACCAAAGCCAAAATGTGAAAACACCAACATAGGTGTTTAGTGATATATGTGCAAAAGATCAAAAATTAAAATAGTGTTCAAAATCAAGCAAAAAATGAATGAAATAGTGTTCAAATAAATCTGAAAGACTTCTGGATACAATCCTCCTAATAATTCAATGATCATCAGAGGGGTTAATCTTCCACCACCATCACCGGTCACACAGTCTACTCACCAGAATGTGGTGACTCCCATTACAGAAGTCAGAAGCGCTTGTATGGAAAGTGCCAGATGGAATCGCAGCTTATCCAAATGCTGTATAGCTGAAATTGCTGTGACTTGACTGGACACTGGGTGGACTTAATTGTGGAACCCTCAGTGCGGGATTTGGTCATTAAAAACCGTCAATGCCATGGATTGGGAGATCCAAGGCCAAGAAATCATCTAATAATTTCCTGGAGAAGTTTAAGATTATGGCTGAGCAAGACATCAGGCTCATTAAAACTAAAAGGGGGAAGAAGAAAGGCAGCATACAAAAAGGAATAGAGGCACTCGAGAAAAGAAAGAACATTGCCATCCACCAAGCGGATAAAGAGGGGGGATCGTATTCTTGAACAAAGGTGACTACACAAAATAACTTAATAGGTTGGAAGGTGACACTATGACCTATAAGAAAATAAAGGGTGACCCTACTAAACTTAAAATTCTTGTGAAAGCTAGTGTACACAAAGCTAAAGAAGTGGGAATTGTAAACAAGAATGAGGCTAGATATCTTGTCCCTGATGCACCTAGACTTCCCGTAATTTACCAATTGCCTAAGATACCAAAGAACTCCCAATGCCCACCCGGAAGACCTATTATTAGTGGTATAAATTCTATCTTTTCTAGATTAGGTGAATATGTAGATTGTTTTTTACAGTCCATTGTTCAATCTTACCCCTCCTATTTGCAAGACAGCAAACATCTTATGAATCTACTTAAGGGTATTTCGGTTCAAGATGACACAATCATTGTTACAATTGATGTTGAATCCATTTAGTTTTCTCGATTTTGGTTCTGTTTAAGAATAGTGGGCAAATTCAGACTAAGACTTATATTAAGGGTATTGACAGAAATAGTTATATACCCACGGCTAGTTGCCACCACCCTAGTTGGCTAAGAGGGCCAACCTCTAATACCCAAGGGCCAACTGATGAGGATTGAGCGTAATTGTGATACTACATCAGATTATTTGCTTCAATCAAACCTAGTGGTTGACAAATTTAAAGAAAAAGGGTATCAGGAACACGATCTTAGGGCTACTCAATCACTCATTTTGCTAATGGACAGAGATACACTCTTGGAAGATAAAACTAAAAAGATGTGTGAGTTGGACTATATACCTTTTTTGACCAATTTCAACAGGGACTACAAAAGTGTAGAGAAAATTTTCTTGAAACATTGGCCAGTCCTGTTGAGAGATAGAACATTGTCCAAACTATTAACTGAATGCCCCAAATTCATCTACAGGCGTGCACCCAACCTGAGAAACAAATTGGCCCCTAATGTACTTAACCCCCAAGAAAGTGGCACTTTTCTGGATTTAAAGGGATTTTTTCACTGCAAGAAGTGTTGGGCCTGCAAACTAACCAGGAACAATGTGAGAAAAGTGGAAAATTTTATGTCAAGAGTATAGGATTGATAAATGTATTAAATGTAAATCCACCCATGTAACATATCTCATTGTCTGCCCCTGTGGGTTACAGTACATGGGACGTACCAAAAGAAATCTGTGTACACGTATTAATGAACATCTTACCAACATAAAAAATGGGTTTCTAAAACACAGCCTCTCTAACCATTTCAGGATTTATCACAATAAGGACCCTAGTCTGGCCAGATTTTTTGGTATAGATAAAAGAGATGCTGATTGGAGGGTAGGGAATATGGTTCAGAGAATATAAAAAAAACGAAATGGAATGGATATATAAATTAAATACACTTACTCCGGCAGGTATCAACATTGATATTGATTTGAATTGTTATCTGTCTAATTATTGAATTATTGTTAAAGGGTAACCCATTCCAGTCTCATTTTGATATCTAGTTTTGAAATTTGGCCACTAATAAGTAGTACCTCTTATGAGCAAACATTCATCATAATTGTTATTTTTAATTTATTTCCCCTTTTTACCACAAGATGGCTCTATAATAAATTTTCTTTGTCAAATGCAGTTTAATTTTTTAGCCACAAGATGGCAGTCTAGATGTTTACAACAAATTTGTTTTATAACAAGTTAGACTTGTAATTGTAGTTTGGCTTTTAGCCATATGATGGCAGTTTAAATTAATATTATATTTTACGTGCCCAATAACATCATAATATATTAGCTCTTTGAAGTTTTTGCACATCCAGCTAACCCTAATTACATTTCTTTCTTTAATAATCAAGGATGGCACTGGATTGGATATCCTAAATTGGCGGTTGTATTTATATGGAGGCGACGTTGTATTTATATGGAGGTGACGTGCCCGCCCTTATGACCCCTGATGACGTCAGAGTGTTACTGACGAAACCGGTAGGGTATACTGAGCTGGTACTACACAGCTGGAGTACCAGCGGTGTCTGTTTGTGTGAAGACTGTCTGCACAAACTTTGATGTAACTCATGCGGTTTTACTTTGTTTTTTATGACAATTTTAATAAATTAAACTTTTTTGACATACTTCACTATGGGAATATTCTATATATATTTTTTTCCAAATCCATGGCATTGACGGTTTTTAATGACCAAATCCTGCACTGATGGTTCCACAATTAAGTCCACCCAGTGTCCAGTTAAGTCACAGCAATTTCACCTATACAGCATTCGGATCAAGCCGCGATTCCATCTGGCATTCTCCATACAAGCTGACTCCTGTAATGGGATTCACCACATTATGGTGAGTAGACTGTGTGACCGGTGATGGTGGTGGAAGATTAACCCCTCTAATGATCATTGAATTATTAGGAGGATTGTATCCAGAAGTCTTTCAGATTTATTTGAACACTATTTCATTCATGTTTTGCCTGCTAATTTTGAACACTATTTTAATTTGTGATCTTTTGCACATATATCACTAAACACCTATGTTGGTGTTTTTACATTTGGATCTTGGTTGAGAGTGTATTTATGATTTCAGATAATATCAGTATTTTATTTAGTATTTTATTAGTTTTTTGTGTTAAGGAATTGATAGGTTTTGCACTTTCACTTCGCAGAAGAGCACAGTTTTAATTAATTTGTTAATTATTTTATTTATTTACTTTTTATACAATGTGCTGCTCTTATATATAATTAATCAATGATTATTATTCCATTTTTTGTGCAGGTTGGTGGTATTTTCCATCTCATTTTGTAGGGAATAATTGTATTGGGATAGCAATGATTTCCGAGATCACTAAAGATGGAGAGTCAAAATTTCACTAGATGTTTACATGCCCATAAAGTATGATGAAGTGTACTGATTAGTCCACATTCCCTCCAACAGAGATTGGATGTATGAGATTGAAATTGGGACAGTTTATATGGGGTCAGGTACCAATGTAAAGTAATTTTATGCATTATTTCCGACAGGTTGGCACTTTTGGTAGATTTGTAAGTAGAGGAAATGGCTTGTTCCCATTGGCAGAGGTTAAAGGCCTGCCCTAAATCTCTTTCCCAAGCAAGGAACGGCTTACATTTAAAGAAGCAATTTTTATCATGTAAGGTCCCATATATGAGGGAGATGCTGCCTTTGGATGGTTTGGAACTAATGAGATATTTAGCTATAATCCTGGGGATTTGGTGTAACCTCCCTGGATTGTGTTGAAGAAGAGATGCTATTTCTAAGTAGGTATTGCACTCTTTCTTCGGTAGGTGGTATTTAGATTGAAGGGTTCGAGAGAGGTTTAAGGTTGTCATTATAATACAAATCATTTAGCCACCAAATTCCCCTACTATGTCATTCGGCCATGCAGATATTGTGTATAAGCTACCTGACAGACCATGAGCGGAATTGGTCGGTTTGTACTATGAAAGTGAGCTCATGTCAAGTGTTAGTGGCTGCAAGAATAGTGGGTGAAAGTTCAATATGAACTTAAGGTTTAATATGGCTGGCTAAAAGAAAGTCCATCAGATTTTTACCAGGGACCGATTTGGATCCAATTTCAATCCACAGAAGTTAGGAAGGGCCGTTGAACCAATATTTTCATTGTGTTAGATAGTAATCCCTCAGATTGACATGTCCCATGCCCCCAGCTTTTTTATGCTTGATAAGTTTGCTGAAGGCGCAGCGTGCTTTTCAGTTTTGCCACACAAATTTATTGACAATGGCTTGTAGAGATTTAAAAAAAGAATCTGGGACCACTATACAGTAGGTGACCGCGATATTGTGTCAATCTCGTCGCTGTTATCGGTGAGATTTGACACCTGCGAGCACTGTCGTGGCAACCAGCGCCAAACTGTTTTTTTCCTTTCCCGATGAGCGACAAGCGTTGCTGACAGGTATCCGGTATGAATCATGAGGGGGAACGCCGTGCCAAATTTTAAATAAAAAACTGGCATGGGTTCCCCTCCAGGGGCATACCAGGCCCTTAGGGCTGGTATGGATTTTAAGGGGAACTCCCTACGCCAAAAAAAGGCGTGGGGGTCCTCCTGAATCCATACCAGACCCTTATCCGAGCATGCAGCATGGCCAGTCAGGAAAGGGGGTGGGGATGAGCAAGCACCCCCCTCCTGAACCGTACCAGGCTGCATGCCCTCAACATGGGGGGTGGGCCCTTTGGGGCAGGGGGGCACCCTGCGGGCCCCCCACCCCAAAGCACCTTGTCCCCATGTTGATGAGGACGAGGGCCTCTTCCCCACAACCCTGGCCGTTGGTTGTCAGGGTCTGTGGGCGGAGGGCTTATTGGAATCCAGGAGCCCCCTTTAATAAGGGGGCCCCCAGATCCCGGCCCCCCACCCTATGTGAATGAGTATGGGGTACATCGTATCCCTATCCCTTTTTTTCAGAAAGGGGGCATAGTTTGCTTTAAACAGGGATTTGGTCGAGCTAGTGAGAGTTGTGCTCAAGTATGATATACCTTCCTCTTTCCACACAAAGGGACAGCTTTGCTGCCATTTCTTTGTCAAAAGGGGATCTATACCTAAATTCAATCAATACGATTTGGTTGTGTTGACCTTATAATATGAGACAGTGGGAACTAGGTGTAAGGCATTCTGGACCGCACTCAACGAGGTTGCTGGATTTGTCAGCATCAGTATGATGTCATCAGCAAATAGGCTTACAGAATGGAAACATCTACCAGTTTGGAAAACAGTGATATCTGGCAATGAGCAAATGTACAAAGCCAGAGGCTCCATTAGGAGATTAAAAATGAGCAGGGACAGGGGGCAACCCTGCCTGGTCCCATTAGTACTGAGGAAAGCCTTGGATAGCATGCCTGCCATAAATACTTGGGCTGAAGGGGAGGTATAGAGTGCCATGATCGAGGAAAGTATGTGTCCAGAAAAGCCAAATTTTTTCAGAACCTGGTTGGGATAGGTCCAGTGGATACAGTCAAACACCTTTTCTGCATCTAATGCTAGAAACAGGGCAGGCATTTTTGTGACCTTAGCATAATGAATGACATTGATAAGCCTTCTTGTAGCATCAGAAGTTTGTCTGCCTTTGGTAAATCTGGACTGATCAAGGTAGGAAGCATATCTACAAGTCTAAGGGCTATGATTTTCACATATAACTTTAAGTCGATGTTCAGTAACAAGATTGGCCAAAAGTTTTGAGGAGACTCTAGGCTCTTCCCAGGTTTCAGGAGTGTGATGTTAAGAGCTTTTAACATTTCCTGGGGAAAAGAGGAAGAGGCGTCAGCAGAGTCGAACATTGTAGTTGGGTGTGGGGCCAGTATTGTTTTAAACATTTTGAAGTATTCTCCACAGTATCCATCAGGCCCTGGTGATTTATTGATGGGGAGGGAGTCTATTGTCTTGCAAACTTCAGCTAAGGTAAAGGGTGCAGTTAAGGCCTCTAGTTGGGAATGAGCTAAAGTAGGTAGGTAAATTTTGTTTACAAAGTTTAAAATGTCGATGCTGGTCGAGGGGTTGTGGGATCTTTCCTCATATATAGGGAGCCATAATAACAGCTGAAGCCATCAGCAATTCCTTGTGGATTCAGCACTTTTTGCTTGGTAACAGGGTGATATATGAAAGGAATTTTAGACTTGTTCCTGAAGCCTTATTGGCTTTATTTCCACTAGTGTAATATGTCATTTTAATGTGTCTGGAGTTATTTTCAAAGTTTTCTATAAGGAGAGTGCGAAGGTCTCTCCCTAAGTTAATGAGTTTAGTGCTTAGGCCAGGGTTAGGGTTGGACGTATTTGCTATTATGTGCTGTCTTATTTCTGATAGTAGTTGATCTATCAGTCGCGGCCTTTTGGCTAAGATCAAGTGTAGTATCTGTTCTTATCAGTTTCCAGAGGAGGCGCTGTGTCACTCTCGTTGGGGAGGGACAGCAAATCCAATGGTGTCATAGTACCTGGAAAGGCGATACTCAGCAGGGACTACGCCGTGTTGCCCGACAGTATACTGGGGACCGGCCAATGGTTGAGTCTGAGCCGTCTGGAAGGGTGCTGCATTTTGGTCTGGCCGGAGGGTCGGGTCCCTGGCCTTCTGGCCTGGATTGTGGTAGCTCTAGCTACGGACAGTTATTCGGGAGAGAACGCTTACTTCCCCTTAATGAGGGGGGGGGGAGTGGTTAGTACTTCCCGAATGTAATTAGGAAGGAGTGATGGGAGCAACGGTGGAGCCTGATGGTAAAGGGCTCTCACCAAGCTGCCGGATCTTCATGCCTTTCTGCCAGTGGGGGGGCTGCTGTGGTCTAGGCTGTGGGCCAGGGTTGGTCTTGAAAGCCTATGGAGTAGTGCCCCTGGAGTGGCAGTCCAGGGGTGCCATAAAATCACTGTGAGTGGCAGTCACTTTGATTTGAGGCACCACGGTCACTGCACCATAACACGCTTTTTTTTGCACCTGCCTCTTGGGCCGGGCCTTTTGGCTAGGACCAGAGGAATTTTTTATTCCTGGCCGGAGGGCCTGGTCATTGTGTTACACAATGGCCACTTCTTTTCACTCTCCTCTCCACTAACCCTTCCCCGACTTTTTATTTTGATTGAACCTATGTAGTCTGGTCACGTCTTTTTTTTGTCACGTTTGTCTCACTGTGTGATGAGTAAGGATGCGGGTCCTCGGGCTAGCCCTGAAAGTCTTGGGAAGGGGTGGACATGGCCTTTTGGCTTAGTTCGCCCTCTCTCATGGGGTCTCCCTTCGGGGGAGCCCCACCTAGTACTTGGGTGGGTCCTGTCTTGGCAGGCCCTCCAGAGAACGGGGTCTGTCTGGTTTCGGCCAGATAGACCATTGTAAGTACCTTTGTCCCCGCAGGAGCCTAACGCCCCGGGGGATCAGGGAATTGGCACGTCTTGTGTACCCGTGGCACTTTTTTGTGAGCACTCTTTATGTGTGTGCACATTTTTTATGCACCGGGTGAAGTTTTTTGGGGTGTGTTTTGCACGCCGTAGGCTTTCAAAAAAAGAAAAAAAAAATCAGTCGCGGCCTTTTCCTCTTAGCCCTAGCACCAAGTTTAATGAACAGTCCCCGCATATAAGACTTATAGGAATTCCACAATGTAAATGGGTCATCAACAGAACCTGCATTGAACTGGAAGAATTTTAAACGGCCTTTCTCCAGAGTGGATCTGGGTTATTTAGTATGCAATAAAGAGTGATTAATTCGCTTTCCATAAGAAGGTGGGATGTGAAGCACAAGAGTCTACAATCTTGAGGGCAATTAAGGCATGGTCCGACCATGATATGTTGTTTATAGTGGAGTCTTGGATCGCTTGCAAAAGCTATTTGTCAGCCAAGAATATTTCAATTCTTGAATAAGAAGTGTGGGCTGAAGAAAAGAAGGTGAAGTCTCTCTCTGTAGTTTGGAAGCACCGCCAAACATCATAAAGGTCATGTTGGTGTAGAAGAGATTATAACAAATGTGAAGATCACTTGGGAACAGTAGTTGAGTCTATGTGGGGATCCGGAAGGGCATTAATGTCACCACATACTAATAATAAACCTTGTTTACGTTTTTCTATTTTCCGGAGTAGCCTGTTTAGAAAACAGATCTGATGTTTGTTGGGTGCATAAACATTTACCAGGCTAAACCTTGTTGAGTTTCTATCACAAATCAGAATTATATACCTGCCTCCAGGGTCAATGATCTGGTCGATTAGGTGGAAAGCAACAGTGTCCCGGATTGCAACCAAAACTCCCCTCTTTTTTGCTGGGATGGAAGCAGAGAGAATTTGGGGAAAAGAAACACGCGTGCATCTAGGAGGGGCTGATTGGTGAAAGTGTGCCTCCTAAACACATAATATGTCAGAGTGATACTTGATCGCTTCAGTCCATAGAGATGAGCGTTTTACAGGGTGGTTAAGCCCTTTAGCATTTATTGATATTACATTAATAGACTTATTATGAAGGTATAGAGATGCTGATGTCAGGTGGCTCGGTGCTCAAGTGTGTGATATGGTCTGATTGACAGGTATCGTAGGAGAGACAACTCTGCAGAGCCTGGTTGACTTTGACGAAGCACATAGAATCAGGGCATGATGTCCAGATCCGGAACGTAGTGGTTGACTCATAAACAAAAAGGATAAACCATATTGTAATTCAACAGTCATTGAATTAAAAGGTGGATCTTTGATCCGTGTGCAGTAGTACACTGCAAAAGGCAACTGGGGGTAAAGTTCACTAGCAGGAAGGTTTATATACAGCAGACGGAGAGATTAGCATTAAGGTAAGGCATTACTGCAGATCCTAAATGCTCAGGTAGGAGGTGAAGCTGTTGGAGGCACCTGCTGCCATTATGGCGAAAGTTGGGCTGGGGTGTGGTTCCCTCTAGTGGATGATGCAGAGTCGTCCAGGATTCCCCATGACCTCAGGAGTTGCAATCCTTTCTCTAAGGTATGGATAATATGGGTATCCCCATTTCCAAAGATAAGAAGCTTAGTCAGGTTTCCTCATTTATAATTTACCTTATGATTTCTCAAGGTTTTTGGTGATAGTATTTATCTTCTTCCTGAGTTGCATGGTAAATTAGGATAAATCAGAAAAAAATTGCAGTTGCTTGTAAGGAGGTGGCAGAGTACCCAAGCTGCTCTTTCACATGGTAGAAATTATTTTTTAGGAATACGATGTATTCTGTCAATAATGAGCTCAGGGATCAATGATTAAAGAGATCACAATCATATTGGCAGAGCTCCTGTTGCTGCACAGATTCAGGGATCCCCTGATCTTTAAATAGTTTCTTCTGGAGTGATCCTCCAGGTCTGCCAGTTTGGCTTTGAGCCAGGTGTGCTCATCAGTATTATCATCATGAGCATCCACCAGGTTTTTGATAGTATGGGCAAATTCATCCATTTTATGCTCAAAATGATCAACTCTGGAGCCAATAGCATGAATTTCTCCAGTAAAATGTTTAGTGAACTGCATAATGTCAGCATTAATAGTCCCCCTGAGTGAAACTAGCATGTTTTTCAATACAATCTCTGAGACTGGTTGAGTAATTGCTGGGAATAATAGGATGGAGTCAGGTAGTTCTCTTGTGAGATTGAGAGAATCAGTGACAGGAGAGACTGTGTCTCTGTGGCCATCTAGCCTGATATTTGATTTGGCAGGGCTTCTGTGGAGTGGAATAGAAGTTGCAGAAGATGAGGAGGCAGCAGAAGAGACTCCATGCCCAGAGCCACCAGACTGGGCCTCTGTTGGTGGCTGACAGCCGCCTCATGGCGAGGTGTGCGATTCAGCGCCATCTTGCCTGGGCTCCAGGGCTACATGATGGAAGAAGGCAGTGAGTTTCTTGGGCCAGGAAACATCCTTTCTCTTGTGGGGCATGTTGCCTGCTCGTTTGGGAAGTGATTCGCCATGAGAGGAAGAGAAAATGAGACCTGAGCACGTTGCTATGAGCTGAAAACCCCCGCTGCAGGATGGAGCATCGGGACTAAGCATCCATCTTCCTCATGCGCTAGCCATGCCCCCCTATTTTTTATTTTTTAATAAAGGAATTGTCAAAAACTGTCTGTTTTTATTACTTTTTGACACTTTTTTTGTGAATGGGTAGGGGTACACTATATTCATTCACACAGGGGGTCCAGGATCTGGGGACCCCTTGTTAAAGGAGGCTTCCAGATTCTGATAAGCCACCTGCCCCTAGACCTCCACAACCACAGCCCAGGGTTGTGGGAAAGAGACCCTTGTCCCCATCAACATGGGGACAAGGCACTTTGGGGGTTGGGGGACAGAGCCCCCCTGCCCCAGAGAACCCCCCATGTTGAGGGCATGTGGCCCAGTATGGTTCAGGATGGTGGTGCTCCTGAACCATACCAGGCCACATGCCCTTTCATAGATCACCCTGTTACCAAGCAAAAAGTGCTGAATCCACAAGGAATTGCTGATGGCTTCAGCAGTTATTATTATAGTTTTCAATATATGAGGAAAGATCCCACAACCCCTCAACCAGCATCGACAGATATTTTAAATTTTGTAAACAAAATTTACCTACCTACTTTATCTAATTTCCAACTAGAGGCCTTAACTGCACCTTTTACCTTAGCTGAAGTTTGCAAGACAATAGACTCCCTCCCCATCAATAAATCACCAGGGCCTGATGGATACAGTGGAGAATACTTCAAAATGTTTAAAACAATACTGGCCCCACACCCAACTACAAATGTTCGACTCTGTTGCCGCCTCTTCCTCTTTTCCCCAGGAAATGTTAAAAGCTCTTAACATCACACTCCTGAAACCTGGGAAGAGCCTAGACTCTCCTCAAAACTTTTGGCCAATCTTGTTACTGAACATCGACTTAAAGTTTTATGTGAAACTCATAGCTAGGGATGAGCTTCGAGTTCGAGTCGAACTCGTGTTTGACTCGAACATGGGCTGTTCGCAAGTTCGTCGAACAGCGAACAATTTGGGGTGTTCGCGGCAAATTCGAATGCCGCGGAACAAAAGTCTATGGGAGAAATCAAAAGTGCTAATTTTAAAGGCTTATATGCATGGTATTGTCATAAAAAGTGTTTGGGGACCTGGGTCCTGCCCCAGAGGACATGTATCAATGCAAAAAAAAGTTTTAAAAACGGCCGTTTTTTCGGGAGCAGTGATTTTAATAATGCTTAAAGTGAAACAATAAAAGTGTAATATCCCTTTAAATTTTGTACCTGGGGGGTGTCTATAGTATGCCTGTAAAGGGACGCATGTTTCCCATGCTTAGAACAGTCTGACAGCAAAATGACATTTCAAAGGAAAAAGAGTCATTAAAAACTACTCGCAGCTATTAATGCATTGCCGATCCGACAATACACATAGAAGTTCATTGATAAAAACGGCATGGGAATTCCCCACAGGGGAACCCCGAACCAAAAATTAAAAAAAAAATGTGGGGAATTCCCATGCTGTTTTTATCAATGAACTTCTATGTGTATTGTCGGACCGGCAATGCATTAATAGCCGCGAGTAGTTTTAAATTACTTTTTTTCCTTTGAAATGTCATTTTGCTGTCAGGCTGTTCTAAACACGGGAAACATGTGCCCCTTTACAGGCATACTATAGAAACTCCCCAGGTATGAAATTTAAAGGGATATTACACTTTTATTGTTTCACTTTAAGCATTATTAAAATCACTGCTCCCGAAAAAACGGCCATTTTTAAAAC
Organism: Aquarana catesbeiana; assembly: GCF_042186555.1. NCBI lineage: Eukaryota > Metazoa > Chordata > Amphibia > Anura > Ranidae > Aquarana > Aquarana catesbeiana. The sequence goes on along the minus strand of NC_133324.1, from coordinate 177,524,640 downwards.
TTTTTTTTGCATTGAACCATGTCCCCTGGGGCAGGACCCAGGTCCCCAAACACTTTTTATGACAATAACTTGCATATAAGCCTTTAAAATTAGCACTTTTGATTATTCATGTTCGTGTCCCATAGACTTTAATGGTGCTCGCATGTTCGAACAAATTTTTTGCCTGTTCGCATGTTCTGGTGTGAACCGAACAGGGGGGTGTTTGGCTCATCCCTACTCATAGCCCTTAGACTTGTAGATATTATTATTATTATACAGGATTTATATAGCACCAACAGTTTACACAGCGCTTAGATATGCTGCCTACCTTGATCAGTCCAGATTTACCAAAGGCAGACAAACTTCTGATGCTACAAGAAGGGTTATCAATGTCATTCATTATGCTAAGGTCACAAAAATGCCTGCCCTGTTTCTAGCATTAGATGCAGAAAAGGTGTTTGACTGTATCCACTGGACCTATCCCAACCAGGTTCTGAAAAAATTTGGCTTTTCTGGACACATACTTTCCTCGATCATGGCACTCTATACCTTCCCTTCAGCCCAAGTATTTATGGCAGGCATGCTATCCAAGGCTTTCCTCAGTACTAATGGGACCAGGCAGGGTTGCCCCCTGTCCCTGCTCATTTTTAATCTCCTAATGGAGCCTCTGGCTTTGTACATTTGATCATTGCCAGATATCACTGGTTTCCAAATTGGTAGATGTTTCCATTCTGTAAGCCTATTTGCTGATGACATCATACTGATGCTGACAAATCCAGCACCCTCGTTGGGTGCGGTCCAGAATGCCTTACACCTAGTTCCCACTGTCTCATATTATAAGGTCAACACAATCAAATTGTATTGATTGAATTTAGGTATAGATCCCCTTTTGACAAAGAAATGGCAGCAAAGCTGTCCCTTTGTGTGGAAAGAGGAAGATATATCATACTTGAGCACAACTCTCACTAGCTCGACCAAATCCCTGTTTAAAGCGAACTATGCCCCCTTTCTGAAAAAAAGGGATAGGGATACGATGTACCCCATACTCATTCACATAGGGTGGGGGCCGGGATCTGGGGTCCCCCTTATTAAAGGGGGCTCCTGGATTCCGATAAGCCCTCCGCACGCAGACCCTGACAACCAACGGCCAGGGTTGTGGACAAGAGGCCCTCGTCCTCATCAACATGGGGACAAGGTGCTTTCCCGTGTTTAGGAGTTCTGCTGAAAACCAAACAGGGAGGTGTTCGGTCCATCTCTACTCTTGAGTATGGTGATACCACATGTTTGAGACTTTTTCACAGCCTAGCCACATAGAGAGGCCCAACATACAATGAGTGCCTTCAGGCGTTTTAGGGGTATAAATTACACATCTAATTTCCTGACAACCTATCATGTTTCTGAAGGCCCTGGAGTGCCAGGACAGTGGAAACACCCACAAAATGACCCCATTTTGGAAAGCAAACACCCCAGTGTACAGTGCCTTGAAAAAGTATTCATACACCTTGACATTTTACACATTTTGTCATGTTACAACCAAAAACATAAATGCATTTTATTGGGATTTTATGTGATAGACCAACAGAAAGTGGCACACAATTGTGAAGTGGAAGGAAAATAATAAATGGTTTTCAACATTTTTTACAAATAATTATCTGAAAAGTGTGATGTGGATTTTTATTTAGCCACCTTTACTCTGATACCCCTAACTAAAATCTAGTGGAACCAACTGCCTTCAGAAGTCACCTAATTAGTAAATAGAGTCCACCTGTGTGTAATTTAATCTCAGTAGAAATACAACTGTTCTGTGAAGCGCTCAGAGGTTTGCTAGAGAACCTTAGTGAACAAACAGCATCATGAAGGTCAAGGAACACACCAGACCGGTCAGGGATAAAGTTGTCTAGAAGTTTAAAGCAGGGTTAGGTTAAAAAAAATTCCCAAGCCTTGAACATCTCACAGAGCCATGTTCAATCCATCATCCGAAAGTGGAAAGAGTATGGCACAACTGCAAACCTACCAAGACATGGCCATCCACCTAAAATGGCATGCTGGGCAAGGAGAACATTCATGGGAGAAGCAGCCAAGAGGCACATGGTAACTCTGGAGTAGCTACAGAGATCCACAGCTCAGGTAGGAGAATCTGTCCACAGGACAACTATTAGTCGTGCACTCCACAAATCTGGCCTTTATGGAAGAGTAGCAAGAAGAAAGATATTATTGGGTGAAAGTCATAAGAAGTCCTGTTTGCAGTTTGCGAGAAGCCATGTGGGGGACACTGCAAACATGTTGAAGAAGGTGCTCTGGTTTGATGAGACCAAAATTAAACTTTTTGGCCTTAAAGCTAAACGCTATGTTTGGCGGAAACCTAACACTGCACAGCACCCTGAACACACCATCCCCATCGTGAAACATTGTGGTGGCAGCATCATGTTGTTGGGATGCTTTTCTTCAGCAGGAACAGGGAAGCTGGTCAGAGTTGATGGGAAGATGGATGGAGCCAAATACAGAGCAATCTTAGAAGAAAACCTGTAATGCCCTCTACACACGTTCGGACATTGATCGGACATTCCGACAACAAAATCCATGGATTTATTCCGACGGATGTTGGCTCAAACTTGTTTTGCATACACACAGTCGCACAAAGTTGTCGGAATTTCCGAACGCCAAGAATGCGGTGACGTACACCACGTATGACGAGACTATAGAAGGGCAGTTCAGAACAAAGCGCAGCACCCTTTGGGCTCCTTTTGCTAATCTCATGTTAGTAAAAGTTTGATGAGAGACGATTAGCGCTTTTTCAGACTCGTGGTTTTCAGTTCGTTTTTCTGGTGTTCAGTTTGTGCTTGTGGGTTTGTATCTGTTCTTCAGTGCGTGCAGCGAGTTACCATTGACTTGTCATTGTGTTCTTGTTCGTTCGTTACTGATTTTCAGGTCGCTCTTCACAAGCCTTGCTGTTCTTCAGTGCGTTATGTTACTTCGTTCTGACCAGCCGACCGTTTTCTAGCTATGTTGCGTGTATGTGCTCATCGTAGAGTTCGTGCTGTGTGGGGGCTTGTTGTTGGGGTTCTTACTTTGACACAAGCCCAGTCCACGAACATGGTGAGGAGGAGTTCATGGACCAAGAATTGGTTGCTCCAGCGTAACCAGTTCTATCACATGCCTTTGCTCCGTGAGATCCGTGAGAATAATCCTGACGATTTCAGGAACTTTCTCCAGATGACAAACCCCATATTTCACCGTTTGTTGGCTTTGCTGACCCCCTATATCAGCAGGCAGGATACCTGCATGAGGCAAGCCATCACTACGGAGCAGAGGCTAGTCGCCACCCTGCAGCACTTGGCGACGGGGAGAAGCCTGCAGGACCTTAAGTTCTCGATAGGCATCTCCCCCAGGCTCTTGGGATCATTATCCCAGAGACCTGTTCTGCCATCATTCAGGTCCTGCAGAAGGAGTATATTAAGGTAAGATTTTTATCCTTTAATATCACATTTTATTGTATAGAATGTTTGCTAATGTATTGTATTTCTTTCCTCATTCCCTAATTACCATGATTATAATATGCTGTGAATGTCCCCTTTGTCCTCATGCATGCTGTATTTTTATGTAATGTTTTTTTGTCCTCCATACATATTTGCCTTCACTTACCTCCCCAGCATGCTCTCCTGGCCCTATATTCACCTCATGTAGTCACTTAACAATGTATTTTGTCAGCTCCATAGTAGTGCTTTACCCTAAATACCCCCTAAAATGTGTAAAATTGTGATTTGTGCTTTAAATTCATGCAGAGTGCCAGAGGCTTTTTTTGGGGGTCCCAAAATCATATGGAACCCTCCCTCCCCCCAACTGCTAACTCAGCTGATACCAATCCTCTATCTATCCTCAATCCTCTATCTGCTGACTTTGCCAAACCCATACTCACTATACCCACCTCTTTTGTGGTCAGATTTATGGATGAATTCCCCAAAGCATGTAGTGCAAGGTCCTGTCTGAATACTTTCAAATGGTAATGTTCAAAGTTTTTGTATCCTATTATTATCTTGATAGGTAATAGCAGAATGTAAAAATATGCTAAAATGTGTACAGTGTGTATTTATCTCTTTGTAATATGACATTTCTTACCTGTCCAGTGTGCTGCTAATAGTGTAAGTAAGGAGGGGCTGGCCAAAGTAACACACATTATTTATGCATTCAGCTCTCAATGAAGTGGAGAGGGGTACCTGTCCAAAACATCTACCCCCCATAAAATTTCTAAAATGGCCCATGAGAGGTGGGGAGGAATCTGATAGGTGGAACTTATACTTTTGTCTTTAAATACTCCCTAAAATAAATGTTATACTGATGTTGGCCAAGAATGTTTGTGTCTAATCTGCTTTCCATGTTTATATGCAAAATGATTAATTTATTATTCTTGTTTGACTCCACAGTTTCCTTCCAACCCACAGGAATGGCAGACTGTGGCCTCCCACTTTGCCCAGCGGTGGGACTTTCCTAACTGTGGAGGGGCAATTGATGGTAAACACGTCCACATCGTCCCACCACCCAACTCGAGGTCATACTATTACCACTATTACAACTACAAGGGGTTCAATGGTATTGTGATGTTGGCGATGGTGTCGGCTACTTACGAGTTCCTGTATGTGGACGTGGGGACGAATGGCCGGATGTCAGATGGTGGAATCATCACCCACACAGAGTTCTACAGACGTCTGCAGAATGGCAGCTTGGACTTGCCACCTCTAGAAGACAATGCGGAAGGACTCCCATTCGTCTTTGTTGCGATTGAAGCATTTGTGCTGGGGGACCATCTTATGTGGCCATTCCCTACGAGGACCCTCACCCCGGACCAGAGGGTTTTTAATTACCGGCTGGCCAGAGCCAGAAGAGTGGTGGAGAACACGTTTGGAATAATGGCCAGCCGGTTCCGCCTATTTCTTACACCGATACACATGGCGGAGTATAAACTCAATCACATCATCCTGGCTTGCTGTGTTCTCCACAACTTTTTAAGGAGAAATTCTGTGAACTATGCTGGCTCAGTTGGGCCTGAATTAATCTCAATGAACAAACCCTGATGGCGCTTGAAGCTGGCCATCCTGGCTTGCCCCCCCAGAGTGCCCGCGAGGTCCGTCTAAGATACATGGAATACTTTGTGGGTAAGGGGGTCATCAATATGCCAGACAATGTCTGAGACATTTTTTAAATTAAAAAAAAATTTAAACTGAAAAAATATTTGCTTATATTTACTGCTTGTCTTTCTTTTAGCTGACCCTGACTAAAATTTGGGGAGTCCTGAAAATGGCGTGATTGTGTAAAATTAGAAAGCACTGTTGGGTGTTATTTACTAAAGGCAAATACACTTTGCACTACAAGTGCACTTGAGACTGCACTGAAACTGCACTTGTAGTGCAAAGTGGATTTGCCTTTAGTAAATAACCCCCATTGTCACTGAAAACACCAATTTTACAACAAAAAATGCTTTTGAACATTGAAAGAAGAAGCCACACATTGTTGATTATCAATCTTTTTAATCCAAGCACAATCACATGTGCATTTATAAAAGGTTTTTCCAAAAAACCAACATGTTTGTTGTATAACAAATTTTTAGGTCACAATAAAAGTAGAAAGTTCCTTTTAAGGTAAAACAGGCATGTTTAAAACCAACAAGAAATACACAACTCTGGAACTTACAAAGTTCAACTTTTGTAGAAATTGAAGGCAATATCAGACATGAGTATTTATAAACTGTGTTTGATATTGCGTTCAGATGAGGTGAAGTCACCCCTGGAAAAGCCACATTTTAAAGATGCACACAAATTGACGAATGTCAACATGTGCTAGCTGCCATCATGGGGGATCCATGGATGTGTTTTGTGGGTGCAACCCCTTCCTCTCAGCTACTTTATTATTGAGGAAGGGGTTGCACCTCCAAAACGCGTACCTTGATCTCCTGTGATGGCAGATAGCACATGCTGACACACTGTGTGCATCTTCAAAATTTGGCTTTTCGAGAATATGTCAAAAAATGGGTAAAAAATTTTCTGGAAAAAACAGCAGAAAAAATTCGGGATTTCGAGGGGTTTTAAACTCTCCCTAAAACATCAATGATCTTCTTCATTTTGTTTTGAACATCACTGATGTTTTGCTTGATGTTTTCCAAGTCCCTATTACACCCCATTATCTCCCCGATCAGGATCTGGGCACTTTCACTGGTGAAATGACCTTCATCCACAACATCACGATCACCTAAAAAAGAAAAAACACCATGTATTATAAATATGCCGTCATCCATCTCTTACCTGAGCCTGTGGTCGCAGTCACTCACCTGTTGTGCTGACTATTTCCACCACGTCTCCCTCCTCCTCCTTTGCTTGGCTTTGGGGGATTTCCACTTCTTCATGAGGTGGGGGGTCTGTTGTCTCCTCTGATGAGTGGTGTCTTCCGAGTCTTTTCTCCCCTATGTAAAAAAAAAAATAGGTATACTTAGCACACAGATGATGGCAAAAATAGGAATATGAAACATTGCTTGGAAGTGGGGTACAATTGTCTATTTTGGCAGAGTTCCAAGATGACAAAATATTTTGTCACTTTGTCAAGCTTGAATACTTACCTGTTTTGTACAAGCTTCACAGATGGAGTCACCCCTATAGTATACACTGGAGCACCTGTGTGGGCCCCCTAATAAAAAGGGTGTTCTTGTGTCCCACACTAGTGCTCCAGCGTCCAGATGTGTAAACAGCTGCTGAGTGTCCTCACCTTACACAGAATCGAGTTTGCATTTCATTCTAGTTACAAACCTATCTGGACACCAAAATTATTTTAAGAGAAGTAGGCCAGAAAAAATGTATTGAAATGCATCTGGACAAAATATGGTGTTTTATTGGCCGAACGAACAATGTTTCCTACAAACTAATAATGTGTCCATGAACATGAAAGTTGCCATTTTAAACTGTACAACAGTAAAGAAAAGCACATGGAGCAGCACGAATTTTATAAAACTAACGAATAGGAACACAGGACAACTACTTATTTTTTTGCAGCACTCTCCTGATCCTTCTATACTGATCATGCTCCCTTAATTTGAGATCCGACCACCGCTTCCTGAGTTGATCCTTGGATTGCCGTACCCCAAAATTCCTGTGCAGTCTCTTCACAACTTTAGTCATGATCTTGGCCTTTCTGACAATGGGGTTGGGGTAAGGTCCATACCTCCCATCATAGCCTGCCCTCTTCAGTATGTCAACCATCTCCACCATCTCTACAAAGGACATATTTGATGCATTAAATCGTCTCCTCCGGGATCATGACATTTCTGGCTCCGGGCTTTCCTCCTCCTCGTTGCTGTGACTTTGCAGACATAACAGCCTGCAAAATGCAGCAAATGGAGGAGGGCTAATGCCTCTTATGTGGGTTTATCATTTTACAAGCACTAAATAAGGGATTGAGGGGCCAACTCACATGCCAAAGCCACATTTGTGAGCTCAACCATAGTCTTCCTCCTCCTCCTCCAGGTCCTCCTCCTCCTTCTGCCACACCTCCAACACCAGCGCCACAGCCTGGAAGGAAGCGTCTAAGGAAGACCAGAGAGTGATAGCCCTGAGTTCAGTCTGGTCTGGCAAAAGATGCAGGCTCTTGTATGACCACAGCCAGGGGACATGTATGTCATCTGCTGCTGTTCATGATCTCTTGGACTTCTGGACCAGATTGTACTCCCTTATATATGGACTCCCCAGGCCACCAATTTTGCAGTAAAATAATTGATGTGTGCCCTGGGGGCCAAAGGCTTCACCAATTTCAGCTGTTTATCCAGCGTTGCCTCCCTCTTTGTTTGGTTATGACCCCTTAATAAAGGTATTTTTGTTTCAATTATACTTGCCTATGTGTTTTCATTCAAAAAGGACAGTTTGTTTGTGAGGAGGCAGGTACATTTCAAAAATACAATGTGAAATTAACAAGAGACACCAACACCAAGCAACCTCCTTGAGATTATATAATACAAGATAATAATTATTAAAAAATATTCTGGAGTTAAAAAAAAAAGAAAAAGAAAACACAAGATCAGGCGTTAAAAAAATTAAAAAAAAATTATTTTATCTAAAAACATAAAAAAAAATATTTTTTGGTAGAAATAAAAATATTATATTGATGAAATCATGATAAATAATAAAGAAAGACGTTTGTGAGAAATCTGTGTGAATATGAGCAGCAAAACAACTTCATTCTTCTAGCATTATAAAGAAGAAGAGAGTGCGCTGCATTAAACATTTTAAAACATTGCAGTGTGACGAAAGTGCTATATCCATTTCGAACGATAATTTTACCAGACCGAGCAGTTCCGTCTTGGAATTTATTCTGAGCATGCATGGCACTTTGTGCATCAGAATTGTCTCCACACATTCGGCATTGACGCAATCGGATTTTGTTGTCGGAAAATTTTATAGCCTGCTCTCAAACTTTGTGTGTCGGAAAATCCGATGGAAAAAGTCTGATGGAGCCCACACACGGTCGGAATTTCCAATAACAAGCTCCGATCGCACATTTTCCTGTCGGCAAATCCGACTGTGTGTACGGGGCATTAGAGTCTCCAAAAGACTTGAGACTGGGGCGGAGGTTTACCTTCCAACAGGACAACAACTCTAAACATAGAGCCCGAGCTACAATGACATGATTAAAATCAAAGCATATTTATGTGTTATGCCCCGTACACACGGTCGGATTTTCCAACGGAAAATGTGTGATAGAACCCTGTTGTCGGAAATTCCGACCGTGTGTAAGCTCCATCACACATTTTCCATCGGATTTTCTGACACACAAAGTTTGAGAGCAGGATATAACATTTTCCGACAACAAAATCCGTTGTCGGAAATTCCAATCGTGTGTACACAAATCCGACGGACAAAGTGCCACGCATGCTCAGAATAAATAAAGAGATGAAAGCTATTGGCCACTGCCCCGTTTATAGTCCCGACGTACGTGTTTTACGTCACCGCGTTTAGAACAATCAGATTTTCCGACAACTTTGTGTGACCGTGTGTATGCAAGACAAGTTTGAGCCAACATCCGTCGGAAAAAATCCTAGGATTTTGTTGTCGGAATGTCCGAACAAAGTCCGACCATGTGTACAGGGCATTCGAATGGCCCAGTCAAAGCCCAGACCTAAATCCAATGGAGAATCTGTGGCAAGACTTGAAAATTGCTGTTCACAGGAGCTCTCCATCCAATCTGTCAGAACTTGAGCTATTTTGCAAAGAAGAATGGACAAAAATGTTACTCTCTAGTAGTGCAAAGCTGGTAGAAACATCGCCAAAAAGACTTGCAGCTGTAATTGCAGTGAAAGGTGGTTCTACAAAGTATTAACTCAGGGGGGCTGAATACAAATGTATGCCACACTTTTCACATATTTATTTGTAAAAGAGATTGAGAACCATTTATCATTCTACTTCCACTTCACAATTATGTGCCACTTTGTCTTGGTCTATCACATTAAATCCTAATAAAATCAATTTACATTTTTGGTTGTAACATGACAAAATGTGGAAAGTTTTAGGAAAATATGGAAAGAAAATGAAAAAAAAAAAAAAAAATATATATATATATATATATATATATATATATATATATATATATATATATATATATATATATATATATTTTTTTTTTTTACACAAAGTTGTCAATTTATAAGATATTTCTAACACATAGTATGTACATAAAAAGAATTACACCCCAAAATACATTCTGATGATCCTCCTGTGTATGGCGATACCACATGTATGAGACTTTTTGTGTAGACTTGTTGATGCTGCACTGCTGATATTGCTGATGTTGACCATTGGTACACTGTGACAGATGTCGATGATCATTGGTACACTATGAAAGAATTTTGTCACTGGTACAATGTGACAGATGTGGATTTGACACTGGTACATTGTGACTGATGTGGAATTGACACTGTTACACGGTGATAGAGGTTGATGATCACTGGTACACTATGACAGATGTTCACCCCTTGTACACTGTGACAGATGTTTATTACTGGTACACTGGGCAGATGTGGATTTGACACTGGTACATTGACAGATGTTGATGATCACTGTGACAGATGTTGATGATCAATGGTGCACTGTGACAGATGTTGATGATCTATGGTACACTGTGACATATATTGATCACTGGTACACTGTGACAGATGTGGACTTGACACTGGTACACTGACATATGTTGATGATCACTGGTACACTGTGATAGATGTTGATCATCAGTGCACTGTGACAGGTGTAGAATTGACAGTGATACACTGTGACAGATGTGGAGTTGACACTGGTACACTGTGACAGATGTTGATCACTGGTACACTGTGACAGATGTTGATGATCACCTGTACACTGTGACAGATATTCATGATCCTGGTACACTGTGACAGATGTTGAAGATCACTGGTACACTGACAGATGTTGAAGATGTTGAAGATTACTAGTACACTGTGACAGATGTGTATTTGACACTGGTACACTGTGACAGATATGGATTTGACACTGGCACACTGTGACAGATGTTGATGATCACTGGTACACTATGAAAGATGTTGATGGTCCTGGTACACTGTGACAGATGTGGATTTGACACCGACACATTGTGACAGATGTGGATTTAGAACTGGTACACTGTGGCAGATGTGGTGATGATCACTGGTACACCCTGACAGATGTGGATTTGACATTGTGACAGATGTGTGTACACTGGGGACAATTGCTGGGTGATAAGTGTGTGTATAGCAGTGAAAATGCTGTAAACTCACTGATATCTGGCTGGCAACACAGATCTGCTCTCCTTCTCCTCACTGGCAGGCTCTGTGTGAGGAGAAGCAGAGCCAATCGAGTGACAGACTGCAATGTTTACATTACATGATGGCTATCACAGCCATCAGGTGATCTGAAGGGCCAATCACAAAACCCATCTGCCGGTCTGTGTTGCGCTGTGTCCTGGGGATACAAACACACCAGGAGCGATCAGCTGCAAAGCCACATTCTGAGCGGCGTATCGGTATGTCAACTCAGAATGGTGCTTGTGCCACCCAGCCATTTAAGTGCAGTGGCCAGGTGGGAAGCGTTTAAGGAAAGAGAAATAGTGTTAACACAAGGTATGGAGCTATTTGTCCTCTAGTGTAAAATCAAACCAATATCACATCAATCATATATACATAAATGCATATGAAAATAAATAAAAAATAAATTACAAACATTTGTGAGCAATCAATCGAATCAACATCAAATGAAAAAAAAATCAAACAAACTCATAAATGTCTCTATCAAAGAAAATATCCAACGTAGCTTCAACAGTGCTTCTTATACTTCTTCCATCCACCAATAATCTGTTTACCTCTACTTGATCTGCAAATATTAAATCGATCAATCAAAAAATAAAGCAAATATAATCATAAAAGTCTCTATTAAAGAACTGTCAATCATCTCTTCAATAGTTTCTCCCTACCACCAATGCTGTGCATACATCTATTTAAACCATTTGACACTTTAGGTGTTTACAATGGTCAGCTTTTATTCATTTATATGAAACTTTTTTCCCAAAAGAAAAATTAAGGAACTATTGCTGTAACTGCTTAAAAAGTGTTAGCTAGAGTTGTGCTTTAAATTGTTAGTCAAGTCCATCTATATTTGCTAGGGCATCTATCATTATCCTCTCCCCAGGTTGACAATGCTGCTGTTCCATTGCTCCTCCTTATGCCGCGTACACACGGTCGGACTTTTCGTCTACAAAAGTCCAACGGACGCTGACGGACTAAAGCTGGCTGGTAATCCGATCGTGTGTGGGCTTCTCCGGACTTTCAACGTACTTTTTTAGCCTCAAATCCGACGGACTTTAGATTTGAAGCATGCTTCAAATCTTTACGTCGTAACTACGACGGACCCCGAAGTCCGCTCGTCTGTATGCTAGTCCGACGGACAAAAAAACGACGCATGCTCATAAGCAAAAACTAAACGGAAGCACTCGGTCTAGTAAAACTAGTGTTCGTATTGTAGGTAGCACATTCATCACGCTGCAAAATCTGTGATCGTTGAATGCAGCGCATTTTATTTCTTCTTTACGAAGGCTCTAAAGAACGAAGGTGTTTTGCTGTTCATAATCAGAGTTCTCCCAAACTGATTTCTGGATTCTTTTTCTCTTTGATCTCATGAATGATATAGTATGCATTTTAAAAACAATGTTTCCATACTAATAATACTTTTTCCCCTTTTTTTTTTTTTTTTTTTTTAGGTTTGTAAAGTTACCACAAAGAACCCATTATTCTGTTTTTTTTTTATAGTGATTATTTTTTAGTTTTTAGATAAAGTTAACCCAAAGCACCGTTTTTGGTTATGTAAATTTTTTTATTTTCAAGACTTACCACTTGAACATTATTAACATTAGTAATGTATTTTTGGTGTGTTTTTTCCAAACTCAATGAGATTGTTGTCCCTTGTTAATTTAACATTGTGTGTAAAATCAATGATTTCAAAGAAAACACATAAAGTCTTTTGCTAAACTCAAAAAAGATCCATTTATTCATGGTCAAAATAAAATAAAGAGGAAGTCAACGCTGGAAAAAGTAGGTGTACCAGAAAATTGGGATCTTGCGGAGTCCATATAAGAGGGAGCACAATCTGGTCCAAGAATCCCAGAGATCAACAGCACCAGCAGATGATCTAGATGTCCCCAGACTGTGGTCCTACAACAGCCTGCGTCTTCTGTCAGACAAGACTGAACCCAGGTCATCACTTTCTTCTCTTCCCTGCAGCCTTTCCTCCACGCTGCCCTGCAGCCTTCCCTGTAGCCTTCTTTTGAGGCTGTGGCTCTGGTGTTTCAGTTGTGGCAGGAGGAGGAGGAGGAGGAGGAGGAGGAGGAGGGGGGGCTGCCTCATGTAGTTGGGTGTTTTGTGTTAGCGTGCCCTGCAGCCCCTTATGGATTGTTTCCCCAAATAGGCGCTCACAAATGAGGCGCTGCTCCCAATCCATCTGAAGAAGCCTGCTGGCTAAGTAGCAGCCATAGGATTCTTCCGCTTCGGGGGGGCTCCTTAAAAAACGGGTGGCCTCTTGCATGAGGCGCAGGGATGCGTCCTGTGTGACCATCCCCTTCCTGGCCCTTTTTTTGGGAAGGTGGAGGGGAGGCACTTGGGATTCGGTCAGGCTCCTACTGGGCCCAGCCACCTCACTTGGCCCAGCCACCTCACTGGGAGCAGCCACCTCACTGGGAGCAGCCACCTCACTGGGAGCAGCCACCTCCTGCCTGACACTGGGCCCAGCCTCCTCCAGGATGATGGTGA